>NC_071401.1:100931820-101623486 GCF_017976375.1 Cuculus canorus | reverse complement strand
TCTCACAGAACTCTGCTTGATAAACTGGCTGCTATTGGCCAGGACAGGCATACCTTCTTCTGAGTAGAAAACTGTTTGCATGGCCATGCCCAAAGAGTGGTGGTAAATGGAATTAAATCCAGCTAAAGGCCAATCACAAGTGGTGTTCCCCAGGGTTCAGTGTTGGGTCTAGTTCTGTTCAATATCTTTACCAACAATCTGGGTGAATGGATTGAGTTTACCTTTAGTAAGTTTGCGTATGACACTAAGCTGAGTGGAAGCGTCGATCTGCTTGACAGTATGGAGGCTCCACAGAGGGATCTGAACAGGCTGGATCAATTGGCTGTGACCAATAGTATGAGGTTCAACAAGGCCAAGTGCCAGATCCTACACTTGGGACATAACAACTCTATACATCATTACAGGCTTCAGGAAGAGTGGCTGGAAAGATGCCTGGCAGAGAAGGACCTGGGAATGTTGGTTGACAGCTGACTGAACATGAGCCAGCAGTGTGCCAAAGTGGCTAAGAAGGCCAATGGTATCCTGGCCTGTATCAGAAACAGGTTGGCCAGCAGTATGAAAGAAGTGATTCTGCCCCTGTACTCAGCATTGGTGAGGCCACACCTCAAATTCTGTGTACAGTTTTGGGCCCCTCACTGTATGAAAGACATTGAGGGGCTGGAGTGTGTCCAGAGAAAGGCAATGAAGCTGGTGAAGGGGATGGAGAACAAACCTTACGAGAGACAGCTGAGGGAACTGGGATTGTTTAGCCTGAAGAACAGGAGGCTGTGAGGAGACTTTGTCATTACCTTTCAGGTAGTCTACAATTACCTGAAAAGAGATTGTAGCAAGGTGGGTGTTAGTCTCTTTTCCCAAGTAAGAAGTGATAGGATGAGACAAATTGGCCTCAAGTTGCATCAGGAAAGGTTCAGATTAGACATCAGGAAAAATTTATTCACTGAAAGGGTTGTCAAGCATTGGAAGAGGCTGCCCAGGGAAGTGGTTGAGTTACTACCAAGGGAGATATTTAAAAGATGGGTAGATGAGGTCGTCAGGGATACAGTTTAGTAGCAAACAGGTACATTTGGACTCTATGATCTCAAAGATCTTTTCCAAACAAATGATTCTGTTATTCTATGATCATTTTTCTATGATAGAGAATGAGATATAGCTGAGCCAAATACAACTTCTATATAAAACATTTTTGTGGTCTTTACTGCATCTCTGGCCTGTAGCCCATCCTGTGCTTGCAGAAATGTCGCTCAGACTATCTGTCATGCAGATGAATCATGTATCAAGTGTGATAAAATCTTGTTCACACCACTGAACTTCCTCAAATTTGTATTATTTACTTAATTTTAAACTTGTATTTAAATTTTCTTAAGAATTTGTTTGGATTTTAGTATTTTCTCAAGTATGCTTGGCATTTTTCTTTATTTGCCTGATTCATTGTTCATATCATTTTTCATGCACTGCTAAGAACTAGCATTGCCTATAGTAACACCCATTCCTCCAAAGATGAATGGATTACGGTTCAATAGTACACATTCATTCAGTGATTTAGTATGATGATATGAAGCAAATACTGCATTTCCTGCTTCTACTCTTTCTATTATTATTTTTTTTTTTTAATGTAGTGGACATTAAGTGACCACAGAAAGTTCAGTCAACCACATTGAATGGTGTTTGAGATTTCTAGGAACAGCTTGTGTTGTTTCAGAAGAGCTAAAGCACGTATAGCTAAGTTCTCACTGTCATAATTACATACTGAACATAGACTGCGATATGGAATTTGTTTAGTTATTGGCAGTTGCAAATCTTAAAATTTTGGCTGTTTACAGATAACTGGACTAATTTCTGTAGGAAAGAATAGACTTGTTACAAAGCTAGGTAACTACATAACATCTGAATTTTTTGTAAGCCAGCAAAATAATACTTCTTGAAGATGTTGTGTGAATAGTTCACTTGATATCTTTGCTTAGTTAAAGCAAGGTGTCACATTTTGTCAAAGTAAGAAAACACAGGGGAATCTTACCAGTTTGCTTGACCATATTGACAGTTACACAAGGCCAGAGTCCTATGATTTGTCCAGCCTGCTAGGTCCGTATAGGCAGCATAACTAGCAAACCCCTCTAATCCCTTAAAACCAATTACTACAGTTTCTGGAGACTTATATACATGCACACAAAACAAATTTATTATAACAATTCATGATAGTATAAGGGTTCAGTGGTGGCTCATGACAAGATACTGACTAAGAGAATATGTCTTAAGTGATATATAGTACTAAGCAGTATGCAGTTAAACCCCAGGCATAGACAGACACTAACATCTAGCGAGAAGCTAGTATAGAGCACACATACTACAAAGGTCTTACCCAATGGTGTCACAGATGGAGAGGAAGATAAGGTCCAGCCTGTCAACTGATCCCAGAAAGTTTCAATAATGGCTTCCTTGAAACTTTCCCCTTTGTTCTTTATTTTTATGTTTCTATAGCTTAAAGTGAAACTTGAGTGACTCTAGTTATACATTTTTTTTACTTTTGATAGGTATAAAACCCTTCTGCTTTAAGTTTAAAGGTACAGGACTAAAAATTAACTGTGCACATCCAGTAGGATTGATTATAGGAGTGCTTTGCCTATATTGATTATAGGATTATAGGTGAGGAGGAGACAGGTAGCCTTAGAGTGGAGGTGTGTGTTAGTATTATAAACGTTATAATGAACAAAGTTCAGGAAAAGTGCACATTTACAATCCTAGCTATTCGAGTGGCAATGGCAATCCATGTTTTCTGCCATCATACCTTCATGTATCCATGCACATAATGTCCATTTTAGTCACTAAGGACGGCTGTGCCACCTGTGAGCAGCACTCTGTTCTTCATTACAGCATGACAGAAGATACTCTTTGGCCAGAACAGGCCTTTTCCATAGCAACCGCATACCTTTGTTTTTAGCAGCCGCTGCACCTGTGTCTCTCACAGCTGACATTGCTTTAATATCACAATATATTCCTAATGGGGTGGGGGACATTTGAAGAAACTTGGGAGTTCTCATTCCTCCGCATTTTGTTATTCTTTCCACATAATGTGAAATGTAAGTAAGTCTCAGCCTTCTGGTTTCCTTAGTTAGTCTGATTTTGGTGACAGAGGCAGTCCTGACAGGTTCTGACATGAGGTGGAGATCAAAGAACTCACAAATGAGTCCAGTCCCCTTCTCTCTTGGCTGCTTTTGTAGTTTATTCCCTCCTGAGAACCATAGGCTATGACTGCAGGCATTGCTGCTGCACTCTATTAGGGCAGTGATCATAGTGTCATAGTATCATAGTATCGTTCGGGTTGGAAGGGACCTTAAAGATCATCTAGTTCCACCCCCCCTGCCATGGGCAGGGACATCCCACTGGATCAGGCTGCCCAAGGCCCCATCCAACCTGGCCTTGAACACCTCCAGGGATGGGGCACCCCCAACCTCCCTGGCCAACCTGTTCCATTGTCTCACCACTTTCAGGGTGAAGAAATTCTTCCTAATGTCCAGTCTAAATCTGCCCCTCTCCAGTTTATATCCGTTCCCCTTGGTCCTGTCCCCACAAGCCTTTATGAATAGCCCCTCCCCAGCTTTCCTGTATCCCCTTCAGGGACTGGAAGGTTGCTATAACATCTCCTCAGCCTCTCTTCTCCAGGCTGAACAGGCCCAACTCTCTCAGACTGTCCTTGTAGAGAACACTTGATATCATCTGAGAATGAACCCTGAGACAATATCTTCTTAAAATTTTCGTACTGAAAATCAGTCAACTCTTTTCTAACTTTCACATTGTAAACTCTATTACAGGTAGAATGATGGATGACTTCTCATTATACAGACAATTAAATATTTTACCCTGAGGCAAATCTTTGTGTTGACATTCTTAGTACAATTCACAGTGTTTTCATGACCTTTAGAGTGCTGGATAGATCGCAACCCTGCTACTGCAGTTGAGATAAGCTGAAAGAAAACTTAGGTCTGAGTCTCATTTTTAGTGTGCCATTCAGAGGAATGCCTCTGGAATCTGCCTTCTTTGGCAGTTTATCAGAACTCAAGTCTAGTGACCTTCAGAAAAAAAAAAAAATTCAAATGCTAAACATTAAAAAGAAAGCAAGTCATACCTACTTTTTCTTCTGATCTTTTTAGCTCAGCTCTTGACTGCCATAACAAAGGCCAGAGCTGATGTTAATATAAACATAGAAGGGCTCCTCCCTTTGGATTATTTCTTTTGCATGCTTTTCAAAACTGAACTTGTTTCACAGAATAAGGTAAAACAAAGTATTTAGTTTTCTACATAAGATGTTAATTAATTTGTTTTCTCAGTACCTTTTTCCAGTGGGCTAATATGTTTATTCCTGTTTTCCCAACAGGAGAGTAGCACATATGTTTTAATATATTGTATTATTGGCACCATTCAGAATGTCTGTCTTAAATAATGCTAGAGAAGACATTGTTCTTGCTTTCTCAGGGTATTAGGTTAGTGAATATTGCATTCAAATAATTAATGAATGACACAGTTACTTCACTGCTTCTGTGAATTTTGAAAATTTCATTTGTATTTTTACAGTACAAGTTTATCATATTTGTTGCTAAAGTTTCAGTGGTCAAAATGTTTAAACATCAGAGAAAAGAAACATGAAACCATCACAATGAAGCTTATAGTAAATATTCTAACACATGCATTTTTGAAGACATGCACCAAGAGCAGATAATACTGTGTAAGTCTTAAGATCCAAAAGAGTTCTTTACTCAAACTGTTAAACTGTCAGCTACTCTGTGGTCCTCAGTTTGTATGCACAAAATGTTTTAAGGCTATCGGAAAGGGTCAGAGTCCTTAAAAAAAAAAAAACAACCAACCAACCAAATGGACAAATAAAAATAAACTACCCAGGAAAATTCTCTCTTTCTTAGAAAATTAGAACAGTGACAAAGCGGTTTTCTTCCCTCCTTAGGGCTTTGGAAAAATTCTAAGGATACAACACATTTATTGAAATAAGACCCCGAAGGTTTTATATAGTCAAATCACCTCTTGCCTTTGACAATGATCCCTCAAAAGCCACTTCAGCTTCCTCTGAGTCAGTAGAAAACCTTCTAGTGAGTTCAAGAGAATTGGATGAGCTTTTAAATTCAGTTATCCAGCTGCACAATTAACAGCCAGAAAAGTACATTCTATAAATTATTTTGCTATTTAGGGATACATTTAGCATGTCCTAGCAATATCAATTAACTGGGAGAAGAATGACTCATCCAAGCCTTCTCCAGATCCATTAAGTCAATATCTGACTCACTTTTTGTGGTATGAAAAATGATCTGTTCCTTAAATTCATTCTGGATTTTTATCAGATCATCCAAACTTTCTTAAATTGAATTGTAATTAAGGCAAAAACCCGTGGCCAGAAAGTGCCACATTACAGCAGAAAAACAACATGAATTAATCTGCCACACTGCTAGGGTTTGCCATTTGGCAAAAGATGCCTTAGTCCTAAAAAGTAGGGGCAGCTTCAGAAGGTTCCCTTAGGGCCATGTCATGCCACATTACCTGCATGGCACTGCTGCTGCAGTTGCAGGCTGCTTCTCCTCACAGTTAAGTGCCTCAGCTCTTCTGTGATAGCTGGAGTGGATTCCTTGGGGTGAAGGACTCATGGGCTGTTTCCAAATTCCTAACAGCAACATTCCTATGATCTCTTTGAGGAAAAGTGTTTTGTAGCCCATAAAATCTGGGAGACATCTAGATATCTTTTTCTTGCTGTTTAAACAGATGAAGAATAGCTTGTTGTCTTACACCAGGGAGGTTCTGGGGGTGAGCTTAAGAAAGCAAGTGGTCAGAGAGAATGAACTTTGGTCAACACGGCTTTTGGAGAGAAGACAGTAGAGGAGGGCGCACTGGAAGCAATTTTTTTAACATGTGGATTAGGAAATAACTTTAACACTGGTCTAACCAAACTAGTTGTTTAAAACCTGAAATATTTTCAGTACAATCCTTATCCTCCTTGTTTCACGTTGTGCTTACAGAATGTGATCATGGGTTGAATATGTTTTACATTTTCAAATTACTGAGTGCATAAACAACAATTTATTGATGTCAAAACATGCAGTGGCACTGTTTTGTTGGTCAAATCACAGGTGATCATTAAAGAAGTAGGTTTACTTATCATAATTCACTGAAGTGAATCCATAAGGCAGCACTTTAGTAAATTAAATGCGCAGCCAAAGAGAAGTTCAGATCATATAGTTATTCCAAAGAAGTTTTCTTGGGAAATTATGATTTTTTTTTTCCCCAAAGTATGCCATGGGAATCCCTATGGTATCCCAGCTTAGTTAACATACCCTGTGAAACTATAAAGATACTTATGCCTAAAATCAAAAGAAGCGTGGCGAGCAGGTCAAGGTAGGTGATTCTGCCCCTCTGTTCCTCTCTTGTGAGAACTCATCTGGAGTATTGTGTCCAGTTCTGGAATCCTCAACATAAGAAGGATATGGAACTGTTGGAAAGGGGTCCAGAGGAGGTCTACAAAGGATATTAGAAGGCTGGAGCACCTTCCATATGAGGACAGGCTGAGGGGCTTGGGGGTTGTTGGGGTTGTTCAGCCTGGAGAAGAGAAGGCTCTGAGGAGGTCTTATAGTGACCTTCCAGTACCTGAAGGGGGCCTACAGGAAAGCTGGAGAGGGGCTATTCATAAAGGCCTGTGGTGATAGGACTAGGAAGAATGGGTATAAAACGGAGAGGGGCAGATTTAGGCTTGGTATAAGGAAGAATTTCTTCACCATGAGAGTAGTGAGACAATGGAATATGTTGCCAAGGGAAGTTGTGGATGCTCCATCCCTGGAGGTGTTCAAGGCCAGGTTGGATGGGGCCTTAGGCAGCCTGATTTAGTGGGAGGTGTCCCTGCCTGTAGCAGGGGGGTTGGAACTAGATGATCTTTAAGGTCCCTTCCAACCCAAACTATTCTATGATTCTAAAATCATTCACTAAGTATCATGATAATGCTCAATTAGGAGTCTAAACAATTTTTTTTACTTAATCACAAACTCTTTGTAATTCTAACTTAATATAAAAAAACAACATTTCTTCTTTGGTCCAAGTACAGATTACATGTCACACAGGAAAATACTACCATAAATGCATTCATTTTAATTTCATAGAATCATAGAATTGTTTGGTTGGAAAAGAACTTTGAGACCATTGAATCCAAACTTACCAGTCTACTACTAAATCATATCCCTAACAATTTAATCTACCCATCTTTTAAATACCTCCAGGGATGGTGGCTCAACCACTTCCCTGGGCAGTCTGTGCCAGTGCCTGATAACCCGTTCAGTGAAGAAATTTTTCCTAGTATCTAATATGAACATCTCTGGTGCAGCTTGAGACCATCTTGTCTCATCCTATGACTTGTTATTTGAACATGCTCCAGCACCTCAAGTTCTTTTTTGTAGTGAGGGGCCCAAAACTGAACACAGTATTCAAGGCGCAGCCGCATCAGTGCTGAGTACAAGGGACAATTGCTTTCCTGGTCTTGCTGGTGTCGTTGTTTCTGATACAGACCGGGATGCCGCTGGCCTTCCTGGCCACCTGGGCACACTGCTGGTTCATATTCAGCTGGCTGTCAAACAACATCCCCACCGCCTTCTCTGCCAGGCAGCTTTCCAGCCACTTTCCCCCAACCCTGTAGCATTGCATAGGGTGCATTTGTAGCTCTTTCTTCCACAAAACTTTCCTATGCTTTCATAATTTTCCTTTTGCTATGTAGAAACATATTTTGTGATCATTTAGGTCTAGCATTCCATTTCAGTCTCCATCTGTTGACATACTTCTTAGAGAACTCTTTGTTTCTTATGTCATGGGAAAAAAATACACTTTATTCTTACATTTGTGGTTACATGTGATATTACTGAAAAACGCATTAATTTTTTTTATTTGGTAGAGCAAGCCCATAGTTTTTGCTAAGGCAACTTGGCCTCATTTCCAGAGGCTGTTCTTGCTGGGCAATGGTGTGTCTGTTTTCCTGGCTTCCTGGACTACTTACTTTTCCCTTATATCAGTAAGAGAAATGAGAGAGCAGGTTAGAAAAACAATGACCTAAATAGCCAGAAAAGGCCACGGGCTGCTTTTTACTTCGTTCTGGTTTGATTTACTTTTGGAAATCTTAAGAAAGGGTTTTGTCTGGACCATAGGAAAGAGGAGTAAGAACTTGCTGCTGCTGCACTCCTTTCCTTCCTGTAAATGAAACAGAAGCTCATCTAGTCTCTTCAATAAAATCTTCAATGATATAGAGAATTTATACTCATTCTGGGAAAAAAAAAAAACCCAGTGGTTTATTATTTAATTGTTACAGAGGTTTTTACTGATGTCTAGCCCATTTTCTTTGCTGTATTTCTTATTGACATGAAGAACCAACTATTCCCTTCTTTACTGAAGCAATCTTTGCCCATCTGAAAACAGATATGCTTCCTGCCTTTTTACTTTTTCTTCCCTGTAGCTAAACAACTCAATTTCATTCATAATTTGTTAATAGTATCCTTACTGGCTTCCACAGAACCCATTCTTATGAATTCTTTGCCTTGGGTCCCAAATCCTACAACATTTTTACCTACTCCAACTCTACTTCATGCTCTGAGATCTTAGCAATGTAAAATAAAGTTGTATTATTAGAAGCTTACATATCTGACAGCCTATTTTTTTTTTTTTTTTTTTGTCCCCGGTTTGCCTTTACCCAAGCAGCCTGAAATTCTTGATGATGGAGGGTAGGGAAGCTCTGCAAAAGGATCCGAACAGGCTGGACCAATGGGCTGAGACCAATGGTATGAGGTTTAACAAGGCCAAGTGCTGGGTCCTGCACTTGGGACATAACAACCCTATGCAGTGCTACAGACTAGGAGAAGTCTGGCTAGAAAGCTGCCTGGAGGAGAAGGACCTGTGGGTGTTGGTTGGCAGCCAACTGAACATAAGCCAGCAGTGTGCCCAGGTGGCCAAGAAGGCCAATGGCATCTTGGCTTGTACCAGAAATGGCATGACCAGCAGGTCCAGGGAGGTTATTCTCCCTCTGTACTCGACACTGGTAGACCGCACCTTGAGTACTGTGTTCAGTTCTGGGCCCCTCACAACAAAAAGGATGTTGAGGCTCTGGATTGTGTCCAGAGAAGAGCAACAAAGCTGGTGAGGGGGCTGGAGAACAAGTCTTACGAGGAGCGGCTGAGAGAACTGGGGTTGTTTAGCCTGGAGAAAAGGAGGCTGAGGGGAGACCTTATTGCTCTCTACAACTACCTGAAAGGAGGTTGTGGAGAGGAGGGAGCTGGCCTTTTCTCCCAAGTGACAGGGGACAGGACAAGAGGGAATGGCCTCAAGCTCTGCCAGGGGAGGTTCAGGCTGGACATCAGGAAAAAAATTTTCACTGAAAGGGTCATTGGGCACTGGAACAGGCTGCCCAGGGAGGTGGTTGAGTCACCTTCCCTGGAGGTGTTTAAGGGACAGGTGGGTGAGGTGCTGAGGGGCATGGTTTAGGGATTGTTAGGAATGGTTGGACTCGATGATCCAGTGGGTCCTTTCCAGCTTAGTGATTCTATGATTCTATGATTCTATGATCAATTACAACTACAATTTCTCAGCTTCTCCAATAGGAAGCTAGTAGCTGCCAACTTGCACTCATGTAGCATATTCTTCAGCTGAACATTACAACTTCTTTTTTTTTTTTTCATATATTCATTCTTTTTTTCTTTTCCATACAGATCATTTCTCCAGTTTGCAAAATCACCTCAAATTCTAATCCGAGTCCCAAAAACCTTTCAGTTCCTGTGATGACACGTGCTTTAAGGCCCATCAAAAGACCTGGTAAATTGTGATGAAGTCCATTTGTCTTTGGTATGGAAAGCAACATTCTCTCAAAATCCTGCAGAATTTCCTGAAATTGAGGCCACAGTTTATATAGGATGAAGATGAGGAAATTCATTCTTTGCCTTTGAGCAGAGCAATTTGCAGCCTGTCTGTCTATCAGCAGCAGCATTATTCTCAGTCTGATCATTAGCTGATCTGTAATAATGTGTGGCTCTATGTGCAGTTCATTTCCATCAGAAGCAGAACAGATATGTGTGAAACGTTATATATTTTTATATGTGCTAGTATATCTATACACAAATATCTATATGTATGTGTTTGGATATACAATCTCCTGCCATGCATCAGATACTCACAATTCTCTTCAGCTCATTAAAACTCCACGGAAGCCTGCAGTGTATCATTTTCCTGGGAGGCAGAGTGAAGGTGGCACATGTCTTGGTCTGGCTATCACTTTATTGTTTGGCATGCAGAGAAATATGAATGTAAACTACAAATTGGTCTGCTTATATTTCTACGAATACAATCTCCAACTGCTTTCAAACATATTCTGTTTGCAAATGGAATTTGCTACTGTTTGGATGCAGAGTACTTCTAGTCCATCCGCTCTTCCCTTTTCTTACCCATGTTGTAATTCATTGGTAAAGAACTGTGAGCATTGAAACTCGCAGCTTACTTAAACAACATTTAAATGCCAGCATTACTGTATGTGCCGTATTTTTTCTTGTGTAACACAAACTATGAATATAGAAAATTCAGTACTGTACCAGATACCTTGGTCTTTAGGTGAAAAAAATAGTGAATAATGCATCAAAACAAAACTAAATAATATTATTTCACTTATTTTAACATATGCATTCTGTTGTCGCTAAAAAGACAACAGTAGCTCCTGAATTATAAGTCGCACTGTAATAATTCTAATGAGTTACTTGGTTTGCCAGGATTAAAGTACTGGCACATCCCCATTCTCAATCAGTTTCAGAACTAAAAGAAAAGTTTCAGGCTTAAACTGGGAACAGTCTCATAATTTCGTTTTCTTTAAAAAATCTAAACTACTTCCACTTAAGAAAATATAGGGGGTATGTATATATACACCTTTTGATTTAATTGCCTTTGGTATCAAAGTGGTACTTTCAAGATTTCTGTAAACTAATCTAATTTTTAGTTTGTTTGTTTGAAACATATTGCAGTCACTAAAGATATGAAAAATGCTTGGAAAAATGTCTCCAGAAAAGACTCCAGAAAAAAATGCGATTGGAAGAGAAGTATTTCTCTATACATGGAGAATGAAACTTACATGTATCTTACATGTACTTACATGTACTTACAATGAAACTTACATGTCTTGAAAGAAACTAGAATTGGATATCTGTAATTAATGTTTGTTCTGCCCCCTTGTGGTTATGGAGTCCAGTAGGGCATCGGTATGATTGTCTATCATTTAAGTATTTACAGCTATGTAAAAAATAAGCCTTATTTTATAGATCAAGTGATGCACTTTTCCCAGAATCTGTATAGACCAAGAACAGAATCTGTATAGACCAAGAACAGAAGGAAAAAAGTTTGGGTAGATACTAGCCTTCACATATGTACAATGGACAGGTGACTATTTTTAATTCGAAGTAGATTTCCAAAAGGATATGTTTCTAGGTTATGAAATGAAGCTCGGAAACTTTAAATATAAGCAATAATTTATTCAGTAAGTAATATTAATAGAAACAAGACAGAAATAAATAATAACTTCAGCTTTAAGTACAGCTTTTTCACTGTGGTTTTATTGATAAAAGTCAGTATCAGGGTTGCTTTTCTTCCTGACAAGAAAAAAGCAATTACTTTTGCAGCCTAATTGACACAAATGTAAAAATCATAATGTAATTCTATTATGTTTGTAAGAGTGCACCCTGATATGCCAAATTTTCATTTTTATAGATATATTCTGGGCATATTTCACTTACTTCTGGAAAGGGCCTAGAGTCAGTTTGTCACAGATTATTTCTTAGACAGCAGGTCAGATTTTTAAATCAAGAGATTTAATCTAATACTTTATTAGACCAAACCAGTGACTTGAGTCAGTAAATTAGCTGTTCTTAAAGAAAAATTTTCTTAGTCTTTTCCTGTTTCTGGTAAAAAAGAGAAGATAAGGTAACATTGCCGCTTAATTTACCTTCAAACATTCACGACAAAATATATTAAAATAATTTATTTTTAGGATAATGATTTTTTATTTCCAGTTTACAGAATCATTAAACAGTATTCTTTAAACTTTTATTTAAATTAATAAAGTAAATATTTTTATTAGTAGTCACTATTTCCAAAAACACTGCCCTAAAACTTCACATTTTGTTTCAATAGAGCTTAAAGTTTTTATCTCTTTTTGGTTTTGTGGTTTGATTTTGTGGTGTTTGTTGTCTGGGGTTTTTTAATGTGGTTGTGAGTTCTAGTAAACTCTACAAAAATAATTTCAGTAAATACAGAAAGTTAAACCAAATGTCAAACTCTTGTTCAGTATGGATTAAGAGGTGAGATGCTGAGCTTCCACTGCAGATTATTTTCATGAGTCTAGAGCACAGATCTCCTCAGGGTCTTTACTACAGAAAAGATCGCCTGTGACAACTGCATCTGTGAAAAGGCTGATTTTCAGAAAGTACCACTGTAATGGCCCTTGGAGGTAGTTCATGGCATTGTGAAGCACCGAGGCTTTGGAAAGATTTGGAAATGTGTCTCTCTATCTTCTACTCATATTTTTTTTAATATATTGTTTAATGTTAGTGAACTTTCATAACAATAGGTAGCAGGCAAGCAGAGTAAGCACAACTTGAAGAGTCACAAGTTCACTGTTAATAGCTTTTATTAGCAAAATGCTAACAAGATATTTTGAACAAAATCAAAGGAAGCCTGGTACTAATGGAAATAGCACTTATATAGGCACCAAAGTACTCTGTGGGAGACTAAAAGTACAAGCAGAAATAGCAGAAAATGTTAGTCTACCCTAGTTAAATAGTTAATAGTTTATGAAATGTGAATCTGTTGGAAATGAGACCTGAACAGTTATTTATCTCATGGAGACTGTAATTTCATACCCATCATCTCAATCCCAAATAATTCATGCATGTTAGAAAAGGGTGCCTTGAAAAAAAACTCTGCAGATAAATCATATTGTTGAGTGATTCACAAAGAATCTGAAGTATGGAGATCAGGGACTTTTGGAAAGAGGTGGGATATAGAGAAATTCATGTAGCACAAATACATTTATAATAAGAAAGAACTGCTGCTAAATGTGGGAGAAGGGGAGTAATATATCTGTTATGCATATTACACTACAGTATTATTTTTCATCTTTCCTGCAGAAAGTGAGTAGAGGCTACAAGGTTTCATAGCCACAGGAACTATTGGGATGCTGTGAGGCTTATAAAGCAGCTGTACAGCTTACCTCCTTTCTTTTCTATCTGCTCATCTGCCACCATAGAACATAGTGGTGCCGGGCTTTTTACAGAGTTATAGTTATTTCTACAGTTTTGTATTCATCTAATCTAATGCATTTATAATGAACTCTTTACTATGAAAATGGTACTTTCTTGAATATGAAAAGAGTAAATCCTTGGAATCCCTGCCTGCTTTTCAGACTGAACTGAGACCGTGAGCCATTAAACATTTGTATTCATGAATATTTAAGCATATTTGTTCTTGTATTGATTTTGTACAACGCCTTTGGGTGTTCCCTAGCAGGACTCCCTGTGTAAACCTAAGCGAGTGACTTACAGGGGGAGGGCTTGAGCAATCCATAAATATGCATTTGCATAAGTAAAAATAAGAGTCAATGTGTTAACATTTCATTTCTTTGCTGTGCTTCCATTCTGTGACAAAATCTTTATGTTAAACAAGTACTAGAGTTATTTCTATTCATGTTCTTGAACAGTGTGATCTACTAATAAAGATATCTAACATTCTAAACTTCATAAAATACATATTCTTACTATTTTAAATCCTCTCTCCGCAGGCTATCAGTATAAAAATTATAATTTTTTTTCTCTTGAATCATTCATCTGCTATTTTTATTGTCCATTAGCCTTGTAAGATGTTTTAACAGATGTCTATAAAATACCAAATACTATAGACTCCCAACTTGCCTGGCTAGAATGAGGGATTGGGGAACGGCTTCTGCCACTCTAGTTTTCAGATAAAGTTATGTAATTAGCTCTGTGTTATGTTTCCCTTTTTATTTTAAGTGAATAGCTTCATCTCTTTATAGTTATATAAGATAACGTGATTACATTCCTATTCTTGAAAATTTGTGGTGAAACATACATTATTATTATTTACAGGTGTGAAATCAGAAGGTATTCCAGGGCCCGTATGCTGTGTGCATATTGAAAGTGAATGAATTTACTTGCATTTTGTTTCCTCTGGTTAACACAGAGCCTCCACTGATTCAGCAAAACATTTTAACAGATGGCAAAATGGAGGGTTGCCCTCTGGTGTCATTGTATCTGATGAATGCTTAGCTGTGTCTCAGCATCACATAACAGATGCTCTAGAAACAGCTGGCAAGAAAGAATCAGTGAAACAAAAAAACATTGCAATGCTATATGGCACTTCCTTGATTAACACAGGACATTGGCATGCAATATCCCGATGATTATATGTGCGAATATTTAAGCACATCATTTTGAAGTCTCTGTCCTCTGCGGCATAAACTCAGTTGGGATCCAAAGGAAGACAGCTCCACCAGCTCTATTCCTTAATAATAGAAGTGATGGAAATTATTCTTAGAAGGTTGAACTGTCAGTGGTGTCACCATACCATATGCAATGTCCTTCCAAGAAGCATACCTTTCTTTGAATTCACTGTTCTCTGCAAAGGTCTTCTGTGCTCTTCAACATATTGTAAATTTAACAGCTTACTTTTTCTTCTTGGGGTAAAAGATAATAATCTTGACTACTGAAGGAAAACATGGAATGTTTTGAAAAACATGGAATTGTTTATTTTTACATCTTGCCTACACTGATATATAAATACACTAAGGTACATATATCTTTTACATGTTCAAAAGACAAACCAAGAGAATTAGAGTCAGATTCACATTCTAACTACTGAGTAAACATGTTCAATTCTTTTTGCCCGAATAATCTGTGATAAACTTTACATGATCTTTTCTGCAAAGAGTAGAAAATGATTCAGTGCAAGTTAGGAGTTTGAGCAGTAATAAGCAAAGACTACCTTCATTTCCAAATACTTTCTGCCCTTCCTTAACCTTGAAATCTAGCTGTTTCCCAAGTAATATTTTAACAAGCATAATTTTATATTACAATATCTTCCATTGAAGAAGTGTCACTTTTACTGAATTTCCTGGGCCTAATGCTGTATTTATATCTAACGATTGATGATGAAACTGTGGAGAAGCACAGATTTTCTTAGCCAGCCATGAGAACAGTATCTCTTGTTTGAAATGAGTATTTCCTGAGCTATATTTGGAATGACCTATCTTTACAATACCACTTCACAGTATCCAGATTATGCTGCATCTAGAAAGATAAGTAAGAGTCGCAATTTATGGCTTACTCCCACCAACCCTTTTCAGACTCAGCTATGACCTCTGAACATTCAGTTCAGCTCCTATTGAATTGTGATGATCCCAACGTATGAGGCCACTCAGTGTACAGCAGCTAAACCATCTGATGACTATTTTAACCCCGTCTGCAGCTAAAACAAAATGGTCCTTACCTCCTCAGATACACATCATCTCTATTGCTTCCTTAATGAAATTTCTTTACAGAATCTCCATATTTCCTGTCCTATTCCTTTTACTTTTGTATTTTTTCTCTTATGATAGTGTCCTTATTCAGATCATAAACATATTATTATTTACACTAGAGAAATAGCTTTTTTTATTTTGAACTTTCAGCTGTAAATAAAACTCCCAGAAAAGCTGGAAAGACATGATTCTTAGGCACTATAAGCAGCGCTAAATGTAATAGATATAGGTTGTCATCAGCTGATATTAGTGAATATACTTAACTAGGCATATACAAACGGACTTAGTACACTAATACTTGCAGGTCCTTGTATTTGAAAGGCTCTTGCAAATACAGAATCATCAAACCCTAGTCATTAGTTTCCTGAGTGAAACATGTTTACCTTTTATATTTTAAACTCCATTAAAAATAAAGCAGTTTGAGTCAAGGAAGTACTCCTACTTTGGCAGGGAGACTAGAGAAATAATCTAATAGGTTTTCTTCATTAGTAATTTCTGTGATTCAGTTAACTAATTATATAATTTTAAACTGATTAAACCTGTAAACATTCCCTTCTCAAAGGGCTTATGTGCTTATGTACTTTCTGACAAATTAAACGGGCTACTGATAACAGATCAACTACTAAAATAAAATCTATTCTCATATGCTTTGTTGAATCATTTCATCACTAGTTCTATAAATCAGTCAGAAATTTACAGGCAATTTTCAGGTTTTTAAAAGAAGGACACTTTTTTGTCTGTTTCTGAAATTTAAGGGATTGTTTGCTTGCAGGAGAGGTATTGATGCTATGAAGTAAAAAAGAATATCTTCAGGTTAGATACTGGCACAGGATCTCGAAAGCTGTCATAGTATGTCATAAACTACAGAATGGAGTAGATTACTTGCCTTATCATATATCAAATACGTCAGCATACAAAGACTAAAAGGTTTAATAACTACAATTGGATAGAAAGCAAAGTTCCTTCCCAGGGAGTGAATTGTAAATTAACTGCATCTGAGATGGATTTAGATGGACTTTATCATCCAGAAAACTCTTTATCTTCAGCCCCTTAGCAAGAAATATCTGCAGTTACATCTTGTTGGTTGGCTGTTACTGAGCTCATAGCTTTCTTATTGTTTAAAGAAAGACAAGCACTTAAACCAAGTCCACACCATTTTCTCAAAAATCTACACTATGTTCAAGACAGCTGTAATTTAGATTAAAATGTGGTGAGAGTTGAACCCCAGATTGTAGGAAGGTCAGTTTCCCACAGCTGACTCCATTTTGGATATAAATTTATAAATAAAGTTTTGGATTGGTCGCTCATTTGTTGATTGTCTTCAATTAATATTTTTATTGATTAAAAGTGATTTATATTTTTAGGTCTATCCACTTAAAAAAAAAAAAGATAGTTATTGAGTAAATATTATTTGAAATCTATAAAATTTATCTATAAGACTTATGCCCAAAAGAATTTATTATTTAATTTCACAAGATAATTTTAAGCAAACTTATGCGCAATCTAATTTTGAGTTACTCTGACATATTTCTTGATAATGAATGCTGCTTATCTAGTGATTTGAATACTTCAAAAGATTTTACAGAATATTTTTAAAGTAAACTAACAATTATTGTCAGTAATCAACATTTTATAATACGTGCAGAATCACTGAATGTTTGAACTAGAAAAGCAATACCTAGTCCAGCCTTGAGGCAAGGTAAGTCAGAGCAGCTTGCCTGGGGGCATGTTCAGCCAGGTTGTGAATACCGAAGTACGGAGAGTCATGAAATATTCTGGTCACCCTGCTACTGTGTTTGGCTAATGTCACAATAAAAGGTTGTTCTTAATTTTAAATGAAATTTCCTTGCACCTGTTGCCTTTTTTCCTCTCACCACTCAGCATCACTGAAAACAGTTTGACAGTACCTGCACTAGACTTAGGTCTTCCTGAGCCTTCTCTGCTTCAGGATGAGTACATCTTCCAGCTTGACTTTGTACTGCTCACAACAGCCAGTTTTCAATCCACCCTGTAGTTCACTTCTCCAGCCTGTATCAGCCTGTCTGTGAGGATATTACACAAGACAGTGTCAACACTCTGTAGCAGACAACCCTTACTAAGGTGAAAATAAATAACATTCACTTCTCTCCCTTCATCCACTAAACCAGTCACCTCATCATCAAAACCTATCAAGTTTGTCATGCTTGATTTTCCCTTCATAAATCCATACTGCCTACTCTCAGTCACGTTCTCGTCCTGTGTGTGTTTGGAAATGGTTACCAGGATTATTTACTCCACTATCTTCCTGGGCACTGAGGTGAGGCTAACTAGACTGCAGTTCCCCAGTCCTGCCCTTCTTGAAGATAGAGGTGATATTTGCTTTTTTTCCAGTCTTCAGTAACTTCCCTACATTACCACAGTCTTTCACAGACAGTTGAGAGTCACCTCACAATGTCATTGGCCAGTTCCCTCAGCACTTGTGGGTGCATCCCAATTGGTCTGAGAGATTTGTGTATGTTCAGTCGGTTTAAGTGTTCCCTAACTTGATCCACCTTCATAGAAGCTAAGTCTTCCCTGATGCAGACTTTCCCATGAGTGTCAGGCACTTGGGATTCATGAAGAAGGTACTGAATACCTCAGCCTCCTCCATGTCCTTTGTCTCCAGGAGCCTGCCCCATGCAGCAGTGGGCCCACATTGTCCCTAGACTTCCTTTTCCTGCTGATGGTCCTACAGAAGCCCTTCTTGCTTCTCCTTACTTCTTGATTAATGCTATCAGGAAGTTCAAGGCAGTGTACTCCAGAAACCTCCTGCACTGCTCATGCTGTGCTCTGTTGTCCTCTCCATCAGATATTACACTAGTACAAAACCCCATAAGACCAGGGTCTGTTTAATGTGAAGATTATTCTAGTTGTTTGAAGAAGGCCTTAGCTGATTCTTCCTCATCAGGCAGTCTGTAGCAGACAACCACTGCAGTGCTGTCCATGTCAGTCTGCCCTCTAAGCCTTACCCATCAACTCTCAGCTGGCTTATCATCCCTCCCAAGACAGCAGTCAGTGCCTCCATGCTGCCCTCTCACATAAAAGACAACTTCTTTTCCTCGCCTTCTCAGCCTGTCCTTCATAAAGAACCCATATTCATGCGCAGCATGGGACACTTGTGTGAGCTATCACAACACATTTCTTCCATGCCAATGAGATGATAGCCCTGCAGCTGAACGCACCTCTAACTCCTCCTGTTTGTTTCCCATGGTCCGCCCTTGAGTGTACAGGCACTTCAGAAACACACTCAGTTGTGCTGATTTCTGACAAAATCTTCCCCCTGTACTCTCAGCACTTATTTATGTGCATATACTTACAGTGGGTCTATCTCAGTCCCAACTTGTTTTCAAAGACTCTTCTCCACATCCTCTTGTTCCTTTCACTTTTCAGCCAGGTACACCACTTCACAATTGAACGTGAATGTTTATCTCTCGCCCCCACCATTTCTGCCTTAAAGTTCTCTTGAGCAGGTTGGCTAGTTTGTTGGCAAAGAGTCTTTTGTCCCACTTGATTAGGTGGATCCCATCTCACTCTCAGTCCTTCAACCCCAGAGAGGGTCCCATAATCATAAAAGGTAAACCCCTGTCTCCTCCTCAAGCCTCTCTACCTCACTAGCAAGATCAAGGAGACACCACCTGGCACCACGCCTTAGACTCTCCACCGCAAAGATATGCAGTCATGCTTGATATACTCTGGGCTTTCCCTGCCCACACCACTGGTGCCCATGTGGAAGAGCAGTGGGAGTAACTGGACAAGGGCTGGATGAGCCTCAGCAGCCTCTCCACGATGTCCCAGCTCCAAGACTCTAGCACGTAGCAAACCTCCCTGGAGAGCAGGATGGATAAGCAGGTTGAAGCCTCTGTTTCCTGCAGAAGGAAATCTGCTACCACTATTCCCCAGTGCTTAACCTTCGTGTTGCTGTCTCGGGAGCTTTGCTGGACACGGCTCCTACATCTTCAGCTGCAACCCAGGGTGAGCAGAAGCTGTCCTGGTGCTAGAGACTTCTGGCTTCTGCTGTCAGGGTATCCCCACTTCCCAGTCCCATATGCACAAACTGCTGTACCCTCTATGAGTACACCTGGGGGTTAAGGTTTGCCTTGCCACCTGCATGTTCACAGAGAAGACTGACCTCAGATGGAGGTCTGTCTCTTCCATGCCATCCCTGGTGCTGTGCAGCCCATCTACCTGGCGGTGTCACAACCCACCTATTGCAAGCAAGGATCAGTCTCCCACAGGTCTAGTGAAGAGCGCCACACCGTCTGCAGAGCCTCAGCCATGCAGAGCTGCATCTCGCTCAGAGCTGGGTTGAATCAAGTCCTCTGACATGCTGGGCAGCTTGGGTACGGCGTTACTGAGGACTGTGCCTCACAGGGCCTCCCCACTGCTGCTGCATGCAGGGACACGGCAACACTGCCCAGCGCAGAGCTTCCTCCCCCCTTCAGTGCTGCATCTTTTGGCTGCCTCTGTAGCAATACAATGTATTTTAAAGAACTGTATGCTTTGCTTGGATGCAGTATAAAAAGTGAATTTGGGTGTTATCTGTCACACAAAACCTAAAAGAATCAGTAGTTTATTTCTTCATACTAGTTCAAGCTACTTTTGGCTTCTAAAAGTCTTAGTCATAATGCTACAAGGCTTCATCAATGTGGCTTCATGGCCACTTTCTGCTACATTTTCATTGTAGTTCTCCACTCACACATTTTATTAGAAATATTTCAAAAGCAGTAGCAGAGACAGGTCAAGACCTGGTATTTTTTCTGTGGTGATGTAATGTCAGAAAGATATTCTGAGGGTAGCCTTATTAAAGTACGAAGTAAAATAAAAATTGAAGGAAAATAAAATCAGGAATAATTCCCAAATGCCTCACAGAATTGGATATATTTACATCAATTTACAAATATTTCTGGAATTTACCAAATGGTTCAAACCTGCCAAAATTATGTCTCATTTCAAATGCCTGAAGACAATGCTTACTTTTCCCCTTTCATAATGCGCTGGTTGAAACATATGAAATACAACAGTTATTTTACAACCATGCACAATGCAAATATTCTCATTGGGAAAAAAACCTACACAGCCAATTTAGTGCAGATAAGAGGAAATAGATTCTCCATCCCTTAATTTCTTCATTTCACCCATATAAATAAATATAATGTTGCCATAATCATTTGTTATTATAGTTCAAGGAAATGCTTACTTTGTCTTTGCAATAAAACAGAATTCTGTGATAATGGTTAACTTATTGTCTTGACTTAGCAAAATGTCCATGTTTTAGACCAAAACACAGTATTTATCGCAAAAGTTGCATTGCTCATCTACTAATTTCCCATAAAATAGCTGTTCTTTTTCCTGAAGGAATTTAGCTTTATATAAAAATTTCTTTTATTATTTATATACTCAATCCAGATGTAATCTTTTGGTTATGCATTAAATTGCTTTGTCCTCACAACTATAAAAAGTATGATTCCCAAACCACTCTAAACCTCAAAGAAGGTGTTATTCTTTTCCAAATATAATTATTTTAATTTTTTTAAACAATTATTTCTTCATTTTTGACAATGAACTATATTTTAATCACATTTTCTGACTAGGTCTTGGGAAAAATACATTTTAATTGTATTTAAATTGATTTGTTACTCAAGCTATTTTAAGTATAATTGCACTACTTCTCTGCACAATTTTTTAATTCCCGTCTTCCAATGCTGTTGATTTTGCTTCCTTTTTATATTTTGTGACTAAATAGAATATCCTTCTCTTCCCAAGCACAATGAAAAAGAGCAAGACCCAATAATGATGTCTGAAATATTGCACTTGTCACATATATCCATTTCTGCCTCTTTCTTCTCACTTATACTATTTGTCTTTACTCCTCAAGATAGCTCTTTATCCTTATGAACCACATACATCTCCTGCAATACCAGATAACCTTGCTGAAAGTCATCTTCGGGTGGTCATGTAATAGAGATTTCATAAGGTTTCTTTTAAGGCTGTACGCTCTGTCCAAAACTTCTCTGACAAATCCTGTGTATTATTTGCTCATATATAAGCATTAACATTTGTCACCAATGTTCAAGTCTTTCATGAAACCATCCTGATAATCCTTAAACAATGTCATTGTTCATTCTCTTTATAAAACTCCAGAATTGGATAGTTTTGTTTTGTTTTAATTATGACTTCTGATTGGGAAGATTCCCACCATCTCATTTATTGTTTTATTCCTAATTTTATAATGGGTCATGTTGATTTTAGTTTCTTTCTTAATTATGCTTCTTTTTTTTAAATTGTTCTATTTTTAACTCATATAATGCTATGCTTCTTCAATTTTTTGCTCTTATTCTGATTTGGTATTTCCCTGTTGTTAGTTGTCTCTTCAGCCTTTTTTCCTCCTTTGAGGATTCTGCAGCAACAAATTAATGTAAATAGCCAGTGGTGACAGTCAGCTCTAACAATAAATTATTCCTACTGTCTCTTAAAGGACTACCCACTTGAAGAGATTCCCCCTTTCCTTAATATTTCTGCAGTAATATTATTTCATTCTTGACTTAACATTTCCTTAAAATTGTTTCTCTATTCCTTTGGCCTCATTTTATAAACTTCTCATTCTTTGCTGTGCTTCAAGTGTTTTATGTTTCACACTCTATTCTTTTTATGTTATAATAATGCCTTGCACTTCAGTAATAACTTTTATGCGAAAACCTATATGCTTTATAATAACTAATGAGTTAAAGTCTCAGTACCTTGTAGTAAGTAATGTTTATTATTTCCATATTAGTAAAAGGAAACTGAGGCACTGCAGCAAACCAAATGACTTAATGGAGATAAATACTAAGCCTCAATCAAACTGTATGAAATGTAATATTGTTTCCTTGGTTTTTGAGGGGTAGCTTGGTGGGATTTTTTTTATTTATAGAATTATTATTTCCTGTTCATCCACTGATAGTAGTCCCTATGTCAACTATATGGTTTGCCACTTAACCTTGCAAAACGATAGAAAAGAACAATATTTTAAAAGCTCTTTTAAGCTCTGTAAATTGTCACCTTTTCTCATATTCAGCATAAAAGTGCCTCTAGTACAAGGTATTGTGAGTATATACCATGTTCATATATTTATGCTTACTTTAAAACCCCAACTTTATGGAAAAATAATTGATACAGTATTCCTTTCCATGTATGCATATGTTACATTTGAATTTTTAATTATTTAACGACAATTTCAATGTTGTAATGTAGGTATACACAGCACTGTCACACAGCTGCTTACCACTTGAATTATTTTTTTGATAATGTCTCTAGTATAGACGCTTCTAGGTAGAGACCAGCTTACTGAAACATTAATACAAATGATGCTGTTATGCTAATATGTATGTCTTAGCCTTGCAGTAATATAGAGATTTTTGTTTTCAATTATTTTGAAATTGCTGTATTCAGTGTTGTGTAATGCTGTTCTGTGCTTCTTATGCTACGTGTCTTATAGGAAATTTTCATCACTACCCTGCTCTCTTTATTGTCAGATATTGAGCAATAGAAGTTTTATCCAAGATGTAGTTTTTTCCCAAGATCTTTCCAATCTCTTCATGTTTTCACAAATGCCTCTTCTATCCAATTATAAAACCTGATTCTATTTTCTGTCAATTCAGTGATGTCTTTGGAGAGGCATACTTCCATGCTCTTACTGTAGTCAATGCCTGTCTCTGCATCAAAAATAGTATAGGGAGCAAACATGAAGTACTGCATTTTGCAAATTTGAACCGGTGTTCTCGGTAATTCAGTTTATTTTTCTATTTGCCTGAGAAAACTGCCCTCCACTTTTCGTAAGGTATATTGCTATCTCACAATTGCTTTAGTTTCCCTTGGAGAAGCAAAAGTAAGGGAAAGGAAAGCAAGTTATGTTGTCTATATGAGGAGTTCTCACAACCAAAGTCTCACTGTGATACATCATGACATAAAACACTAAACAAACTAGCAGCCTGTGGCCAAAGGTATGTATGATTAGCAAATATAAAGGCTTGATTATATCATGCCTGTAGAAGAGACTTCCACTTCACTTCACGAAGAGCTTGATGAAAACCCATGTAAGTACAACTCTACTTCAAGATGCTTCAGAGCAGCAAAATGCAACCCAGCTTTTCAATTTCCAGACAAAATGCTTCTGAAAAGATGACAAGAGAAGGAGAAGCAAATGCTGTCTTGGAGAGATATATAATTTTAGCAGTTTATTTAACTGAATAGTCATCTCTAACTTTCAGTTGTGTGGCTGGATTCAGCTGAAGTAATATGGACTGAGGTCTTCACTGCATGATGATGGTATCCCCTCTGTAGCTCATCAGCTGAGGGTGTATACAGAACATATGAACCACACGTGGATTATACATGTTATTGGTATAAACTTGCATAGTGAATGCTTAAACACATGCCGATACTTAAAACTTACACATGAAAGCTGCAAAAAAAGAAGTGGAGAAACAGAATTTGCAGCATTTAGTCCTGATATTATCATCTATACTATCCTGCAATATTCCTCTGTGCTTTAAAGGCAAATTGTAATAAACGGTATCAGCTATACAGACAGAGGAAAAATACAATATCCTACAGAACGAAGAAAGAAATATGAAATGTAAAAGATAAAATAACTTATTAGCCTTTAATCATGTCCATTTCTTCCAGATGCTGGAGTCTTTTTCTTGTCCACTAAATCTAATAGACTTCTTACAGACAACATAGCAGATCAAAACCCAGGGAGGGCCTGTACTCCACAGCTATGTTTTAAAGTGATTACATGGGTTGTATCAGAGCTAATAAAGAATGGTCAGTTGTGGGACATGATATAGACAAATGATATGTACATATATATATATATTGTTAAAGTATCATACACACAAATTTTATATTAATTTTAGAGTAGTTGAATATTGTCGTGTCCCAACAACAGACCATGCGATGACATGTATCAGAGATAATAAATGATGGTGTGTTGTGGGATATGGTACATATATATATATAGACAAATTATATATCTATATTGTTAAAGTATTGTACACTCAATTTTTAAAATAGTGAATTAACTTAAGCAACAATTCTTAGCCAGCTTGCAGTGAGAAAGCATGTGACTGTACTTGAATAAGCAGATAACAGGCAGAGAATAGGATAAAAAAAGTTGAAAAGCAGTTGGAACTGTCTGGTATTTACAAGACCTTGAAGCAGAGCCCAAGGAGTATGAGTAGCCAGGAAAGGTGGTAAAAATACCTTTGTAATTGTTATGAGAATATGACATGATGTTGTAATCGCTGTTAGCATGGGACAAACAGCAAGTTGGCACTCAGCCTGCTCACACGCTGGCCACACAAGGGGTGGGTGATGTTGCTAACCCTTTTCCAGTCCCCAAGAGAAAGATAAAAGGAGCTAGGCTGGATGGGTAGGAGTGGAGAAGGGCTACATGCACGCTTTTTACCATGGGATGCCCTGAAGGTGCAGTACCTATCGACTCTGACTGTTTGAGCACCATGCTCCATCTCCTTCTCGTGCTCGGTGAGACAACACCAATTCATGTGTTGGTAAGCTCATAAGGAGTAATAGGTGTAGCCATGTGTAATAGGTTATTTGAACAATAAAACATATTTGATTTAAATTTGATTTAGCGGTCTTGCCTTTGCAGACACAGGATCCATAGATGGACCTAATGCAATTGTTCATACAGTAAGGATAGATCTGGTTGTGACCTTTGCTGCAAAAAAAATGCTTTAAGTTCTCTTATTGTGCCTGAGTTTGTTTCTTGAGCAAGCATCACACTCCATCAAATTCTCTGCCAGAACAGGGCAGATGTTCCCCAAGGCCACTGATCTTGGCTAGCTTTTCACACAGAGCTCTTACTCCTGAATTATGAATGTTTTTTTGCAGTGTGCCTCTTTGAGGATGGCTCTTTATATCTGGTAGAATTTAAATACTATTAGAAGCACTGTAACTGGAGGTGCAGTTGGATGCTTATTACCTTTTTTTCCCCCTTCCAGTTAGTTTGCAGAAGTTATCTTTCCTGAAGGGAAAAAAAAAAAACAAACCAGCTTCTGCACATGCATCTTTGATCAAAACTGTCCCTGAAAAAAAACTATTCCTTCTAGTGAGAGTGCACCAGTCTTAGTAGAAATGCCTGATTTATGTATTTCCCTTTGAGACTTGGAAGGACAGTATGGAGGAAACACTTCAGTTAGATGACCAACACTAAAGTTGACTATTACTTTCCTATACCGCCGCTATGAAATAATAAATTACAGTCAGGTGTGGGCTAAGCAGATGTGGAGTGTATCTGCTGAGGTAATAAGAAGTTCTGAAAATTTTGAAGGTGTGACTTGAACTTCAGTGAGTCTACAAATCTAAAGAAGTAACTGCAATGTTGTTCTCAGTACAGATGCCCTTACAGTTTTCCTAAAGACTCTATATGTTAGTCCATTATACTCCAGTTTATATATTCTACGGCAAAGTTAATTTACATCACTGTCTAGACTATGTTACTAATTCATTCCATTCTGAAGGAGCAAGAGGAGCAGTGTCCTTGCGTCTGATTAGCAGCTATGCTGAAGGATATGCATAATTCTGCTGCAGATTTTTTTCCAACTTGTAACTGGTCAAAGAAGACCTTTCCTAAGAAATTCACAAGAAATCACCTTCTTGGTTACAGAATGCAGTCCATGCACAAACAAGGAGAAAGCACTAGTAGAAATATAGTCTTCTTTACATATGTATGTACACATATATAAATATGTATTTATGTATCATTTTTAAACAGAAACCTGCACACACAGTCACATAAAAGCACCTGAAGGCACAAATATATGTGCATATTTCTTTCTACTTAAGTAGATCAACGCTGAATAGATACAGGGTTGAAATGTAGTGGTACAGCCATGCATAGGTGTTCTGTAATGATAATTCTTCACTAAGAGAGGAAATAGGCTAATACAGCTTGTTTCTAGTAAATGCTAAAAAATGTGTTTCTTATGTCTAATGAAATATTGATATGCTGCTCAAAATGAATCATTCTGTGCTGTAACAGATAAACACAAAAGAGTATCTAAACATGTCTCATGTTTTCTTCTTCTCACTATTCTATTCACTCTTTCTCAAACTGACTTCAATTCAGATCTTTACTGCCGAAAAGAAATTAAAGGAAATGTGATCTTCATGGAGTGCAGTTTCTCTTTCAGTCAGTAAACACTTTGCTGCTTTTAATATTTTCATGCCTTTGGCAACCACCTGTTTTGTTTGTGTGTTAAATCTGAAGATAATTCTAAGAAATAAACATTCAGCACACAGTTCAGCGAATTCAACAGATAACTCCTATAACTGATAATTGAAGAGTGCCCTTAAAACAGGGAGTGAAAATTATGTGTGATGGAAAACAGTGTTGTACTAAATGACCAGGGTATCTTGAAATTGACCCTAGCAGTCACAGGCCCACTTTTCTTATTCAGCTTTTTAGACCAAACATCTTGCAGCAGTTTCTTTTTCTCCTTCTGTTCCCCAGTAATCAGGGATTTGATTAAATTTATTGCTTTAGATTTTATTAATCTCTTGGATTAGAGGAATATAGTAGAGGAGTAAAATTACTCACGTGTACTGGTATAGACAGTTAACTTCAATTATAGGGCATGCAGTTCCTAATGAGCAGATTGGACACAAACAGAATAATTCAGTTTTAATGGGCTATTTGATGTTTTCTTCTTGTTTCTTTCATTTCAGAGAATAAAATCTTTCCTTGCACATATAATCACAGTCTCTAGGCTAGAAGTTGAAGCAAAAAGAACCCCTTTTATTCTTTGTTACTGTATTCCTCAGCAGAAAGGCATTAAGGCACAAATTACAGCCCATCACACACATAGAGGATTCTCACAAACCTGTTCATTTCAAAGTTGTTCCTTTTTGAATTCAAAACTTCATCTTTTAAATAGAAGTTAATTAATAATATGAGAATTTAGAGAAGCACCCATTTGCATAAATCTCAGTAGGTTAAAAGGCCATTTGCTGAGTCAGACAAAAGCACTGAAATAATTTTGAGTTGCTATATCCCCATGAATGGTGGGTACATTGCCCTTTTTGTGTCTAAAACAAGACAGTGTTCCAGCTCCTCCATAGGCCAACCAAAAGTTTTTTGGCCAGTGGGTGTGTAATACATTTTTCAGAGATGTAAGGTCTCTAATTAATATTATTAATTGAAATAAACTACTTTGTTTCTTTTCTATTTTTCTTTTCTTTATCTGTTCCAGTGAAACATCATTCTTACATAATTTTTCTGGTAAAGCTAATCTAATCTAAAACATTTGTTAATAGGTTATTCTTTTTCCTTTTTAATTTGTCAGTTATAAACCCCTTTTTCCTTCTTTAAAGAATTAAAAAAAATACCCTGACTAATGCTTGGTTACATTTTGGAAAAAAACAACCACCAAACATAAAAAAAACCAGACTCTTTTTGTATTAGCTGAAACAAGTAATTTGCTGCAATGGCAGGTCTTCATATCACTGGAGAAGACATTCATAAAGTACCAACAACTGATCATAAAAGAAGTATCTATCCTTCTGTAGCACATAAAGAAAATAATAGTTTTAGAATGACAGCAAGAATAAAAAAACTTACGGATGAAGGCAGAAATTAAGATTTAAAATTCTGAGAAAAGAATAAACAGAAACAGACTGAGCATAATATACCATTACCTCAAATATGTCCAGTTTAATGCAGTTGAAGCTACTGTCAAAATATCTTTATTTCACAAGAATTACTCTCCATGGATATGAATGCAGATGTGAATGCACTGAGGTTCTGTGAGCTTCTTTTTTCTTTGCTCTTCAGCAGATACAGTGGCCAGTGTCCTTCTGATACAGTATATGAAATCAGAAGCAGACTATAACAGACTATCTACCTTGTGATATTTGAAAATGGGGAGACTGAACTGTACTCTAGCCTTTCTTATGGTAATCAAAGGGACAGGAGGTTGCAATTTCTTCTTTGACCAGAACTCCGGAGTTCTTGATCATTCATTGCTTCCCCAGATGCCCTCTAAGTAATCAGCCTTACTTAATACAATGCTGTTTGGTTTAGATCTTACTATTTATCATTAAGTATATCTTTCATTTTTTTATAGATCAATTTACTGCCACAAATACTTTCAGACATGAGAAAGTATATTGTCCTTGCATTGCTTAATATGTACATTATGATGTAAAGCAGTATAAATCGTACCATATTACCATTTATACATAGTGGAATAAGACATACGCAAATTCAGAACAAATAAAGAAAATATTTTCTCATATAACTTTGTGAGACTTGTTACCATAAAACTTGGCTAAACATGCAAACTTAAGATTTTTAAAATATCACATTATCTGCAATTATCAACTATTGCTTTTGGAAAGTATTAGGCTTGTATCAAACTACCTGCTGATGGTTTGCAGGTTTTTTGAGCCATGCATTGAGTTGGCCACCAATTCGTAAGTAACAGAGAACTAACCAGATGATTTTTCTGTTCTATTGGGGCAATTCCAAAGTTTCTACACCAAACAATGTTTTTCGATGTTTCTAAATTCACTGATGTTTAAAGAAAAAAATGAACAAAAACTTCAAAAAGGCTTTTCCCCTAATATAGAGCACAGCAGTTGCTGCTGATTCTCACTTAATAGACTACAATTCCATTAAATCCTATCTTGTATTTGCTACTCAGGAGAATGCCAGTCCCTCTGTAGTCTTCATGAAGCTATGAATAATCTAATTTAATTTTGAAATTTTCCTTTTTTTAAGTAGAAAAGAGAAGGCCACGTGACCTTCAGAGGCCCTTTGCAACCTAATTGCCTTTTTGCTTGCATGATTTGCAATTGTATGCCAAGCAACTCATGAAGCCATTGTCCAAGCTAGAAACAATCAAAAATACATGAAGTAGAATTTTCTGATGAATTGGGTCTAAACCATGGAATTCTGTATTCCAGGAATAAAACTTATAAAAAGGCTGATAACAATTAGAATCACATGCAAAATTCATTTCGTTGTTTAGCTGTTTGTCACACCCCAGATCCACAAGCTGTCAACTCAACTTGCACAGTTGAAAGACAAGGGGCTTTTTCCCAGATACATGAGCCACAGGCTCATGCCCGGGCCTCTTTGGACTTGCACAGTCAAAAGACAAGAAGGGGGAGGGGGTTCATATATCTGTGTGGTGATCAGGAGGCCAACAAGGTCACTTTCAGGGTGAAAGACAGGAGCAAAATTTATCCTAGCTTTCAACCAAAATACAAAAACCAAAAGACTTGGTTGCACAGAAGAGATATGGAACTTCTCGAAGTTGGGTGTATGGGTGGATCTTCCCAAAGTTACAGGAAACAGGTTTTGACCTGTTCAGGTCACAATCTGATCCCTGAACACAGCCAAGGTCACTCGTATCCGATCTGATACACACTGATACTAAATCAGGGAAGCAGTAAGGTGAAAGGGAGGGAGGGAGGGAGGAAAGGGGAGAGGGAGGGGGAGAGGGAGGGGGAGAGAAGGGAAGTCCCTCCACCCTCAGCACATATGTATGGGTCTTTCCAAGTGCGTGCAGAAGCTTCTTCAGGAGGGTCTGGCCATGGTGGTCTGTCAGGTGAAGGAAGGATGGGGAGGAAGGGGTAGGAGGTGGAAGAGCCCTCCGCTGCATCTCCCCCCCACATAGCAGCTGGCTCAGGATTGTAAGCCCAGCCCAGCAGGGCTCACTCCTGCACCTCCCTTCCCACTGAATCTGGTGCTACAGACAAGGCCCTTGGGCGACGTCCCAAGCTCCATCCTTGGGGAGCACCTGCTCATGCACCATCCCCGCTATTCATTGGCAGCATCAAAAATTAAATGTGCAAAAGGCCAGTCTTCGGACAAAATGTTTAAGGCAAAGGGAGAAGAAAAATTGGGCTTTACACTGTTCACAGCTACCTCCTTCCTAAGTGTGAACGTACACATACATCAGCACATATATCTGCTATTCTTCAAGGGGAAGCTGAGGGTTTTGAAACAGTAAGATGGTAAGTACTTATATTCAGTCACTTAAAAGTTCATTGCTTCTCAGCATAAAACTAGTAGTACATGCAAGGAGGTGAACTATGGCCAAGTGCAGTCCTACACCTGGGTCAGGGAAATCCATGGTTTAAATACAGCATGGGGAATGATATGACTTGCAGAGGAGGACTTGGGAGTGCTGATTGGTAAGAAGCTCACCACAAGCCAGCATTGTGCGCTTGCAGCCTAGAAGGCCAACCATATCCTCAGCTGCATCAAATGAAGCTTGGCCAGCAGGTCAAGGGAGCTGATTCTGCCCCTCTACTCCACTGTTGTGACACCCTACCTGGAATACTGTGTACCATACTTGTGCCTACAAGAAAGTTGAGGAGGGATTTTTTTACAAGGTCATGTGGTGATAGGATGAGGGACAATGGCTTTAAATTGGAAGGGGGGAAATTTATATTAGACTTTAGAAACAAGTTCTTCATAATGAGGGTGGTGAGGCACTGGAACAGGTTGCCCAGGGAAGCTGTTGATACCCCATTCCTGGAGGTGTTCAAGGCCAGGTTGGATGGGGCCTTGGGCAGCCTGATCTAGTGGAAGGTGTCCCTGCCCATGGAGGGGGGTTGGAACTAGATGATTTTTAAGGTCACTTCCAACCCAAGCCATTCTGCAATTCTGAATATTTGCTTTGCTTGAATTGTAGACTCTTAAGTGAAAATATCGTAGCTGTTATATATATCTATAAAAAATTTTCTAAAGCTCTTGACCTAAAGCCCTTTTTGTGAAAGTACTCTCTTTTCTAGATTAGTATTTTTTTGTTTTTTGAATGCTGTGTGAAATCATGGGATGGAGTGTTTAATAATTTCTATCATTTTGGTATTTAAAATGGTATAGCTACAAAAATATAGGTATACAACTTCACACTTCAACTAGTTAGATAAAATATTTTCAACACTAAAGTTAAAAAAGAGTATCTCCTTGGATTTCTCCCCCTCCTCCCCCGTTTTCTTCTTTTGTTTTTTTTTTTTGTTTTTTTTCTAATTAAAAAAAATATATAGGTGAGAAGAAAGTAAGTACATTACCAGTACCCAGGCAAACAGGGGTACATTGTTTTACACAGGAGTCTCATTAATATGTTATTGTAAAACCATTAAGTTTTCTAGAATTAATTTGGTGTTTTCTTATACTACGGATCCACTTCAATGTGTGAACTAGAGCTGTACTGTACCATTCATCGCCTTCTATAGATGTTAGTTCAAAGAACTGCCTGTTCTTGTTATGGAGGGTAAGCACATCAGGGACATTTTGCATCCTCAGGCCATCATAAAGTTTTTTAAAAGTGTATGCTCCAGTTCTATAGCCATGTGTGCACTGTGGATGACAACTTGGGGCAGAAAAATATTTCGAGTACCTGGCTAATGTGAAAGTCTGGCCAAAACATGATCTGCAGAAGAAAAATGAAAAGCAAACATGGGTTGTGATCACAGATAGCAGACAACATTTTTACAGGTATCGAAGGATGCTAAGGCATCAAAATTATAATAATGACTATTAAAGGAAAATGCCATGAGAACAATGAACAACTCATCTAAAGAGCTTAAAAAAAAACCAAAAAACAAACACCAGGAGGGAAAGAGAGAAAATGGAAGGATAATGCACAGAAATAACAAAACCGGACTGAGATATGGACATCAAGGGTCAAAACTGAATATATCTATTAGACCTTATCAAAGAATCATCCTGAGAAGATTTTTATTGCACAGTAGCATATATAACCAGGATAAATCTGATTGCCCAACCACTAAAAGTGATCTGAACCATTACTTTGGTTAGAGCCCTCTCATGAGGGCAAAAAAAAAGTATTAAATAGTGGTTCTGATATCTCATAATTCTCCATAAGACTCTTCCAAAATTATTTTACTAATGGAGCTACAGACAGCCTGAGCTGTTGAGGGTAACTTTTTTTTTTTTCCAGTGACATTCCTAACACAGAGTATGATTGATCTGAATGAAGGAATCATTCTTTCTCCTTTACTATTTCTTTCATTTAAATAATTGCCAGTTTTCCTTAAGTTTATTAATAATTACTATTACTATTTAAAATCATCACACATAAAATGCAGCTTGAGGTCATACTACTTGTTATTTATGACTGCTTGGAATTTCACAACAAGGGTGCTATGAAGAAGAAAAAAGGGAAGAAATACTTTCAAGAGGAGATACAGTTGGTAAATGAAAAAACATAAGTACCTCTTAACATCTTCTATGGCTGTTATCTGTGGCATCATAGAAGTCACTCAATAGGAGGAAAGGTTTCTGAGACAACCAGGAAGCTATGAAAAAGGAAAACACTCCAGAAAGTTTTAAAGAATTCTTTCTCTTGCAGCTTGGGAATCATATGACAGGAAAATAAGAGCTGAGGCAGGAAGACACCTCTTGAGATCCTCTCATACAACACCCCTGATCAAGCAAGGTCAGACAAAGCAGGTTGACCAGTACTGTGTCCACAGAGGTTTTGAGTATCTCCAAGGACAGAGACTCAACAGCCTCTCTAAGAAACCATCCTCAATGTAAGAACACACTGTCTCTTGCCTCATCACTGGGCACCACTGAGAAGAATCTGGTTCCACCTTCTTTGCTGTCCTCTATCACTTATTTTCACACGCTGACAAAATCCTCCTAAACTTTATCTAGTCCAGTCTGAATGCTCCCTGATCTCTCAGCCTCCCTTCATATATCAAATCCTCCAAACACTTAACTGTACTCATGGCTCTGCACTGGACTTGCTGCAGTACATCTCTGTCTCTCTTTTTCTCAGGAACACAGCGTTGGACCCAACACTCCAAGTGTGTCCTATCTGTGCTGAACAATTGGAAGGATGGGCTCCTTTGATCTGCTAGAAATATTCTGCATAATATAGTCCAGGAAGTTGCCGGTCTTTTTTGTCATAAGCTATCTTCTCTGCCTCTGCTGTAAGTTCCTAATTTCTTTCTTCCACAAAAGAAACTTTGATGAAGACTTTGTGCATTACACTTCATGATCTTTTCCTCCAACACAGACAGTCCCAGGTCAAAACAGATTTTTTACTTCACTAAGTAACCTGTGTCCAAAGCAGACAAAGCCACGGAGGTACTACTCATTATTTCCATACCCCTTCAATGAGTATTGATCCCCTATACTTCTGCAAGTAGAGGGAACAATTCAGTCCTGAAACAGTTTTGAATTTTTTCTATAGGTTTTGATTATGTGCTTCTGAGTTGCTAAATTAAACAAAAAAAACCCATAAAATCATCATGAAAAATATTTTTTAAATAATTGTTATTAGTCCCTTTCTCCTACTGAAAAACACTGATCCTTCCCAATCCTCCACCCTTTCTTTTTTCTATGAAGTATAAGTCAGCACACCAATATACACAGTAAACTGATTTCTGCTGCTTGTTAAAACCATAATATATTATTTAATCAGTGCTACTGGCACAGTTGTTGCAATAAAAAAAAAAAAAAAGATTTCTTAGATTGTTTTCGCTGAAGATCTTGCTTCTTCTGCAGTAATGTAAATATTCTGCAGAATCATGTTCTATCTGTGGCAACTGTGAGATTTTAAAATGTTCTTTTTATTTTCAAATAATGTATCTAGAATGAAGAGGATTCTACATATGAAGTTTAAAATATTGTTACATGCTGGGTTAAATTTCAACAGAAATTGCCAGAAGCATGACCTGAGTTTAATTCTGAGTACCAATCTTATTTACTGTACTTCCAGCTGTTCTAGGGCATAAAAAAAATGATTACTGTTAAACAGTCCACTTATAAAGAGCCTGAATATATGCATAGACATCGTGTACCCGAAAATAGGAACTGAAACACCTGGAAACTAGATCTTTGAGGACGTCGTTTTATAAGTATTTCAGTAGAGAGACGCCTTTATGCTTTCACAGGCCCAATCAGGCTCTAATTAAGGCTGAAGACTGAAGGATTAAGGTCTGAAGTGACAGGGCCTGACTGACAGGCCTAAAATAACATAGGTGACCCATGGATGATTCATATTGTATTGCTATGCGTACTGTTTAATACATAACTTCTCGTATTGCTGCCATTGGTGGAATTGTGCCATGCTATTCTTGGCTCAGAAAGCATGAGAAAGAGAGGCAATAAACGGCTGGGATCAGAGATTCCGTGGTTTTGGTGTGATGTAATTTGTTTATTCAAAGATATAAAAGCTGGATCCCTTGCAGTAATTGTGGGAGACTCCAGCTATGAGGGGACGAATTGTGTGGGACCCCCAGTTACTGGGACAGGCTCTCCAAAACCCTGTTGTGAAAAATGTGCTCCCCGGCCACTGATCTGGAGGAGGATGATGATACGGCAATTGGTGATGCATCTTTCTTAATTACTATATTTATTCTCCCATAGCAATAATTAGATGCATGGCCTTGAATGCTGTTAATTGCTGACTTGTTGTTAGTCACTACTAATCATTTGTTACCTTTCTTGTTGTAATAACTTAAGTAAAACTTGATTTCACAGAGCATTGTAGAGTGTGGACTTTTATACTGATAGTGCTTGGCGCTTAGCACCCTGTGGTAAAGAAAATGTAGGCCTTCATATATCTGAAAGTTTATTTTCCAGCCAGATTCTTCTCAAATTTTCAGCTTGTTAAACATATATCTACAGAACAGGTTTCCTTGTGTGCAAAAATTCCCAAATACACCCCTCCAAACTCAACACATTAAATTAATTATTCACGTAACTTAAAAAATGTAACCAAGTTTTAACTCTCCTAAAGCTGGTACAAAAATTCTCTTTCAAAATTTATTTTTCACTCCTTGTTATTTAATTGTAACTACATCTAGACAGAATAAATGAATCATAAAAGGTATAAGCAAATGAATTGTAAACCTAGTCATTATTGCTTAGAAATTTTTGATTTCAGTATGATTATCACCAACAGATATATGTACTGTTAGTTGTTTTTCTTTCCTATTTTAAGTTAAATATCTTTCCAATTAAATTTTTCTTTTCCCAGAGAATTTTTAGTGTCCTACAAGACATACTGCTCCCTAACTATAGTTCTTGACATACCATACTCTGCTAATGTGGGTGAAAAAAAAGTATTGAATGTCTGAAAAAAAACCATGGAAAATTATGTATCTCCAAAGCAAAATTCTATTTTATGTGTCTGTGTACTTTGAGTAACATAGATTGTTTAACAACACCAGATTCCACCCTTTCCCCCTTTTAAGACAAATGTCATAACACCTTGATATGTGCCAGCTCAAATGGTTATTTATTAGAAAGTATTCATTATTTACATTGAAAATGTAAATGAAAAAGGAGTTGCCTATTATACTTAAGGATCTTGGAAATTTATTTAAAATTTTTCCATAAAGATAATTTTTTAAAATAAAAAATTATGGTAGATATTTGTGATATTGCAATCTGGCTTCGCAATGAGTTGAAAGTTGAACGAGGTAGTTGCTGTCAACACTACCTGTGGGTGTGAAAATAATTTACTACAAATCAGGAGTTCATTCTCATCTTTAGCACGGTATTTAGTTCCTTACCTTACTAAAAGTTATAATAGACATTGAAGGATAATGGAAAACACATTAGAAAGACAGGAAGAAAAGCAGGTGAGATAATTAATAAATTGAGATCATCCCATTTAGAAAAGATACAGGAGGTTTATTACTCTTATAATAATAAAGTGTCTAGAGAAACCAAACACAGCATTATCTTTCAAAACTCATCAAATTTAAAACTAATGAAAGACAATATTGTGTAACCGACACAGCTAACCTTTGAAACTGCTTGCTGTATCAATATGCTAGAACATGTCAAGAACTCCGAATGTCTCAGTAAAGAAGCAGATGTCTTCTCATGAATAAGAATTTCTGAAGCTGTGGGTCTGAAATGCAATTAAAAGATAAGTGTTAGAATAAAGTATGGAGTTTAGATCTCATGACTTCATAACAGTCTGGAGTTGAAATTCACATTCTTCTGAATTTTCCTTTGCTTAGGAAACCACTTCCTGAATTCACAGCTGAATACTGTCATAATGACCTACTCTCTATGCTGAGAACTGGAGATGTGGACACAGTTCTTTTATCACTTAATCAATATACTCAGAACGATATGAGTTCCCTTTCCCACAATCTTATTTATGTATATAAACAAAGACTTCTTTCTAAGTCCCCCATAAAGGTTTCACTGACTGTTGACATCCTTCATATGATGGAATCCTATAATCGCCGGGTTGGAAAAGACCTCTTTAGATCATCAAATCCAACCATTCCTATCTGCCAATAAACCATGTCCCTGAGCACTTCATCTACCAATCTTTTAAATACCTTCAGGGATGGTGACTCAACCTCCTCCCTGGGCAGCTTGTTCTAGTGCCCGATGACCCTTTCAATACCAGCCATCATACCTCCTTGTTCATTTGTATCACCTGTAAGTCAGCAATTAACCAGTCCCAATGAACAGGGACAGGAATGTAGATTCCTGTAGTCACATGGCTCCAAATCCCATGTACTGTATTTAATCTGAGTAGTGCTTAAACTGTGGAGCACATTAAGCATCATGGTAAGGAACTGTAACCCAAAGGTGTTTATAACCTAATTTTCACTTTATGTCTGATTTTACATTTTATAGATAACTTTTCTTCCTTTGGTCTGAGGTTTTGCATGTTTTTGGTCTCTGCAGTTAATAAAAGTATGAATGGCTGAAAAGCTGTGATTTACATTTTGTTCTGAATGTCTCTGAAATTCATCATGATTCAAAGCACTTTGGGGAACACATTTTACATTCACAAAAGAGTAGATGAGAAAGGTCTGTACACACAGCCACTTCTAAAACAACCACTCTTCAATTCTCACCATGTAGAGATTATTCTTTACTATTCTGCAGGTTGAAATAACTTCTGCACACCTTGGCTAATGCCAGTAAATCCTATTGTCTCTTCTTCAGTGCTGCAGTAATAAAATATTCTTGAAGGTCCCTTCAATTAACCGATATTGGGCTAAACCAGATATTTGTACTTGCATGTTCTGGCAATACAGTTCATGAAGGAATAATTTTTATCTAAGAGATGGTAACAAATGGCTGGTGGTACTTCAGTAATCAGAAGCAGGTGTTTACATCTGTCAGGCATGAAGGTAACAGTTCCAATGAGCTAAGGAAATGTAGTAATTTACAAAACATCATTTGGTAGGAACTATAATATTTCCAGATATAAAAAACTCCAAACAAACAAAAACCCCAAACAAACAAAAATCCCTAAACACTGTTTAATAATATAAAAATGTGTGCTAGTACAAAAAAACCTGTTTGTGAGAGTGTTCATAAGCAGCCTGTAAAAGAGGTAAAGTACACAACTGCCCTGTTGCTGAATATGTAGGCATTTATATTTGAGCGAGCTGGAGGACCTTAGCAATGGCATTTTCATTCTCAGGTAAAATAATCAATGTGTCCATAATCCTGCCCAAATATCTGAAGCTGATATTGATGGGATAATAACTGTTACAACTGTTGAGACTTCATGTTTTTTGAGCGACTGATTTGAGAAGAGGAATAGAGTCACACAGCTAAAACATGGCAACTTGGCAGATATGAAAATCTGTCTCTAGAGTTCAGATGATTTACCTTGTCTCATCTCTCAAATGCTACTTTTGCTGCACTAGTCGCAGAAGTGTACAGTGCTTCCTTCAGACATATAAATTCAGCTTATTGATTTCTTTTGTCAGCACAATGTTTTATACTGTAATCAAATTAGCACTCTGTACTTCAAGCAACCTTGCTATCTTCAAAAATTAAGCAGGCGTCTTTACGATGACAGAATTATTTTACACACGCCCTTGTCATTTTCCATTTCTAGAAATGGTACAGGAAATTATCACAAAACAACAAAATCCATGAGTGTCTTCTTAGTATCTGAATAACTTCAAGATTGTTTTAAGTTCCTCAGACAGGAAGAAGAGTTCTTTATTTAAAGTGACTTGAAACAGAGTGGAAACAATGTTTTTGACTCTCTCTCATAAAAATTTAATCCAAAATGATAGTAATTTTAGATCTTTATGAAAGTCTCCTTAAAATGTTAAGAATTTGAAACATAATAATGGTGCAAACATTTATGAAACTGTCTTTTGTTTATTGTGCACAATTTCCTCACCACAATAATGCTGTTGTTAACTGTTGTATAATTTATCTTACTGCCACTTTAATTGTGTTTTCAGTGCTCATAGGAAAGCATCCTATTTGGGATAATTACTCACTTTGGAGATGATCAGCAATTTGGTTCATGAGCACCTCTGAAAATTACTCAGTCTGCAAAAGGCATTTGCCTGCAAGTACAACATACCGGGTTTGCAAGAAAGAGCACTTTGTCTTTCCTCTTTTCCTTTTCTCTCTCCTTTCCTGTCCCAAAAAACCACTCGATAATTGCTCTAGGACATGCTGATTTCCTTGCAGCTCTTCAACAGCTATTTCTAGATGTATGATCTCACTGTGCTTTCTTTGTAAGTGTGCCATTATCTTAAATCCCCCTAAAATTCTCAGCTAATTTTAAGGTGTTGCCTTAATGTTTCAGTTTATGTAAGACAAGGATGTATATCCAGATGGATATCTTGGCAACTTGGGTGTCCACATGGAAGGAGGTATTTCAGTATAAATATCTATTATGAAATCATAGGATCATAGAATCACCAGGTTGGAAAGGACCCACTGGATTATCGAGTTCAACCATTCCTAACACTCCCTTAAACCATGTCCCTAAGCAAATCCTCATCAAGATATAAGTTTCAGTATTGAATTACACTTGCATTGAACATACAAACAGCAATCAATTCAAAAATAAAGTAATCATTGCAAAAACACTACGGAGATGTTACTTGACAAACAATTTCAGTCACAGCAAGTTTACAGATGCTCAGTTCTTGTGAACTGGCTGAAGTGCAGTGATGACAACTTAAAATGCTTCTGTTGCCAGAACTTGATTTTGTCACTTTTATTCCTACCAGCTGATAGGCTACTGTTATTGACAATCCCACTGTGTGAACAAGCAAGTAACATGAGGGGAAATTAATCCTTCCTGTCTTTTTGCTAACTTCACATGTTGTACAACTTTGCATGAGGAAAGCTGCATAAGACAGCAAGTCGAGAAAGCAGGAGGCCACTGTGTGTCAGATAAAGGACAAGGAACTTTCACATAAATCCACTTAGATTGTGAGTATAGTACCCTAAAAGGTCCAAGGTACTAATCAAACATGTATGTAATATTAGGTAATATCTTCCCTTCTTTTCCCCTGTGATTTTTCCAGCAAATCTCTTCAGTCACTGGAGTTGTATTTTAATTGCTTCAGGAACCTATCAAAGTGGATTTTCTCTCCTATGGAACAACTTCCACAGCAGAATGATTTATATGCTTCTTGATGTTGCACCTCTTGGCAGTTCATATGGGATAATAGTCACTGTGGTTATTTCTGGCCTTATTTTTAAAACTAACACAGCATGGAAATGTGTTTGTTTTCCACCAGCAGGTTTGTTCTGCATGGGATATTACCAAGAAATCATGTTTTCTAATTCCCTAGTCTAAGTACAGCCATTAAACTCCATGTCAGCCTCTCCACCCCCTCAGTACACAGAACACTCTTAGAAGAAAAATGCCATTAGGCAAAGAATACTACAGGAGTGTTGTTACCGATACCGATTAGTGTTTTACAGCACCTTGAAATGCTCATCTTTTGGTTCATTTAATGTATGATCACAAACACTAAGAGTCATACAGATATGGATGGCAGAAAAGCTGAGCACTTTTCTTGTGCCTTTCTAATCTCTGTTTGCATGACTTCAGTGTGATACACTGTTGTGGTTCACTATGATATATTTTTTATGGATCTTTCTTTGGTAACAAATTTGTTATTTCATAAGTATCAGAAACAATGAAGCCCTGCATGCTTATGTACTTTATTCCCTCCTTTCCATCCCTCCCCTGCGTGACCTGTACATGAACATATACACTTTTTAAGAGGTATATTTAACAGTGCTTGGAGCTACGTGCCCACTGATGGACAAACCAGCTGCAACCTCTACCTTCACGGAGGTCTCTCTCTCTTTTAGAGTACTGTTAAAAGAATGTGATTATCTTTGAGACTTACATCTATCTTTTGTAGTTGTTACTCCATTACTTCAGAGAGGCAAAGAGCGTGTTTCCTGCTCTTTGAGGAGCTGGACTAAAATCAGATGTTTCCAAATCTTGCAGCAATATGGTGTGGACAGTTCACCTGGTGGGTTCCGTTCACTGCTGCAAACAAGTAAAGAGGCAGACTTCCTGGGAACAAGGAATCGTGTTTGGAAGCAAAGCATCTTCATTCCATTTCAAATGAGTAAGAATTGGTCACTTAGATCTGACACTGGTGGAATTCTCACTGTATTTACAAGTCAAAATAAGCAAATTTGGAATAGTAGCATTCTTTCTATCATGTTTAGGTCTTGTGGGGCAACAGACTTCCTACGCATTTCTGTATTGTGCCTTGGAGACTGTCTGTTGTTCGTGGATTTCAGTCCTTGCATCTATGCCCCTGTGCAGATCAAGGTCCTTCTGTACCGCTTTTGGCCTTTAATCAAAGCAGACTGTAACAGATGGTAAGGTATGTGTACAAGTTATTTGGTTTTATTTGTTAATATTGGTTTTATTTTCTCTGTTTATTCCACTTTAGCTGGATGGTAATGTTCCAAGCATGTCAAAATGAAAGATAAATTTGACAAATCTGGCATCTTACTTCATTTTGAGGATTTCTTGTTTTATTGCTGAGTAAGATATATATTTTTCATTTAGGGTTTTCATCTTTTTCATCATTTTTCTGAATTAACATACTAATGATGTCTGTTTCTGTAGTTGGGTACTGGGGCTGATGAAACCTTCTTACCTGGGAAAACTTCACCAAAAATACTCCCTTTTTTTTTGTGCTTTCCTGAACCTGCACTATAGGCCCAAGCCAAAAGTTTCTGCAATTAGGTATCTCTCTCTCAACATTCAGGAACAGAATGGCTCCTAAATATAAATCTGGTTCTCACCTAAAAGGTTTTGCTGAAGCTGACATATTTTGGATTTTCAAAACTGTATGAGAAATTACAGTTCCATTCTCACTTAAATATACAAGAAAAATGAATCTGTTCCTTTTTATACTAGGTTACAAAAACCTTTAGTTTCAAGAGCAGGGCTCTGTGGTGTGTAGCTGAGCAATACAGTTCTGATTTATGTGGCATAGGATAACCAACCAATGGCACAAAGCTCTTGCTCTCCTCTCTACCAGCATTTTCTGTGTATGTTCCCAAGTGTCCTAAAACATCATCTTCTGAAGAAAGAATTTCAGTTTTATGACCTATCTTGTTGATACCAGCAAGATCTGGCTACACAATTTCTTCCTCCTATATTTCATAATTTTGTAAGACTCCTATGCAGCGAGAGTCAAGCTGAAGATATTGCTTATGTTTCCTTGTCTTGCTCCTCCTCCCCAAATCCTCTTGAAAAGGGCAAAAAAAGAGCTGGAAAAATTATTAGGGATGTGTTAATTTGGATTAATCTTTTATTACCTACTATCAGTACTGCTTCACATTAATATAAATCTACTTCTATCTCCTTCCATGTATCATACAGGTGGTAAGGTGACAAATTCATAAAAGCTGCTTTAGAGACCATAGCTTAATTAACACTCACCCAGAAAAAAAATACCTCTTCAAAGTCAAGAGGGACAAGAATACACCTTTTCTTTTTACTTTAGGGCAGGCTTTTGGTGGGTTTTTTTTGGTTTGGTTTTTTTTTTTTTTCCTTTGCTAGGCAAGATCCTCAGTGAGACAGCACTGAGGCATCAAAAGGGTAAGCAATTTATTTTTTACAGGCATTATTTCACACAGCCGTAAACAGCAGAGGTGTTTTTCCCCCTCTGCGCTCCTAACAAAAAGTCAAAACAAGCGAATTCCTAGACAGCGAAATGACTAGGTATAAACCCAGATTAGAGTGAAGTTGCAACCCCCCCTACGCGAGGCTCACGGTGCTCCCGCTTCCCACCGGCGCCGCGGCGCATTTACCGCACGCGGGAGGCGCGGAGGGAACCGCGCATCCCTCGCGCATCCCCCCGCGCAACCCCCCTCCGCATCCCGGGCGCCCCACGGGCAGGCGCTGCGGATGCTGCCTGCGGCGATCGGGGGTGCCCGAGCCGCGCCAGCCCGCTACGTGCGCCCCCATCCACACCCCCGCTGGGCTTGCCCGGGAGACTTGAGGTTGTCTCCCCCTCGGAGGGGGAGGAGGGGGGAAGAGCAAGCTCCAAGGGGCCCCGAGGCTTGGGGGGGGGGGGCGTGGGGGAGTCGCCTCGCTTCTCCAGGCGAGGCGTGGGAAGCAGCCTTCTAGCCTCGCAGCCTCCTCTCGGAGCGGCGGAAGGATCTATCGCTCGGCGGTAGGTGCGACCGCGGAGGGATCCGAGCGGGCCGGCGTGCGCCCGCCCCCCGCGCGGCGGCCGCTGCCTCCCCGATATAGTGCGGCGCGGGGAGGCGCTGGCAGGCACTGGGCGGGCGGCGGCGCCGGGCGAGCATCTCCAACTCGGAACTGTCCACCGGCGCCAGCTCCTGAACATGAGCCTCCTGCCTCTCTACCTGCTCGGATTGCTCCTCAGCAGCGGGCAAGGTAGGAGCGGGGATGCTTTTTTTTTTTTTTTTTTTTCTTCCTTCCTTTTTTTCCAAAATAGATTATTCTTACCTGTGCTGTCTGGTCGCTGAAATTATGGAGAAAGAAATAAAGCGTTGTGTCGCCCTGGAAGCAAATGAAAAAGGACCTAAAACTTCTTTCATCATGCCCCCCCCCTTTTTTTTAATAAAGTCTTCAAGGTGGGGAGGAATCATTTATGACAACCGAAAAATAAAAAAAAAAAAAGAAAGAAAAAGGAAAACACCTGGAAGATGCTAAGTGCACTTAACTGCTTTGCATGGGGTTTTATCTTTTTTTTTAATTTTCTTTTTTTAGGGTGATAAATTGGAGAGGGCGATAAAGCGATTAAAAAAAATATATCTGCTGGGGTTCGCGCTTTCAAATGTGTATCCGCTGGAGGGGGAAAGGTAACGCGGGCTTCGTTTGTAGGAGAAGTGCTGTCGGTAGAGCCCCGTGGGAAACCTGACCTGCCGGGATGCTCCCCTTCCCGAGGCCGCTCCTCTCGCTTTGCGGGGACACCGAGCCCCCCTCCCTGGCCCGGGGGGTGCCGGCGGGGCAGGGGGAGCGCGGCCGCGGAGACTTTGAAGCGCTGGCATGAGGCCGGGAAGGGCAGGGGTGCGCGGAGACGGGGCGCGCTGGGGCTGCGCCTTCGCCTTTCTGCGTATGGATGGGCAAAGGTTTGCCGGATTGCATAGGCAAGTTGCTTTTTCGCTTCAGAAAATAAAGCCCTTGGCGGTGGTGGCGTGGTCGGCTTTTGGATTTTGTGGGGATTTTTTTTTTTATTATTATTATTATTATTTTTTGAGGTTGGGGTGTGGGTTGAAATTTTTCTCTGTTTCGGATGTCGCCAATGTGGTTGCTCGCGGCTCTGTGCTCCTCAAGGAGATGAGGGTGGGTGGCCCTCAGGGAGGGATGGATAATTGCGGCGGCTCGAAACTGTTGGGGCAAGTTTCTAGCGGCTGATTCGGGGCCGAAGCGGGATGCCGCGCCTCCCGTGGGATGCTCTCCGCCAGGCGCCTGGAAGCGCTGCATTGCCTGGACCTGGAAGAGGGGTAGGCGGGTCTAGAGCTCGGGGCCTTTTTTTTTTTTAAGCAGGTTTTAAGGGGAAGGAGGGAGGGAGGGGAAAAAAAAAAAAATAAAAAAAATAAATAAACCAACCCACCTGGGAGCGAGAGAGGCGTGGGAGCGGCGCGGAGCGCCCCTGCCTTGCAGCAGGGGGCGGCAGAGCTCCACGGCGGCGGCGCGGAGCGTCTCGCCCGGGCGCTACACGGTGTCGTGCGAGAGGGCAGCGAGATCTGTTGCGCTCGAGAAGGGGGGGAGTTACGCCTCGAGGTATTAAGACGACAGCTCTGAAGGTCTCCTTCAATGTGTTTATCCCCGCACCTCGTGCTACACGGGCGGCTTTGTCTCGGTGATAAGCAAAGAGCCACCAGGTGCTCTCAATTTAACAGCGCTTCTGTGCGTTTGGCACCTCGGGATGAGCTCTGGAGGTCTCCCGATTAGCAGCGATATGGAAACGGTTCCGGAGGCTTTTGCCAGCGCTGGGATGGCAAAGGAGAAGGAGCACATGAAAGCATCCTTCAGGCGTTGTTTTGATCTGCCTAGGTGTGATGTGTGTAGAGATGTGGTCCTCGGTTCCTTTAACGGAGGAATGGGAGAAAGCTAGTTTGTGAAGTGTGATTACTGCGGCGTGGGAGGACTAAATAGTTTTGGTGTCTTACTATTGCAAGTGTCAGGAGACAAATAATGAAGCCAAATTCTATATTAAGATGAGCCTTGAAAATTGTAGGGGGATAGATATGAGGGGGAGGTGGAAAGAAGAGGAGGAGAGCTGAGTAGATCTTGTATTGGGAGCAAATTGTTATTAGTCTCAAAAAAACACAAAACCCCAAAAAACACCAAAACCCACCAAAAAATCCTGAACAGGGCCTTTTTATTAAATAAAGGGGGCTAATGGAGGGGGTGCGTGTGTATGTGTAAGATTTTTGAACTGACTGTAGAAATAACAGGAACATGCAGCCTCAATCCACAGCAAGAGATAGTAAATGAGAGTGGGAAAATGTCTATGTAGGGAGAATATTCCTATCTAGGTTGCTATAGGAGAGTAAAATTCTACAGTGATTTTATTATTATTATTATTATTATTATTATTATTATTATTATTATTATTATTTTAATAAGCATTGTTATGGGGAGGGATTTGGGATGCATTTATTTATTTATTTATTTTTGACACATGAAGTAATCTTGGGAATTTCTTGAAGTGATTCAAATCATGTGAGAGGCTATTCCAAAAACTCTTGGGATTTATCTTCTTTTGGGAATGCAGTGGCACGGAACACTTATCAGCTGAAGGTTGTGGTGTTTGTGAGGGTTTTTTCTGGTTAAGAAAACCAGTGTTATGTGAGTATTAAATGATGATTATGACTTTTTGATGCTAACGTAGAGGTAGTGTGAATGGTTAAGAAATATTGTGAGTTGTAGGTTGAGGATTTATATTTTGAAGAATATAGCTGAAGAAGATTTTATGAAGAATGACTAAAGCTTTTTATTTTGGAATTGCTAGAGAGGGAACTGTGATGTATTTGTTCCATTTTAGAAAATCAGAGCAGCTTGAAAATGAGTAGCCGACAGTAACCCCCTTCATCAGCCCCTTAAGTTAAGAGCTTATGAATGTCATAATTATCTGCCAGGGCCAAATATTCCCTCTTCTAATTTCATCACGAGGGAGAAGTTTGACTGGCAATGTTGTTACGCTAGAACAAAAGGATTTTTTTTCTTAACCTTTCAAAGCTGTCCAAACAATTCATCCAGAGTGAAAGGCTCAAATTTAATTAGCTTTGCTTTAATAAAAACAATACCAGAACATGTACCCCAAACCAACGAAAGAGCCTATTCCCTTCTGTAAATCTGCTTCTTTTAACATAGGTAGAAATAGAACACTTGGAAAAGGAGGCTTCATTATATTGTACCACTGTCCAGGGACACTGATTTACTGTGGATGAAATAAGTATCTTCCAAGATTGCAAAATACTATTTCTTTTATCAGTCTGCATAATATACTTTGCTAACATAAGTTAGCAAAAAATTGTGAAGTTGCAATAGAATGTGTTTTGCTTATGGAATTTAATCTATTTTGTGCTCATCCTGGAGACTGTCAGGAGTTGAGTACTTGCTCAGTCAATGTGCTTTAAGTTTCCTCTTTTCGCTGCTTTGATACTGAGTTTGGTTTTGTGTGTTTTGTTTTTGTTTTTTTTCCAGAGGAGTATCCCTTTAAAAGTGCTTATAAGAGACTGTTTGTTGGTAAGGAACATTGTCCAAAAGAAGTTCCAGCATATGTGACTTATTTAACACAGCGTAGTCACTTTCTAGAATCCTGCTTCTTTCTGTTTCTTGCCTAGAAAATCCATGAAATTTGAGTTTTTTTAAATTGGTGAGTTGGTCTACTGGATTAAGAGGAAATATTTTATTCCAGTTGTATACCAAAATCTGAAACATCCAGAGACTTCATTGTTTTCTGCTACCCGTCAATTTATACAAAATGCATTAAGATTAAAATACATCTACTACCTTCTCCTCTCCATTTCACTCTTAACAAAAAACAGACAAAGAGTAATGTTTGATTTCCTGTTTTAGCCTGTATAACTCCTCTTCAAGTGAAGATGAGAATCAAAATATTTGCCTGAAAAGAAACCTGGACTCAGGGCATTCTAAAAGATTGACCTAAGAATGGATGGTTGAGAAATATGTAGAAACTTTTGTTTCATATACTCTTATTCAAAATTGAGTTAGAGCGATTTTTAGTGTTTGCAGTGCCTGTAAATTGTAAAATGTATGAAAGATAAGGTTATAGAGATAAAGCTTTAAGGTCTCTTCTAAGGGACTGAATGGCATCATTTTGACTTTGTCTTTTTCTTTTACAACACAGTTCTTGTATTTATTTGGGTGACTATTTTTATCTATTGGAATGTTATTGGAGTGTCATGACCTATTTATGTATGATTTACCTTTCATGGCCTTCTTTTTCAATAAGTATTGTGGAAAAAAAGTGTTGTATTTGTTTGCCCTTTCACTGACCTTTTATTGAAGACACCTTTCCCAAGTGATTCCTGTTTATGTACTGATTTTTCTTCCAATTTACTCCACTCACGACCTCATTATATTCAGCACACGCTATTTTATTCCAGCACAGTTGAGTCAAGTTAATATGACATTTTAGGAAATGTTTTTTAACTACACTAACTTGTGGCTGTGAGTTGAAAATCCATTATTAAAAGAGTAGGATATAGACTTCTCCAAATAAAGAATCTAGATAATAAATTGGTACTCATATCTATACAGTTTATACCAAGTAATTAATGCCAGGTGTTTTATTTGGGGTTTTGTGTTTATTTATTAGCGCACACACATTTGTTTTGTGAATAAGGGTAGTTTAGCTGGTGAGGTGTGTCCTGAGGTTTTACATGTCATTTGAGTTTTATTTTCGATGTCTCTTGAAATTCAGAAATGGAAGAGAGGTGAAAGAACTTAAGGATATCCTGATGTATTCAAATCTGAAGACTAATTGGGGTCTGACAGACTAGATCAAGGCCTGTTGGAGTCTAATATATCTTATCACTTTTTGTTTTGACTAATCAATTAATCATGACTTAATTCTGACCTAATAATTAAGTCCCACCCACCACACCCTACCTCCTTAATGCATATAGGTTAGGTATTTGACTAAATAATTCTTTTTTTGGTAACTAGTTTAAAACTCAGAATAACTTTGAATGCTAAATAGAGCACTAGGAACAATACTTGCTGTTCCTTCCAGAATCTGAGAATGTCCAGTTTCAGTAACATAATTCTGCATTTTTAGCAAAATCTTGTTGTTGTGTTCGTAGCGCAGTTTGACTTAATACTGTGATTGTATGAATTTGAATGTTTTTAAAGGGTGTCAGGAAAACAAAAAGGAAAATTTCAAATAGCAAGGTGTTCTTCAGATGTCTTGTGTTGTGCTATAACATACTGAATGAGATCTTCAAAAATAAAGGTACCAACCTTATTTTTATTGTTTGGCTAAATTTTTGTATTAGTTTTTATCATTTGACTGATGATGTTAATTGGAGAGGAAACTTTCTGATTTGCTCTGCTGTAGACAAGCTCAGAATCTAGTTTTTAATTAATTGAATGAAAAGAAGAAAATAATTGGAGGAATAAAACCAATCATAAACAGTGAGAGTCAATTATCTAGCTACAGCTATTTGTGGTGACAGCTTATGATATTAAGATCTTTTTGTATTGGAAAAGAAACACTTTTAAAAGTTACTTAAAAATTACATGGAGAGGAAACAATACCTGAGCAAACAAATGATACAGAAGACTGCTCCCTAGAAACCCTTGTTTAACAGTATCCCTAAGCCTGAATAACCTGCGTTGGAGCTGGAGTGCTCCATGGAAGCACTGTTGGTTACACTAATACGGAGATCACCACATTGAGCAGAAATCGGTTGACTTCAGTGAGTTTTGGAACTGTGAATATGTGAAGGCATCTATTGAACTATCATGAGGTAAACAGCTTTCATTTTTGAAATAACATGAGATGGGGCAATACTATTCATTTATGCTGCTGCTATGCTGCAATGTTGGGAAACTTTGATTAAAAGAAAATTTCTCTTTGCATCTGTTCATCAAAACCTAGATTATTAATGACATGACACAAGTTATGTCTTGAACTACAAATATAAAGTAAGATCCACTGCAGAATCAAGTACTTATGTAGTTATTAAATGTGAAGATGACAGTGAGCATTGTGGTCAAATTCTACTGATTCTAGTCAAAGGAGAATTTCCACTGTCTTAAGTCGGTGTTTGCGTGAGAAACAAACAGGACCAGTTCTTTACAAGCAATTATTTTGCTGTCTTAAGTAAGTTAATTAGGGAAGGGGGCAGACAGTGAAGTGTACAAACTAAAAATTGCTAACATGATATCTATCTAAAAATACTGCTACCATTTAAAAATTGAAAACAAAATCAGACACCTTCTGAATAGTTTTGCTGTTTTTCTGCTCCTTTTAGTACAGAAAAAATGTTTAATTGATTCCGTTCCTTAGTATAATACACAAAGAGCGTTGCAGGTAGGATTGAAAGATCAAGTCATTTAACAACCTATTTGAACAGATAATGTCAGTAAGCGTGGATATCTACTAACCAAGGCTGTCATTTGCTGTCAGTTTCCATGATCCAGGTATAATCTTATCTGAAATCGCCGACTTATGCATGGACAACATCCAGACAAACCTGGGAAGCAACTTTAAGTACTATGGAGGTTTGGTATGCTTCTTCATTGGTCCTGCCTGTTATTACTGAAATAAATTTCCTCTTATTCAAGTATTAGATGGGTTCCTTCCAGAACTAGCTTTCCATAAAAAGCATAAAACACCTTCATGTTAACTTATGTTTATTTGAGATGTAGTGGCACTTTTCCAGTAGAAGAGAGAGAGTGGAGTAGATATTGCCCAGTTGTACCTTTTCTCTGACTTAAATTTTTACTGCGATTTTAGAAGGATAAGCTGGGTTTTTTTAGTGTTCTAGTTACCTGAGTACTATTGCTAAACTGTAGACAAAGGTTGATGAATAACTTAATTCAGCAGAGTTCCAAGTAATACCTATTATACCTGTAACATATTAATAACTTTATGAATGAAAAGTCCTTTTTCAAGATGACCTTTCCCATTAGCTATATTAAACTTATTATTTACCTTGCAGTTTTGGCCTGAGTAACAATAACAGTTGTTTGACTGGCTATGAGCTGAAATTCATACTTGGAATTGATGTATGAAATTCATACAAGAAGTTGATGACTTCATCACTTTGCCCAAGCGGTGCTATTTGGAGCACACTATGAATTCAGTTTAAAAACAAAATCATTGCCATCAATTTTCTTGCTACTAAAACACACTGCAGCATATTCACTCAAGCTGCAAGCGATTTCAAACCCGTTAACTTCGTAGACCTTTGTACTGCAGCTGAATTTGGCTGGTATGAAGTCAGGTTTATACTTAATAAAGTATTTAAAGAGAGAGACATAAAGAAGTGTATGGAGATCCTTGTGGCACGTGTTGCAGATAGACATGAATAGGTAGGAAGAGGTAATTCTGTCTCTTACTATGAATAGCTTTATGTAATGATCATACGAAATTTATTTTCTTTATTATGGTATCCGGAAAGATGTAGTCAGACCGGCAATGATATTCTGTCAATATTGTGTCATTGTACCTTAATTAGTCAGAGCAAAATAAACTAAAGATCCAGGGGTTTGGGGAGAGGATATGAAAGGGTTAATGTTAAATGTACCGAAGACCAGTTATCAGGAATAATGTAATATACCATTATTTGTTAAAGTTCTTCAACCCATACTTGCATACTAACATGCTTACTGGGTCGGAACAAAGATGGATATACTCCAGTGACCTCGTTCTGACAGAGACTCAAGGCAACAAGTCATAAAGAAGCAGGATAAGTACAGAACAAGAACAGTGTGGTGCTTAATGTCAGTGCATGCTGCAACATTCAGGGATATGTCGGGTTATATCTGTGCGATCTTCCTTAATAGTCTTGGCAGATCTTTGTTGCGTGATTTTGTTCTTAAACCTCACAATACTTTGATCTACTTGGTAGACTGTGACAGCAAGTTGAGGGAAAACTGCTGAATAAAGCCTGAAAAAGGAAAAAAAATAGTTGTTTTGTTGTAAGTGATGGAGTAATACTAATTCCTTGCTTAACTCTTCCATTATGCTTATAATTGTATGTACTGTAGAGCTGCCTGTCTCTTCTTGTATTTTGGACTCAGATTTGCATGTTATATTCATGGACTTTCCAGCGATTTAATTGTATTCTTTTGTTCGGTGTTTCTTTCCTCCTTTTTAAAAAAAGTATTTATTTTCCTAGTGTTTTGGTAATAGTTGTAATAATTTAACAAATGGTAGTATGAAGTACTTAAATTTTAAGCTGATCTGCATCAGACCAATTGTAAAAAACCTTCTTGTTCATAAATATCGCTTTTGCAAGTTCTGCCTTACTGAGGGGGTAGGGGCTAAAAGCGTTTGAGCAGATACCTTGGTAAACTAAATACTAAGAGACATTTGATGGCTAGGAAGAGGGCTCCCAGTGATAAACACACAGATTGCAGAAGTACTTGAAAGGACAATGTGGCATACGAGTAAATGGATATAAACTGGTTACAAAAAAGTCTGTAGTATGAAAATTAATTTCTAGCCAAACAAACAGTGACTCTAGAGCATGATAAGAGTGATGGGGAAGAAGTATGGCTATTCTTAAAATGATTCTTTAGCAATTTATGAAAGGATTACATTTAATGGGTCCTCAGAATGTCCCAGGTGATGCCTTCAAGTGATGTGCTTCTAAGACATTCTTCATGCAAAGACTCTCAAGATGTAGGGGAAAGATAACTTTCAAATTGCTCAATGTTACTTTTTGGAAAATATAAATGAACTATGTAACAGGTGTTACATAGCAGATCTTACTTCTTAATACAGTAAGAATTACCAGTGTCTCGTTGATACCTCTTGCAAATTCTGCTGGTGTCAATAGATGTGGTTCATACGCTAAAAAAAAAAAACAAACAAAAAATACTCTCCATTTCTTCCTAGGAAGATCTAAAGTTGGGTGTCAAAACCAATTTTTCCATTTTTAATGTCTGAATTTTTTTTCTCCCTTGGTTACATATCTCTGAAAATGGAAAATGATATTCTTAAAAAATTTAGCCTTAAATTCTTTATTTGCATGTATGGCATTAATAGAGAATTGAAATGATAAAATTTCACAACAGGAAACATTTTGGTTTTGGTAATCACCTGAATGATTTTGTATCAGACATCTGTATTTCACAACAGAAGGTTTTCTTTTGTTGCTGTTTCCTTTTTGTTCCTATTTTTGTAAGTCATATCTGGAATTTGAAATTCAAGGTGAATTATACCCAACGGGGCATTGCCATCATTAATAAATAATGCAATAATTCATGTACTCCTATGCTTTTTGTGTTGGGGAATAATACTCTAACTTTAGATTTATGAAAAATAAAATGCTGACTTCTTCCAATTAAGATTGCCTATAGTATAGCTACATCCATCTCTAGCCTGTGTAGTTTCTTTTAAGAAAATCATGTTACACGAGATGAGTTCTGCTGACAGAATTGTGCACACCCTGCAGTCGTGGAACTCCCACTGAAGTCAATGGGAGACTTCTGTGCCAAGAGTACTGTTTCGGGCGTTGTACTGATTGCAGCTTTCAGGGTTTGATTGAAGCTTTCAGGAGTTGTATAACTCCAACGTGAGTATGTGGGAATTTTGATTTAGTAAAGAATAGAAAATCAAGCTCTAACTTTGTATATTTAAGTAGTGGGCATGTTTTTAAAGTAGTGCTGAAAAAGTGTGGGTCTAATCAAACAGCACAAAACTAAAGAGATGTTCTGATGTGTCAGATTCTATTCAAGATGGCACGTGGGACAAAAAGGATATTTTTCTGTTTTTTTTTTTTAAATAATAAAACTGAAGACACATTTTAAGTATTATAAGCTACTGATTTAATTTTCTCCCTCTAGGAACATATGAGAAAGTTGAGCTTCATGCATTTAATCATTATAGTCACTCACTTATTGCAGTGCAGGTCATAGCTGTGTTGGAGTTTACCATTCAGTACAAAAATTCGTGATTTGTTTTTGTTTGTGGTTTCAAGAGTTTTGGTTTACTTGCTTGTTTTGGTCTGTGGCTTTGTGACACTAGGCAAAACTGTTCCTTTAATATTCAGTATTCACATCATGCCTGTAGGTCTGTAAGCGTACTGTCTGAGTGATCAGATGTTAAATGGATTTGTGCCAGTTTATGGCAGTTCCACACATTGGATTCAATAGCTGTTAGCATTTAGTTGAAATAATCCTTCCCAGCACTGCTGCATTACATTTTTGTGAATATCTTTGGGTTATACAGGCTGTGTACATACAGAATTTATATTGCTGGGTTTGAGAACTCTCTCACAGATGATGACTATACAGCTCTCAAACTCCTTGTAGACTTATTCTGATTTTAGCATTCTTAGAAGTAAATTTACAGATGTTTGTTTAATGTCGTGGTAGCGTGGCTTCATTTCTGAGTGCATGATTTGTGTATGTGCTGCTAATTTTAGAGTTAATTTGAATTTATAGTCACTTTTTCTATTTATTGCTAACATTACTATGAACCAAAAGATACCTAGGTGTGTTCTAAAACCTCAGGAATTGCCTGCTTCATTCTTTGCAGCCCTTTATATACATGGTTTCCTGACTTTTTTTTTTTTTACGAGGTATGTGAATTAACACTTTATCCGCTATATATAAGAATGGATCTGTCTGGGAAAACTTTTTTCTGTAAAAATGTTGATGAAAAGAAATTCACTTTCCTATGAATAGTGTATTTTGGATTTTTTAGCTACCGAGGATCTCATTAAAAACAAAAATAAAAAAAGATTCCCCAAAGCCCAATCAAACGCAATTAAAACCAAGAAATACTAGAAATATTCCTTTCAAGAGAAAAATCTTTTTGCTGTTAGATGAAGTTCTGATGTCTGTTATTCTGTCCCTTTTTTTAAAACCAGGAAAAACTACTTGTAGGTGTTGTGTGGACTGAAATTTGAAAGAAAGAGACCTTATTACCATATAAAAATTATGAAAACTATTTAAATTAATTGGGGTTTTGTTTTTTGATTGTGATTAGTGAATGTTATTATTGCTTTAATGTACCTTAAATATATTTGTGACTGTTTTCCAGACTATGATGCCTAGTAGTCTCTGTTTACATCTATCAATGAAAGTTAGCCCCACAGAAAACCCTTTTCTGTTCATAAGCATGCTAAATCTATTACATGTGACCTGCAGGTATTAAAAGAATAACATCTCTGTCTGTGAACCTATAGAACAATTCACTTCTTCAGTGATGATCTGTTTTTACCTATGAAAATGACATAATTAATCTTGTAACTACATTTGTGAATGTCTATTTAGAAAAAACAGGATTATCGGGGGAGGGAGGAAGAGGGGAAACTCAAGCAGAAGAAAAGAACCTAGTATTTTTTGAAGGTGCATGTTTTCCTCAGACATTTGTCCATTTCTGTCCTTGGTAATTTTTGATGTTTGTTTTGTTGGTTTTGGGTTTTTTTTTGGAGAGGGGCTGTTAAATAAAATTCTGTTTTCACGGTCTATGTATGTTTTAAAGCATAGCACAAAGTTTCATGTAATGGCTCTTAAATATTTTATTCTTAGGACTGGAAGGCAAGCCTTGCCTAGAAGTGTCTTCTGCATGATGGGCCTTCTTGTGTTCAGCACAGAGTTGTGCTTTTTGTTGTAAGAACGCTCCAGTCTGAACAAAGGTTAATTGGACTGTTTCCTGGATGTAGTGACCATCGTTGATAGCCTTGTTTGTAGAAATCATGACATGCTGTATTGTGTCATTTACTGTTGATATTTGATTCTATTCTTTTTGCTTACTGTTTACTTTTAGGGAACTTTACTAAATTCTCTTGCAAATAGGCTATTGTGAAGTTTTTAAAATGTTGGGAAGAGGTAATCTAGGCATTCTCGCATTCATTAGATTCATAAAAACCTGGATGAGCTCTATTGTTCATATTTCAAATTGAACTGTAGCAACACTTGGAAATGTGTGTTCCAATTTTATTTTGCTTGAATTATCAAATAAGTATAGGAAGTAATATCTTAAAATTCTGTTACCTGAGTTTTTTCTGAAATTGTCCTAAAAATAGCTGCATGTCTATGATAAAGAATTACTAAACCAGCAAAAATTACAATATAAGCTTTTCTAAGCAGTAGTTAGGAAAAAAAATGCACAGTGAAGCAAAAGCTACTTTTCACAGTAAACAATTCTATATGAAACAAATCAGTCCGAGTATAATTGTTAACGAGCTTAATTCCTTTCTACATATAGAATTGTTTTATTTTACTAGCTTTATAAAACCACTTTTGGGGTCCTGCTTTCTTACAAGATGCAAAATGAGAGTAGAAATGGCCAACCGTCTGAGATTCATTGAGCTAACGCTGAATGTTGCCCTACATCCATCTGGCAGAATTTCTCTTCTCTAGCAATGTTTCCATTCGTTTGCATTGTTCTGTGTAACTGCATTATCTAAACTGAAGTATGACGTTAAGGAGATAAATATTTCTGTGACAAAACTTTTGATTCCAACCTCTTATATTTGGTAATGCAGGTGGTCATTTTACAGCCTGGCAATAAAAAGGGCTGATTCAACTCAAAAATGAAGTACGTGACTTGCTGGTAATCATAAGCAACAAGTAAACCAAATTTTGTTATTGGAGTACAGTACCCGTCTTTTTAAAAGTACATGGTCTGTCCATTCAAAGTCATATGTATAGATATTCACATAATGAAATCTATTATCGTAACTGACATAAATGGTGTCTTTGTTAGCCTGAAGAGAGAAGCTAAAGAAGTCTAAATGAGGATAGAGACTTTCTGTTTTTTCCTTTAGAAACAGTTTCTGAGATCAGAGATGTGAAGACCACTTTCTTTTTTTTCTAGAAGGTTTTCTACTAAATCATGTATTTTCCATCTGTTCAGTATTATGGATGCAGTCTAAAATTACTTCTGTATACTTGTCTTTGGAACATTTATACCACCCAGTATCAATAACATACTGACAGATTCCAATGTGAAATGTACTAATCCTCAGAATACTTCCAGCCTCACTACTGGAAAAGTATGGAATTAAGTTAGTAGATATGTCCACTTGGTTTCTTCTAGGCAAATGCAAACTCTTTGTGCATGCTCCCAGTTGACTAAAGACAAACTAGCTCCAAATCAAAAGCTGAAACTGTCATTCCTGTGACAGTGCTTGAATAAACTGTTGTTACAGCTTATTAACATTAGCACAGTGTTGTGGTAATTACAGATGCACAAACTGCTATTAGGTTGCATCTGGCCAAGTCAGAGCATGCATCTGCCTGCCAAAGGCTCTGTTGACGTGCCCACAGCAAGATAAAGGCAGAACAGTGCAAAGATCCTCAAGTTAAAGAAAACCTAAGCCAGTAAATCTAAATGGCACAGCATCATTCTCATGGCAGAGTGGCCCCTCTTATGAGGAACAGGAAAACTGGAGGGGGACTTCTGAGTCCAAGTAAATAGTTTCATTTGCCATAGGCTGTGACCATGTTGATGTACGTGTGTTATTACCAGACCTAAGCTGAGCCAGGGTGTCTCTGTATCATACTTATTCACATTTCTGCTGCTGATGTTATAGTTACAGCTAATTGGTCCATAGCTGTGCATATGTGACCTAAACATAGATGTCGTACAGAGCAATAATTTTTATTCAGTCTCCTAAGTCTTTAGGGTGATACCCTAAAAGTTGATGAATATTTTTGGACACTTGGTGTTATTCTGTAGCTACTAGGAAGCCACACTGACCTCTATTTTAACGTTATTAGGGGCACTTAATGTGACAAATGTTCTGAGAGTGCCAACAAGTTTATGTTCATGAAGTAATAGTCAAACAACATCCTTTTGGAAGACTGTACAGTACCAGATTCAAGCTACTGTAACTGAGAGGACGTGAGCTACTTGTGGGAAAGAAAATCACAGCTTTATTAAAAGTCATTACTTTATCTTCAGTGAAAGAATATAATTTTGTTCTTCATACAAATAAAATCGGAGATTAGATTTCATAGATTGAATAGCAAGCATTTCAGACAATAGAATAGATATCCATTTAAAGAGAGAAGAATGATTTCATGAAGTATGAGAGGTTATAGTTTTCTTGTTAGAACATTGCTAGCAGGCAGCAAACCTGGTTTATCCCTTGGTGAAGCTTTGTTCCTTAATACAAATAACTTTATTTGTGCCTCAGGAATGTTACCTGTTAACATGGATCAATGTATACTTTGAATCAACAAGTGCCAGAAAGAAAATGGAGATATTAACATTGTGTCTTGGACAGTAATCCTTACTTACTATGTTGGATTTTGGGTTATTTCTGTTAGTCTGTGAAACATACTTGAATTTTACTGTCTTGGTTATGCTAAAATTTTTCTGGTTTTGCTTTAGAGCCAGGATGTGAATGTGTGAAGTATGTCTTTAAAATATATGAGAACTCATGCCCCTGTGGAAGCTTTTTTTCCTTAATTGTACCAAGATTCCCTATTTTGTTTATGTGAAATGAAACATGAAGAAACTTGGTTAAGGTCAGACAAAGTCCGTTGTGAATCCAGAATTGAACCGACTGTCCTGATTTCATTCCTGTGCTTTAACAGTCATTTTGCTTTTATTTTGTGATAAGATGTGGATTCAAAACTGACATGAAAATATGCAATGACTGTAAACAGACTTCACTGTTCGTTAGGGTTGTGTGTGCTGATTCCAGCAGCTCTGACTTAAATGGTCTTTATCTGAGGCTAGAGTGTTTGGTGGTTGTGGTTGTTTGGCATAACCCTAGAATTTCTTATTTAAATCTGCAGATTAGCAAGTGAAATACTCTGTTCTTTTTTTTTTTTTTTTTTTTTTTTTTTTTTTTTTATAAGACAAGGAAACAAACCAGAACAGTGCCTTTTGTTGAGAAACTAGATTGGAGGAGGGGTAAGGAGAAAAAAACCTCAAACCCCAAAACACCCTATGTATTCTGTAAGATCCGAGTTTAAATGTTTTTAATGTTTCCCACTCACTATTCTGACTCTGCAATGATTTTACATAGCTGTCTCTGTATGATGCACTAACACATTGAAGTTTTGAAAAACTAGTATAAAAATGCTAAACTGATTACTGGTTATATTAGTTTTAAGTACAGAAATGACAAAATAATTACATCAATTCCATCATCTATTAACATAACAGAAAAAGCCATAATGTTACTTATGGAAGCATTCTGAGGGACCATTTTACAGGATGCCAAATGCTGGTACAACCTGTGTAGATTGTTTAATCCAGTAAAAATGGGGAGGGCTCTGAAATGCTGTTTGGAGCACACATTCCCTGGTCCCCTAGCACAAACAAGACAACAGAGTCATTAGAGGAGCAAAATATGTGTTTTCTGCATTGTTTGTACACACAAGAGGTTATGTATTGCTGCAAATTGGATTAGCTGTGTAAACAGTGGCATAATTTATTTAAAGTCAGGTATCAAAGACTGGGAAAAGAACAGTGGAAGACCAAGAAGGGAATTGTAAAAAGAGGGGTATGGAGAATGCAGTTGTACTTGTGTACAGGTAACTCATGTAATTTGTGTATAACTGACTATATTTTAGTGCAGTAGAAATTCTCTGCGTGTTAAGCTCTCTGCATTGCCAATGGTTGAAACTTAACATTTCAGCAGAAGCTTTAAACCTATATGGAAGTTGTTTTGAAATGATATGTTTAAACCCAATCACATTTCATAAATTCATAAAATCAGTCTCTACCTCCTTCTGATTATCTATGAATATGCAGATTTATACTTCTTTCCCAGATGACTTGCAGAAATGATGATGTGCCTTCCAAATGGATTTATGTATAGTTGGTTCTTTGAAATCAATAACTTCTATTTAACTTTTCTAGTGCTTGGAGTTTATTCAGAGTATACTCACTTAGGTAATGAAAAGAATGTTTTGGGAAGCTTTTCAGCCTATAGCACATGGTGATAGCATGGGAGGCACAGACTGATGGCTCTGCACTGGCTTTGCAGAGGTGCATTAGTGGTGTGAGATGCACTGCTCCTCTCATGGGTTCCATAGGGCTAAAAAGAACAACACATTTCTTCCTTACTGTAGAGACTATTCAGATGAAGAGATGAAGGAAAGTGTAATATATACTAACCCTAACAAGTATAGGGAAGAAGGAATATGGAATGCTGTGTTTATCTTAGTTTTTTAAATTATCCTTTTTGTTACTTAAATGTTTTGTTTTTTTCCCCTCATATTTAAATGGACTGCTTGACAAGAACAGTTATAATTTTTTTTGAAGTTAGTATTATTGCATGTAATAGGTACCTTGGTTTTCTAAACTTGATTGTTGATTTGTCACTTTGGTGAACGAGATGTTTTATTCAATCTCTAGTCTTTAATGCAGCCTTCTAAAGAGGGATCTTTCTGAGTGCAAAGTTTGTTGTCATGTTGCTAGTGTGTGTTTCTGACCAGAATGCAAAGTAGCTTTAATCCATACATTCTTTTTTTCTTGTACTGGGATAGCTGCCAATCCTATGTCGGAGATTAACTTCTGAAAGTGTCAGCTGTAACAAATACAGTTCATTTTCTTGACTAGTTAACAGCTAGTTAAAAGGCAGAAACAGCTCAAATGAAAGGGAAGTACTTTACATTTTGTTTCTAAAATATGCAGGCTGCTAGAACTGAGAGAAAAAAAAACAGTTATGGAAGGATTTTTAGGCAGACAAAAATGTTTATCTGATTCTTCAAATCAAAACATGCTAGATCACTAGATAATCAAGTTTTCTGATGAAATTATGGTCAGTTACAGGTTGTTTTCAACAAAGAGTTGTGTAATTCGTTACTTAAGCCTCTGTTTCACTGCTGCAAAAAGCAAAACAACAACAGACCTCCTCTAAAAAGAAATTTGAAGAGTATCTGGGATATTGGTTAGAAAAAAATATCAGAAGAAAAATGCTTTAACTTTTTCAGTGAACTTGGATATGAAAACTGTAATCTACAGCAAAGTGCAAAATCACAATTTAGAGGCGTGAGTTAATGATACTTTTCTTCCTCATAGACATACATTTTCAAATTATTAATGTCTCTTTTTTTGATAGCAAATGGTTTGCACCAAGTTACGATTTTATATTTGTTTTGTCAATATTATTTTTGGCAAACTTTCCTCTGCGAAGAAATGTGAGCTATTTTCTGCAAATGTTTTAGAACCACAGTGTATTTAATTGGAACTTTAAGCTTCATGTAGACCTTTTTTCCTAAATTTTAGATCAGTCATCTTGGCAGAAAATTATTGCAAGTCAAACTGCAGTTCTAGTAAATGTAAGACTTTTTTTTTGCTCTAACTTAATCTTAAAAGGTGTGGTTTTGTATATTCTGTCTTGTTGAACTTAACATGAAAATACTGGTAGTAATGAAGACAAATGAGGCTCTAACAGGTGTCATATTCAATATCTTGCATAAGAAAGCAGAGTCAGTTGTTTTCTCACAGTGTTGACAGGTGCTAGAAATCTGCAGAGATTCAGAATTACTTTTGTTTACTAGCTCATTTGAGCCCTGTTGTTTTCAAGTTGCAGTAAGTGAAAGGTTTGAATATCCTATTAGGCAGAGCAAAGGTAGAGAAAGCCATGCAATGAGATGTCAGTAATCTAACAAGAGGAGAAAATTTATATTGCTATATATAAAAACAACCAAAAACCTCCTCTGGAAAACACAAATCAGGATCATGCTGTGTGTGTTTTGAATTGGAAGAGGAACTTCAATGATTAATAGTGAACTATACTTCTGGGTGAATTTTTAAATGCAAGAAAACTTGAGAAAATCTGTCATTTGCTTTACTTTTATTTTAAATAGGAGTTTTATATGTTCTAAAAAAGCGAAGGGTGTGGGAGGCTTGGTCTTTGTCGTATAGATTTGTGGAATAAAATGTTACCTCAACTCATTGACAGTCTATGCAGAAAGTAGTATTTACACCTAATCTACAGATTGGGAATCTACAGTCCCAGTCCCTCAGCATTTATTCCTTCTGCTCCTTGCCACCCCCACACTCGTCCCTCTACAGGGGCAGAAGTACTACTCCCTTGCACAGGAGTAGTTTCATTTAGAAAGGGACTTCAGGCAGTAGTTTCTCCTATATGTGAGCTGGAAAGTTCTATAATTTTAATGCATAATTCTCTGTAGAATAGTGATTGTGCCTTACAAACAGGGTGTGTTTGTCTACCCTCAACATAGTATGTGTGACAGAAGACAGGAGTTGCATGTTCTTCATCTCCCTTTCCACTGCACCTTCTCCTTTCATCTTATAGTGGAAAATCTGTGAGTCTTAGGAAACAAAACAATTTGAGATAACATAGATCAAGAAACCTGGTAATGCCACTCTGATATACAAACTGTCTTTGACTCAAGTTATGCCCCTACAGCTCTGTTCTTTCTGAAATCTGAAACACCTTCGTCATCCTTTCTTAGTGCTACTGTTTCCTGATGCTACCTGCTTTCTGAGGTATCTTTGAAATCAGTTATCACAATACCAAGATTTTGTAAGAAGCAGGTATTAAAAAGGACAAAGAAAAACTGAGTATGAGGATAATGATAGGAAGATTTCTGTGTTGCAAGTGGAAGCCAAAATGAATGAGCAGGTATTCTCCATCCTGTGATGTTGAATGAAACTGAAGATTCAATGGCAAATGCTGTACCTGTCTTTATAAGGTAGAAGAAAGATGTCTGACTGGTACAGGCTTGCTGCTCTAACACGAACGGTGTGCAAAGCTGTATATATATGTGCATGTAAATATATATGGTATAGCTTTCAAATATAAATTGTGTTTAAGTAGTTATGCAGTTGTCCCAGATTTCAGTGAAATCTGTTCTTTTAATATTGTATACAAATCTAGTAATCCATTTTTAAGAATAAGTGTTCATGCAAGATGAGAAAGAAGGCATCAGAGCATGAGGCAAAAAAACCCCTGGTTTACTTTAAAGTGAAGAGAATATTGTGGAGTCTCCTGTTTACATAGTGGTAAAGGGAAAGAAGGTGATTTATTCTTTAAGTTAAAGTATGTGCTTGCTACAGGAACAAATGGCTTTAAGCTGACTGAACAATTTTAGTCTGAAAATGTAAAGATTAATTCTGTCTGTAAAAGCAAGTAAAGTGTGAAATAATCTTTAAAATAAGGGTTTAAAATAAGTGATTTTAAGAAGGAGGCAAAGGGATTTGAGGGGGATGTTGTAATGCTGTGCCTACAGAAGGGTGATAGAATCTTTTATCCCAAAAGTGCTGTTCTCCTGCTTTCTTGAGTTCTTTTTTTTTTAAATGAAACCCTGAAATTTCTCCTTTAAGTTTGTAGTTAGTAAATCAAAAGTATGTTGAAAATTATGTAGTAATAGTTACTAATTTGTATAATCCATTCTAAATAACAGCATATTTGATCAGGAAATATTTTCTAGTACTTTCAGATGTGTAAAATCTGTGCAATGTTTTGCCATGCAGTGAGAATTAACTGTTTGCGGTCATGTCATGTTCTCGTTATGAATAAGTAATGATTAAGTAAGCCCAAAATCTGGGATTAAAAGTAGGTTGCATTTTACTAGTACCCCTTAGAGTCTATACTTATGCACACAAAAAAAGCTTCCTAAATGCTTTGACTTCTTCACAAAATAATTAGCAGTTCTTAAACAATGGAAACAATGGAAATCATGACCATTAGAAATACAAAACCATGAATTGTCCATGGAACTGGCAAACTGTTCTGTGGATGTTAAAAGAAGAATCTAGTATATAGAGAAGTCATAGCCAAGTAAGCTTTGCCAAGCTGTCACTGAAAACATGAAATCAAATGACTAGTATTTGTATTCTCTGCAGAGATGATCTGAGAAAATGACTCATCTTGAAGAGCTAGAATTTTGCTTGTGACTTTTATGTATGTTTGTAACAATTAATGATAAGGTACTGTAGAATCACTGTACTGGTGGCAAAGATAAATATTCAGAATTGCTGATTCTATTCCTTAGTCATAAGACAGTTATGAAATATATCTTGAATCTGGCAAATTGTTATAGGTGGAAGAATTGGTAAAAAACAGCTCTTTTTTTCTTTAACATATTTTTACCATATTTCCATAAAGGACATCAGATTGGATGCCCTTCAGTGTACAGGAATTGTGTGAGTATAATAGTGCAGTGGAAAAATGCATTGATTAAAAAGACATAACGGACAGACATATATTATAGAGGACTCAAAGTCTAGGTAGAGGTACTTGAGAAGATAACTTCCTGTACTGTGAGAAATTTGAGGCAAGTATTTAATAGAATCATAGAATGGTTTGGGTTGGAAGAAACGTTGAACATCATCTAGTTCCAACCCCCATTTTATTTAGCATTTAATTGTGTGTGTTTATTGTTTACATTAAGTAGTTTACAGTTTTGTATTAGCAGTATGTGTGACTAAGCAGATTCTAACAATTTTTATTGGGGGACAAGATACAATTGCCAGAACTCAGACTTCCATATTTGATGTATCACAAATGTCAGACCAGCTATGCATTCTCCCTATGGTAATGTCATTAGTGTCTTCAGTTTAGCTGGTTGGGTTTTTTCCTGGCATTCCCAGACAGCACAGAAGGCTGGAACCCCAAAAGACAGGTAAATATTCTCCTAAATGTGCTCCATTTATGATTTCAATTAATGCTTTAGAAGCAACTTTGCAGAAGAAAAAGAGGATGATAATGCCAGCAAGTAATGTCAACATGTTAAGGTCTAGTTCCATACACTCCTTAAAAATGGACAAATAGAAAGAAATATTAGTTTGGAATGTTTCATATCCTCTCTTATGAAACTGCAGTATCCTTGGCAGGACATCCTGTCCAAGTCTTGTAACTCAGCAAACATTTCTTTCTTTCATTTCTAGGTACTCCATTTAGGCTTTAATTTAAATTGCATTGCTCTGTCATTTTGTTGATAGCTAACACAAAAATAAATCTTCCAATATTGGTGACATTTTTCTAATTGGGTATATCCAGTTTGTCTTACTGTATTCAGTGGAGAAAGAAATTGATACCATTACTAATATTATGTTCATATGATTTGGAAACTTATTGTGTTTTATGATTTGGAAACATGTATATATCAAAGTATATAACTTTTTCATGGTTATAGTTTGTGGCAGACAATGTTTCTAATTTTTTTTCCTCTAATTCTATCCAATACTGTTCATTACCTAATAACTGTTTGAATGCCTTTTTTGCTTGAGTGTTAACCTTGGACTGTGGTATGCCCTAAGAAAACATGGGTAACAGCTTGTAAAGTAGATTAGCTTTTGCAAGTTTAGAAGATGCTAATTTGTTACTGCTTCTATGTAACTACTCTTTGCATTGCAACCTTGTATACCTATTTCTGGCTTTCGATGCAGAGAGAATAATCCAACTTTCTGAAACATGTGGCTTTCAGTTCTGCTTCATGTTCAAATGCTTTTCCAGGAACGTGTTAAATCGCTAAATAGCATCAGAACTCCAATTTAATACATCCTTAGTTCATACAGCTTGTCAATGGTTCCTTATTAGATCTGAATCTTTAGCTTTTTGCAAAATACTAATCACTTATATTCTCTAAACACACTGGGCTAAGCTTAATTCAGTAAGAGACTTTTAATTTTGAAGCAATGTGCTGCTTTTAAACACACCTCTGAAACACAGTCTTCACTTTGATTGTTTTTCATTTTATGACAGATCAAAACTTGTGTCTAAGGAACACTGTGAATATTTTAAGTTCATTCGTGATTGTTCTTGACTTGCAACGTCAATTCTATGTTTTAAAAAAGTAACCAAATATAATTAAAAAAGATTCATATGTCTTGTGATATTGATGTATTTTACATTGTGCTTTCTTCCCAGAGAGGAAATTCTGTATTACAAATTAAAGCAAAAAGGCAACTTTCAAATATGTACTATGAAAAGATGAATCTAAAAGAACTTAAAGTGGGTGCTTTCATAAGCAATTACATATGAAGATGACATTTTTTTTCCTTCTAGTTCTGAAGAACTAACCAAAACAAAAGTGTAATGAAGAACGGGGAATGGCATCCTAGATATGAAGAAGACTGATGCCCAGTTTTAGTTTGTGTAATACTAAGTATCTGAGTAATTACATAAGTCCATGGCTAGACATGTAAATTTAACAAGCATTTTTCACATGAGAAACTGTCTCCATCTTTGCTTTTCTATGCAATTTATAGTAAAGCTAAATTGGAGGTTTGATTATTTTAATTTCATAATTGGCTGCATACCAAAACAAACCAGCCTAAATCCTTATCTTCCTGATAGCAAATCTTTTCTACTGGTGTCTGCCCTTGGGAAAGGAGGAAGTTTACAGTGAATACTATGTCTTCTAGATACTGTGATGTCTTTGTCTGGAAATCTCCAGAGAGGCAAATGCTGGTATGGTGTCTTCCTTGTGTCTCTGCCTTCTTTGACTTTTCCTCCTTGTGTTCATTAACTATATTCAGCAGAGCCCTAGTGATGAAAGAAATACTTGCTCTTCCTTCCTGTTACCTAAGGCAGGAAGGTACCCATGACTAGATTGCAATGCTAGTGTAGATCATGAAAAGGGTGAGGTGACTCTACTATGTCATTCAAATGTAGTATTTTTTTATGTATGTTTTCTGAAGCTGTTTGTATCCCCCTTCAATTATGTATTGCATTGTGAAGCTAGGCAGTTGAATTGGCAGGACAGACCTTGAAGAAAACACTGTACTGTTCCCATGTAACACGGTAGTCTGTCTCTGTGAAGAGAGCACCCATGTTTTGTCTTTGACTATCAATTTTTTTTACTACTGTATACACTTATCTAGTTTCTATTGGATATATTAGAGAAGCAGGAATTCTGTCTAACTGTTCTCATTACCCAGTTGCCTAAATTACTTTGTCTTTTGTTTCTGTTAAGCCGTCATTCATGTACACACACTCTCTTTCTGGGGAAATAAGATAACTCTGCAGAATTGCATTTGAACTGCTTCTCCATTTTTGTTGGCTGTTGCTCAGCCTTTATAATGAATTTCTGTATGTTTTGAATATTTAAGATCAAATCTGTGAATATTTTCAGAATATTTTTTTATCAAGCTTTGGCCTCTATATATGTTAATATTGGCAGTAAGTACAAAGTATATGCCAGAGTTAAGTACTTTAATTCAGGTTCCATTTTCATTGACTAGTAGAGATAAAATAACAATTCTAGATTATGAAATTCTCCCTTCTGTCTCTATACATAAATACATAGCTTCTTAAATTATCTCCACCTGGTGGCAGTATGTCATAGCTAGCAGCAGAATAACAAGCAGAAGTGGAGCACTTTTTTTTGTTTACAGAGACATAACATCAAACTTAGTTAAATCAGGTGAGTCATTTATTGCTTAAAAACCCCCATTGATATGCATGAAATATTTCAAAGCTGAACTATGGTGTCTTATATGTAATTTGATGTAAGCACTATATGAATCTTTAACTGGTAAGTATCCCATGCATAAGTGCCTTCAAAATGTCAGTTGCTAAAAACTCTCTTAACATGAATGTATTAATGCCTTTATTTCACTTAAAAAGAACAATGTAGGTATTTTGATGGGTAAAGTCAACAGTCAAGTGTTTAACGCATATTCTGCTTATTCCTGTAGTTACAAAATATGGTTTAGGTTGTGCAAAGTTTTCATAATGTGTTTTCTTCAAGCAGATTTTTGTAGTCTGTTGCAAAGAAGTACCCTTTGCTGAAGTGCTGAATTGCAAATTTTCCCCAGTGAAAAAAGGAAGCATTTTCAGAACAATAAACATGATATCAACCTGTCTTATCAAAATATGGTTTTAAAAACTTTTCTACAAGACTTTTCATATCACAGTTGTCAGATCAAGGTTTGCATTTGAAGTTATACAAACAATTAGACCTTTTCTTAAATAACATCTATGTGTGATTGAGATTTGTATGGAAAAAACATAATTCTTTAGTTATCCACCGCTGAGTAGTTATTTTATATTACAAATAAAGTCATCTCTTAAATATTACATGTTTACATCCCTAAAGTTTCAAGAGTACTCCAGAGTGATTCTGAGGGTTCAGTTGTAAAGGAAATTAGAAATTATGCAGTATTGTCAAGAAATTCTGTGACCAAAGGAAGCTAAAGCATCTCTGAATGATATAAAGTGCTTTGACCAGCTTAATTCTTGTCTGAAAGGTTCCTTTAACATTGGGAGACATTTTTAAGGGAGTAGGTTTGGTTTTTTTTCTGTGGAAATTATATTTTTTTCCTTTCTCTTTTCTTTGTCAAAAAAATGCTGAACACAAATTTTGCTTACTATAGCCTGAAACTATGATGGTCATGAAAATACTTACTTTATTGATTCCACATTCCCTGTCCTGCCCTTCCCACCACTCATATCCCAGTAAGTAATAGTATCGAAACACCTTTGATCAGAGCAGCTGAGAACTTGTGCAAGTCATACTTTGATGACTGAAAAACTTTTAAATTTATTTGGTTTTATGTAGTATTATTTGCCATCTGTTATAGACATTGAATCAAATACTTTGTGTATAAAATAGATGTCTACTTTCCTTTGAAAAATTAGAAGTTAATCTTTTTATTGTTGCGTTTAGGTAGTAGCATACATTAGTTCATTGAACAATCCTTATGCATTGTAATTATTTTGCTATAGCTATTTATAGCTACTTGTGGCTTGTCACAGGTTCTTTATTGGTTTAAACACAGTTGGGAAGAACTTACAGCTTGAAAACCTCATATGGGAAAGATGGAGAAAAAAAAAAAAAGAGCAAAGAATGGGCTGTCAGCAATCCAAAACAAAGCTTGTATCTTTGTGGCAAAGTCCATGCTCCTTTCTCAGACTTTTACTTGATGTGTGCACATGTAGATTTTTATTTGTGTATAGATGAAATGCCGCTTAAATCATCATTCTGGATGAGAACTGAAGAACTCCCCTTTGCTTAAGTCATCTTAGGCTTAATAGGCCACAGAAAAGTGTGGTTTATAAGCACTGAATAGAAAGAGCAAGGGACACTTATTGAAAGTGTCATTTATGTGCAGTGATATTTGGTTTGCTTGCCTTATCTTTCTGTAGCGTGAGATGCATAAAATAGGAATTCAGGGAAGAAAGGAAAACGCAAAGAATCCCAACCAAGCAAATAATATTTACACAGCAGAACAACCAATCTCTCTTACAAGCCATAAATACGGGAATACTATGTTAATTTGTCATGCTGCATTAGTCTAAAGGCAAAACTTCTGTTAGGCTCTCTTTTGTCTGTATATTAAGCTTTTGTATGAAAAGGGTTTCCATTTTACTTTAATCCATGGAGTAGTTCATAGGCTGATAATATATTTCTGAATTTATCAATAAATTGCTACTTACTATTTCAGAGCCATAAAAATAAAATTCATATTAAAGAAAAAAGAAAAAGATGCTAATGATCCACTTTCTTGGTTTACCTAGAAGTATATTTCAGCTTGCAGATGTTGCACTGACTAGCTTTGACCAGATTAGATAGTATCAGCTATAGGGTAAATAATGTGATAAAACTGTCTGTATTAATGAAAGTGAAATTTAAGCAATGAAGGTTTTCCTGCTTTTCTGGTTGCAGATATTTTTGTTATAAAGAAGCTGTCACTTCTTTTACTTTTTTAACCTTACAAAAGTGATAAAATAAGAAACATTGAAGACTTGTCAAGGAAGGTTTGGTTTGCCTGACGGAACTCTTCAGATGGGAATTTAGGGCCCAAGATAGATACTATGATGTCTTCATACTGCTTCAGAAGTTCCCCATTTGTCCATTTTCTTTCAGAAAATAATACCGCTTGTAGGTCTGATGCTTTGTGTTGTTCTTCTGGGAAAGCCAGAATGCTTCTCTTGTGGCCCGCTCATTCATCTTTGCTTGTATAGGATGAAGGGACATAGCAGCCCTGTGAAGCCTGCTTTCTCTCACTTTCTGTATACCCTCTTATAGAAGAACTATGGGTGCCTTATCTCCTCTGTGCAGGTTCATAACTTGAGTCACATATGTGTCTTGGTGATTAGCTTTTACTTTAGCAAAACCAGTGTTGGTTGGTGTGCAGCATTTTTTTTGTTGGTTTAGGTGTGGGGTTTTTTTGTGTGCGTTGTGTATTCACAATGCTGGAAGATACCAAGACTTTTTTGATTTGGTTTTGCTGCTTTCTATGTTAAGGAAAAAAACAAGGATACTTTGTAGGGGCAGTTGTCAAGCTAGACATCAATAAACTTGTTGAGATACTTGAATATTTTGTTGAAGTAAACCCAACAATTAAGTTAATAATTCAGCAAAAATGATAGCAAATAAATGCTTGTTTAAAACTACTTGTTATTAGTCAATTTTTAAGAAGCACTGCATTCTATCACTATTGTAAGGATATCTGAAATAGTAAAGTGAAATACTGTTTTTAAATTCATTTTATTACCGTAGAGAAGCAACTCCCTCAAACAGGGCATTTTTTGAGCTTGTGAAGTTCTTATGAAACATGGAAAGAAAAACAAAACCCTTATGGAATGCCAGTTTGGGGATCTTATGTAATATTTCAGTAGTGGTATAATTTAATACTTCTGACCACTTCTTTCTCTTTTGACTTTAAGGTTTGATTGTTCGTGACTTGCACAAACTTTGTGCTCTTTTCTTAGCAATTTTGTTACTGATTGGAATGAAAGTGAGAGGTTCTTCTGTGAAAGTCTTTCAATCCTGATTTTTTTCTCAAAAGTACTGTTTTTTCCTTCTCTAAACTATTTCAACCTGAACTAATCTGTGAAAAAGGGGCAGGCTTCTGAAAGCAAGCAATTTTTTAGGGTAAGGACCACATAATATAACCGAACAATTGTATTGCTTGAAGTCATTTTCTTGTTTCTCTGGTAGAGGGTATTTGCATTAAATTGAGTTGGTAATGGAGTTTATTCTATAAACCGACATCTCAGCCTTAAAATAGTTGACTCTGATGGTAGAAGTAGGACTGTGAACTTATGGGTACTCTTTGTAGGTGTCTATTTAGAATAACATTTAATAAAAAAAATCTTGTGCTGTGGCAAGGACTTTGATTTCTTCAAATCATGGTTGATTTTAATATTGAAGAAATTCAGCAAATATAAATAGTTGAGTGTTTATAAGGTGATGTACCTTTATCTATGAACTTGCTGATGCTATCAAAAAGAACTATATAATCACGTTTTGTAGAAAATATTTTCGGGTTATGTACCATATGGTTCAGGAGATACAGGATGTAGGATGTCCCCGCATCCCTGTTAAGTTCCAAGGAATTATTTGTAATAGTACAGTAGTTAAAACTGGTTCATAGGCCACTTCTAGTAAAGGAAAGTTCTGCAAAATATTAATACAGTAATAAGCTCCTCCTTTTTTTTGAAGGAAGGAAGGAAAAAAAAAACCTAATCAACAAAGTCAACCAAAAAAGCCCCAACAAACCACCAGCTCTAAAACACTGCAACATTTTTAAGCTTTAACATCTTTGCAATAAGGGTGTGAATAAGCTGAAATTACCATGTCATGCCCTTGTCTGGCATGTATTTAATATATTCTTACAGAGCAAAATCTTTATGAAAAATATAATCTCTTCAGAACAATCATGATTATGCATCGGCATTTTAATTATATGTACTGCATTTCTTTGTACCTTTCTCTGGCCTCTAAGTCAAGACAGGAGAATGAAGTAAAATTTTACATTGCCACTTTTTTACTAGAGGAGTGAAACTAGGACAGCTGGTTTGCTACTGATCATGACAGGATGTTTTCATTTAGCAGAGACTGAATCCATATTATGTCAGAAGGACAAATGAACTCTTAAACACTCAATTGCTTTTCTGGTGATTCTCAGTCTTGGAGCTCATCTGAGTGTATTTCTTGGTATGTCTCAATATAGTGCCTGGTGCCAGTGCTTTGGGTTGAAACAAACTTTTCTTTAATTGCAGTGTTATTACAGGGGATAATGTGATTTTAATTTTTTTATAGCCTTCTAGTTTTAGAAGGTGTATAAACTTTTTTTTTGGTCAGTAATTCATTAATAATATATACAATATTGAAATTAAATAGCTACAGTTTTTTGGGAAAGTATGTCTGTACGTTTAATAAGACTGAAATTTCAACTGCCTAAGCCACTGTGCATTTCTGGAAAAGTTAGAAACTGTTACTACATTTATTTTATAAAAAGTCAGTGATGGGTGCAGCTTCTCAATTTAAATGGATATTTTCAGGATTACTCTGAATACCTAGGACTCATACCTGTTTCATCTTCACTCTGAAATCATATCAGTTGCTTGCATATGTAATGCTGCTGTTTATGACTTTATTCTGCACTTTGCTTCTTAACTTATAACCATGTTTGTGGTGTTGTAAAAATAACAGTACTTTGAAATTAAAGCTGCAGCTCACTCTACGTAATTTTGTCACTTAGAGGATTTCAGTACGGATTGCTATACCCATCCCTCCACCTCCTCCCTGTAAAATATTTCTACCTTGCCAATAATCACAGAAGTCAGAATTCATATTGTGCCCACCTGGGTGGATGGCTGGCAAGGTGCATACAAGAATAGAGTTCTACATTTTAGGGATTTGAAGGTTTTGGAAATGAAATAATTTGTCTTAGGATCATTTAACTGATTCCAACAAGAATAAGTTAATGTAAAAGAAGTATGTCACCAAGATCATCTGAAGATTCTTGTGTGCATATTTTGTAATGCTCAGAGGGACCTCTGTTGTAATACTTGTTGTGAACCATCATATGATCACACCTACATGCAGTAAGTAAAGCATATGCTACTTTATGCATCTATGATTATATTAAGGCAGTTATAGTCTTGTTAAAGTTAGTGTAAAAAAGCTAAATTTCAGAGTTTCAGCTGTCTGTAAGTTTTCACTGCATAAGGAGGAAGAGAAAGAATGGATCTTATCCTTACAAATAGCAGGAAGTCATTAAACTTGCTGTCTGCATGCATGATCAGTTTGGGGATTAAAAATACCCATCTATCTATCTTTAGCTTGGAAATGAGCAGTAGTCAGTTCAATATTTTAACAAGTTTTTTTTTTTTTTAATGTACTTAAAAGGTTTTCACCTTCTGTCGGTCACAATAGTGGAAAAATGGGACAGGTCTAAGAGGATAAAATATGGTCGATTTTTATATCTCTGGATGGATTTGAAGAAATAGAGCTGAAAGATATTTTTAGATTAAGCAGAAGCCTTCTCAGCACAGAATATGTTAGCTGTATGTGACAAATATGAGGATCAACTGTACAGAGGCAATGAAATTTGAGCAGCTATGAAAATTTCCGTGTCTTGTTTCTGTGCCATGATGAAAGCTCAAGATATATTATCTGTTTTTATTTAAAAACCTAGTTCTGCTCTTTAATGATCATACCGCTAGGCATAAACAAAATGGAGATACTGCAGTAGCAGATCTATGCGTTAGAAGAAATACCTTTTTTAATATCAGATAGCAACTTACTAAAGGATGAGTTTTCAAGGTTGTTTAAACACATGGTGTAGTAGGAAAACACTGGCTCCTGAACCCCATTACAACGTTGAACAATTAACATGGGGAACATACGACCTTTCTCTCATGCCTATTGCTTTGGCATTCTTGAATGAAGCAGACTGGCTCAGCCCTTACATTTGTTTTGGGAATATGGTTATCCTGGTCACCAGGGAACAAGCAGTCCCAGTTCTCAGGTGATCTTGTGCATTTCAGTTGTTCTGGTAGGCTGTTTGCTCAGATGTTAAGCATTATTAGCAGTGTGAGTAATTATACATCCATTACTTCAAAAGAAAAGGACTTCTGTTCTGTGAGAACATAATATAGTTCGGTGATGCAACTTCTGTTGACTGGGCAATAGATTCAGATTTAATCCTTACAGGTGTTAAATATGGGTGTGGGGAGGCACTTAAGATTATGTCTCTGTCTGGACTGTACCAAAGTCCCCAGGGTTAGATAACTTTTCTTTTAAAATGGGACAAATGACAAAAAAAATGAGAATAAATGAATTAGAAGTTTAATATTGGATTCTTGATGACTGGATGGTTGTTTTTCTGTGGGTGGTTAGTTTTTGGGTTTTTTTTAAATTCCAAGTATTTTCTTATCATATAGCATACCACTGATTTTTATCAGAAACTGCAATAATAATACATTTTTAAAATGTTAAATTTCAAGATCAACTTGAACGTAGAACTGTGGTTTGGCACATCTCTCACCAAAGTAGAAGATAATTCTGTCCTTCAGTCCTTAGTTCTGTCCTTCATTTCTTTAAATGTCAGAAAATGTTAGAAAAATTGGAGAACTCGCATTAAATGTGTCCTTTCATACTCAAAATTTTAAGAGCAAAAAGGGAACATCCTGCATGTAGAGTTAATTGTTACTCCAATAATGTCTATCAATTTAGTCAAAACAGCAAAAAAGTTAAGGTTGTCATCTCTCATAATCCTTAGTACTAGCGAAAGGGAAGCGTTAATCATAATCCCAAAGGCTTTGCCAGCAGACATATTATGTCTGTGGTGATAGTGTCATCTTCAGTCTTAGGTCTGTTTGGAGGGTTTTTAATGCTTACTCTAAAACAGCTGCTTACATAAGTTTTTCTTTGTGTTTTTTGTCGTTTGTTTTTTTTTAATATTTTCTTTATTATCCCTGGGGTCATTAGCAGAATCCTTGTATTTGCTAACCATAGGTATTGTGATTGCAAGAAGTTCAACTAAAGCTTAAATTGATTTAGCAAAAAGTCACCTTGTCGCTAGATGACTGCTTTCACAGTCTAAAATTGGCTCAGGCCAATATAAGTCCAGAGAAGTCCTTTACTAGAGAAGCTAATGGAAAAATCATATTTACTTTACACACCTATTTGTAAAGAGGAACTATTCATTATTCTAGTTCTTTGTACTTAACTTTCACTATGCATCATCTCTTTGAACTACACTGTCCTTAATTTTTCTTTTTGTCTTCATAAATTTCTTGAATGGTTCCAAGACAACATGAAAAATTGCCTATTTCAATAAAAGATTAAGATTCAATTAACATTTACTGGGATGTCTTTTTCCTCCATGTAAGTGTGCAAGTAGAAGTGAAAGAATGATACACGTTTCCCTTCCCCAAAGAATGAATTTCCAAAAACCAAAAGAAAAAGGGCAAAGAATTTTTTATTTGCTTCTTTTTCATTTCTCTCTTAAAAGCTGCTTTCTCTAAGCAGTATTTGTTAGGTAAGCTTACATGGCAAAACGTATTTTTCATCATTGGAATTGTTTGTGCAATTGAAGAACTGAATTATGGTTCATATATAGCAACTGCATTCATCCTTTGGATTTAGATGCCCTCTCAAAAATGAATACAACTACACTTCATGTCTTTTACCATGTGTAAATATCACAGCAGTAAAACAGTCAAAATTGGCAAGTTCTGTGTGTTTTCTTATTACATCATATGTTTAAATGACCATGAAAACTAAATATATATTTAAGCATATATTTAAGTTAAATGTGTATTTAACATATTTTAAGTCCTTCTGCTAGTCTCACCAAAAATAAATAAATAAATAAATCCAAAGTTACCTAACAGGTGCCAGTGATGATTTCTTTAGCAGGAAATGATAGTTCATTCAAAACACAGAAATAGCTTTCCTTGTAGTCAACTTTCAATATTTGATAATGTAGAAGTTGGATCATTATTCCAATACTTCAGTTTTAATCCTCTTAAATCTTCTGTAGTCAGTGGAACATATATTACATTAAGAAACTACAAAGGAAATAAGTAACTGAAAACCCATAATGCCCCTAAGACACTGAGCAGAGTTCATTAGTTGTATATGTAGATTTCTGCTTATTTATATATAAGCAAAGCAATATGGACAGAAGTTAAAGATAAAATATGCTTGAAAGAAGCTTTCACCATTTAATTTTGAAACTTGATGGAAAGACATGAAATTCAGATTCAGAAGTTACCAGTTTCACATAATGCCTTAAAAGAGAATATGATCTCATACAAGCACACTTAAGTGTTCCTTGGAGATTTTGTCATTGTTTTGATGATCAGTTTTCACTTTCTGTTTTGCAGCAGATCATTGGCAATATTCTCTTGTTTCCGCCATGTAGTAATTCATTTTGCTTTTTCGTTTAAAACTAGGTAATAGCTTTGCACCTTTAATTCAGTGAGAGAATATAGTTTGCAAAAAAATTGTCTAAAGATGCACAATGGAATAAATCGAAGTTTAGAAAATGCTGGAGTATCTCACTTTTTTTTTTTTTTGTAAGAAACAGATTTATTGTTTTTCCCTGTTCTGGGTTCTCTTCTGCACATCCTTCAAAAACTCTGCTAGCTACTTCAAACAGTGATGACCCTTTCTGGATTAGGGGGAGAAAAGGGAGCGAAAAAGTTACAAGAAAAATAGGAAAAATGATAGATAGTCACCACCTTAGGGACTCTGCATGTTGCAATGCATGTTTCTTTGTCCAGCAGGTCCAGAAGGTGGTGGGTGTCCAACACAATATGACATGATGTTGCAGGCTTTCAAGGGTATTTTTAACCTCTCCGGATCAGGTGGTAGGACAGGTAACGTGGCTGTGCATGCTCCTACTAGGCAGGTTCCAGACATGCTCTCCAGCATGTCTGTTCTTGCCACTGGGTCTGATGGGGCATCACCTGCTTTCTGCCATTAACTGACGCTAGGCTGGGTCCATGTGCAAACTCAGACTGAAGCGTCTTCAAATAAGAAAACTCCAGTGCCATCATTCCACATCTAGATGTTGCTAGTTGCAGATGGAGATGTTAGGACTTGAAATGCTTCTCATCATACACAACTGAGTCTCAACATTGCGGGGGTGATGTTATAAGTTAATGTATTTTTAATAGGATATGTGTATGCTTCAGTGGAAACAGATATGCATGACTGTGTTGCATTTATGCACTCCCTGTTCCCTGATAATATGGCAGGAGGAAGATTCTGTACCAAGCAGTCTGAAATTTTAGTATTGGTGTCTATTAGCATATTAACTTGAAATGTAAATAACAAGGCTTAATACTAGAATTAGCATTAACTGAGTTAAGGTGATTCATAGACTCGTTAGACTTGGAAGGGACCTTAAAGATCATGTAGTTCCAACCCCGGTGCCATGGGCATGGACACCTCCCACTACATCAGGCTGCCCAAGACCTCATCCAGCCTGGCCCTGAACACTTCCAGGGAGGGTGCATCCACGACTTCCCTGGGTAGCCTGTTCCAGTGCCTCACCACCCTCCTTGTGAAGAATTTCTTCCTGAGGTCTAGTCTAAATCTTTCCCTCTCTAGTTTATAGCCATTCCCTCTTGTCTTATCATTACATGCCCTTGTAAAAGTCCTTCCCCAGCTTTCTTGTATGCTCCCTTCAGGTACTGGAAGGTCGCTATAAGGTCTCCTCAGTCTTCTCCAGGCTGGGCAACTTCAACTCTCTCAGCCTGTCCTTGTATGGGAAATACTCCAGCGCTCTCATCATCTTTGTAGCTCTCTTTTGGACCTGTTCTAACAACTCCATATCGTTCTTATGTTGAGGATACCAGAACTGGACACAAAACTCCAGGTGGAGAATCTCACAAGAGCAGAGTAGAGGGACAGAATCACCTCCCTTGACCTTCTGGTCACGCTTTGCTTGATACAGCCCAGGATACAGTGCTTTCTGGGCTGCAAGCACATATTGCCAGCTCATGTCAAGCTTCTCATTAATCAGCATCCCCAAGTACTTCTTTGTAGGGCTGCAACCAACCTCTCCAACTCCTCTGACATTGCTTTCATTTCTCCCACAGACACTGTTTCTGCTTTCTAATTGCAAATGTCCAGTATAGCAAAACATTTTTGCAGGTTTTGTGTACGTGTCTACACATATAGAGACTTACGCAATTCTTAAGGGGTTTTTTTTGGTTTTTTTTTTTTATTTAACAAGGCAAAATCCATGTTAGTACCCAGGACAGAAGCAATTTCTGTGAATTCAGATTTTCAGCTTCTTAGGATGAATCAAACAAGGCAAGTAAGTAGTTTTTAAGGTCATCCCATTTGATAAGAAAGTTTCCCTTCTCAGGGAAGAGGAAGAGAATTTTTCTTTCTCATCTTCACATGGCCAGGAAAAAACTTCTTTAAGCATCTGTACGTTAGCTGTGAGATATCAACCACTTCCTACAAGATTTCTGGTAGCTTGAAAATGTATTTACTTTCTTGTCTAGGAAGCATCTGTGAGGGCAGGAGAACAACTTCCCTAAGTATTCGTACTCTGACATCTCTCGCCCCAGTCTGACCACAACTAAAGAGCAGCTTGTATTTGGTGGTATTTTTAGTGATATGATCTTAGGAAAAAGAGAGTTTTGTTCGTTTATTTTTTTTTTTCTTCCCCCTAACCTCAAGGACTGTAAACTTTAAAATTCTATGTGGTTGAAAAAGAAATTGATGTCAAATAACTGTCAACAGGGAATGTAGGCATAGGGTAACTCATATCTTAAAGTTACAGTATGAAAAGAGAACTGATGAATTAAGATGTTATTTGGAAAGTAAGTTGTTTGACCAAATCTTACTGGAAATGCAGTAGAAATCATTAATATGGATTAAGAGCATTTTGGCAGAAGTGTTTGTAAGAAGCAAGTGAGGCTTAAATGGGAAGACTTCAATGACTGGAGAAGGATCTGGAAAGGCAGATACTTGTATGGTAGATGATATAGTAGTGAACTCTAGGCAGAAAAGCAGTCTAATGATAAGTAGTATTAGTAAGTTCTAAGTTCTAAAACTTGAGAAGAATGATTTGCATACCTATGTTTCGTATTGCTTTACTTTAATCCTTGGGCTCTAGAGTGCTTTCTCGTCATGCTTTTACAGAGTTAAAAAAATATAAAAAATAATCAAGTGTAAAGAGCGTAGAAACTATATAAGTCAGTTTCTTATTCTGCTGAAATTCAAGGCATTATGTCACAGTAAGTAATGAGGGAATATCTACTTGCTCCAGCTTTTTCACTGATGGGATGGTCCAGAGAAGTTTTGCTTTTTTCTCTTTACATTTACTTTTCTATGTATTTATGGGATGGAGTAGTATCTGCCAGAGGAGTTCCTTGCCTTTTCTGCATTAATTGCTACTTTAGAGATGGCCCTACTTTCCATCTCTCAATAGTAGAAGGTCCAAATATAGAAGTACTAGTACATCACTCTAAAAATTAATAAAACCCACACTTTTAATTTAATTGTCTCTTTAGTGTAATTATTTAATGTAACATCGACAGAATGATTTATAGTGAACTTCATGTTGTAGCTGAGAAAAACATGAACGACAATAAGTTTAACTAGGCAACACACTTTGATAATTTTTGATACCCAAGATAATTTCAATACCATAGGGGTCTTTCTGTATGTCCAGAACACGTATTTATTAGAATGAGTTATGTGTTCACAGATATGCTGAACTTCCTGTTTTGCTTTTTCATTTTTTTTAGATAGTCCCTTAGCAAAAAGCTAAGTCCAACAGAAGACTTTAGTTTAGTAACACAAATACTCTCTTTGAATATAGTGTCCTGAAATTAAATTTTATGTATCAAGCAAATGTCAGAACAAGTAGAAGTTTCATTCACTCTAGCCTTTGATGGTAGTTACAATATAAATCTTGGAGACGAGTTACACATTCTCACTACAGCTAATACTGATGTATGAAATTGAAAAAGTATGTTTGTTAATGCTTGTTTTTAGAAAATGTTACGTTGCTGTAGAACATCAGTTGTAATAATATAATCTTAAAATGTACAAAACAGGTTTTGCTATTCCCTCTTATGCTTCTCTGAGGAGCTAACTAAAAATGTGGATATAAAATTTAGATAATTAAATGACACATTAACATGTGAGCATCATCTATGCAGGATCAGATAATCTGAATTAATGAATAGTATATACTTTAAATTTGTATATAATGCAGAAAAATTTTCACATATCTTTGGTAGTTTGATCTCCATGCTTATTTATCATACCTAAAAATTATATCTATGACAAATTTTTTGATTTCATTTAAATCAGTCTGCCTTTACATGTGCTATATTATTTATTAAAATAATTATTTAATAAAAAATAAAGTAATTATTTCTGTGTTTTGAGATTATCTGTGCTTTGTTTAATACTCTAGATTTTCATTCATCAGCATATTAAAAGGATCATGGGAATAAAAAATAGCTTTCTAAATGTAAATAGAAAATGCAGATTGAGCAAAGTGAACTACAATTATCAGTATGAAAGAAGCAGGTCTTGTTTATAAATGAGGCTAGAACATGCAATGTTGAAAATGGATGACTTCAATCTTCTGATATTCCAATTCCTAGCTACCGCCATCTTAGTATTTTTTTTCTCAGTCAAGTGTTTTAATCTTTTTGTTGTTTTTGTTGATTAAAAAATTCCAAATATAAAATAAAATTAAGCAGTTTTCTAGAGAATATACATTTCATGGACTGAAACTATTATTGGTTCTATTATAGTATTCACTGAACCTGTTGGAATGTACAAATTACTGAGAAGGTGTGGCAGGTTTTGCAGGCTTCCATGCAACCCTTGGAGATTGTAATATATATATTTTAAGGCCAGGCAACTGATTATCTCCTAAGAGGTATTAGTAGAGCATCTTGCCTTGACATTAACAGGTGAAAATATATATATGTTGTTATGCAAAAACTGCTGATGTTAAATGAACAGAAACAAATACCTGAAGATCCCGAGCAACTAGCTTTAGGTGGTCTTGCCTGAGTAGGATGATTGGACCAGGTAACCTCCAGAGGTCATTTCCAATTGCAACCATTCTGGGATTCTAAGGAAAATGTCTTGAATAACAGTGGCAAATTCCACCAACCTTATTTTTTTAAAAAAAACAAAACAGCCATCAGTGCTTACTTTTAAAGAATCTATGCTCATATTTGTATGTATTTGTCAGCTTTTTGTGTTAAAATTAAGATATTTTTACTATATTGTAGTCCTCAGCAGCTGTTTCTGGTGTCTTGAGGAAATGGTCTTGTATGTCATAACATGTTGTTAGAGATAGCAGAGGTGTCAAGATACTGCTTGAGTTTTAATTTATTTTCTTCATTATGCCACCCGCACAGGAAGACATAGAAGTTACTTTGCGTTTTCCTTTCAGCTCCCTAACCTTTATCAAGGATAACAGTAGTAATAAAAAAATTAAAAAAAAAAACCAAACAAAAAACACAAACCAACTTCCCCTGTCCCAAACGTCTTTCCCAGAAGAAAGCATTTATGTCAAATTAACTGAGCAAACAAGGGAGTGGATGGTAGTTGCTTGCACAATCTGTTTCTGGATTTCCCAAGTTGAATGTAATTGCTACAGTGTATTCCTAGACAGTGAAAAGATTTAGATCTGGAACAGATAATTGCAGTGCCTAATTATGGGCTTTATTTAGGTTGCATTGCATCTTCATGAACGAGATGTACTATATAATGTAATGTATGTGACCGTTCACTGTATGAAGATTTGAAAGTATTAAAGCCTTTGGTCTGCGCTGCATTCTTGGAGACTACTGAAGGCATAAAAACCTGATATAACGCCAAAAAGTGGAGTCCAGAAGCTGTTTGCTATTGATGGACATAAAGGTCTAAAGAAAAAAGAAGTCTTGCTTTTGTTCTGTTCTACAGATGAAATTGCAAAAGGTTAGAAGGGGAGAAGGAAAATATGAAGGGCAGGTTTTCATGCATCTGACAATACCCGAAGATGCTTTTAATGGCATTTCCTTTCCATCTTCATAGAAACTGCAGAATTCATAGGTGATAATTAGGAAAAAAAACAGAGGGGTGTGCTGAAGGGAGGGGGGGCTGATACCTAGTCATTTGTATTCTGCTGTTCATTTGATGCTTATTCCTGTTCGCTGACACTCAAGTAGGGATGTACCATACTGTTCAAACAAAAAGGGATTCTGTAACTAGAACATTTGGTGCAATAAGTATACATTTTGTTCCTGAAGTTTGCAGTCTGCCTGACTAGAAAAATGTCTTTTTACTGTATTAACATAACATAACGTAATGTAATATTTTTATAGGTAGAAGCATGCACATAACATAAACACGTGTGATATATCTGCATATCCAATACTTCTCAAACTATACAGCTAATGGCAGTTTAGACGTACCCAAATGAGAGTTCCTGTATGATTATAATCTCACATTAAAAACTTTTATTTTCTAATTCTCTTAACAGCAGAAAGAGAATCTGTTTTATAATTCAGTGAAATAGGAGCCTCAATATAAATAAATGTATTGTGTTGCTGTGCCGTTATAACATATTTCAAAAGTGAAAGTTAATTTGTCCAGAACAAGAAAACGGTTGTGGGACAAAAGCGATGGGAAGAGAGTATCCCCCCACTTCGCATTGTTTACAATCAATAAGCCCAAACTAAGCAAACATCAGGAATACTAGTCTTCACAAATCCTTAGTGCTATTTGAAAGGCAACGCAGGCTAAATTAAAAACCAAAACACATCAAATTGCAAAGAAGGATATACTTGTGTGCAGTAGCATGTTTGAGAAACATGGGCTAAATGATAGATTTTCATGGGCTTTTGTAGAAAGGGTAAAAATGGAATTAAGAAGTGTGAATTGGATGATGTCTAATAATTGTATTATTCTTGTTCATAGTATAGTGTTTTAGTTTTAGGGAAAAATCTCTAAATGTGTTTAAATATATAGAACTGAAAATTGCTTTGGAAATATAATGTGTATTCTGAACTTAGAATTCCTTGCAAGAGTTGGTAATATGAGTAAAGAAATAAAAATGAATCATAACTCTGGAAAGAAGTGTTTTAATATCCTTGTGGAACATGTTACCAAAATATATGATGAGATATAAACCTTAAAAATCAAAAGCTAACTTTTTCTTAGTTACACTAAAAATTGGAGTGATTAAGAAGGTATGCTGTTTATTTACAAGGATACAGAATAATGAAATTTTTCATCATCTTAGCAGAATAATTTTATTAATCATAATATTAAACAATATTAAAAGCTGAAAAGAAGTTGTTGAAGAGCTCAACATTTGCTCAAAACTTGGTGATTTTTTTATATTGTTAGTGATTATAAGTTAGAACTAATTTGTCTGACCACTTAGAAACTCACCTATGCATGACAATTTCCTGTTAGAATTCGCATTTGAATGGCATAAATTACAAATCAAATAGAATTTTAAAAATTGCTGGTGTTATTTTTTTGTTAAACTGACTGAATTATTTTAGTTTCTCTCATAAAAATATTTTACTTTATTGTGTAAGCTTCCTACAAAATTCTAAATTACTTATTTGAGTGTCTTAAATTCTCTACATGTAGACTTTCATTTCCTCTAAATAAGACATTAGATCAGATCCGTTGACTGACATTAATCAATAGATGATTGTATAATTCTTATTGGAGTCTTTTGTTGATTACTTTGCTTTGGAATGATCTAGTTGATAGGTCTATAATTACTTTTTCAGATGTTAGTGTTCTGCAGTCCTATGGAACCTTCCAGTATACCAGTACATACTGAAAAGCAACATAAACTGTAAAGAGAACTCCTTAACTGCTTCTTTTTAAATGTCCATATTGCGAGTTATCCAGATATGTTGTTTATGCCACTACAAAACAAATTCCTGGTCAGCAATATTTAAGAAAATATATTATTGCTATCATTATCATGGTTTAACTATATTACCTGTTCAGCCATTTTTCTTGGGATAATTTTGTGAACACTTCTGTGTGATTATTGCTGATTATATGACAGTGAATAACCATTCCATATTTTTTTTTAGGGTTTATTATAGTACTTTTAATTAAACGAAATTGGTCTGGCATGAAATAAAACTGCATAAAATGTAATGAAACTGAAGTATACGCTGTTATTTTCTGTGAATGATACTACAGTTTTGCGATTTATCCAGCAGGCAGCTAAGTGCCATACAGCCACTTGCCTGTTCTGTGTTTATTCCCCCTCCCTGCACCCAACAAGATGGGAGAGAGAATTGGAAGACCAAAAGTGAGAAAATCTGCGTGTTGAGATAAAGACAGTTTAATAAGCAAAAGGTGCATGTGCAAACAAAGAAAAAGAAAAACAAGGAATCCATTCACTGGTTTCCATTGGCAAGCAGGTGTTCAGCAATCTACAGGAAAGCAGGGGTCCATCAAATGTAAAGTTTACTTGGGAAGGCAAACACTAACTCCAAACATCCACCCATTCCTTTCTTTTCTGAATATTTCTTCCTGATCATGGTCATGTGTTTAAACTCTGTGTGTACTCTTGACTTCTTAGATAAAGGGGTGTTATTTATTATTTTTCTAAAAAAAAATGTTCTTGAGATTATTTTCTGTCTCTTGTGCTTTCATGCTTACCCTTCTGGAGATCGTCTTTTTCTTTATTTTACTTTTGCTTTTCTTTTACTTTTGCTTTTCTTTTGATGTGGACACAACTAAAGTTTCTTGAAGCATTCCTGCTTGGATTTAGCAAATCTCCTTTGCCCTACAGTTCAGTCATTCTAGTCAAGAGATTCATGGAAACCACACTGAGCAGAAAACAAAAAAGGTAGTAAGAGCAACACATACAATTATCACGTGTGCGTACAATGTAGCACTTTTAATAGATAGTAGGTGAAGTTCTTGGGGCAAACCATAATCAATTTTTTTTTTTCCTTTTTCAAAAGAGATGTCTTTTTCTTCTTTAGTTTTTTTCTTCTTCTTATATCCTCATTATTGTTTAAATTGTAGTAAATTAGATGCTCACGACTGTTAACTCTAGTATGGTACAATTACTAAATAGTTCTTAAATTGAAAACCTTTTTGCAAAGGTGGATATTTTACCAGGAATTATGGAAAGAGGGAGGGCAAAGAACATTGAAACAAACAAAGCAAACAATCATTTGGATTGAAAGGAAGATTTAAAGAAAAATAATACATAGGAATATTTCTGACAAAATTTCTGGCAGTATAACTTTTTTGGAGCAGGAGTGAGGTAGCACAATAATTCAGACTATAACACTTTAACGTATTCTCAGGAAAAAATTATAAGCATTCTTTCCCACTGCATTGGCTCCTTCTTGTATAAAGCACTGACAAAATGCAAACAACTTCTCTGCTGTATGGGAAATGTCAGGCCGAGTTCTTCGCTGGTATAAAGTCAGTCAGATGTCTGGAACTGTAACATAAAAATCTTGGCTTTTTGAGAGAGTTAGACGGTTCATAATTATTTTAGAAAAGACTACTATTTCTAGTAATGCTATGAAAGCCTTCCTTTGAATTAGGTGTCTTGATTATTCACGGAGAATTTAGACTATAATATAATCAAAGGCAGCAGCATTGACGTTTCTGCCTACAACAAATAAGAATAGTCTGTTGGGATAAAAATAACAGTAATAAACTAATTTGGCAATTTAGTTTTTCAAAGCAGAAAAATATGCACTATTTTTAGTTTTGTGTTTTTTTTTTTTATAGGCTATAGTTCTGAAAATACTTCATGTTTCATGTGATTTCCACTAGTTATTGTACATGCCAAATATTACTTGATATTGAATTCTTTAACCACAAATAAGCATGTTGCAAAACATGTCTGAGAATGGAAATGCCTATATGCATTGTTTTGAAGGGGCAAAGAGACTGCAATTTTTTTACTGTCTAATAAGAGGCATGGCTGGAGAATATGGATAAGCATGCAGAGCTGTGATCTAAATTTGTACTTAATGGCATCTGCAGATAACCTGCATAAGTAGACAGAGTAGTAGATGGAAGTTCTAGAGGGTAAACTATAATTTTAGAGGAGGGAAAGATCTCTACGTTGTTACAGTTAAGAACAGTTGATTTGGATGTACAGTATGGGGGATTGACATCTTAATTTCTGTTCTAAAACTGGTACTATCCACAATTTTACTCAAATGTTGAGATCATTTGGTAGAAATTTTTACAGTGCAAACAACACGTTAGTATTTCAACTAATATGCTGTGGAATGTTTAATGTACAGTACTACACAAGGTGTACTTTACTTTTAGTTTAATATTTTTAAGTTTAAACATTTTATCTTTCCTACTTAATTCTACAGAATCACATTCTAGAATAAACACTGTAAATATTGAATGTGTTTCCTCTTAATTTCCAGTAATGCATATTAGTATTGTTCTATCTGAATAGTAGTATTTGAAGTGAAAACCAATGAGGGAAAGAAAAATTCTGTTAGAAGAGAAGCAAACAGTCATTCCTTTGATGTGGTGCCCCACAACATCCTTCTCTGTAATTTGGAGAGATATGGATGGGTGGTTGGTTCAGTGGATAAGAAATTGGTTGGATGGTCGTGTTCAGAGGGTAGCAGTCAATGGTGAGATCTGTGACAAGTGGTGTCCCTCAGGGGTCAGTACTGGGAAAAATGCTATTTGATATCTTCGTCAATCATTTGTCAGCAAGATTGAGTGCACCCTCAGCAAGTTTGCAGATGACACCAAGCTGAGTGGTACAGTTGCCACACTGGAAGGATGGGATGTCATCCAGAGGGACCTGAATGAGCTGGAGAAGTGGGGCTGTGAGAACCTCATGAGGTTCAACAAGGCCAAGTGCAAGGTCCTGCACCTGGGTCGGAACAGTCCACAGTTTCAATACAGGCTGGGGGTATATTGTGATTGAGAGCAGCCCTGTGGAGGAGGACTTAGGGGTGCTGATTGAAGAGAAGCTTGACATGAGCCAGCAATGTGTGTTCGCAGCCCAGAAGGCCAGTAGTATCTGGGGCTGCATCAAAAGAAGTGTAGCCAGCAGATTGAGGGAGGTGATTCTGTCCCTCTATTCCTCTCTTGTGAGACCTCATCTGGAGTAGTGTGTCCAGTACTGGAATCCTCAACACAAGAAGGACATGGAGCTGTAGGAAAGGGTCCAGAGGAGGGCTACAAAGATGATCAGAGGGCCGGAGCACTTCATATATGAGGACAGGCTGAGAGAGTTGGGGTTGTTCAGCCCGGGGAAGAGAAGGCTCCAGGGAGACCATATAGCGACCTTCCAAGACCTGAAAGGGCCCTACAAGAAAGCTGGAGAGGGACTGTTTACAAAGGCTTGTAGAGGTAGGGCTAAGGTCAATGGGTATAAACTGGAGCGGGGCAGATTTATACTGGACATAATGAAGAATTTCTTCACCGTGAGAGTGGTGAGGCACTGGAAGAGGTTGCCCAGGGAAGTTGTGGCTGCCCCATCCCTGGAGGCGTTCAAGGCCAAGCTGGATGGGGCCTTGGGCAGCCTGATCTAGTGGGATGTGTCCATGCCCATCGCATTGGGATTGGAACTGGATGATCTTTAAGGTCCCTTTCTACACAAACTATTCTATTATTCATTCAACGTCACTTTTGTTTAGAGAACTTTTAGTCTAATGATGGGAACAGGAGTGGGGCAGGTCTATAGCGTGAATAGGAAACGTGTTTTATCTGAATTACTAATTCAAGCTGATTGGTCTAACAGTACGGGAAGAATAATGACTTTTTTTTTTTTACCGCTCTTTCACTTAAAATGACCAAAATACAATATATTTTTTAGATAATATTCACTTTTTATGGTATACCTGTATCTTCTGGTCATTTTGGAAGGGAACAAAAGTAGAAAGGAATGCTGTTGTTTGAAACCAGAACTTTCTAGACAGATAAAATGAGATATAAAGAATAATTAGTCAGTTGAGGTAAGAGTTTCTACAACCTGTTTCTTATTTTTCTGGGGAAGGATTAGGGGCCTTTACATTAATTTGGGCAGCATAGGGAAGGCTACTTTCCTGACCTGGCTGATTTATTTGGGGTTTTTGGTTTGGGGTTTTTTTTTTTGAATGCATAGATGGGATATTTCAGACTAACATTTGGTAAAATGCCAAAACATATGCTATTGATAATCTTTAATACGTAAACAGTTCTCACAGAGGACTGATCACGAGCACAATATCTATACTTTAAATATCTGTAAATGAAAAAAAAATTAGTTTTGAAAGGTAGAAAGAAATGTCCAAGATTTTCCACATATGCTCCCCTTCTCTATTTGCTTTCATCGCAGAGCTCAAGGAAGCACTTGAATAACATTCTGTAGGAATTTAGGGTGGGGTTTTTTTTTTTTTCATTTTTCACAATTCCTCTGTTGCTTAATATTGTACATATTTCATAAAAATGAGACCTTCCTGCTTTGTAGAACACCTGCTTCTTTTGATTGTTCTTTTGATGATAATTTATCAGAAGCTTTCAAATGCTGTTTCTGTTTCGAAGAAAATATGCTGAAAAGAAAAAAATAAAGGGCAAATACAAGTTATATACAGTGAAAATGATTTCCTAATGGAATGTCTTTGGTTAGATACCATAGAATTGCACTGTTTCTCAATAACTTGGTTCATTTTTTTAAGCTGCTGGCTAATGCATTCCAAGATGTGGTTGACCCCCTTTGCTGCAGAGGCATTCTGCAGACTTCTCTTCAAACTGTACACCAGGATCTCAGGTCTTCTTCTGTAAAGCTGTTTGTTAGGTAGCAAGCTGCCAGTATTGACTGTTGTGCAGGATTAGTCTATGTTAGATTTCTTTGTTGAATTTAATGAAGTTCTTGTCAGCTCAATTTTCCATCTTGCTTAGATTTTTTATCAGTTTATCAATGCTTATCCAGTATGCTCTGCGGCAGTCCTGGCATTACTATTTATGCCCAGAGATTTAAAGTAAAAAAAGTATTTGACTTTCTTACCATAAAAATCTCCGTGCTTCTTTAAAGATGTTCTGTCTGGTACTGTTTTTATTCAAACACAATTGGATTAAAGACAAATACATTGTGTCCCATCTCTTGGACTGTTTCCACTGTACTTAATATATACTGGTTTTAACTGAAATACTTGATTATTATTTTTTATTCAGTCAACATTTTTCATTGGCTTCAGTGTTTAAAAATGATGGAAAATGAAGAATGATTTTGCTTCTGTAAACTTAAAACTTTCAAATCTATTTTAAATACAGATGCTAGTTATTTGTCAATGAAGTATTAAGTAATAGCTTTTTATATTTAGTTCAAATTGAAATTAGTCAAAAAAGTGGTACTACTGTTGTTTTAGGTGTTTTGTTCACTTTCGGTTTTACCAGTTAAAATTTCATTCAGACTGTAGGACATGAGAAATAATATGCTTACTTACACCTAAACATAAGAGTTTTCTCCCATGGTTATGTGTTATTGCAGCCAAACCTCTTCACGAGATAGTTGCCACTGGTGGTTAGGTATGGTAGCTGAAGAATCTGTCATCATTAACTCAAAATAACTGTCTTTATTGATGGTAATTAATATGAAGCTTCAGGCTTATAGTAAATTATGTTCCTTTATAAGTCTAGCAGAAAGAGCATTATGTTAGTGTAATTGCCGGTTTCCAGTCTGTTTCAGTTTGGACATGTGTGTCAGTAATATATTACTTCTTCAGGCAGTGTCCAGTGTGGTTGGACAGCCACAGATGAGGAACAAAATCCTTAAGCCTTGATAACTATTGCTGGAAACATGGTAGGCAGAAGAAAGTGGGGTACTGTGCAGAAAAGTTAAAGAGGACACCTGCATTTCCCCAAATAATTCTGTCCTTTAAATGAAAAGTTTGATATCTGTATTTTCCATTTCTGGAAAGAATTTCTAGACAGCAGAGTACAGTGTTTGCAGTTGTATAGACACAGTAGCATAGTCAGAAGGACTCTTCTGCTTTTCTGCTAAAAATAGTTCATTCCAGGTCATGCATCATCAAGAGAACTTAAGACTGTTTAATCTAGTAATTATGATGCTTGACTGCTTAAGGCTGTCTCACCTCCTGATCCCTGCTGCCAGTTTTACATCATGATGATCTATCTGTCTGATCCTGCTTCTTGACTGGTTTTGTATGTGATACTGCTAATCTGCCTGCAGCTGTTAAAGGTTTTAATTTTCACAAACTGTCATCAGTAAGATATACCTTGCGTGGTGTTTCTAAATCATAGTATTTTCTGCTGCCCTCTTGGAGATGCTTTTTGATTTTAGTTTGTTTTTTTTCTTTTTTTTTTGGGAGGGGAGGGGGGTTGAGTTGTTACTGGTTACTTATTTTTTCCTGCTTCCGAAGTGTTATTTTTTCCATTGGTCTGCTAAAATTGTAACTCTGTGGAACTATTAAGTAGTTCAATCTTAAGACAATAAGCTCTTGAAATAATGAAAGGTACTTACAGTAAATCTTTGGTTACCTTGCTAAACTGTCTTTTATTCTGTAACTTGTCAGTTATATGCAAGCTGTAGATGTGTATTTCTATTGCAGAGTTGTTTCTTGTCTATATTTGGCCTATTAAAATCAATATCATGTTTTGAAGCTGTTATTGGATGTATCATATGAATCAAGACCACGGAAGACTTCTATGAGCAGAGATTGATGCCTAATAGTTTACCATTTTGTGATTGCTTTTGAAAAGATTCGCTCACTGTCTGGTGGTGATGTCCACTGGCACTAGTTTCATACTTATATTCAGTTGTATTTAGAGCTGGAAAAAAAAATTCTCCCCTTCTCTCTTCTTTAGATGATGATGTATTTATTCACCCATAAAGCTGCTAGTGAAAGTACTTGAAATCTGTCAGATTTAGGCTCTACTTTTTATGTACTATTGCAGCATCTGCATCATTACTACTTGCAAAGTTTGAGGTACTTTTGAAGGGAGAAGAGTACTGCCTCTTATTATTTGGGAGCTCTTTTAGTTTTCTGAGTTTTTGTTGTCTTTTTATTCTTTGAAATATGCTTTAAATTCCTTGTCCTTACATAAAGCTTATGTATGAGAATGCTGTATCTAACAACTAGTAGTCAGATTCCTCACACTAAGAGTGACAACAAAGGGCTGGTAAATATAGTAGTGTTTAAAACAACATATAACCTTTACTTAGTAATGCCAGTATTAATTTTTACTTAATCAAAATTCTTATGGTTTAAATGGGTAGCTGAAATAATTTTTAGTGATATTTTTAGGTTTTTTGTTTAATTCTTGCTTGAAATAACAAGAATTATGTTTCTTCTAACTGAAAACACGTGGTGTGTGCATGGTGCTATTTTTTGATTGTCTGAATCCTTTTGTGTTGCTAACTGTTCTGACTTGATTTTTTGCCTTTTTTTTTGTTTTAAATATATTAATTTTACCGCTTCTATTCTAGACAGAATGGATTTTGGGGAATTCCTCTCAAAATGATAATATAAAGCATTTGAATCAGATTAGAGTCCAGAAAGCACAAAATTTTATTAAGCTGTGGGATAGGTACTCAGTCACTCTTGCAGAAAAGATAAGACCATCTTGGCTAAGTGGGGAACATGTAGAATCATAGAATCACTAGGTTGGAAAGGACACACTGGATCATCAAGTCCAACCATTCCTATCACTCCCTAAACCATGCCCCTCAGCACCTCATCCACCCATCCCTTAAACACCTCCAGGGAAGGTGACTCAACCACCTCCCTGGGCAGCCTCTGCCAGTGCCCAATGACCCTTTCCGTGAAAAATTTTCTCCTGATGTCCAGCCTGAATCTACCTTGGCAAAGCTTGTAGTAGCACTTTGGGACATTCTAAGATACGAGCCACCATTACAAGACCACAGGATAAGGTAGGAGACAGGTTGGCGACCCATAGCTTTCTGAAGAACCTCCTTGAGGCTTGGTGGGATTTCTTAAATGATATATTTAAGCAACTGTATCCTTACGAATGTATAGCGCTCTGAGGTTTACATATATAGACCCTTAACAATTCTGTAATGCATTACAAAAGCAGATGATCCCTGTTAGAATGGAGACAGGAAGGGAGAAGGGGAGCATAAAACCAGTAGTCTAGGAGTAACAGAACAAGAACATCAAATTGACCTGTTGCAGTCTGAATACATCTAAACAGATAATTTGATGCAGTGGCAAAATGATTTAACTAAACAGGAAGCACATAAAGTGTGCTTGTCTTAAGTTTGAAAGTAGTAGTGTCCTTATGAGCTAAAAAATGTTAAAAATAATATTTATGTAAATTAATTTACAATGGATAGTTGGCAAAACCTCTAATGGATTGTCTTGCTTGCTGGGCATATGGTGGATTGTGGTTTGAAGATTTAACCTTTTTCAAAGACTTCTGTGGTAAGACTTGGGACAATATTCTGTACACCGAAATCATTTTGATCTCCGCTTACAAGGATGTTGTAATCAAATTGTTTTCCTCATGGATTTACAATAATATGCTATCAGAATACTTTTATATATCTAATCATATTGAATCTTGACACTGCACGAGCAACAGATGGTTATAATAAATGCATAAGCAATGGAAGGTATGTCTCCTAATGCTGAAATAGGGAGGAATAAAGTTCCTGCATTAAGTAATATGATGCAGTCACTTATTTTTAATTTGAAGGAGTTATTTCAAATCCTATGAAGTCCTTTACTTGTGACCTCTTATTAGAACATGTGCTGAGTGGGGGGGGTGTGTGAAAAAACACTTTGCTGATTTTTTTTTTTGTTTGTTTTGTTTTGGTTTTTTTTCAGTGAATGTTTTTTCTTCTTTTCTTTATACTTGTTAACAAATCCTAATGCCCTAAGGAAACTTTTATATTAAACTGAAAGGAAAGGGAGATTACATCCATCTCTGCTTCTTTTTATTATCCATATTTATGGATAAAGTTTACAATAGATCTAAGCAATGTTTTTCTCTTTATACTGAAGGAATAATCACTGATAATGGGGAAATAAATGCATTTTACTAACAAGCAGATAATTTTCATTTCAGATAAATAGTACACAACTTTAGGAAAGCTTAAGCATGTAGAACAGTTTCAGTCTGAACAAGAGGAGAATTTGCAGTGAAATGGCTACTGATAGATAAGAATTATATAGAGGTATCAGAGAGGATCCACTTTCTATTAAAATGAGATTGGATATGCTGGGAACATGGGTATTCATACATGCTTATGATTAGTAATGAACGCCTGAAATTAGGAAGTGTTTTATTATCCATCATTTGCAGGCAAGATATCTAACTAATAATTTTGTTTATCATTCATAGGTAAAACCCCCAACTTTTTAATCCTTTACTGATATTTGATCTACAGTTTGTGTAAATCCAGTTAAATTCACCTGTGTAAACTGCTCTTTAAGAGGATTTTAAAAAGTGGGTTTTTTTTCATTTTTAATTTGGATCATAGAAAAACAAAATAATTTTAGAATTAATATTGAACTAACACTAGCAGAATTTAGCTTTAAATACTTAATGTTACCATGAAATGTGATTTGTAATTTCTAACCTGTAAAATGTAGTATGCCTAATCTATAATTTATTTAGCTGTACAGATAAATATTCAGTTAAAGTATACGAGCAGTTAGAAGATTTGTGCTATCAAAGGCTGTCATTAGCTTGTTTTCACCTTTCCCACTTTTCCAAGAAATAGCTTCTTTCTATGTTAAATCTGCAGTTATACTTGAAGAGATTTTATTTCAAACTAACTTTCTCAAATAAACCCTACTTCAAATGTATATATTTGAGACCTCATCTGGAATACTGTGTCCAGTTCTGGAATCCTTAGTGTAAGAAGGATATGGAGCTGTTGGAACGGGTCCAGAGGAGGGCTACAAAGATGATTGGAGGGCTGGAGCTGAGACAGCAGGGTGAGAAAGTTGGGCTTGTTCAGCCTGGAGAAGAGAAGGCTCAGAGGAGATCTTATAGTGACCTTCCAGTACCTGAAGGGGGCCTACAGGAAAGCTGGAGAGGGGCAATTCATAAAGGCTTGTGGGAATAGGACCAGGGGGAATGAGTACAAACTGGAGAGGGGCAGATTTAGACTAGATATTAGGAAGGATTTCTTCGACATGAGGTTGGTGAGACACTGGAACAGGTGCCCAGCGAAGCTGTGGATGTCCCATCCCTGGAGGTGTTCAAGGCGAGGTTGGATGGGGCCTTGGGCAGCCTGATCCAGTGGGATGTCCCTGCCCATGGCAGGGGGGTTGGAACTAGATGATCTTTAAGGTCCCTTCCAACCCTAACTATACTATGATTCTATGTGTTTACTGTCCTTCTGAGTGTGTTTAGAAGTCTGAATGGTAAAAGTTTTTTTAGGTTCCTGCTTTCTGCAGAGAAGCTGAGGACAGGGGATAAAGTTAATGGAAAATACTTTTCACTTCTTCCATAAAGCACATATAATGGTGTATAATTATACAATAACAGTACCCCAGGGCTGAATTTGTATCTCTTTAGGGTTAATTTTCCTAAAACTGTCATCCATTGATCCTTGAAATTCTGTTAGGGTATTTTTCAGTGAAATGCAGAGGATGGGCAAAAATTAGCAAGCAACAATTGCAAAAGTGTATGTGTGTGTGAATTACACAGTAAGGTTGTGATCATCTTAAAATTTTTAGGCCACTCACTACAAGAAAGACATTGAGATCCTGGAGTGTGTCCAGAGAATAACAAACATCTGCTGAGGGGGCTGGAGAACAAGTTTTATGAGGAGTGACTGAGGGAACTGGGGCTATTTAGCCTAGAGAAGAGGAGGCTGAGGGGAGGTCTTATTACTGTCTACAGCTACCTGATAGGAGGTTGTAGTGAGGTGGAAGTAGGTTTCTTCTACCAAGTGGTGATAGGACGAGAAGGAATGGCCTCAAGTTGCACCAGGGGAGGTTCAGATTAGACATTAGTAAAAATTTCTTCTCAGAAAGGGTTATTGGGCACTGGCAGAGGCTGCCCAGGGGGGTGGTTGAGTCACCATCCCTGGAGCTATTTAAAAGACCAGGAGATGAAGTGCTTAGGGATATGGTTTGGTAGTGGACAGGTACGATTAGAGTTGATCTCAAAGGTCTTATCCAAGCTAGCAATTCTGTGATTCCACACTCATTCTGGAATTCTGAGCAAGCAGAGGCAATAGATTGTTTTTCATTTGTTTGTAATTAATCTTAAGGGTCTCTGGGTTTTTTTGGCTTCTATAGGCTAGAGTATGGGAAAGCTGTACCTACAGTAATGTGTCACTTACAGTAGTATTATGCATCCTATAGTGCAATAATTCACTGTTTGTTTTTTTTTAAAAACAAATTCTCTCGTGACTTCTTTTGCTCCTTGGAAACATTGAAGAAGGAAATGTTTTTCATTTAAATGAGAAGATGTATAGATTCTTTATTCCTTCATTGAACTTTTTTTTTTTTTAGGTATTCAGCTAGCATTTTTATATTACAAGCTTTGATCTATAAGCACTACCTTGAAAGGAAAAAAAAAAAAATCTTTAAAAAGAACCATTAGCAGCTGTATGGCCCAAGTTTTGTTTAGCTTAAAACCTTGTCAAAGGCACTTTCAAATAAAAGGTTTCAAAAAATAGACTTCAGGAAGGTTTCTGAAGATGAAAAATATCATACCATGTCATAAGAATATATTGGGTGTAGGTGGCAAATTTTGTAGAGGAGGGGACCTGCTGTGGTGGCTTCTGTGAGAACAGTGCTTAGCTACACAATAAAGCCACTATAGGTCACACCTGAGCCCATGCGCTAAGTTAGTGGTGCCTCTGTGAAAGTGTATTTAAGAAAGGTCAAAACGCCACACAAGCAGTGAGGAGAGGAGAAAAGTGTGAGAAACAATTCTGCAAACACCAAGGTGAGAGAAGAAGGAAGAGGAGGAAGTGCTTCAGGTGCTGTAGTATAGATTTCCCCAAAGGCCATAGTACAGCATATATATCCCTGCAGCAAGGACCACACTAGAACAGATACCCACACTACAGCCCATGGAGGACCATATAGTGGAGCAGGTGGATATTCCCTGAAGGAACTGCAGCTTGTGAAGTACCTATGCTGGAGCAGGTTCTCCTGGAAGAACCTGTGGCTTGTGGAGGACTCAAGCTGGAACAACTTTGCTCTGAAGGACTGCTGCCTGTGCAAAGGATTCAAGATGGGGATTGGCCTGAAGGACTGCAGCTTGTGGGAAGAACCTATACTGGATCAAGGGACAAATGTGAGGAGGGAGGAGCTGTTACAGACTGACCACATCCATTTTGCATCCCCATCTATACTGCTCAGGGTGGGAGAGGAAGTTGAAAAGTCAGGAATGAAGAGTGAAATTGTGCCTGGAACAAAAGAAGAAAGGGGAAGATGTTGTTTTATTTTTTTCTTACCATCTAACTCTATCCCCTATCTTATTTGGCAGTAAGTCTAATTAATTTTCTCCAAATTCAATCCGTTTTGCTCTTGACGGTAACTGGTGAGTGATATCCCTGTCTCTTTCTAAACATGCAAACTTCTTTCTCTTGTTTTATCCTCCCTGTCCCGTTGAGGTGGGGGAATCAAAGGGTGGCTGAGTGGGTGGCTGGCTGTCAGCCAAGGTCAACCCACCACATAGGAACTATTTTTGTAAGAAAACACTTTTTTTTTTTACAGTGAGAGTGGTTTAACACAAAACCAGGTTACCCAGACAGGCTATGGTCTTCACCCTTGAAGATACTAAAAACCTTACTGGATAGAACCCTGAACAACCTGCTCTGTCAGACCCTGATCTGAACAGGAACTTGAACTTGATGATTGGAACCAGCCAGTGGGAATCGGCCCCATCATTGCTTTCAAAACACATTAATGTCTGTCACCTTTTCTTGGCATGTACAGAGGAAGTTTGTATCAATACATGCTGTTATGTTATACATTCATCTTTTGGGGTTTTTTGTTTTTCCTATTTGCACAAGTTTTTCTTGATACATTTAGTGCAACACAAGTCATTCACGAAGACCAAATGCTGTATTGAAAGAATAGTTTTATAAAACCTTTCTCTGTATCTATGTAAAACTGCAGAATGTTACCAAGAGTGAGGGGGGACGTCCGCTCACAATCTTTGTGATGATTAGTTCTTGCTGCAATTGCGAGTTTAGGGATTTTGGTTTTGTTTTGAGTTTTTTTAGTTGATTGGTTTTGGTTTGGTTTTGAGGGGAGGTTGGGTTTTTTTTGGGTTTTTCCACTGTGTAATGCTGACCCTTATAGCAGGCAGTTTTACTTGAGGTTAGTGTGAAGCAACACCATGAAAATAAGCAAGGCCCATTAATTTTAAATAGAACTTTTACTACTCTCCTTAGAGAAGATTTAAATAGAATTAGCTTTTAAAGTTGTGGTACTGTACTGTGGTATTAGGTATTTAAAAGCCTAATCTTTCCCCCTATGTATTTTTAATAGTTTTCTGTGGATTTGCTTATATGTAAGAAACAGTATCAAATGAACATTTAGGAAGGGGAATTCCTGTATTTCATATTTTGAACAATTTTCCTATGCCCTCATTACCAGTTTCTTCTGTAATCGGATATGTGTTTTGTTGATTGTGCTTAGTCATGATTTTCGTTGATCATTTCAGTATGTCTAAGTCAACAGGAGTATCAGTATTTATGTATGTATTTATTATATCTATACTTTTTATACATTTTTATATATGGAAAACATCTATGTCAGTGCAAGGACCATGACTTCAAATTACAAAGCAGACAAAGGCTGGGCTGCATCCTACTCGTTCCATTTCACCATAGAGGAAATCTTGCATGGATTTTGTAGGTCTACAAGACGCATAGCCCCTTCTCTGGGAATAGAAGCTTCTTCTATGGTAATGTTACCTTTTCAAAAAAAAACATCTTGTCAGTACTGGGGCTTGTACTTTTGTTGATATCTTTCAACATAGCAGTTTTCCTGGGACAGTATAAAACCTTGTAGTATGGTCAAGCATTGAGTATTTTATACCAAGTCTTTATTTGTGAGTGTTCAATACCTTCTGCTACCTTTTGCAGGGTCTTGTTTTATGGGAGTTCCAATCTGTCAGACCTACATAAGATCCCTTCAAAAAAAATCAAGCATTTGTAAACAAAAAACAGATTACCTACAGGGAATATATTATTGTTCAGATGCTTTTGTAATAGTATCAGACAAATATTTCTGACATTTAGCCTAATGAAAGGCCACGCACTGTGTATTTCCTTATGATAATTCTTCCTGCTTGCTGATTTTTTTCTATTTTTTTCCCCCTTTTCTATTCCAGGCTTTATTTCTGCTTCTAATACAGATACAAATTTCCTTTTCCCACTGAAGTACGTTTATGCATTCAAGTCTAGCTGATGCTGTCTAGCTGATGCTGTATTTCAGCCTGGTGACTAAGAAGCAGGAATTTTCTTGACCTGAGCAGCTTTGCTCTTTTTACAAGTTCAGTCTTGATCATGCATGAAGAGAAAACTATACGCTAAGACAAAACTGAAAATCTGTGTTTAGTAGTATGGTTATGATTCAGATTTTAGTTTGAGAAACTAGAAACATTTATTTGGCTAATCAAATTTGCTCTTAGCTCCGTAGACCTCTGCTATACTTGTACTATGAATCCTTTCCCTCAACCTCTGAGACTTGCAAAATCGCTTTTTGTGTACTAACTCAATAATTTATTCTGTTTGACTAATATTTTTTCTGTCACTATTTTTCTTTTGTGAGCACCTAAATATTATTTAATTGATTTGTTTTATTCTCTTTCCAATTTTCATAAAATTCATGTTAGCATTGCAATATTAGGGGGAAAAAAAAAAGGAAGATCTTTGGATTTCGGTGATGTGTATTGAAGAGGTGCTATGTGTTCAAGCTTGTTGATCTCATCAATCTACTTGGCTTATTCTCTGCACTTTGTGGAGGAGGAAAATGGATGTAAAGTTGGCACTGTCAGAGTTGGAAGTGATGTATGTAAACTAAATAAACTATGCCACCTTCAGCTTCCTTGTAAAAATTCTCAAATGTGTCTCTTTAAGTAGGAGTATTACAGTATGTCTGTCACTCAGTTATTAGCTGGTACTGTGTTTTCTCTGATGTACATGACTAAATGTACTTCCCAACTGCTAGATTTAATATTAGAAACACCTTGTTCTGAATTTGTGTCATTATTACAAAATTCCATTTTCACTTAGGCTCCAAAAATTAAAATAGAACTTAGCTGGAGGGCTATTAGACATACTAATATTACTGGATATAAACCCAGTACTTATTAATATTGATTATTACAAATATTGTTGTGCAGGTTTGGGCTGTGATAAAGTTAATTCTACTCATAATAGCTACTATTGAGCTATGTTGTTGATTTATGCTGAAAACAATGTTGATAATACGGGGACATTTTAGCTATTGCTGAACAGTGCTTGCACAGAGTCAAGACCTTTTCTGCTTTTCGCAATGTCCTGCCAACAAGTAGGTTGTGGGTGCACAAGAAGTTGGGAGGAGACACAGCTGAGACAGCTGACCCCAACTGATCAAAGGTATATTCCATACCTTGTGAGCTGTAGAGGCACTTCAGTAGTCTCATCCTATCCTTTAAAAATAGTCTCACAAACAGTCATTGCTGAAGGAATCTCAGTGATGCCTTGGAGATAGGGACGTGTGGTTTTAGGCCTGGAAGTAGGTGCCAGTGGAACAATGCTTGCAGGGTTTTGTTAGTGCTCTCCTCTGGATTGGTTTCCCTGAGCCACATAGAAGTGTTAAACCGGGTGAGGTGGGAGCGGTGAGCTGAGATGGCTGTACCTCCAGCATGTACACCTGCCAGTGATACCCATTATGAGCATTTTGTTCACCAGCCACCACGTATGGTATGGCCACTTAGCTCTTGTAGGATTTGAGCTGGGGCCAGGTAATATTCCTGTCTGCCCTGCTTTCCTGGAGATCACTGAACAACTGCCCGCTGATGGGAAGCGGTATATGAACATCTTATTTCTCTTTGCTTGCATGCATGGCTTTTGCTTTAGCTATTAAACTGCCTTTATCTCAACCCACACATTTTCTCACTTTCACTCTTATGATTCTCTCCCCCAGACCTTTTGGGAGGAGCAGGGGCTGGTGGAAAGGGAGTGAGCAAGCTTCTTTGTGATGCCTAATGGCCAGGTTAAACCAGGGCTACTGTTTTTTTTGAAGTCACTTTTATCAAGATTGGAACTTAATTATCTATGCTTATTAGGGAGCAATGGGTTCAGAAAACTCTGTGTTACTGGGATAATTTCTTTGCTGTGATGCACCTTTCTCTCACTCTCAGCTTCACATTTAGTAGCCTATTTCAGTTTCTGTTGCATAGCTGTTATCCTGATGATGAATCTATTATGAGAAACATCAAGTGCTCCTTGAAAAAACTAACTTTCCTGTATTCACTGTTTTCTTTATTTTCCGTAACAGCTATGTTTTTAAAGAATTTCAGAAGGTTAGTTAAGCATGACCTCCCCTGTCTGAATCCATATTTGCTGTAATTAATCAAATGCACTTGACTGTATTTTTTCACTACTTTACTAAAGATAATTTCTAAATTTATTCCTATATGACATAATAAGTTTCTTGGTTTGCATCATTGTGTATTAAGATTTTCTTTCTTAAATCTGTTGGTGATGGTGAGATCTGAGGAGTCAACCTTTTGACACATGAAGTCATATTCTTATCTGTCTTCAAAAAAGTTAAATAAATCTGCTAGCCATACTCATGTCAGCACTTGATCTCATTTACTGGCTGTGTCACTGCAATGCTTTTCATTGTGAAAAAATGTTCTAGATGCAAATTGGGTAGAAATATCTGTAATTGGTTCTGAACAATCATTTCAGAAGCAGCTGGATAGAAGACACATTTGTGTTATGATTGCTTATTCTTATGCTGTAACAATGTTTACTATGCATTTTAGTATTCCAAATGCTACTTTCTCCTTGGGATTCAACTGTACTTTTTATGATTAAGCCTATAGGTGCTATTTCAGACAGCCTCTGTGCTACCAACTGCTCCCTGTGGATGTGCTGAGGAAGTGGCATTGTTGCTTAATCTTCGCTTTCTGAACCCGTTCTTTCTTGTTGCTTCTGAAGACAGGCTGCTGCTGTAGGTTCTCTTACTGAACAAAGCCAGCTTTATGTAGCTCATATTACAACTCGTAACATGCATCAGACTGCCACACTCTGCTTTATACCCAAGGGTGAAATACTTCTTCACATTCCAGTTTATTTAGTATTCAACTGTGTCTCAGCAGAGGAAAACAAAAAAAAAAGCTCAAGCATTTGGTGTGAGCACTACACAAATAATTGCTGATTAGTAGTATGGAAAGATAAATATTTTGGGAATGGAATATTATGTAAATCTGTAATGTTCTAGATATGATTTTGACTTATATTTTGATATCAGAACTATATTTTCCATCTATTATATAAAACTGCAAAGCTATCTAATTTTATTTTCTGCTTCCTCATGGAAAAATGAGGTTAGAAAAATAATATAGTGAATAATTAGGTCATAAATTATGAGATGGCAGGAGATACATACTGGAGACACTAACACCAGGCAAAAAAAGTAAGCGGAGAGCTCCAGTAGGAACATCAGATGTTTTGAGAGACAAAACATCTAGAAGTTACTTTTCAGTCTTACCACTAAAAGTATTCAAGTATTTTGTGGGCTCAGTGAAAATCTTTGAAGGGTCTTTCTCCAATCCAGTCTGCAATCAGGATTCTGGGTCTTTTTTCATGTCCCTTTTAACACTTTTTACTGCCCTTCTATAAATTAGCACCAATGAGACTTTGGAACCTTTGGCTCAAGCACATTCATCATATTAAAGATATCTGATAGGTTTAAGAAGTAAGAACAGATGTTGGAAACTCACTAGAAATACAAGTAACAGAGAACATGTCATATGAGAAAAGGCTAAAGAGGTGTCTGTGTGAATGTGATTATGATGAGTGACTTCATGCCATTTTACTAGCTCAGGCAGAAAACTAGGATTGAAAATAGCTTCATCTTTGAGACCTTCCAAGTTGGTTCACATCTAGCTTAAGATAGTGGTGGGACCCTCACCAAGTGCAACATGCTCTGTTTGATAACCATTTTGATTTTCTAGCTCAGCTAGATGAATATTGTGTTTAAATACAATTCCTCCATAAGGGAAGGGAAGACAAAATTCAATAAAAAGGTTGCCAGTTCCCAAGATTCAGTTTGGCTAGAAATTGGAAAGGAGGCTGTTAATTGCCAGACAAGTCAGAATCTAAAATAGTCTTTCAGTGGAAGTATTATTGAGGGGTGGGGAGAAAATAGATCTTGGTGAGTTTATGATTACAGTTACGTGAATGAGGAAATTTTCTGTGGTAGAACCAGATGGCTCTCTCATTTCTTTTGTTTAGAACCCTGTAACTTCTGGAAACATTTTGTTGGCTTCTTATGTGCATATATAAAACTGTTGACAATTTCAAAATGAACAAACTTAAACTTAAATGGGAGTCATTTAGTCAGGGTCGTTATCATCATATCATGAAGTTTCAAAAAGGTGCTGCTGTAGGAGATAAAGAAACATGAAAAAAATATTGCTTGTTTGCTTACAAATGAGGGCTATACATCATCACAAAGAATGGAAGTGCGTTATTTGCACTATATTCTGTACTTCTTGCTTCTACCTCCAATTCTATTATTTCACCCTGCTATAGAAATTTCTTTTAACTTTTTTGATACTTCTGCTGTCACCTTCTGTCTCTTCTTTTGTAAAGTCTTTTTCTCCTGTCTGTTTAGATATTTTTTCCTGCCCCTAAGATATTATATCTTCCAGAAAGTATGTTATTCTGAGCTTCATTCCATAGTCCTGATTTTTATAATTTTAAATGTAAACTTTTTTTTTTTTAATCCTGTCTGTCTGTACACTTATATGGGGAAATAAAGAGTACTCTTGTTCACTTACGTTCACTGAAAAGTGTACATTCAGGATTTGAAGTCCCTCGTTGGCTGGTATGTTATAACCCAACACGCCTGAAAGAGGTATTTTGTTAAACTTTCTTGACACTTTTTTATAGCTGTGTACATTTGGTGTTACATATTACATAATAATCTTGTAATTATATATCTGTAATATATATTCTTAGGTGAGACAGTAGTCCTTTTTGAGTACCTAATATTTTCATTCTAACTTGAGATCGCATCATAGTTCTGTGTATTGATCTTGGGAATGAGAACAGAAGTATCTCTTCTTTCTCTTGAATGACTTATAAATGTAAAGAGGCTTCTTTTCTTCTGCCCCTGCTATCTCAGCCCTGTGTGAACGGGAAGGCTGGGGAAGGGCAGACAGGAGAATTTTTTGCTTGCTTTGGTAACTGGTGTCTGAATAGATACAGTGTAATATGCCTATCTGCCGTAAAGATGAGAGTACCTGTCACAGTTGAATATGTCAGCATTTTCTTTCTAGATTATTAAATCAATATAGAATGTACAATAAATGTTTTCTGCATTTAAGTCTAAGTTTCTTAGACTTTTTCGCTTCCTTTGAGTACATGGGAATGTCTCTGTATTAGTGTCCACTGGGACTGTTGAATGCAACTTCCATTACTGCTGATGGCAGCTCACTGCATAAATTCCTATTCATGAGAATGAGGACATATTCCTTTTCATTATTTCAGCAGACATCTGTGGAGTTTCTTTAAGAAATGTTTTAGGAAACATTGAATGCTAGTCATTTGGCAAATGAGCATAAGCTTTCAGAAATTACATTTAAGATCTTAGCATAAAAAAATAGCATTTTTACTCCAAGTGTAGTGCCTTTAATTTTTTTCCCTTCAACTAAATTGCTGTGCAACTCAGCTTTAATTTATAATAGAAGAATAATTCTAGCTTTCTAGCCTTAAGACATCAACAGAGAGAATAAATTTACCTCTCTCTTGTTTAGCACTAACTTTATTAGTTTGTTAGTGCTTCCACCTTGGATGCAGTTGGGAGAAGACAGAAGGAGACAGGTGGTAGCACCAAGGCTTAACCTTGTTCTAAAAAGGTTAAACTAGGGATCATCTGTAGTTATGACAGATAGGGGAACATTGGGTGCTTTCATGGCTTTAATTCCACTTTAGACAAGCATTTCTCTATTGTCTATACAGGTAGCCTAAGATGACTAACCATCCTATTTTCACTACTTCCGTTTTCAAGCCGTGCTACTGACCAGAACTTCAAGAAGAATATAGATGACATAAGGTGACTTTTGTATAATTTTCCCTGATACATGAATGAAGACAGTGTGGATGCAAGGATGTTGGACTGTAATAAGTATTTGAAATGGAATCCATAAAACAACCGAAGATAAATTTTTCTAGGAGTACGTGTTTTCAAAAGCAAACACTTATACACTGAGAAGCATTTGCTTTAGAAGCTTGGTTAAGCAAAAAGTGAAGCTGGCTTTCTCATTCTGTTATGAGAATTAGATAGTATAGAATAGAAGAATACTACAGAAGGTATGAAGCTTTTTTTTTTTATTTTATGGCTCTGTCTTACGTATGTTGCTGTATAACAGCATTTCTACAGAAGCTGCTTTATATAGTATTGTGGTCCCACTGAGTGCTTTTGAGTAAGTAGTCATAGCTGTTCTTTCAAATAAAATAAAGTAAAATCAATTTTATTAAAACCAGACTCTGCTGACTTTGTTTTCCCCTGAAATGTTATGATGGTGTAAAACTCTGCTGTCATTAAGAAATGTTTGCTGCCAGGCAAAACCAATATTTCATCAGAATTAGACTGCAAATAGGAAATATTATTATCTTCTTCAATCTACTTTATAGGCTATGATTAATTGTATAGCCTATTCTATACATTTTTCCAGGTCTTTATATATAGTTGTGATTATATCTATCTTTATTCAGCAAAAATGCCTTAGTCCAAAAATATCAAGGAAATGCCCTAATCAACACTAATACTTTTTCTCCTTAGAATTTTCTATTACTGTTTTCATAAAGAATCAAGTCAGGGTTTTACTTTCTTTGCTTTTTAAGGAAAGAGTATTTAAGTAGACTGTTTTCCGATTGTTTTCAATGCTCTGAAATGTTTTGAAAACAATCTTTGCAGGTTTTGCAACTGAATTGAAAGTGTTTGCTCACTGCTAAAAACTGATGTTGCAGCTCATTCAGAAGTCATATGTAAAATTTGTTATGTAGTTATGTGTAGCATGTATGGGTAAATAATTTAATTGCATCTACCAGAACCTGATAATGTATCAGCAGAGGATAAGATACAGCCTGGTTATAAGTTCTTAAAGGCTAACTTATTAGATTTCATCATTTATAGGCATCCAAGGTGAGCAAGTCTTAAAGGATTTGATTTTCTGTAAGTCTGTAGATAGAGTTTTCTGAGTGTGCCTTTAAGTTGTATCAGTTAGGACAGCCAGTAGATGCATGTCCAGCATTTCATAATCTCGATTGTTTTCTTAAGAAGTAAACATTTAGAATTTTAGTAGTAGAATCAGTTTCAAGAGTATGCAGCTGGTTTTTTTGTTGTTACCAATCTGAAACTTAAGTAATCTAAAGTTCACATAAGTGAATTATATAAGATCAGAATAGCACTTGATTCCTGAAATTTTAGGAGATGGGCGTTTAAGTGAATCTGATTTTTTATGTTTGTGTTAGCCTAGGAGATGTCATAATTTTTAGATTATCTTTTGCGGATTTGTAATCTAGCGATATCTTCAGACAAATAAGGCTTTTGCAACAAGAAAATTGTTTCATGACTAAAAGAGATCATGACAATTTGAAGATGTGTAAAGACTTGCAGAGGTTGTTTTGAAATGGGTAACGCTGTTCCAAGGAAGCCACTTAAGGCATTGCATTCTCTTTGAAATCCAAAAAATAACACAGTAATGTTTTTATCTCTAATATTCTGCAAATGGGCAGAGGATGTAGAGGGGGATGAGGGGTGTGCTATCCATGCACTCATTACCAGAACTGAAATTAAATTTCATGAGCTGAACAAAACACTTACTGTTCAGGGAGGAACAGTAGAAAAACAAGGGCAAAATTAGGTCTACTCAAGCTTGAAGAGAGTTGTTAAGAGGGGAGAGTGGTAATATCCAATTAAGAAGGGAAATAGAAGAATCTGGAGAACTCTGTGGACTTAAATTTGTATTTAGCAGATCAGTACTGATAGTTACTTCATGTTCTTTAAATCCGAATTTAAGGAGAAAGGCTTTACTACAGTTTCTCTTTGATGATTGAAGCCAATGTTTGTGTGGAAAGGCAGGGTTATTGAGTTTTGGGGCTTTTTTATCCTGGCCTAATTAAAATTTTCTCTCCCTAAAGTCCTAACTTGTCTGGTTGTCTGACTTCATTATGTTTAAAACAAGCTTGTGACTGTCAACTAATAGAAAATGAAGAGGGTTATTTTGACTAGGGGAGTTGTTTTAGGCCATAAGTAAGAAATGAGGCTGGTAGTCCCACAGTTGATAGTGTCATAATCTCTTAATCATTATCAAATGGACAGGTTTTTATAGCTGTATTAAAAATTAGTATGTCCCAGTTGCTTTTAGAAGTTCATAAACACTTTTATAAGGTTTTAAGGAATCATATATTTTTGGTAAAGAAATAATGCTCATTTGGGAAGACTTATTGATATATATACTTTCTGTATAACAGTACAATGAGCTAGTCTTTTGATTAAAACTTTTGAGGATATTTAACTGGGTAATATGCATCCTAGGACAGAGACTTGTGTCTTCATAAAAAAGATTGATGGAAGAAAAGGATTTTAGACACAGTCATCACCTAGATCCATCTGAAGATTAGAACCATCCTTTTAAATTAACATAGAAACTGTCAGAAAAATTACTATATTTAGCATAGGTATGACATGTTTATTGTTGCCTGAAGTATTAAGCAAACTTCTACATTCAAAGCCATCTGGGGTGTCATCTTTGTTTTAGCTGCATGACAGCCCAAGTTAAATGTTACTCACCTCTGCAGGTCTCTGACTAGATGAAAAAGGAAGTAATTTCTTTAGATGAAAATGAGAAGTAATTTTTTGATGATAGGTGCTAAAGGAGCAGCTTTTCTAAAAATGCAAAACTAAACTGACCCAAAATCAAGCCTACTGCTCTCAAGCAACCTCCCCTGTAGAAAAACACCAACAAAACCTGAACAATGATATTGAATAGAAAACACAGAAAGAAACTAACATTTTTTTTCCTTTAGTATCTCCTTAGTTTCTTTTAATTTTATTCTCTCAGCTGAAAGCAAGTGCTGTAAAGCGAGCAAAAGTATAATTAATATAATCTAATCAATGTCTCTCTTTAACAAGGTTCTTTGACTCTAATATTGTTTCTTGTTTGGAGGCAGGACCATGTTTAGTCAACGCCCAACACATTATGCAGAAGGCAATTAACATGATTCATATCTGAAGAGTAATTAGTCTTTAGAATTGCTCTTCTGCTACTATAAGAAAAGTAACTATAGTAGAACTGAAGTACTGCAGTTACTTTTCTAAAGGGAGTATTTGTAAACACAAACAGTTTTAACATGTAGTGTAGTGTATTAAATTCTAGATTTCAGCAATATTATTTTCTACATGAATAAATACAAAATAAAAAAATGAATATAGTCTCTATACCTGAAAAAAACAATGTAATAACTTCGAAAGAAATATCTGTTGAGGTACCTAAAAATATCTCTTCCTCATGTTTGTAAGAGTAATGTTTTCAAATGTATTGCGGAGAACTTCTCTGTAGCTTTCCAAAATAATGATAGTGGTTACTGTAGTACAGGTTTGAGGAGGAGCTCAATTTCTCATATCAAATAAAAACTATACCTCTGTTCATATACAATTCCGGAGCAACTCTGTGAAAGTAAAGAAGAATAAATCTGAAGAAATAAGGAAATATTTTCTTAAGCATTTGGCAATTTGAATCCTCATTTCCCATTCTGACTGTTAGAGTATAGTAAGTGTATTTTTAAATTATTTTGTCTTTTCCATACAACACCAAGACTGGGAATAAGTAACACATGAGTGGCTTTAACTATTGCCTTTTTAATGTTTTTCCATGTCGACTGAATGGAATATTATAAAAATATTAAAACAGAGATATGTATTTCCTGTTAGTTCTGAAAGGTATTGCAAAGTTATTCACTCTTCTAAGGAGCCTTCAGATTTCCTTCTCCCTTTTCTCTGCTATGTGTTACATGTTTCAGCTTATTTTTCTTTATAATTACAGTGTACAGACGAGTGACTATACAGCCTCATGGCACAATTATTTTTTTGATCTTTTCATGAGGTAGATCTCCACTCCCTAAAAGTTCAAAAAGCCTTTCTCTGTAAATGTTAACATTTTTATTTAAGTGATTAGAAAATAAGCATATGTCAGATGGAGTTTCAGTGTTGCTTTGTTGAATTTCTGTGTTAAACACTTTGAAAAACAATGAGCAAGCTACCAACACTGGCACTAATAAATATAGTAGCATTTTGATTTAACATCAGTTAGAGAGTTCAGTTTTCCTTGCTTCTACTTTCAGTTTCTTTCTACAAGCCAGTGCTGGATTGGTTACAGTTAAGCCATACATATAGTGTTTCTTTGAAACTATAGCACATTTGTATAGAAAAAGAGATTGGATATCTAATATGGATTTTCACAAACACTCAATTGAATATGAATCATCATATAAATGATGACTTACCTTAGGAAAGCACATTCCTACATATTGGAGTATAGTGATGCAAAATGTAACCATTGATAGCAACTAATTGATTAATACAGGAATGGAAGGAACAAAGATATGCAGCCAATAAGGAAAAAAAAAAATAATTGAGAAATGTTATGCAGTATTACGACCTTTGTTTTCTCCTTAAGTGGATTTTTTTCTAGAATGTTTACAGTAGGGAACTTCATTAAATATGTGACTATTTATGTTTCTTCTTCAGTGTTGAATGTAAAAGCTTTGGAGCTGCATCTCATTCTAACGTGTATGTGGAACATAGCACCCAAAAAGTAATGAAATGCACCCTACATTTCTGACTAGATTTCTACTCAAAGAGGTTTAGTTGTGAGTATAAATCTGATGTTATTTGTAGGCACTAAGATGTCAGAGTATTTTAACAGGATGACAGTTGGTTTTATGTGTTAGTGCTAATGACTGCAGTTCTCTGCCAGTGCCTGGTGTCAGCTTAGTATGACAGACATCAGCCAAGGGCTGGACATTTTGCTGTACCTTTAACATGTTATAATGCTGAGAACTTGTAGAACATTGGTACAGGAGAAGCAATCTGACATCTTTTAAAATTGATTTACTGAAATGCATCCTCAATTTTTTTCACAGTAAAAGAAAAAATATACATTTTACATTATTAATCCAAAATATTTCATTTTCATATTGGTTTAATCTGAGCCTCTGCATTAAAACATGCCATTGCCATAATATGTTGTCACAAAGCATATTTGATTTCATCAGTCTTGTCTGTAAGCAATCTGTACAAGAAGGTAAAATTTTATTTTGAATTAAAGCATATTTTCAATATGTTTGATATTCTTTCACTTGGATATACTTTTAAAATTATTATTCTTATTCACGGTTTTATTGTTCTGTTTGTTAGTGCTTTTTGAATGGAGAATAAATATTTATACACAAAAAGGTTTTGTTCCATAAACCTGGCACATCACTGTCTTGTCTTGAAATGATGTTGGAATGATGAGGCTATTGATTGGTTGGTTTATCTTTTTGAAGTATTAAGAATTAAAAGCCAAATCTCTGCCCAATATTTTTATGGAAGTGTTGACAATAACAGTGATGATGAAATTTAAATTAAAAAATGGAATACAAATTCTGAAAAGATTATGAAAATTCTGTATCAAGACACTGTAGGATTTAACATTACAACAGATCACTCCGAAAAGTAACCAAAATATTTTCATTTCTAATATTTCTATGTAGATCTTCTCATAAAAACATCTGTTTGAATGAAAGTATGGTATGGCAGTTATTTGTGAAAGACTTTCACTTGTTTCAAAGATTGTACGTCATTACATTTGTTTATAGTAGTGCAAACTCAAATTATTACAACTGCAATTAAAATATGATTTAATACATTTACTCATGAGACAGTGGGATTACAGTAAAGTTTAAGCGTGAAATATAAATTGCAGTTTTTGTAATAGATTTGTGAAGGTAGTAAATACATTGAATATACTAGGGAGAAGCTACATTATATTTGTTATTTTTATTTAAAAGGTGCAGTAAAGAGTATATTAAACAAAAGAGTCAATGTCAAAACTTAAAGAAAAATACAGTTTCGTTAGCATTACTTCAATACATACTAGAGTTTTGTTGGAAACTCCTTTTTACAAAGTTATTGGTATCGTTAGCTTTTGTTTTAAACCTCTTTAATTCTGGAAGACCCTTCCATTTTCTGTAAACAATAATAGAACAAAATAAGAATAACATTTTTTTTTTATTCTCTTTATGCCTGCGCACTGGTTTTCTTCCCATTTTACTTTTCTCTAAGCAGTTTTTATTATGTTTTCTTCTTGTCAAGAAAGAAAGCAGAAGGGAGAAGAAAGAATCCAAAATCTAAGTTTTCTTTAAAGATAAGTTTTAATAAATGAGATAAATATCTCTCAAACCCCTAGATTTTAGTTATTGAAGTATCTTAATCGCGATGTGATCACTGAAAGGACTGCACAGTCTTTTCAGTGTGCACTTCTAGCATAGCATTAAGTACAATATTGATTCTCTACCGTGCAAAGTTGTCATTTTTACAGTGTACTTGCCAGTTGTTTATTTCACTTTAAAATTACTGATTTATAGCCTCTTAACACCATCCTGATGTTTTTTACTCACTGTTACTAGCTATTTCTAGTATCTGGTAGCATAACTAGTGTGCTCTACTGCTCTTGCACGATATATGGACTTGGAAATTGCTTTATAATGGGTTAGAAAGCTCTCTTCTCTTAAATATCAAATAGTTCTCTTTTATTTGTTGCCAAGTACCTAGTGGTTACTTGTAAATGTATGTTGTGTGGGAATATACTTAGTGAATGATACATGATAAAATTAATAACAAATGTTTACATTTGTAACCTTAGCTGTGTAAAGAATAAGCAGCAAATAACCTCATGTACAAGTATATGATTGCATTTATTTTGGGAGGAAGGAAAACGATTTAATGTAACTTTCTAGGTCTCTCTATACTCACAGCCAGATCCAATTATTAGCCTTTGTAACCATATAAGCAGTATAAAGTGTGTATTTGTATGGTAGAGAAAAATAGTATAGGCCTGTTTATTTCTGGAGAGGTAGAAATGTGTAGTATTTTGAAACTTATCCTTGAATTAAATTGACAGGAGAAGCAAATAAATTGTAAGATAATACAGAACAGGAAGATGAGAAGAGATTTCAAAGCCTCAAATTCTCTCTTAACCTCAACTGTCAAAGAAGAAGAGAGAAAATTTAAAAAAAAAAAAAAAAAAAAAAAAAAAAAAAACCAAAAACCCACTCACTTACTTCTCAAGGCTGTATGTGTTTGACAACTTGCCTAGATAGAAATTCTGTTACCACACAGGTTTTCCTTTCTGCCAATTGACCATGACACAAGGGTTTTGGTTGGTTGTTTAATTTTTTCTGGAAGCAGCTATTACTGTGTACACATCCAGAACCTATAAGTAAGAGCCTGGGAATCACTGTAAACTGATATTTGTACATGTTTCATCCTGAGTGTCCACCAATTAGTGGTAAGTATTCTAAGATCACTGAACTGTGGCGTACGAGTTATTAACAATGGCTTTCTTGTACATTGGGAAAAGTGTCCTTTTCTATTTAAGGAGTAAGCTAAGTAGGCCTTTACACAGGCACATATTCCTTCTAAATTCTTTCTGAATTACACTGAAAAAAAAACCCAAGTAGATAATGAAAAAAGGTTCTCAGTAATCTGAGAGTGTTTTGGTACGGTGACTGGTGCTGCTAAAGCTATTAGTTTAAGTTCAGAAAAATTTTGGAATGTGGAACCTAACAGAAGAAAATTAAATATCAGTTAAACAGCCTCAAACAAAAAAAAATCCTCAGAAGTTTCTTTATTTTATCTGGTTTGTGTGTTTGTTTTTTAAGAAAAATTAGGAAGTATTACAGGCAGGAGTTAAAATAGAAAAAATAATTTCTAAATAGTCAGCTGAATGAAACAGACAGTGTTAAGCATAACTTCTATATTTTCAGCACATACTTTCAATTGCATAAGCAACTTTTAATTGTCTTTTTCCAGATTGGAAGGTTTGTAAACCTCCTCATCAGAGCTATTGTTTTCCATATAAAATGAATGGGATTATTTTTGCCAGAGTTTAATGATGACTTCTGGTTTTATATGATATATTAACAGATAAAATTTGTTTAATTTTTTATATATTGAATCATAGAATTGTTTGATTGGAAAAGACCTTGGAGAGTCCAACTGTACCTGTCCAGTTTTAAAACATATCCCTAAGCAATTAATCTGCTCATCTTTTAAATACTTCCAGGGATGGTGACTCAATCAGCTCCCTGGGCAGTCTGTTCCTTCATAACCCTTTCAGTGAAGATGTTTTTCCTGATGTCCAATCTGAACCTCCGCTGGTGCAACTCGAGGCCATTCCCTCTTGTCCTATCACCAATCACTTGGGAAAAGAGGCCAACAATCACCTCTCTACAACCTCCTTTCAGATAGTTGTAGATGGTGATAAGGTCCCTCCTCAGCCTCCTTTTCTCTGGGTCAAACATCCCCAGTTCCCTCAGCCACTCTTCATAAGATTTGATCTCCATATATGTGTGTATGTATAAATATATATTTGGAAAAACAGCACCTTTTCTTTACCAATTGGCAGTTTTGTTTTAAATTCTCAAGAAGAAAAGTTTTACAACTTTCCCTTGTGATTTTCATTTGCTTTCAAATGCTTTCAATTTCCAATCTGTTATTTTATTTCTCTAATGACAGTATGGTCTTTTTCCAGGAGTGACAGGGTTTTTTCTCTTTTTCACTGTTCTTCCTCTTTTATATACATGTTCCTCATGAATGAAGAATTTTGTTCTTTCTTTTCATCTTACCTGACAAGTTTTCCAAGTGATAATTGTTCTGTTCTCAAACAACTTTCTTATAAATCAGTGATGAAATATCTTTCAAATAAAACCTGAAATTTAAAAAAAATAGGTAGGCTTCTGACAATAAGTTTCAGCATCCTTTCTGGTGTGTAAATGTCTATGTCTTTGGGAAGAGCACTTGGGATTTTGGAACCTGACGTTCAAGTCATGGCTCTGTAGATTTCTGGTCACCTCTGACTCCAGCAGGATGTTGAACATCTGATCTTAGCAGTTAACATCTAAATTGAGTTTATGAGTGAGTTGCTCTGTTGCAACATACTAGGAATTTTTATGTGGATTAGTGGAATTTTTTTTTCATATCTAGTTTTGAATCAGAAGAAAACCTCCATATCACCATTACACTTCCTTAGTAAAAAGACTACTTTTAAGTTTTTTGTAGGAACTGGCTCATTATTTCCTATAGTACTTCTGACACAATAGATTTCTATTTTAGCTTTGAGAGATGTGCTAGTACTTTACCTCATGGATAAGAAACATCTGACATAAAATGATAATTTAAAATATTGCAGTAGTAACATAAACTGATTGAAAGTAACAAGCATTAAGCAACCAGTGATGCTGTAATGCTTGCCTGATACACTGGCTAACTTTGATCATTGACTGACTTTCAATGAGGAAGCCTTTGTCGAAACCTGAAAACTCATGAGTTCAACAGAACTAATGATGATTGCCGAGTGGTTCATGTCCACTTTGACTGAAGACACTTCTAATCCTCCTTATATGTTGATTCTGTACTCCATTTCTGTCTTTTTTTCCTGATATTTAAATATATATGTCCTTATATTCTTTTATTTTTAATAGCTTAGTAAAGCCTTTCTGTTGTTGCTGGGAAAAGTTGTTAACCAATATTTTTCTCCCCCCTCAGAGATGAGCTTGAACCTATTTTTAAGTTTTTGATCTTGTCTTGTTCACCTTGAAGCCTGAACTCTGGCTATAGGGAAGAATGGTGGTCAAAATGGAATAAATCTGGGGTTTCATTACTTACAAAATCCACTGAACTTGTTGTAATTTCCATTAAATTTTCTGACAGCAGTGTTGTTCAAAGAAAAATCTAATCTATTCATTAATGTTTACAGTCAGTAATTTAGACTGTACCCATTTGCCACCTCAGGCTCAATACCATTTGTTTGTTATGCAAATCTCTTGTTTTCCTGATTTACTTTCTTAACTTGAAATGATTTAAATTCATGTCTGTTTGTTAATTCATGTGCCTCCAGTAATTTTTCCTTAAAAATTCTTTGAAGGTGATTTTAGCTTAAGTGTCCCAGCCTTTTTAATCATTCATAGGTGCATTGTGCCTTCAATATAGACATTTATCTGTAACTCTGCCATAATTCTCTTGAAATGATCTAGGTTTGACCTATATTCTGATTTCCAATTATTCAGAATATCTTGTGTGGTTTTGCAGAGATAGTCATATCACAGTTTACTTCTGATTGTGGTGAAAGTCTGTGATTGTGATGAATGTCTCGCTCTCTTTAGTTGTCAATAATCAGAGCATCTACCAAGACAAGTCCATAGTTTTTATTCTGTCATAGACAAATGCTTCTCAGCTTGGAATACTTTTAAGGCAGACAAATTCAATACCAAGATTTGTGTTGTACTTACCAATAAAATGATGAAACCTTGCCAATTCATCGAGCCTATGATTCTGCAGTCATACTACATGACAATGATTGACTTATCTCTAATCAGATACTGAAGATCCACAGGGAATACCACAGTGAAAACTGGGCAGTTGTATTAACTCGTCTGTGTTCCTTGTTCAAGAAACAAACTATTTTCCTATGTTCCTGTATGTAGTATTGGTTTCTCAGTACAACCCACCCCAAAAAAACAGTCCTGCTGATAATCAGTGGGCTGTTGGAAAGAATATATTTTGGTAAGTAGTCACTGTGATTGACTTTTCATTACTTCCAATCTTGCCTCCAGTTCACTTTCATGATAGAAAATATTACTTTAATCCTGGTACAGTGTGGACAAGCTTTTTCATCCCTAGACATCCAAAGCTCTTAAGTGTCTTGAATGCATACTTCTAAGAAGGTCAGGAATCAGTTTGTCATGGGTTTGTCTGACTGACATCAATTTTCAACTATGATCTTTGGCCAACATAAGCAGTTTCTTTAAGAGATTCTAATAATGTAAATGTATATAAAATATCAGAGATGTGGTTTTAACCTGTTCCTCAGTTGGATTTATAAGATAAATTCACTCTGCAACAGGTGATGTTGGATGCTGGGAAAGTGTCTTGTAGTCTTGATTTAAAAAAACCCAAACAAACCAAAACCATTCATTTTCTCATTTTATTACAGCACGATTTCTTCAAGACTGTTAGCTCAGAAATTTCTGAAATTAGTCTAATTCCATTACACATCAGAGTTCTGGACAGCTTTTTCAAGTACTGCAGTAGACATTCACGTTAGTGTTTATCCAAAAAGCACCCAGATGCTCTGAAATCACCCTTTAGTGAAAGGAAATTGATGCCTTGAAGTCCTATTGTTTGGACTATATCAAAACTATTTTTATATCTCTAATTCTGTTGTGAATAATAAGAATATATAATAAGAATAATTATTATATATGGGATGAAGAGTTGAGGAACAACATGGATGATACCAACATGAGTATGGTATCACCACTTTCCAAATATTGGTATACTGATTAAAATATTTACATGTGACCAAAAGTCTGCATAGCTTCACACTACGTTCAGATTCAGGGTATAAGAGATGGTAACTGTTGATTTCTTGGTTGGTTGGTTTTGTTGGGTTCTCCCCCTACAACAATATCTAGAAACTAGTTTATCTGTTGGACACGAGTTCCAGGGAATGTTGATAGTGTCCTTCAAAGATGAGGCAGTTGATTTAGATGTAGTCAGTTATGATAAAATTCCTTCTACCCCTCCTCTAGTCTGGCTGTCATCAGAGTGGTCAATGATCGATTTCTGTTAGTCTTTTGTTTGTTTTTTCCATGATATAGTCATTAGTAGAATGGTGACCAACCCAGCCACCATCAGTGTTTGAAAGAAAAACTTCTAACATGATCGCTATTAACATAAACACAAATAATCAGTCAACTGATCAAGTTCTGCAACAGTACCTTTATAATTCCTAAAAATCTGATGTCAGGATGTAGGATGTCTGTGTTCAGTCTCAGTAGCACTGCAAATTTTAATTCTTTCCATGCTGTTATTTCATCTTTGTATGTCTATTCTCTACCATAACCCTGTTGCTGCTGATCTAGTTTGACATCTCAACTACAAAGAAATGAAAACTGTCAATGTGCCTAAGTTATGCATAAATAATATGTCAGAAAGTATAACACTGGAGTTTTGATGTTTGTGTGGAGGGGCTACTAGCAAAGAAATATTTTCTTTTTTATTTCCCCAGTCTTCTCAAAACTTAAGTACTTATTAGTTTAAAGCATTTTATTTTATTGACAGACAGTGACATGGCTGTGTGTCTGCTATTCTGTCAAACTCCTCTTCGTGTTTCACGTAATGTCCCTTAACTGTTAGTATTCAGTGTCTCTAAGAATTTGTGGTTGCTAAACTGTGAGGTTTGAAATGAAAAAAAGAGTTTGCATATGTTGCAGATTGGGATGGCAGGTTCTGTAATTAACCATCGAGCCTTGCGTCCCAATGTGCACAAAACTTTCTTCAAAACTTTTGGTATACCTAATGCGAAAGTGTCTGCAGCACCACCGTGTATCTCGGAGTGACATATTGACTCCTTTAACTGCAGCTTCATATTTGTAAGTGGGCAAATATTATTGATCTGTCAAAAGTCACCAGTCCATGAAATGTTAAGGATCCTCTGACCAGTTCCTGAAAGAGTACATACATCTGAGACTTTAGCTTCTGTATATCATATTCTTCAACTTGGAACTTAATTAATGCCTTGCTGCTACAAACTCTAATCTCTGTGCTGGGACTCCTGCATATTTCCTTTCTGTAAGGAATGCTAAATCACATACAGCAATTCTGTTAAAATCTCTGGGCATAAAATGCAGCCTTTTATGTCTACTTTAAGGTTGTAGTTTGGTACAGTAATGAAAGAATGAAAATATTACATAAAATTATCTCACAGAAAGCAGGAGTCAAAATTCCAAATGTTATAAAAATATGTATTAAAGCATTCATAAATAGCTCTTCCATGTGATAGATAAAACAATATGATTAATACTTAAGCAATCAGATTGCCTGATTTTAAAACACTGATAATTTTTGTTTGTTTTCATCTGTCATTTTTATGGTAATTGCTACATGAGCAAGACAGACCAAATTCTGGCCACTTAAAATATTAGCTTATAGGCCATTATCTGAGCTGAAAGCAATTTGGATTCACTCTTTTTTTTTATATAGCAAGAAAAAAATCCTTTGGAAAGGGTTTTGTGAAATTCTTTAGGAAGATTTCAATAACTGATTTGTGATTAAAAAGGAGGATTCCAATTATACAAAATATCTGAATAAATGGCCATCCTGAAGAACATTTGAAATATTTCCTATACTTTGATTGTACAATGCTTAGTTAAATAACTGTATTACTTTGTATAAAACACCTAGCACAATTGCATAGTGCTCTGTATCAGCTTTGGTGACTGCTGCCAAGCAGCTGAGGCTTTTACAGTTCGTGTCTAAAGTTCATGAATGTTACCTTCATGATTTTGAGTTTTTATAAGCCACATGTTCAATTCAGTCAAAATGCCTAATTTAACTGCTTTTAATTTCTAGTTATGTGAGCTTTTAACAGTGTGTGATGATTTTAAGTGGAACCTGTGCATAGTTCTATGTTGAGATTTGCATAATGTAAGGTAAAATGCAGACAGGGTCTTTGTAAGGCTTTCTTGAAAGTAAATTCTATTATGTTTATTAATGTAATTCACTTATTCTAACTTGTAGTGTAAGCATTGTTAGACTTTGACTTTTGAAAGCCAATATAGTGAAAGACAGCAACAACTGATCAACTGAAAAGCTAGCAAAGAAATAACGAGAGAAATTCTTATAGATGTTATTATTATTATTTGGATTTGTTCTCATAAACCAAGGAAAAAAAAACAACAACCAATGTAGGAGCCTGTTTTGGTCTTTCCCTGACATACAAGCTTTTTAATGAATTAAATGCATTAATGGGAAAAGATGTCTACCAATAAAAATATACAAATAAGCTAAGAATTTAGTTTTAGCATTTGATGATAAGATGGAAAGGAAGCAAAGATCTACAGATAGCATAATAAAAAATCAATATAATTTTTTTTTTTACCTTGAGTTTTCTGCAAGAGTATCCAAAAGATGAGAAATCAAGCTCTATTATTAAATTTAATACTCTGGTACATTTTGGTAAGTTATAGTATTATAGTGTTACTGTTTTAATGTACTTGACAATTTTGTTTATTTTAAAATTTTTTTCTTCCTAAATACTTGATAACTCGAGGCTCAATTTTCAAAATAATTCATACTTAGTTTTCTATATAGTTTAAGCTCAGAAGTTCATAGAGGCATGCAAACAAGTATCCAGTTGAAAGTGGAAAGCATGGCTAAATAATAGTTTCATTATGTTACTGTTTTTCACATTGTGTTGTATTGTTGCTTAGTGATTGTACTGTGTTATTTTATAAAAAGTACTGTACGTTTCCTTCTTCTTTTCATATGATTTTTTTCTTAATATAGTGACTTAAATGTATTTAATGGGAGGAAACAGTTCATACCCAATGCAGTTTTGTCAATATATTAATTTTTCTACTGCATTGTAAACTGTATACAATTAAAACTAACAGACATACAATTAATAACTCAGAAATAATAGAGAAATAAATATGATAAAGAAACAGAAGAAAAATAAAAATGTAAAATTAAGCATAAGAAACAGGAACCTATTGATCTCTGATTGCATCAGACTGTTTAAAAAATGGTAGCTTAAATTTAGGGGTAAAATTCTCACCAGAAGTAACTGATCCCATTCTCCATAAAGACTGAATAGGTGTGTCAGATTTTAACAGTGTTGTTTGACTGTAGGAACACTGTTAATAAACCTTACTTACAGTGTACCTAAGGAACCACCTGAAACAATTAAAATATCCTTTAACAATTCATATTGGAGGCTCCTGATCAGACTTAAGGTATGTTTGAAACAAAAATCCACTTACTTTTCATGTCAATTGTCAGTCCTCATTATAATATATACATGTGAAAGTCACCATTTGTTTAGCCCTTTGTTTAGCCTTTAACTTATTGCTCAGCAAGGTGATTTTCCTGCCCTTTTCTTGTCCCGTTTTCACACTTATGAGACTTGGGTTCTCAAGTGACATACCACATATGATTACGAAGTTATAATGTCACTTGCTGTATGTACAAATAACTTTAAAAGTTTAAGCATATTTAAACCCGTTAAGGTAGGTGTAAAATGTGTTTTGGGATGTTTCAAAGACATTTGAATTTGTTACCAAATAGGTTATAAAGTAAGTAGAGTTGTTTGCTAACAATGGAATGAATTTGCACAATATCTGGCATAAATTAAGTGTCCTTCATCTTTAGAAGGAAGAAAGCAAAAATGAAATGACTGATCAAACATGCAGTTATCTGTGCATGACACAGGACTGAATTAGATTTGTTTCTAAACAAGGATCTTATAAATGCAAAATTATGTGTATATGTTGTACTCAAGTTCTATTCAGCATCCAAATCAAACAGTAGAGAGCTTACATTGTGTATTTCAGAGATCATTGATGTAAACCAACCACAGGCAAATTTTAAACTTCATCTATTTGAAGTTTCAGCAATAATAATTCAAAAGTATTATTGAACTCTTTTATCATGGAAATAATATTTAAAAACTTTATCAAACAGTTGTGTTGCAAATATTGATTATGTCTTGTCATTGCTTAACCATTTGAGGTCTAGAGAACAAGCCTGAGAAAAGCTTTCATGAGTCATATCAGACAAGGTGTTACTTCATTTTTGAGGTACATATCATCGAGTCATGTTTTAAGCAATTATTTTTTAAAAAACACAAGGCATTAAAATAGTTTCTGGTGTCTTTGTCCTTGTAGTTTTTTGTAGGATATATTGCTTGTTAAGCTCGTAAGCAATCTTTAGTTTATCAAAGCTTTATAGGTGATTGACTACATTTTTAACAACATAACTTGCTCTCTGAAAAACACACAAAAAAAGTCTGGGTAACTGGGTAAGTAGAAATAATGTTCTGACAGTTTCTGTGAGTCATTAAGTTAATTAGGGGAACTGGCATAGTAGTACTTTGTTTTTTCTACCCCTCCTTTCCCCTTTGTCTCTCCCCCTCCCCCCCGGCTGTCATTTTCATTTTAATTATTCATTGTTTAAATTTTTTTAACGGTTTTGGAAATAAGCTGTGAGAATTACAAATATATCACTTTTGATATACATGCAGTAATGAAACATGCAGAGGTGTTAAACTTAAGACTAGTTCTTCTGTGTTGTCTGGTCCTGTCTTTCTATTTACACCAGGAATTTTCTTGCTACTTTTTGGACAATAAATTGGAGAAGCAGAAAAAACTTTTGAGTTTATTATATACCACTAGGATAAACAGAAAAAGAATAGTTACAAGGACAAGTTTAATGGAATACATTCTTATGTCTTCAACAGTAGGTAATCAGGGTTCCTAGATTACAGACAATTCACTATAGCATGAATCCACAAACATGCATTCTTCGAAAAGGGGAGGAAAACCTTCCAAACTTCAGTACACATTACTTTTCCAGTGAAGCAATAAACTCTTTGTCTTAATACACTATAATCACAAGATATTGCAGAGTGATAGTGAAAGATAATGAATAGAAATTAAAATGTTCCTGCTTGAATCTAGTCAACTACAGTAACTCACCCTGCACACTAACTTATTTATTTAACTTGGTAGTCCTATATGTTGTTTATTTTCTTCAAAGGCAACTGTTAAGGATTTCCATAAAGTCATGCTGAAAATTTAGTCTTTTGTTTATGTGCTTTTAAGGGTTAACTGAAGAGATAATTACTCCAACCAATGACAAATTATTTCATATCCACATAAGCAATGCAAAAAGCAATGAGTTTTTGACTAAGATGGCAGACGGCATTCAGCGGTGGTTTCCTTAATTTAGTTAATCCACTTTGTATTTCTTATAAAGGATTGAAATCAGCAGAACTATCAATCTTGACTTTTAACTTCAATTAAGAATAACTGGACTGCAAACTCACTATGAACATTTAAATACTTTTAATTAAATTTGAGACATCGTACTTCTGAACTAAACACAGTTTAATAAATGGCAAAGAGAAGAAAGTATAAACTCATCCAGTAAACAAATCTATAGTGTCTGTGAAAGGAAAAGATACAGTACAAATTCCAGTGACTATGCTATGGCAATCAAGGAAAAAACAGATTTTATTGACATGCAACCAGAACTGGAATTTTTTCCAATTGGATCTTTCTTTTTTCCTGTCTTCAAAAGGGGGTTATGTTTCCTCTTTTCCTGTTAGTGAGAACTTGAATGGAATACTACAACTTCTCAGATAGGATGGATAGTGGCTTAGCAACTTCATCCAAATACCTCTCTTCTCTTTAACCAGAAAAGTCTTGTTTCTGTTATTTAATTTTTTGGAGGTTCTCCTTAATCATCTCATTTTCAGATGTAAGTGAACTACAGTAGTCATTATGTTAAAGGAAACTTATTTATGTGCTTTATAGATTCACATATGCAGACCTCTCTTTTATTTCAGACTTAGCTACATAGCATTAAATATTGAATGCCCTTGGCAAAAGTCAAAGGTTTGTGGGAAGAAATTGCAGGAATAAAAATACAAAATGCATTAAATGCAGTTGCTGTTTCAACTGGAGAATGTATTCAGAAAGTAAATCTTGCATCTTAAGAATTACTCTAGTACTCCCTTCCTCATTTATATTTCCTGTACTGGAAACTATCAGTTTGAAATATTTTAAGAAAGACTCTGCACTACTTTGTCATAATAATGTAGGAAATAAAAGACTTCTTTCAGTTTTCAGTAATTTTCAATATTTCTTCACAAAATCTGACATTAAAATGACAATACTCTTTGTTACTCAAAATTTATTTATTTTTCCCACTCTGTTAATTTCTTCCTCTTCTCATTGTTTCTTACGGCTAGTAAAATTTCTGATAACTTATTAAAACAAGTATATTTGGATTCAGCTGGTGATTGAAGTGATATATAATTTTTGTACCATTGTTTTAATGTAGAAAGCAAGATGAAAATTATGTTGCAAACTTGTTTCTGTTACTTGAAATAGGAAAAGAAGGATGAGTTTAGAAGAAGGATGAAAGTAGCTAATGTCATTATTGTCTTTACCTACTAAGATTCCTTGTTTAGTAAAAATTTTTATACAGCTCACACTGAGACAGGATTTTCTTTAGTACATAAGGCTGTTTGCTTACTTTGAATACTCATAAACTATTACTTTTGAAAATTGTGTTAAATATATTAATTCTTATATTTTTTATCATCTTTGTCATTCTAATCACGTCTAATCTACACCCCCACCCCCTGCTTTATCTCTCAACAGACCTAACTGAAAGAACTGCTATTAAGTAGGATTGATTGTAGGTCACTGCCAGAGAAAAAACTGATAGAGCAATTTGCTGACTGAGGTTAATATTAGGAATGACATGAGAAATATTGTTGAAACGTCCTGACCAGAACCTGGTTGTTGCCCAGTGAATGAACTGTGAAAGGAATTAAATAGTCATTTAAATTCACACTTTTCATTTTTTTGTTCACAGAAGCAGTCTCATAAAAGCTGGGTGTCTAGGTAAAAACCTGGACCCCAGAATGGATTCTTAACTTCCTTCAAGGTTGCCAGAATTTGTCCTTTGTTTCGATTTTTATGTTGATTGTGATGCTACTAGCTTTTCCCTCCTTCCTTACTCCATGTGCATATCCTTTTAGCCCATAAAATAGCTTTGAAAAATATTCTGTTTGATCTAAACTATGTAATATATATGCTTCTGCAGATAAATACAGTTGTTTATGGAAAGCATTACAGTACTTTTTTTTAAAAAATATGGATTTTTTTTCAATAGGTTTATTAGTGACTTCTGTTATCTTTAGGATCTCCCTTCCCCTAAGTGTGTTGAGGCTATTCACTTTCAGTAGCTAATGCAATGAAATTTCTAATACATTAGAAAAATGTCAGATATAGTTAGGACTGAGTTTTGGATCTAATTCTGCTGATAAGGTAAGGGGTTTTTCTACTTACCCTATAAAAGGCTGCTTATATTTAAATTAGAACCAGAAATATGTGGTTATGGTTGTCTGAAATTTATCTGGAAGTTATATTAATAGTAGGATTGCAGCATTTACTTTGTGTCTCATGTGCAGGTCATATGAGAAATGATACTAATAATTTACATTATATAGAAATTATTCTGTGTGTATATGGAAGTTGTTTTCCTATAGTAGGAATGAGAGGGTGTCAAAATGGAAAAGTGCAAATAGCATATTATGTGTCTGCCAGTTGAACGAATGGTTAAAATGTCATGTCTAGTAGAAAATTATCCCTACAGTCATAAAATTCTTTCAAGCAAGTGTTTTTAAAATTGAGAATAAACCCCATAATAAAGATAAACTATTCCTCTGTAATTCAAACATTATGCTAATTTTAGACATTTGTTATGAACTACATAAACCTTGTAGCTGCACTCTCATATGAGGTCAAATCTAGCTGATGTGTGAAGGATTGGGGATGAAATGAGCCACAGCAAAGCTGCAGTTGTCGCATGACTCAACCATCGCAGCCAGTGTTAATGCAGAGAGAAAACTGAACTTACTGGTTGTCAGGACATATCCATGACCAGAAGTGGTGGATGTTTAATTATTTCCTAAACTATTCCATCTATTTGCTGCTGTAACTTTTTGATATTTCTTGTGCACTTCAGCATGTTGATATGACAGTAAGTATATTATTGAATGTCTTATACTTCATATTATGACATTTTATTTATTGGTATCTGAGACACTGAAGCTAGGAAAAAAGGTAAACCAGATGTATATCTATGGGTTTATACTGCAGTAATGACTTGAACTCAAGGATAATGTTATAATGCTTAACATTTTATAAAAATTTCAAATAGACGACTTTATAAATTGTTTCATAAATTGCAGTTGCTAGCTCCTATATCCTGCATGGAAGCTTCTCATGGAATTCCCCCAAACTGAGCTCTGTGTAAGATGAAGTTTGCCCTTCTGATATCTAAAATATTTTTCTTAGTACAGATCTTCAGTGTGCTCAGCAGGATCCCAGATTCTGCAATGTTCTGATCACTGCAGCCAAGGCTATCACTGTGATATTACAAAGTAGGTTTTCTGCGTTTGTGAGTAGCAAGCTCAGCAGCCCCTCATTCCTGGTTGGCACATCTGACATTTTTATGAGGAAGTAATGCTCTACACATTTCAAGAACTTGAGGAATGACATGTGAGCTGGTGCATTGTTCTTCAAAAAAAATGTCGAGGTAGCTGAAGTCACCCATAAGAACCGTGATCTGTTGACTTGCAGCTTGCTTAAGTGATCCAAATATTGCTTTGTTGGCCTTGTTGTCTTGGTTTGGAGGTCAGTAGCAGATGCCTACTGTAAGGTCCTCATTAGAGATGAACTCGCTGATCCTGACCTAGAGGCATTTGATAGGGCTTTCGCAATGGGTGTAGTTGACCTCAATACATTCAAGGTTCTCCTTAATATAGAGTGTGATGACTCCTTTTTTCTGTTTGTCTTTATGAAACTCTGTTGCTATCCATCGTGATCCTCCAGTCTTGTGAGTTCTCACCGTGTTTTAGTTATTCCTATGATATCACAGCTTTCTGATAAAACTTGTGTTTAATGAGTTGATATAAATATTTTGTTACATCTGAAAAATGACACAATTCTTCCTGAACAATCAATTTGGAATATAAAATGTGTTTGGTTACAGGACCATTAGACGTTACGGAAGGAAATATCAGTATAACATAATCTTTGTGGCCTACTTCCTCATCTGTAAAATGGAGATACTAATCTTTATTTTGCTCTTATTTGCCTTATTTCTTTAGAATATCTAGGATCACATTTTGATTTTTCTGCAGCTGTAGTTTAAGTAGCGTACTTTAAAATACGGTACTTTATAAGTAAATATATGTCATACAATTTAATATGATTTGTGTATCTCACTTATGTTTCAAGAACTGCAGTTTTATTACAGAAATTGTCAGAAAAGTAAAAAGACTACTTGAAAATAAGAATGTCTTGATAGGATTGTGGTGTTGCCATGAAAGTCTCAAAAAAGTCAAGTCACAGAATTCTTACTGAAGAACAGCAGCCTTAAAATGCCTACTTCTGAGAGTGGAAAATAATTAAGGAGCTACCCTTGGTTTCTTTTTTTTTTTTCCCATTGACATGAGTTTGATTTTAACTTGTAGATCATTTTGCTAATGTGATGAAATAATGAACTTGGAATGTCGGAAACCATTGGATATGGAAAAAAATGGATATTTGTTTTCCTAGGGGGAAAAAAAACCAAAAGAAAACATTGTTTTCAGTAGATGTTTTGCTAAGTATTAGTGACCAAATAGCGTAGCTATTTTTTTTTAGTGTGCTGCTAATTATCTGTTTAGGTTATTGATGACTTAGTCACTTGTTATTTTCTTTGATAATGGTGGAAGATCACTTTTTTCTTAGAATGGTACATTTTCTTTTTTTTCTTTTCTATCTTTTTTTTCCTTCCTCTATCTCCCACCCTCACCCTGACACCTTAACTCTTAACTCTTAGAACCTGATACCTCTGTTGCTATAACTAATTCTGTATATGAACCTTTAAAGAAGGTTCTTTTTATAAATCTTAAATTAGCATCAGTTCTATACATGCCATGTTTTCCTCCTCCCATGCAAGTTCTTACAAACATTTGTCAAAAAAGTAATTTTCTTCCAACACTCTAAGAAAGTTGTCTGCTAGTTTGAATAGTAATCATTTTATTACTTTTTATTTTACTTTTGAAGAAGCAAAATGCTTTTCTAAATTGCTGACTTCAAAGTACAGCCTGACTTATATAATGAATTTAAATGTACTATGAAAAAAGGTCTATGTTTCATCTGAAAGATTAATTTTCACTTGCAGAATTGTGGTTTAACCAGGCTTCCAGCCAAACAATTATTTTAGGTTTATACATTTTATATGTTCATAGTCTCCAAAGAGATGTCATTAAAATCTGGTAATTGTTAGCCTCTTGAAAAGCACATGTATAATAAATAAATGAATGCTTTAGTGTTAATTTTCAAGGAACAAGCTAGGGCATTTAGTTCTGTGGATTTAATAGATGGAATGTGCACAATGAAAAAATTCCTGTGCTTTACACCTTAAATAAATTTTTGTGTGTTTGTCGTTTAATTTGTAGTATTATTTCCTACTGTGAGCTAGATTAGATAATGCAAAACTCTTGAAAGACAGTAACATCATCCTCTATTGTATGTGGTGCATACATAGCAAATCTAGTCCTGTTGCAGTGTCACAGGTCAAGAAAACATTATGCTGGGAACTGGAAGGGAGCAAACAGCAAACAAAGAAACTAAAATCATGTTCTTTCTTGTCTGAACAGATGGTGCTTCCACAAATTTTGGCCATGATATGGAAAGTCCTACTGAAACAGCACGGCCTTGGCTTGTAGCCCTTGACTATTTTCCCTGGTGGTTGTACCAGGCATCCAAAGTTGCATTCAAGAACAGCTGTTTTGCACAGATTGTAGCAATTTTGATGTCTGTCTTTCAGTTTCAGGAGAAATCTTGTAAGTGCTGTTGAGAAGTCAGGCTGCTTCAGGAGTGCCATTAGCGAAACATACTGTGTGATCCAGCACACATCACCATGAGTTAAATGTTATTATTAACTGATTGTTTAACCACCTTTTGGCATTTCTGTCATTTTAAGTAGAGGTGCAGTTCTATTAAACTTCTCTCAGAAGTTCAGATGTACATCTTTTAAGAGTTAGTGCTTATTCTTCATATTAATCTCTATAGATAAATTCCTATTAAAAGGAAAAAACAGAAAAAGTAGAAATGCCTTCCTCGGATAATTGTTCCAGTGTAGAGCATTCAAAATCATAACTAACATTATTCATCTTCCTGTTTAGTTCTCATTTCATGAATCTGAGAAGAGTTTTGAATGTGCAAAAAAAAAAATATAACAAAACAAGAGCAGATTGGATGATGCTATGAGCAACCTGATCTAGTGAAAAGCATCCCTGTCCATGGTGGGGGTTTGTAACTAGGTGATCTTTAAGGTCTCTTCCAACCCAAACCATTTGATGATTCTATGAAAACTGTAGCAACACGATATACGTAAATGTCTTTAATGAAATTTCATATGAGACCACTCAACTCATATTTGCTAAGGCAGATTTGCATAAGAATCTAACTTAAATCAGGATACAAATGGATAAGGATTTACTTTGCAGTCTGCTTCAGTTAAGATGGTGTTGAACATGCGTAGTTTTGAGTGATACGGCTCAAGTACATGTTATAGAACAGACATTAAATTGAATCTGTTTGAGAACACAGCTCTTCTAGAACAACTGTAAAGTCTACTTGTATATGCCAATGCATTCTAATTTTCAGACAATATTATTTTTATCAACTGTCCTTACTGTGTTCTCTCACTTAATTATAGATAACACCTTTTGAAATGTTGTGTCTGAAGTATAAACCTCAGTGATATATAAATAGAGTTCTGAAATACCTTTATTCTGAAAATGGTTGTTCTTGGGACTTTTGTGTTCCATTTTGCTTTCCACTCAGCATTCTGGAGGGTGCAGTCTTTAAAGGCTACTGTTATGCTTATTGAGAATTCTCGCTGTCTCAAAAAGATCACATTTAAGTGACAGGAAATTGTCACTTAAGTGACAATGAATCGTTTTATCAAATAAGAACAGTGCAAAAACTGTTGTATGTGCTGCCTCCATAGGCAAGCTTACAGTTTGGTTGTGTGCAGAAGTTCCCCACTTTCATTCATCTTACTACATCTACACTATATTATCTTTGACAGAGTTTGCAAGGCTATTCGGTTTGTAGCTTCTACTAGTTGTTCTGCCACTAAGATTTGGAAGTAGCTTCTACTTTATAGCTGTTACAGGCTATGTGCATCTGGACAGTTTCTGCTTTTACTGTCTGCAGGATAGGACATCATGGTGAATATCCAAATATATGATACCTTTCATGGAAGACATTAAATATGATTATTGTCCTTTTTTGCAATTCCTAAATTACTAAGCAGTTTATGTATGGTGCTGAATGTTTATGCAAATTGCTTTAGAAAGGAAATTACATTCTCTAGGATGAAGAACAGAGAAGTAATTTCAGTGTTTATTGAAGAAGGAGAATTGAGATGATTATTGACAACTTGCATCTGTTTCCTTTTTTTGTTTGTCCTATTTCTCTATCTCTGTTGCTCTAATTCTCTTAAAATGCTAGAAAATTTAATGTTCATGCTTTCTTCCATTTTTCAGATCTTGATGTTTTGTTTAAGCAATTTGAAGATGCTTTTCATTTTATTTATGATAGTTAATAAATAGATTATGCATAAGGCCAAATTGTACTTTTAAAATAATTGATTCAGTGTACTGTTTGAGTTGTATTGGTCATGTGTTTTTTATTGAATGAAACTTGTTCAAAGGTGTGGTACTTTTCCGATTTTAAAAGATTTTATGATTCTTACAGCAAAGGTATCCATTTGCAGGCTGGTTTTCTCTTATTTCATGATGTTGTTTGTGGAATAACTGAGAAAACAGTGAAGAAACATAAGACATGGTGAAAAAGGGGAAACAGCAAGACGCAGACACACTTAGACAACCTTGTTGTCTTGTAGCTTAAACATGTTTTAAAATATTTGGTTGAGTATTTTAATGGCTTCAAGTTTGTATCCTAAGGTATGTTTTAGCTGTCTTGTGATAACTTATTTTTCATAGTCAGTAGGTCTTGTATACTACTTTTCCCTTGGAATAATTTTGAAAAAATCCTGAAGCCATTGAAACAACTACAAAAACCCAAAGCAAACCAAACCCTAGAGAGGAACCCAAACAAGTGTACCACAAAACAATATTCCTTCCTCAGAAGATCGCAGCATACCTGCCTTACATACATATATCAACATATACATTTCTAATGTGTTTGGGAAGACTTCCTATGATGGTGGTTTCACAAGCTGCTGAGGAACTTGATAGCTCAATATGATAAGGTTTTAGTATTTTTTTCCAAATATCTTACCACTTTAGTGAATAATTCTCAAATTACCAAAGAAAGGAAGGACATGCAGTAAGAAACATGCAGCTATTGTTAATTTCCAGCAATAAATGACATGTGTACTGTAGTCTGGGCTTAAAAAAAAAATTAAAAAATGGAAGTGATCCTTATGAAAACTAGAAGTGGCTGGAAGGCAGTACTGCCAGCTCAGTCTCCTAGTCATTGCTAACACTTTATATCGGGAAGTATATATGTTTCCTATAATCTGTTTTTTAGAACTGGCTTGTTTGTTGTTAGCTGCCTCCATAGCTGTGAAAGATTTTGATCATCTTCTACATAAAGAAATGCTTCCGTTCTATGGCTGACTTGGAAGATTTTATGGTTCATGTCTTCCCAGTGGTACTGTGCTAAGACAACAGGGTAGCACTTTCTTAATGTACTTTAATCTGGATCTCGTTTGTGACAGGATCTGTCAGATTTTACTAAGAAAACTGAAAAAGTCCATTACCAAGAGCTGGCTTCATTTCTTAATTTTGTGCTGATCGTTATTGTAAATTTAAAGATGTGGTATATAAACTAGCATGCAGAAATCCAAAGCAAGCTGGAAACGTAATAAATTTTGCATGTTTTCTTAGTTACATTATATTTACATTTTTTTTTTGTCTATTGAACACGTCCAAAGAATAAATCAATGCAAAACCTGTTTTATTTCAGTCTTGGAGGTAATCCATTAAAGTCATAAACAGAATGAAGTTAAGATCTGGCAATGCAAAGTTTCTGACTTACACTTCAACAAAATAAAAAAAAATGCAGGTTAAAGTTTTATAAAGTTTATTCCACAATGTTAAAATATACAATTAAATTAATAATTACAGTTTCTATGAACAATTGAACAGGGTCTAGAGCACAATCCTTATTACTAACTGCTGAGGGAACTGGGGTTCTTTAGTCTGGAGAAGAGGAGGCTGAGGGGAGACCGTATCGTTCTTTACAACCACCTGAAAGGAGGTTGTAGGGAGGTCGGTGTTGGTCTCTTTTCCCAAGTAACAAGTGCTAGGACTAGAGAAAATGGTCTTAATTTGTGTGTGGGGAGATTTAGATTGGACATAAGGATATATTACTTCATGGAAAGGTTGTCATGCATTGGCACACGCTGCCCAGGGAAGTGGTTGAGTCACCATCCCTGGAGGTATTTTAAAGATATGTAGGTGTGTCACTTAGGGACACGGTTAAGTGGTGGACTTGGCGGTGTTAGACTAGTCCACCATAGCTAGTCTGTCCATGGCTAGACTCAAATGATTTTCAAGGTCTTTTCCAACCTAAGCAATTCTGTAATTCTGTGATTAAATCAGATGTTATAAGACAGAAACGGCTCTTACTTGTTTGATTAAAAGTAGCAACAATTCTGTCATATACAGAATTACAATGCTTCTCTTAAGATTTATTTTTTATAACACTAAAACCACACAGACTAAATGACAAGAAAGTTTAAAGTATGATATATGGATAAGAAAAAAGTGTGAAGGTACTTTGGCTAGTCAGGATGGGCAGATTAAAAAGGAAACTATATTCAACTAAAATGGAAGATGCTAGGAAAAAGAAATTGAGAACGGAATATAGAGAAACCGAGTCTTTTTTTTTTTTTTTTTAAGTTGAAAAAGAAAAAGGCTTACTCTGTCTTGAGTTTCTGCAGATTGTTATCTGAGTACTTAGTAACTAGATGGCACAGTTTTTCCACTGGTCACTACTGGGATCAGGAGTGCTGTTGACTGATTATGATTGCAAGCATTTTATTAAAGCAATTTAACTGCAGAGATGCAAAAGCATTCTTGAAGAGAATATATTGGCAGTAATCACAAACAAACACACACACACACAGAGTTGTTGTGGCTAAATTTTCTTTGTTTCTGTTTTACTCTTCCTTGAGTTCCTTTGTAAATAAAAATAAATAAATCCAGGACTGATATTTAATCTGGTTATATCTGTGATGGATTATTAGCAAGAGTAGTAGATCTTCATGGGGCTATGAACGACTTAAGAGATAATTTAGTGCTGTAATCTGTCTGCTGAAGTTAACGCATAACTGTACATGGGATTTCTGACAGAGGAGGAGAATACACATCTCCTTCCCTTCTGAAAGAACATTGATTACTGACAGGAAGGGAGGAAGGAAAAAAGGCAGAAGCAGAACAAAACATAAACTAAGACACTGAAGATCATTTAATAATCAAGGGATATGGCTTATTTACTCAATGAAAAATTTAAAACTGTGGATTTTGTTCCTGAGGTACATTGCAATGTTTGGGTTTGGGGGATGCAGGAGCAAATAAAGAAAGCATTAATTAGTTAATCTATCCTTAGCTATTACAATAATGTGAGCATTTACCACATGCCCTTTCCCTCTCTTTCAGCTGTGGAACTGAACAATAATATCCATAATAGTTGTGTAATTTGATGGGGGTGATAAAAACCCAAAACAAAATGTCATATTTGGGTCACCACATTATGTTAAATTCAGAGATGCTATAAAATCAGCATAGATTGTAATCTAGCTGGTCTTTTCACTAACTGTGCATTTCTTTCTTGGCATTAAGTTAATATATGGAGTTTATTTCTCTCTGGGATGATGTTTTTCAAACCTTGCTATTTACCTGTGTAATCATTCTGCTTTCATTTGCCAGTAAATGCAATTATATGAAAACAGGCAGATGAGACTACTGACCCATAACCAGCTATCCTGTCATTTTAAAACCTTTTATCTTCTAATTAGGCTGTCCTAATCATCTTTGTATTTTTTAAGTTTCTGTGCACAACTGAAGTCAAGGACAGAATAGACCAATGGTTGGTTGTAGGTTTGATTATCCACTGTATCGGGATTTTCTCATGTCCAAGAAATCAATGAGCTCAGTTCTATCTTTCATCCCTGACTGCATTTGCAGAAGTAGCCAGCATAATTTTTAGTCCTGAATGATATCTATATCGGTAAAGAATGCAGGAGAGAATGAGACAGAAGAGAATTTTAAAAACATGTAACAAGGGTTAACTTACTGCTGCAGTCCTTAGAAGAAAATTTCTTGGGCATGTGTTATAGTTTTGCATAAATACAAGCATAACACCCTTGGTGAACTGAAATAAATCAGAAAACTTGTTTAATTATAAATTATAGATCACATTGTTCTCTCTACATCTCCTCTAACAGTTATTTCTTCATCTCATGCACATCAAATCATGTGTATATCATCAAAAAATCTGAATTTTAAAAATTAATTTTCCTATACATGATGGAAATTGGCAATCAGAAAATTCTGAACAGTACACAAGTGTTTGTACATAGTTATCTTCTTGCATTTATAACAAATCTGAACAGAGAAAATACAGATTCAAAGTCTGTTATTTCTAGATAGTTTCTGAGCAGCTGGTATTGAGAATCTGTAAGCCAAGCAAAATTCCTTTAAGTCTATAAACCATTTTGTTCTCAGTAAATGTGAGAAAAATCTGGGACTTTCTTCTTCCAGAGCTAAGTTGATGTCTCGGAGAGCTGAAGTTTTAACTGGTATGTTTTGAAACTTGCCCTTTTTTATCTTATTTGGAGTTTCATCTTACTCCTTCCATGACTGTAGCCTGTTTGCTTGGATTGCAGTGAGTCTACCTCAAAAGAGATGAAGCTCTTTTGCATGAAAATAGGATGAGTTTGTACAGTATGTCTACCCGCTACAACCAATAAGGCAGGTGCATGCACCTATTAGATATGTTGTAACTTCAAAACGTGCAAAACGTTTTGTGCACATGGAGACTAGTTCAGACTGTTTCCCATGAAAGGCACAATGGAATCCACAATGGTTGTCTGCTTAAGTTCCCCAGGCAGGCAGGCCCTCTGGGTATGCCAGAAGGCTGCGTATGCCTGTTCACACGCGCTTGGAAGTACTCAGCCAACAGCCAAAGGGTGACAAGTTTTCCTTACTGCACAAATGAAAGCCGAGATTTTAATACCTCACTTTTATGCGTTTTAGTGTTTAGAACTCTTTCCAAGAAGATGAAGACAGTGAGTTCAAATCAGTTCAAGAAATGCAAACGGTATCTTCTCCCACCCATCAGAGTTCAAAGCAGTACTCTGTCTTATCTGTCAGGATCTATGACTCTTTAGAAACATCAAGGATAACCATATATTCATTGATAACATATCAATATATACCTTGTGGCAACACACTGGGGACTTTTATCTACTGCTGTCAGAAGGTTTTGATTTGGTGTTGATAGGTCAAACAAAACCAGTCTTTTCAGTTATAAAGTAGGAAAAAATGCATACTTAATTTCTAAATGTACTAATTCTGAAATAAAAATACAGCAAATACATGCAAAATGAGAATTTTCATTCACGTATAAAAAATAGATATCTTTAAATGAGACTATATAGCTGACAAAAAGTAATCTATCCTTAATTGTAATAAGATAGCCAAAATAAATTTTCAGCTTTAATATTTGCAGTGCTGAATGTTTTTCAGGTATACACAGATAGTTACATAAGAGTTCTTTTAAAAGAAGAGGTTTTTTTAAAGATTAAAAACACCTTATATTCCAGGGTGAAATATAATTGCTAATCAGCTCAAGACAATTTTTCAAGTGTACCAAGTTGTATACTTCATTTATGCATAGTTCTCTTACTGCCTTTTGGTCTGTGTGCACACTGAGTTGCGTACCTTAGACAAGCTTCCTGGTTTTACTAATTCAATTAATGAGCTGAGAGGTTAGTAAAAGCTAGGTTAAGTTTATGCTTAGAATAGCAGTGTCTAAATACAGAATTGCAGTTCTCAGAAAACTGTCTAATTACTGTATGTTTTTAGACTGACCCAGTTGTACATGATTATCACTTCTTTTATGCATTTTAACCTTTATATACATTTAAAAGAGATCTTGGACTCAGCAATGGATAAATGCAAGACAACAGATCTTTTGGAAAAGACAGATTCTGTTTTAATATACTTTGCTTCTTGCAAAATTACTCTGGAAATTAATACATACCTAGAAACACACATTCTGTAAGTTTGTTTTGTTATGTTTGTCAAGATTAACCAGGCTCACCTCTTCAGCTCATTTTGTAGGATGTCATACTGAAGACAACTGGCTTTCTTGAGGCCAAGGGAGAGAGGTGGAAGTTGTTTTTTTTTTTTACAGATTTAGGATGAGCAAATATTAACTTCTTTAATTTTATGCTTTTTTGGGGACTGCCATTGCAGAATGCATAAGTAGACACTATCAGGAAATTGCTAACTCCAAGGTGATTTTGGTTTTGTGCAAATGAACGGTATTAAAGCTGGAACTATTTTATCAGAGTATTCAGAAAACAGGATTGGCAGCTTAACCAGGATGAGGCCAGGAGCTGATTACCTGGAATGCGTTTAATAGCATTTAAATTCTATTTTATCAAAAGCTGAGAAACCTTGTGTTGGATTATAGGGACAGCTGTATGCTGACTTGGCAGGGTTCTTTAAAATAGTCCATTAATATTGTGACCAGAAGTATAGATATATGGAGGAAACTAAAGCTGTAGTAGTAGCTTTTGGCACTTTTTTTTGCGCACTTAGCACAAACAGACAAACTTAGCAAACTTTACATCCCAGTGAAGTGGGATGTAAAAGGTTGTAGCTCATCGAAGTTCTAGCATACTATACAAAATATTTATGACAATTAGGCCAAACGTCTTTGGGAAGAATCTATAATGAAAATAAAATAATTTTGTCCTTACCCTGTGTGAATTCTAATAGAGAAGCTCTTTTGCTGCATGAGAAAAAATTTGAAAAGGTGAGTGTAACCGAGAATTCCACATTTCCTTCCAAACAATTTTCTGTCTACTTAAGCCAGGACTAAGCCTACACACCATTGTTTTTCCAGCAGAGGCGTGTCAGAGCAGCACCTCTTCTTACTGACCGTCTGTTGGCTGATCATTCATTTCAAGGATGAGCTTCATATATTCCAGCTATTTTCTCTTCGTATGTTAAGCATCCTCCTATCTTCCCCTCTTGCTCCCACGGCCTGATTATCAAAAAGCTGAATAAATAGTGACTATATCAATGAATGTGTCAGGAAACATAGATATGTTGAGGGGAAAATCTTATTGAAAAGATCTGTTACTTATTTTCACAACTAAATCACACAAATTGATATATGTTTTAAAAGGTGCCACTAATCCTGCATACAAGGAATGAAACTACAGTAATTTCTGCAGTTCATAAACATTTGCAAGCTGCTAAGGGCTTGTTGGGTTTTGGGAAATGGAGATGGGATTTATACAGATTTCATTCTATAGCTGGAAAGCCACAGGCTAATAGGAAATACCAGCTTGCATTTTATGTATTTCTAAACTTTATGCAAAGAAGAACCTTTGGGTTGAAAGCTTTTTGATTTAATTCCTAAAGTACAAATAGAATCACAGTATAAAGTCAGAAAAAACTTTGTTATATTAGAAGTGTTTTGAACCCTTTTGTCTCAGTCACCACTTTTCTGATGAGATTGTCAGAACAAATGCAATTTTCACAAATGCACCTTAACCACTTTGAAGATGTTTTTTTTTTCTTATTTTTCTTATTTTTCTTATTTTTCTTCTTTTTTTTTTTTTTTTTTTTTGGAGTAGTCATACATACTTTGTCTTTCACACGCTGTTTTAGAAGGTTGTGATTCCCTTAAATTAAAGCAGTGGATTTTTGTGCAAAAGAGTTGGTAATTGTGGGTTAGAATCTTTATTTCATCTGGACTGGGGACATGAAGATTGTTTTTCCTGGTGCACATGAGGCAATAGTTAGTGCTGGGAGCTACTTATTCAATTAGAGAAACAGTTAGTCATGAAAATCGGTGCAATTAATGTTGTTTTCTAGAGGTATTTGTCCTCTCTACAGAAGGAAGTGTTAAAGGCTTTCTATGCCTCCTCCCTATCCTCATCTCAAGTTCGTAGGATTATGTACTAGGTGAGGAGAAATTTTTGCAGCTATGTTAGTCAGAACAGAGAGAAAGCCTATGAGTTTAAGAAAAGTTTAAGGAGGAGTAGTCTGGTACAGAAAAAAACAAAAGACGTAGTATAATTGGAAGCTGGGATGAGACACACACATCCACATTCTTAATAAAATCTACAGCTTTGGCAAACCCCTGTAATAGCCAATGCACTCCTGCAGAAAATGAATTCTGTCTAAATATCCAAGAAGTCTTAAATTGTCTCTGAACCAAAACCGAAGCCAAAAGCCTGTTAGAGTAGGAGAAAAGAAAGGTAAAAGGAGAACTCAGGATAAATTATTTACAAACTGCTTTTGGTCATTGTATATTGAAGATACTTAGGCTCTATTCCTTGTACTATCAAGAAGTTCTTTTGAGCTCTTCAATTTGATATTTTCTTCTTTGTGCCTCTGTTTACTGAGTAAAATTGGAGATTATTTTACTCCATTTTACTTTTTCATAATCTTCTTCTATTTATAGTGTTCTTCACATGCATTTATCCTACAGCTGCCTGTACATCTTCTCTATCTAAAAAGTTATGAGAGGAGGGGGACATTCACTATTAAGGCGATGCAAATAATACAAAATACTGTTTGAAACTGTTAATGTCTTGATGTTTTAAACCTGTGATTCTGTTTTGTAAAATTTTATGAGGATAGAATAATACGAATAGAAAAAGTCAACGAGGCAGAGAGTAGTATAGCATTAGGTATGTTTCAGAAGGTATTACCTCCTTAAACATTGTTTGTTTAGTAAAATGTATAGTTATCAGTTTGATGGAAATTAGAAGACTAATTTTTTGTTAGCTTTGCTAAATAGGGGTAGTTGTAAGGTCCTAAGTAGACAGTATTCAGGTTTTCAGACTCTACCCAAACCCCCATTACTCCGAAGCTAACCCTAAACTCAGCCTCGTCCTTGGTGTCTAAAAGCAATGCATGTTTTCCTACAAAGAATGCCTAGAACTTTTACCTAGTCTTTCGCATTTATACTTGGAAGCAGTCTGATTGCCTGTTCTGTTTCTTTTGTGATTTAGGAACCAAAAAGGAATGCATCATCTCTTCCTAGCCTCTATTAAAGGTTTAACACAGACATTACGTTAATTCATTCAGAATACATTGAAATCAATGCAGGACTCACCATTTTCATTTCAGAACTCCAAGTGGTTGGGGAGTAATGAGAAATGGGTTGATAAATAAGTTGAAGAAATTTAGTAATCTGTCTCTAGTTTTCTAGGTTACTGCTTTAAGCCCAGACAGCCACTTGCATACTGGCGTTCAGTGTGTTTCACAGCCAGTTCAAGCATGGCTGTGCTACAGCCAAGAGGTAAATAGGTGGCCAAATGAAGTTAAATGAGTAGCCTGCCTCTTTTTTTCTGGTGGTGTTTGTGCCTTCACTTTCATTTTTGTTAAGTGAATAAAAGCTTACATGGTCCTTCATACAAGAACAGGACAGCTGTCTTATTTTGGTGTCTGCTTCCCTGTCTGAAGTCAGAGAAATACTTACATAGTATCATAGAATCTGTTTAGTTTGTACAAGACCCTTTAGATCATAGAGTTGAATCATTAACTTAATGCTTCTAAGAACACAACTAAGCAATGTCCCCAAGCACATTACCTATATCCCTGTGTTCATTACATGTTATATTAAAGGTAATAGTCACTCCTTCAGACTAAAAGTTTGAGAACACAGACAAGACCTTAAAGAAGTGCATATGGAAATGAGTGATGCTTCTTTGGTGTAGGACAGTTGAGTTGCTTTATCTGTTGAATTAGAGTCTAACGTTATGTGTAAGTTCATGTCTGTCTAGACTCTAATTTACTAATCAGATGCAGTAATTATATAATAATGGGGTAACAAGGTTTTAACAACAGTCCTGAGAGAATGTTCTGTGTATTTTTCTGCTAACTGATCCTGACTACGTCTCATTTTCAGTACCATTTTTATTCAGTAAATTATTCTAAAATGACAAATTGAAGCTTAAATGACAGTTCAGGAAATTAAGACTACAAGTGCCTCACCCCTCTCATTGTGAAGAAATTCTTCCTTATGTCTAGTCTAAATCTGCCCCTCTCCGGTTTATACCCATTGCCTCTTGTCCTATATCTACATCTGGTTTTGCTAGAGGAAGATGCTGTACTGAGGCAACCACCACCAAAGGCTGATAAATAGAGGATTTTTTTATTATTATTCATATTTCATTAATGGGTTTGTTATCAGTATGATTGTTCAAGTGATGCTGCAATGTAAACCTAGACGTTTATTATGTGGCATCCTATCAAATACATATTATCACATTCTAAGGGGGTTATTGAATTAAAAGTAATAATTTACATGGTTCTTAAGGTATGGTTCTCCCATCAACCATATCTGTCAATTTCACTTTAAAGGTAGTTAAAGGATTCACATCAACTGCTGCAGTATCATGACTGTAGGTATGAAAGAGGTTCTCTCTGTCAGGGAGGATTGCAAATTTTCGGAAATGTTATATTTTGCAGTCATTCATTTGTGCCCTTGTTGATTTTACAATATTAGTAGTTAAGCAAAAATGTTGACATCATCTAGTCAGAGATAACTTATTGATTAGTTAATAGTATGCTTTTCAAGTTTCCTGAAATAACGATTCGTTTGGGGAGTGGCATCTGTTTTGTATGCAATAAACCACCTTCAGTTTGGCAATGTGGTAATCTGCTTAAGTGCACACAGAAAAACACGTGAATCAGTACATTTCATATTGAATATGTCTCTAAATGCTCTTTTCTTCATTTTTTAGCATTCCGATTAACTTGATTAGGTGATTTTCTTTGCTTTTAAGACATAATGGAAGGGTGCTGAACAGCATTTAATATGAGAAAAAGTTAATTTTCCCGTTCATTGTGATTTTCAAATAGAGCCTCAAGAGACACTTCCCAGAATGGTGTGTGTGCTTTTTCAGAGTGAACATTCAATCAGTTCTCTAGAGTAAGGTGCACAAGATCTAAATAGATACAAGAACCATGGTTTGGGGTGTTTTTTAAAAAGCTCTTTTCCCTGAAAGTTACCACTACTAAAATATTATGGCCTTTTTTGGGAAGTCAGTCTTGGGTCTTAAATATATCTTTTATTTGAAAAGCTACAATGTACTTTAAGTTTTAAATTAATATTGTCACGCTAGATTAATTGCTGACATTTTTCTGTTTAAAATCATTTGGGCACCAGGATTAGTTCTCCCATGCAGCCTCTGATATTTGTAGGCTAAATGATGCATTTCTCCCAGAGACTGCTTCAAAGAATGTTTCCTATGCGCTAATGTTTTGGTTTGGGGTTTTTTGTTGGTTGGGACGCTAGATTAACTTTCTGGGTACTTGGAAACGTAATATTTCAGGCAGGAATCTGATACTTTCTTTGGTTTTGAGTGATATTAATTCTTCCTCCAGTGTCTATGAAATTGTCAAGAAAGTAATTGAAATCACAAGACCTTTTCTTGAGGTGGGGAGTGTGTGTATGTGTCTGTCTTTTCATGCCTGGAGCAAAAAATTAGTTGAAGAAAATTTGCTGAAGGGATGCATATGTAAATGGATATATCTGTTTGATTGCTAGATAGGTTAAACTTTAAACAAGTACAAATAATAAGATATACTCTTCTTGAGTATTCTTTATCTTCTGCTTGAATATTCTTGACTTTTCTGCTTGTTTTCTGTGAGAAATCCTGCTCTATGCGGCGAGCACATTTCTATGATTAAGTACTTTACGAAGAACAAAGTTCTCAAAGCAATACCCATGACATCTTTCATAACGTATAATCTATAGAAAAGTGTATGAGCATAGACTGATAGCTTGTGTTTGGATGAACTAGTGATGCATTAAGCTACTGTTAATAACAGCTGTAAAATTACTTTGAGATAGGTAATTCTGTGATGTTTTAAGGATTAAATCATTACAATTTGATAAAAAAACACCCTAGAAATCTTGATTTTTTGTAGAACATTAAATAGATTTATGAATGTGAGACTATGAAATTGGGATCTCAAGCTACCAAGACATCTTTAACTTGAGATGCATTTCTCCTTTGAGTTATTAGTGATTATTTTTTCATTAGTCTACCTTTGAGGTTATTAAGGAGTCAGATGATGAAATGGAAAGCTTATTTTAGAAATTAGTTTAATTTGACCCATCATTACACATATTATTGACAAATTCCAACAAATTGCTTTAGAATAGTTTTGAAGCATCAGTTCTGGACTGTACCTTGTAATCCTGTATTTACCAAGAACTAAAGACTCCTTAATTTAAAAAGTGAGCATTAAAATTAAACTAATAGAAAATAGCATAAATTCCAGTTGAAATTTTCTTATGCCCTGTGTTATCTGATGGCTTTCATGTTGTTCTTCATGTAATATGCTTTTTCTGTTTTAGAGCTTTTAAAATATTTAGTGGTAATATTTTATTTTTTTTTAATGTTAATATTCCCTTCCAAAAAAAGTTGCAAGCATTTGGAAATGTCTTCATGGATTGGTAACTTAAACTAGAGTTTATTTTATGGAATATTTGCTACAGAAACCTTGTCAGTCTTGTATAAAATGTAAGTATATGAATTGTTTTGATGTGTATGCCACTACACATCATATTTTTGACTCTTTAATTGCAAATTAGAGTAAATCAAGATTTTAACAGTTGAAAAATGTTAGAGTAGGAGACATTTCCTTAAGAAAAACAATTGGCTACTTATATACACCAAGAGCAGAGATGACTATGAATAATAATTTTAAATTTTCTTTTCTCTTCTTTTTTTTTTTAATTTTATTTAAACGGACTGGCTTTGTTCATCTTTCATTGCATCGCAATATAATTGATAATGTCCCGATGATTACTGCAAATAGGTAAGTTAAAATTACTTCTCTCTACTATAATATCGATATTCTGTCAGATGTGAAGAATTAATAATTGTCCAATTCAGTATGGTTTTTAGTCTGCTTACTAAACAGTGCATAGTTGTTTGCTAATTGAAGTCCAATAGAGATTTATGTGTTTTCTTTGCACGGGATGCAATATCAGGATGATCATATCATTTCTGTTCACTAGATATGCTGGTTTGGATTGAAAAATATCACCTTCATTTTTATTGTCATACAAAATAGCTGCTAGGTTTCAGGTTTTATAATATTAAAACTATTGTTATTGTTGGGATCCTATCCTTTGTTTTACTTCATAATCCATTACTTTACTATGATTCTTTTTCCTCCTAGCCAAAAAGAACGAATAAGAAAAGAAAAACACCCTAGTGGTTAAATTCTAAATTCTACTGCAGGAATTCTTTTCTTCACCAAATAAGTTAATGTGCAATACCAACATAATATGCTGATTTTTCTTTTGACGATATCTTAGAATTAGTACACAAAATCTCCCAGAACTACTTGTTAAAGAACAGATTTAATAATTTATTTTACTTTACTGGCCAAATTTATTATCAGAGCAGGTTTTCTGCTCATCCTATTTTTAAGTAAGAGGAGCACAGATGTGGACTGCTTTTAGATTTTGGCACCAGTATTCACCACATAATTCACAAATACATATTCTCTAGAAACTCGGTGTACCTTTTAAAAAGAAATGTAAATGATTTATAAATGACTTTTGCTGTTCACTGCTGCAACTTCAAAAAAAAAGTTCATTTTTCCTTATTGTCACTTTATTATCTGTTGATTAACACACTTATGTTGATTGCTTAATTGAAAAAAGATTTTCAATAAATGAGATGAACTCTAATACTAAACAATGCACCAGAATTCCTTTAAGAGTACTGTTACATAATCTTTAAGTAACTTAATTTCAAATTAGAAAATTCCTTTTTGTCCACTTTACTCTAAGGTAAAATGATGCCAAATGCTTATTTCCCTTCCCTTCCCTTCCCTTCCCTTCCCTTCCCTTCCCTTCCCTTCCCTTCCCTTCCCTTCCCTTCCCTTCCCTTCCCTTCCCTTCCCTTCCCTTCCCTTCCCTTCCCTTCCCTTCCCTTCCCTTCCCTTCCCTTCCCTTCCCTTCCCTTCCCTTCCCTTCCCTTCCCTTCCCTTCCCTTCCCTTCCCTTCCCTTCCCTTCCCTGCCCTTCCCTGCCCTTCCCTGCCCTTCCCTTCCCTTCCCTTCCCTTCCCTGCCCTGCCCTGCCCTGCCCTGCCCTGCCCTGCCCTGCCCTGCCCTGCCCTGCCCTTCCCTGCCCTTCCCTGCCCTGCCCTGCCCTGCCCTGCCCTGCCCTGCCCTGCCCTGCCCTGCCCTGCCCTGCCCTTCCCTTCCCTTCCCTTCCCTTCCCTTCCCTTCCCTTCCCTTCCCTTCCCTTCCCTTCCCTTCCCTTCCCTTCCCTTCCCTTCCCTTCCCTTCCCTTCCCTTCCCTTCCCTTCCCTTCCCTTCCCTTCCCTTCCCTTCCCTTCCCTTCCCTTCCCTTCCCTTCCCTTCCCTGCCCTGCCCTGCCCTGCCCTGCCCTGCCCTGCCCTGCCCTGCCCTGCCCTCTTTTTGGAAAAAAATAGATGATGATGGAGTTTATAATGTAGTATTTGTCTGTCAAATCATTATTTTTGCCTCTGAAGGACTGTGTTTGTGGAGTTCTGATGACAAAAAGAAGCATTAGCGTGCTTCCCAAATCTGTGAATCAGTATTCAAGGTCTAGTTTTCCCACAGCTTGAAACAATGCCTTTCATCAGTAATTTACTTAAGCCTGCCATGTATAGTAAAAAAAAAATGTTAACAAACACCAGATAAGAAAGACAAAAATATTCTGACTGTTAGGGCAGATAATTTATCAATTATCTTTAGAAGTCTAAATCCAAGGAAAGTGTGCTATGAAAGCTCATTTCTCAACTGATTTTTCTAGTGATAGATATTTCTATCCAAAGTACTTTTTATTTCTTTTTTTTAGTGTAGAGTACAAGGAATTTAAACAAATCTAAACTCATAGGATGAGATTAATTGGCTTGGCTTTAGACATCTATATCTCAACTCCTCTTATCAGCAATGAAATGAAGTACTTTGAGAAACTCAGTTGATTTATTTTCCTAGACTATATGACTCCCTTAGAATGGAAGGAACTTATACTGATGAATTTAGTCATTATAAGGGCAACTCTCACTCTTAGTGCCAAATAAAATTGTTGATTTAATGTTATTTTTTAAAAAAAAGTTAATGTTATGTTTAAAAAAAACCCAAACCACAGATAATCTATGTTATGTGCATTGAATTTTATACCAGCAACTCATACTATCAGCCTTTGCTCTGATCTGACAAACTGAGTTTCTGAGACAACTGAGTTTCTGCAGCATTTACCTGTATATGTTGATTTGCCAGCAGTGCGCTATAATATGCTATTTTCTAGGCATCTGTTTTAGCACTAGATGTTGGAGTTGTTACTCAGAATATAGCAATAAATATGTCTTCACTGGTTCAACAGAAGAATTTGATTTTTGTTTATTGATGTCCTACTTCTTTCTAGGAAGATGATAAAAATGATGGGTTTTATTTGAAGCTAAATAATGGCCATATACACTTACTGTGACATTTCTAATGGACCTTCTGTGGAACAAAGAATTTTAACATCAGGAGACAGTACCTGTTAACAATATTATTGTCCTTTTAACAGTAATACTGTATGTCATAGCCTGTGGCCATTAGTTTTTAATTACGATGAATATGATGAAGGCAGTCTTGATAAGTTTTTCCAAATGTATGTCTCAATCAAGCTTTTAGGGGTGAATAATTGTTCCAATTAGAATGTTTTAAAATCAAAGGTACAATCTGTTCAAATTATTCACTCTCACCTATATATTGCATTTGAGAAAGGATTATATCAACTGTAGAGATTTTTTAAAAAAATATATACCAATGTACCCTTTAGTTTGAGAACTTGATGAAGTAAATTTTTTTCTACCTCAGAACCACTCATGCCTATTCTTGCTTACTATCAAATCTATTTCTACAGCCCTGAAATCTAATTTATTAACATCTGCATCACTGGATTTTGAAACATTTCTTTTTTCAATCAGATCTTCTTGGAGCACTTATGAAACCTAGTGAGGCAGACAAAAGTAATTTGTTACTTCTTTTTGACCAATAATTCTTCTGTGTGTAAGAAATCATTTGCTCGTACTTGCTGCTGCCTATCATTTGTGTAATCTCTGTATGACTGTCCCTGTAATAAATCTGAATGTAACAGTCTGAAAACTACAAGCCCAACCTTCCTTCCTTTGTGCATGACTTTTTTTTTTTTTTTTTTTTTTTACACATGCGTATGTGGGATATTTGAAACATGCAGGAGATGGAAAATATGATGTAACTTCTGCTGTTTTTTAATTTCTATATGGTGCAGTAGGCCAAAATTAGTGGGATTTAAGTTTACTATCCTTTCTGAATACTCTAAACCAGCTTTTATTAACTTGGTTTTAGGTATTTGGACTTGAAATGTTTTTCTTTACTTTTAAATGTGAAGGGTTCATCTGCCCTGCTCATTAGGACTGTGAAATACACTACCAAAATGGCAACTGCTTAGTAATTATTCAGTTTTGCTTTCAGACCAAAGTAACAAATATGTGTCTGGGATTTGGTTTTTTATTATTAAAAAAAAAAAAAAAGCCCGTGTTCAGTTTACATGGTTGCAGTGACTTAAGTCCTTCTTGATCTCACCATGGCATTTTCAGCAATATTAAAGAAAATTGAATATACCACATTTTAGGTCCGAAAGCCTTGAGGGCAGAGAGCTGGCAGTTTTACAAAATACAAACTTATTTATACACAGAAAACTAAAACAGGGTATTAGAGCTTATTCTGGAGTATCTATATTTAATATGTAATAATCCCATTAGTAACACTGTTCTTATGCCATGCACAGTATAATGTTAAGTGTAACAGAAATGCCTGAGGCTCTTCACTTCCAGAAATTTAATTTCACATCTAGCCCAAAAAGGTTCATCCATCATTGTGACATTAAATCTAGTTCATCTTTTTCTAAAGCTGAAGCCTTGCTGTCTCCTGTAATCTCTTAGATTGCCTGCTACTTGCATGCTAATTATAAAACTTGAATAAAAGTTGAGGGGGGCAGGGAACAGAGTGCAGCAGAGCACATGTGAATGAGCAGCTCAGCAGCTGACAGCTTAGGAAGAAATAGCTCATCTTTATCTCCTGTCTCTTCTCTGTCTGGAAATAGTGAGTCAATAGTGAAACCAGGGTTTGTAGTGGCATATTTATTTATACTTACATAAATATGTGCAGAGGAACATATATACATTTATATACAGTTCCTATATACCCTTTTCCCAGAATTAACTTTATGTAATGTGTCGCTTTCCAAGAGGAATTAAAAACGGGTCTACTAGGAACAGAATATTTTTAGCTATCCAGCAACACAGCAAATAAAAGAGAATAGCTTTTCTTTATATGCTGACATTTCTAACTAGAGAAAAATTATTTATTTTTGGGAGCCAGATATAAAATTCATAAAGAAACAGAGAAAAGTACAAGAAAAAGAAACTTTACTGTATCCATTTGCCACTTTCTCCTGCTGTAAGTTCCCAAAAACCTAATCTAAGTCTGGCTGAATATATACCTCCTTTAGTTTTTCTGTATATTTCTGTTCTCCCTCTCCCCCTCTCTTAAAATACAACATTTTAAGCTCCTTCAAAAGTTCATTCAGTTTCTCTTTTTTGCTTTTCTTTCCCAGCCATGCTTTAAGGACGTATTTGTCAGAGCACAGCACAGGTGAGGGTGGCCAGGGGTAGCAGTGTCCATGGGACCATCAGGGCAATGCACTGCCCTCCCTCCCCATCCAGTCCAGTGAGCTGAGCCAGGCTGAGCCAGGGATGGTGACTGAGGTCTTCTACAGCCTGTCCGTCCTCAGGCACTGCTGCAGCCCTGAACCCAGCTGGGAAGTCAGCCCCTGGGTCAGGACGGGAGGGGGCCAGAGTGATGCTTGGCTCAGCAGGCTCCCTGTCCCTGCCTGGGGCCACTCCTGCCAGGTCCCCAGGGCTGGCCTCTGTGCTGTACCTATTGCAGCAGGACTGCCTTCCTGTAGTGTAATATCTAACTGCATTTCTTATTTGACTGCTGAGTCCTCTATGATTTACCACAAGCTACTATCATGCAGTTAGTGATGATGGCCATGTTCCTTGATTACATCAAGTCAAGGTGTTCAGACTTGAGAGCTCACCAGGCGCAAGGGAAGACAGAACCAATATGGGCTGTCTTCTTCCCACCTTTCCTCAGTTGTTAAGTTGTTCCATGTTCCTCTCTTCTCCTCAAAATGTGGTGATCTCATATCTTCTTGACATTGTTGATCTTATTTTTGGGACCAAGTCTTGCACTGGCTTGGCCAGGCATTTTTCTTGCATATTATGTAGGATTAGTCTGGTGCCATCAAACATCTCTCCTACTTGTTCAATGGGATTATTCTGGTATTACAAGGCACGTTTCCCACATTTTCTGCATGCTTATTTCATTTTACAAAACATCTTTCTTATTTTCTCCATATCCTTAGTTCTTACCTTGCAGATTTTACTGCTTGTATGGGTTTTCCCATACAAGACATGTCTTAGTCTATGCAGATTAAGACAGAAACCTAAATTAAGGCTGCAGAGATTGCTTCTTATGGAGATCTCTGCAGAATAAAAAAAAAAAAAAAAAAAAAAAACCAAAAACAAACACTAATGAGCAAACTCTATACATTTTGTTTTCAAGCTGGAAAATGTGACCCATGATAATCATGCAGCTTAACTTGTTCATTAGGATGTTTATTTTGCTCACACTAATAAAGTCCAAGGATGTTTGTTTCACAAGATAAGTTCATAATTGTGGATCATTTACTTTTAGAGATAGCAGGCAACAAATACAGCGGTAGTATTGAAGATTGGTTCTCGTATGACTGTTCCTTCTCTAAATTAACTGGAATGAATCAAAACAGAGAGCAGTTTAACAGTATAGTGTTATGTTTCACTTGAAGTCAATGGTGCTTGTTTGCCTCAGAATACTAATACTTTACTACTTCTGCTAGTTCTTTAATGTGTCTGAGATTACTTTTTAAATGGTGAATTTTAAATAAAGGCAGCTCTGATATTCTCCACCCTAGGAAAATTAATGCTTAGAATGTGCTTTCCCACTGCTGTACTCTGTTTCCTTCTTTTGTATTCACTCCAAACATTCTTCCATGTAGACTTCACTTTTTTAACATTTCATCTAATTCTAATAACCTGATGTTCTATATTAATTCTCAGTTGAGATGAATCCATATTGAAAGTCAGTCCTAAGAAAGAGGCACTGTCTGCGATTACAAAAGTTTTTAAAAAAATCGTACTACCTGAAATCCAGTATAAGAATTGCCAAAAAAAATACTAAGTATTTTTCCTGAAATGTGTATGTGGCCCTTAAAATGGTAACGCAGTCAAGTTCTTTAATAAATTCAAATAGAATGCATTTTCTTTCTACAATATTTAAATATTTTAATTTTAAACCTATTTCTTCTATTTAGGCTACATTTATAATAGACAACTCTTCTTATCATGTTAAGTGAGAATTAGGAATGTGGATTAGGAATTAAGTACTTACAAATGAGTCCATGACACTGCTAAGGAGGATAAAAATATTTTCAAGCCAGTGACAGTGGGCTTTTTCTGCATGTATGCGACTTCATCAAGTGTGGTAGCTTATACAGAGACTGATTTCTGGTTGTTCTGAAGTTCTTGGGTAACATATTAATATAATGGCAACTATGCAAAATATAATTCTGTAGGTGTGTTTTAGGTTTTCTCCTTTGGAAGCACTTTTTCATCCTCCTAGCTGGACATCTAACTATGACTTTCAGCTTGTATTTGTGCATGTGTGGGAGCATATGTGTGCAAGTCCAAACTCATTTATTTAAATCTATCCCAAACAGACTAAACTATGTAGGATTGTTACTGAACTTTCAAGGGTGGTTTAATATTTTGGCCCTCACTTCATTCTGTTTCAAAGAGAAATTATATGCATTGACTGAAGGAGATGAAACCGTGGGAAATTGTATTCAACGGAAGAGTTAATGTAATGGAAATTATATTGGCAGATATGTAAAAGCAAACCATTAGCATATAGTATGTTTTATTTACACTATACGTATGTTTAAATTCAGAAGAATCGAGCAGATGTCTTGAAATATCCTTCAAACAGCACTAAAGACAAGAGCAAATATTTGCAAATATGATCACATTATGCAGCTATCAAATACAATTTTCTGTAATTAGTGGGTAAGCTGAAGTTGTTGACTTTATAATTTCATGACAATTCTGAATGAAGTTCCCCTTTAATTTTTCTTAGTAAATACCTCCGACACAGTCAGAATTGAAATGCAACACAGTTGTACTTTGACTTGTTGACTGTAAGAATAGCTAAGCTACAGGAAGAAAGACACGAGGAGGCAGAATTTTCTGCCTTTAAGACATTCATATGTTTAAAAAAAGTTTTACTTAGTAATCATATAGAATTCTGTTCTACCATAATGGAAGTAGTGACTTATTGACTGTCTCTGAGATATTCAGTGCTAAGAAGAAGAGGTATTAAATTAAAGAATGAAGAAAGGTATTAATGGCAATGCGGAACTCAGGAGGAATGTAGATACTTGTTAAAGTCTGAAGGGAAATGAGTGATATGCAAAGAAAAAATATGTTGATCTGAAAAAGAATTGTGAATAACAGGAAATAAAAAGTACTTCCTTTACAAGCTGTGGCATTTTGAAAAAAAACCAAAAACAAACAAACAAGGGGGAAAGTAATAAAAAAAGGATATAAACAAAGTCAGTGTTGCTCAGAGAGAAAATCTCAATAAACTCTAAAATGTGGAACAAGTCTACAAGGAATAGATCCAGTGACAGGTGGCTGATTTTTTTTGTAGTTTTTCTACATGAAACAGAGGAAACAAAAATGCAAGTGGATGTAGAAATATCTTAATTTTAAATAGTTCAGAAAAGAGAGCTAGGGAATAGAACAGTTTATGAATGGAATAGTTTATTATTATTTCCATAGTGGAAACTATGGGGAAATCTCTTGGATCATTACAAAACACACTAAGCAGAATACAGGGAAATATACTGAGACATGTGCACCACTGGATATCTGGGTATCCTTCCATATTTTTTCCTGTGATCTCGAAGACTTCTGTCAGGAGACGAATGGAGAACACAGCCGTTTTGCCAGTTGCCTAACTGAAGGAGTTAAGCTAGAACTACAAATGAGTACTGAATAATTTCCTTGTGCATAGCATAGCCAAAGTATACAGGCCTAAAGTGTTCTGTATTAATTTTGTTACTTTTTCCAAAAATAAGTTACATAATTTATGCTATTTTTGAAAGTGCAGTTAATATTACTTTCCATTTATTAGTGATTTATCATCTTGTGATGTTCTTGTATTATACACGGCCATAACTCTGAGATATTAGTAGATATATTGTTATATAATTTTACCCTGAATAAGTATCTCCGTTTTCAATGAGAGACAAAATAAGAAAGTTTGAAAGAATATGTAATTTGTGGATTAAGTGTATTTTTATGATACAATCATACAGGTAAAATTTCAAGATTTTTAAAAATTCTTTGCTATTGAATGGTTATCCACTACTGAATATGTCACAAGAGAATTGTATTATCTGAAATTAATTAATTTAATATCAGATTAAATTAATCTAATTTAAGTCTAAGTGTGAGGCAATAAAGGGAAGAAAGAAGAATGTATGAATTCATACAGAGAAAACTGAAAATTTACAGATTTGCATGTGTGACCTTGAACTTGATTAATCTATCATCTTCCTTACAAAGAGGCTGGAAGAAAACCCATGTGTGAGTGCATAACTCTGAACTCTCTTTTTGCTCTCATTGATATGCAAGAACAATGCAACTGACTAGAAAATTATGTTTTTCCCTATGATTTGTCTAGCATCAAATTTATCATCAAATTTGTTTTATGTTATTAATTCTAATGTCCAGATCCATTAGGACAGAGTAATGCAGTGGAGTCAGTGTATGTGTGTGGCCCAAGCATGTTTGTCTCAGGTGTTTCAATTTGTTGTTAATTTATTAATTCAGTACTGTGTAGGAATACTAGTTAAGAATTAGAGCTTTTTCAAGTCTTATTGTTCTCTGTACAACTGATAGGACAGCTGCAGCAATATTATAAGAAAGTTTTTGAAGCTTTTGTTATAAATAAATCCCAGAAATGTTGTCAGAAACATAGACTAAAATATATGAGGAGGGAGGTCTTTGGTGCAAATTTGAATTGTTCACTTGGTAGTATTTTAAGCCATGCATGTATTTAAGAAAATGAAATACTGACAAAGTGAGGACGATGGGGAAGGAAGATAGAGGGATGGAAAGAAAAGATCAAAAGTTTGTGAACTCTGAATCATAAAGGTGAAAAAGCAGGAAAGGAACACACCAAATCAATTATAAAAGATCAGATATGAAAACCTCCAACAAACCAACAAAGAGTAGTTGGCATAGTGAAGAGGTTTACAGAAGGAGAGGATCCAAATAAGAGAAAATTTTGTGGGCGAGGGCAGAAAGTAGTGTTGCTAGGTTAAGAGAATGCCAGTATCAGAAAAAAACAGTGACCTGTAATTACAGAAGGCAGCATGATGCAGCCTTTCTCTACCCAGTGATATAAGTGGGGGAAATGAACTGAGGAGTAAGCCAGAACCAAGATATGCTTTACTCAGAATAAATATAGTTGGAGTTACAGGCATCTCTTGGGAAGAAGAACTCAGCTGTGCCATTGTGCTCTATTTGTTCTATACAGAATCAAAGAATTCTCTTAAGAACACAGATGATTTGGCATTCAAATGTTACATTATGAGATCCAGATATATTTAAAGCGATAGTTACAATGTTAATAGTTGAAGCATCTATCTAGTTTTAAGTACTTCTGTGACAGAAGTGGGGTCTTTTGAAAAACATTACTTTTCTCAGGAGATGTCTTACAAATGTCCACAGCATCCATGTGGACAGCTTCTATAGCTGCTTTTACAACTGTTAATTTAAAATCAGTCAGTAAGTTATGCTGCCATTTTTTTTAGCATGGCTCTTGAGATATCCTCAATCTGTATTAAGGTGTATTTGTTCTGTGATCATTAAGATTATTAATAGTATCTCCATGTGATGCAAAATGCACAGTGTCATAATATTCATTTTTATCCTAATATTATGAGCAACTGCCTCAAGGATTTCCTAAATAGCAGGAAAACTGAGAAATGATCAGTTCTCATACCACCTTCTCACTTTACTAGCCCTTCTGCCTGCTACTCTCTATATAGCTTTTGGCACAGAACAGGCAGTCACATTTCTTCATATTCAAAGCTCAGCGAATATGTAATGGGGTGACTGAAGTTGTGAGAGCATTTTAAACCCCAGAATTGTTACTACAAATGAAGAAAAACATTCTTTTTTTTTTTTTTTCCTTTTATGTCTTGTGTTGTATCTCTTTGATCCTAATGGTGCCTCCTATTACTGTCAGTGGTAACAAGTGTAATAGCATCATAAAAGTAGGGCACATTTATGAACATGTACACGTAGGCAATCCAAACTTTTCTTAGCCATACCAACAGTATGTGTAACACTATATTAATCATCAGCTACAAGTGACCCTACACCCAGAACTGTATACATAAAGCTAGGTTCAGCGTTCCTGTGCTACTTGAGAACATTCAGTAGCCTTGCTGTTCTGTCAGCATTATGCTTTTCAAAGTTTTCAATTCCTAGCAGCAAAGCATCTGGAGCTGTGACTGCAGTTTTCATTCCAAGTCATTTCTCTGTGTTGTCGTACCTATAGTACTCGACATGAATTTCCACTACTACTCAACTGTGACTTTTTTTTCTGCTAATAAATTCATCCTCACAATGAAAATCTATTGAAGTTATGACACTAACATCTGCTATACCTGACTATTTGTGCTTTCTGTAAATCTAAATGCATTGAAAGATCTCTTTTGGGGTATGCTTCTTTCTTAGCTGTTGTTTTTCTGTTTGCAACAGAAAGAACAAAGTAGTGGCTCAAAATGGAGGATATTTAAAGTTGGAATTACTTAATGAAATCTCAGACTTTTAATCACTTTCTATGATGTGCAAGAGTAATGTAGCCTGCCCCATAATTTAGGGTTTGGGTGGATTTTTTTGGTGGGTTAGGATTTTTTTTTTTAAACCCTTAATTATATGCAATGTTGTCTAGTCATTAATTTTGGGAAATACTCTTTGTGTGTATTATTTGCATGCAGTACATGGATATGTTCTTGCATTTTAAAGTAAGCATAATTTTTTTAGTTATGTTTCTTTAAAGAATACCTGATATTAATACATTCTGTATGCAAACCTTACTTCAAGATCTTAATCACCATAAAAACTCCCTTTCCTCAACACAGGCTGTCATTTGCAGTGATAAAAGACTTCCTTACAGTTATTTATGACTAACTTAAGTGACAAGACCAGAAAAAAAATAAATACTGGCCCGTACTATTTACCAAAGAAAGTAAATTAATGAATTAATTCCTTTCCTATACAGATTATTAATAATTGATATTTTGTAATGGCTAAAATGAAGCTGAACTGAATCTATGTTCAAAAAAATTACATATTCAGAATGAAGGGAAAAGAATTTTAACTACATCACCTACTTTATAAGCTGTGTATGTTGAGGCTTTGCTACGTGTCAGCTTTCTGTGGATGTGCAATGACTGGTTTGCAGTCAGTGCAAAGGTGATTGATAAGTGACACTTTTCTTCTATTTTTAAGAAGACTGGTTGGGCAGCTGAATTTTGAAATAAAGATCATCCTTGTAATAAGAACTTTCCTAACTGCTGTAAGCATGGTAGGATTTGTGGTTGTCTGCTCCATATATATTTCCAACATTTGTTCTGTCTTTTAGAAGAGCTAATGTCAACATCAAGTAAACTCTTTGTCTTTCTGATTAGCAAATTTCCTGAAAATGTTTCTGTAAATGCCATATGTTTTGTTCCTTTTGTCATTACACAGATATCATTTACAGCAAGCACTGAAAATTTTGTCTAAGAGACAATCATTGCTTATGATTATATAATCCTAGAAACATAGAGATTTGGATCACAGTTCTCTTTATCTCTCTGTGGAGGTGTTTTGTATCACCAATTTATACGACCACTTAAAAACACTGTTCTTATTTTTAAATTGTAAGGTTAATCTTGCCTATCTTTCCACATCTAAAGCCCATACTTGCAAATTACTGGGAAATACAAAGTAATTGTGTTTCACTGTCTTGTAGCCTTAGGTGGAAGGAAAAAAAAGCTTTAAAATGTATTTTAAAATATATATATATGTAGATGAACTAAGAGTACAATTGAATTTTCTGAGCTGAAAACATGCCATTCAAAGACACAAAAGTAGACTGCTGTGGAAAAAAAAATATGGGGGAAAAAATAGGGAGAGATTTTATTCTAGTTTTATGGCAGGAGTAGTATTAATCAGTGAGCAGATAATATATCCAAGAACAAAATGGATAAAGTTCTAGTTCAGTCTCATAGTTAGAAAGTGAATAAAATAATGCATACTCATTTAAATAAAGGTCCAAGATCTCTTCAGCTGAGAAGCATAGCACAAATGAAGTGGAGCAATTGTGTCAAGATGGTTTCAAGACAAATCAGCTTGAAAATTTATTGGAATTGTTATTCAAAGTATTAGAAGAAAATCCTTCTCCTTCACTTCCTCTCCACCTAAATTCCTCATCCAATCACAGAATGTAATTTGAACTTTCATGAAGTTGATGCAATATCATCTGCATTTTTATTACAAGCAGTGTACTGTAAAATAAATTACACAAAGTGAAATATTTTTAAGTTAATTCGAACTGAAATGCAGGAATTTTACTTTACTATGAAGGTTGGCTAATGTAAAACAATTGCAGTTTAAAAATCATTTCCCTTGCTATAGATATTAATGAAGAAAAATATAAAGGTAAGTATTAAGCTCTCCTTTCTTTAATACCTTCAAGAGTAAATGGACAATGTGGGGAAGAAAAGGTAGAAGACATTAGATTGTCTTTCTATTTAGACTGTTGATGACAGTACTGTTTAACAGTCAGTGTATACTTATGGAAGCCAAGAAGTCTGTTTTCTGCAATTTTCTGGAAAAAAGACAACTTATTGTCAGGCTAAACGTAGTGAGTATGTGTGCAAAACAATTTGTAGAAACTTATATTGCCTTAATTGGGTTTTGAGTTCAAAGATTTAACTGGTCAAATCAAGTGGATTTGGATAGAATGTAGAAATCCATAATTCTTAGACTATAAACCGATTTCATCTCATTCTGAATTTGAAAAAAATCTTTCAGCGAGTAGGTGTTTCTCTAGGGTATTAATTTAAATACATTATTGTCCCAGGTAAGCAACAGACAAAATGGTGGCACAAAACCCCTGGAAATATTAGTTGTTATATTTGTATGTTTTAGGGGTATTTTTAAAGTAAAAGCCTTTTAGATAAATTGCACTATGAGTTCTTGTGTTATGACAAACGCTAAAAGAATTTGTTTCTAAATTATTGCATTAAAAGACTACTTTGTGGAAACTTCTAGTTTAACTGGACTATAAACCACCATAAAATGGAGCATTTTTTAGTATTCAATTTGGGCTGTGAAATAGTGACACTTAAAAAAAAATACTTGTTACAGTAACTTCTCATTTTAATTTTGGTAAAAACACTTCATTTCCAGAAGTGGCGTATTTCACTGGGAAGAGGAGAAGTTCTGAAATTCATCATTGATGATACTGAATATGTAAAACTGACTATAGAATGTGTGGGGATAATGCTTTTCAGATTAGTCTACCACTTACCTGAGTGGGTCAGGTGAAACTTCTTGGCCTTATTATTCACAAAAAAGGGCACTGGACTGCTCATGTCAACATGTTCAAAACTAGGCGAATGTTTGGTCAAAAATGTATCTGACTTTTTAGCTGTAAAATGTTTGCCTTTGAAGAGCTTAGGGAGAATTTCAGGGTGTACTTGGAAGAAAGGCCACGTTAAAGAAAAGCAAGCCCCAATTTCTCTTTGGCAAGAAGGAGAAATACGTCTTTTGTGGAAAAGTTTATAACTATAAATAAACAGTGATATTTCCTGAGTTTCTGACAAAAAATTGTTTATGTCACCAAATGACGTGTTTCTTGTGACTGAATGTCTTGCTGTCATATATTTGTGTTCAGTAATCTTACATTTTCATGTTACTATATTTTGCTAGTTCTGGTTATACACTCATACTATGAAATCTGGTGACCTTGTTCTCATGTTCTCTCCTTAGAGAAGTATGATTCTTGAAGTAAGATTATTTTGTTTCTTTGTTCTCAATTATTTCTGGTTCATGTGCGTGCAGACACCCATACTCATGTACTCAGGCATATATATTTTTAGGAGAATTGAAGCTAGAGGCATATAGCTGGAACTGAAAACTAAGGAAAGGGAGATTCTGAGGGCTTTTGTTTTCTGATCTTGATGAAGTCTGTTCAGTCTACAGACTTCTTCTTATGAAGTCTGTTTAGTGTACAGTATCATGGTAATCTTACTTTCAAAGCTGTCATTTTCCTGGAGCAGCCAAGCTGCAAAATGTAGGCTTCACAGTCGAGCTTTAAATCTGTCTATCTTCTAGTTTGTAATACCATTATAACAATTCCAAATATGTGAGTATGGTATTGGTTTCTATTTGAAATGAAAAGTGAAGGATGAGGAAGTTTGCTCTAGGATGAAAGTCAATATGGGAACAGAAGTGATTCCAGCTAGATGAAGAATGATCTAGAAGCTTAGAATGTGAGTAATTTGGATGTATGTACAAATGTGGCTTGCAGTAAGAGCCTGAGAAATTTAAATTCCTTTTTAGAAAATATTTGTGTAACAGATCTGCTATACAACTCCAATGATCAAATTCCACACCTTTCCCTGAAAAGGGGAAAAGATGTTTAAACTCATAATGCTTAGAAAGTGTTAGAAAATACAAAATAAAAATAAAACGCCATATAAGAACAGTGTCTGTGTTTTTTAATAATTTGTGAATGCCTTATAGGAGAAAGGAAAAAAGAAATTACAATATGCCTACTTATCTAACTCTCAGATTTAAGGTAGAAGAAGCTTGTAATCTTAAGGCAAGGAACCAAGAATTGGTTTCTGTGATTTCTGTATGAATTTGAGACAAAATCTCATTCAGTTGGCTTAGGCAACTGAGTTTCAAAAGCTTCTGAGTATGAAACGAATAATTTGTGGACTTTTGTAATTATTTATGCATGCCTGTTAAAAGTTGTGAGGCAAAGTTGAACCAATGGTAATAAAAGGCTTTGCTGCATAGATATTTTCATAGCAGAAGACAGTCAAGTCTTGAGGTTTCTTATAATTAAAATAATAGGTGCTTCCTAGAGTTAGAATGATCAGTAAACATATATGTGTCATAGCTATTCTTTCCAATTTTCATAAAGTGATGAAAAATCTGAGAATTTTTGCAGTTGAAAGAACTTCAACTTAAAAAAAACCCAAAAAATTGTTTTTTGTTATGCCTTGTCTGATCACATCTCTGACAGAAGTTTGGTTTGTGTTCTTAGAACAACAGTGGAATGTTTACATTCTTATTTCTCCATGGTGTTATATAATTAAGAATTGATGTCATCATGTCATTATATTATTGGAATAATATGTGCCTATTACTCTTCACCAGATCACTGAAGAATTAACTTAAAGCACATTCAAGCCTATTCCAAGATAACCAGGTTTAGGTGTAGTCACTGTCTTGCCTAAATACTTCCTTTGCTAACCTTTTTCTTCTTTCTCCTTTCTTCTCCTTATAAATATTTTCTTTTGCCCAACTGGCCTACACTGAAACTCTTTATTTGTTGGCAGTTGTAAGGAAAAATAAAACGAGAAACATTAAGATTGTTCTCTGGGAAACTACAGCTGAAATTCTGTAGAACATTAAGCAATTAACCTTTGTTTTGCTGATTGAAGGGCTTTTTGCTAGCTCTCACATAGCATGAATCTAGTAATAAAGCTTCAATTGATTGTAATGACACAAGGATGGTGACTAACATAGGAAACAGTAAAAGTAACTGTGAAATTGCATGCTTTTAAATGATTTTTGAATCTCTGCTCCAGACTACTTCTGAAGGCTTTTTTGATATTAGTACTTTTATCCTCCATTTATGTAAATATAAATATCTCATCTGAGTATTTTGTTTACTACCTCTATTTCATATTTACAGTGCTACTGAGGCTTAACCCCAGCAGGCAGCTAAGACGCACACAGCTGCTTACTGACTCCCCACCCCTCCCAGCAGAGTGAGAGAAAGAATTGGAAGGGCAAAAGTGAGAAAACTCATGGAATGAGTTAAAAACACTTTAATAATTGAAGCAAAAGCTGCGTGTGCAAGCAAAGCAAAATAAGGCATTCATTCACTACTTCTGCCTAGAGGAGAAGGACCTGGGTGTGTTAGTTGACAGCTGACTGAACATGAGCCAGCAGTGTGCCCAGGTGGCCAAGAAGGCCAATGGCATCTTAGTCTGTATCAGAAACGGTGTGACCAGCAGGTCCAGGGAGGTTATTCTCCCTCTGTACTCGGCACTGGTGAGACCGCACCTTGAGTACTGTGTTCAGTTCTGGGCCCCTCACCACAAGAAAGATGTTGAGGCTCTGGAGCGTGTCCAGAGAAGAGCAACAAAGCTGGTGAGGGGGCTGGAGAACAAGTCTTACGAGGAGTGGCTGACAGAGCTGGGGTTTGTTTAGCCTGGAGAAGAGGAGACTGAGGGGAAACCTTATTGCTCTCTCCAACTACCTGAAAGGAGGTTGTGGAGAGGAGGGAGCTGGCCTCTTCTTCCAAGTGACAGAGGACAGGGCAAGAGGGAATGGCCTCAAGCTCCGCCAGGGGAGGTTCAGGCTGGACATCAGGAAAAAAAATTTCACGGTAAGGGTCATTGGGCACTGGCAGAGGCTGCCCAGGGAGGTGGTTGAGTCACCTTCCCTGGAGGTGTTTAAGGGGCAGGTGGATGAGGTGCTGAAAGGCATGGTTTAAGGAGTGTTAGGAATGGTTGGACTTGATGATCCAGTGGGTCCTTTCCAACCTAATGATTCTATGATTCCCATTGACAGGCAGATGCCCAGCAATTTCCAGGAAAGTAGGCCCTCAGCATGCATTACATTTACTTGGGAAGACAGTTGCCATAACCACAGCATTCCTCCTTCCCCTTCCTTTCCTTGAGCTTTTATTCCTGAGCATGACAACATCTCTCTGGTCAGTTGGAGTCAACTCTCCCTACTGTGTGCCCTCCTGTCCCCTTCCCCATCCCCACCTAACTCACTAGGGGAGGGAGAGAAAGCCTTGAGGCTGTGCAGGTACTGCTCAGCAACAGCCAAAACACTAGTGGTTTATCAATGTTGTTTCAACCACAAACACAAATCACAGCACTATACAGTCTGCTGTGAAGTAAGTTAGGTCCATCCCACCCACACCCAGTACAACTATGTATCTATGATTCTGTTAATTTTGTATTTTATTGAAGTGTGTATTAATATCGCAAATACAGAACTTAAGCTTTGTCATCTCATAATTTCTCAGTGTCCCTGGAACCTGTTTTTGAAGTTAGGTTTAGCATTTGCCACCTTTCAGTCCTTGGGTATCAAGGCAGTTTTGAGAAAGATGTTATGTATGGCAGTTATTACCTTAGCTGTTTCATCCCTGAGTTCCTTCTGATCTTGTTCGACCAGTTACTGTTTTAGGTGATTCCTTCCTTCTCACACTGTTGATTTGTTCTATAACTACTTCCACTAGTGCTCTGATTTGAGAAAAACTCTTTGGTGTATCCTCCATAGAGAAGATTTCTGATGTAAAGCTTCCATTGCATACACAGAAGCAAAAGATCTGTCATTTTAGTTTCTTAAAATGCTTTCTGTATCCTGTGGTCACATATCGGTCCTATACGCTTTTTGGCTGGCTTTTGCTTCTGATGTGTTTTAGAAAGGATTTATTAATAGTTCTCATGTCTTTCTAAGATGTTCCTCAGGCCCTTTTCTTTTTTTTTCTTTGACTGCCTCCATCTTTTGTTACATTTGACCTTGCAGAGTTTATGTTCCTTTTTATTTTGAGGCACCTTCAGCTTTTAAAAACATTATTTCTTCTCCCATTAGCTATGCTGTTTCATTTAGTCTTCCTCAAGTCTGGCTTGCAAAAGAAAGAGAGGAGTACAAATTTACTCTGTCTTTTGGTAGCTTCACTTAGTCTCCATGCTAGTGCAAAAATATCAATTCCTTCCCCATCTTTTTCACTTCTTTTAACTCACTTGTTTATTTTTTATCACTTGTAGCACTTGTATTTCAGGCAATATAGAGTCTACTGTGTTGCAGCTTTTCATGCAATTTCTGTATTTTGATGACACTAGATATGAAAAGATGAAACGTTTGCTTTCTTTAAGCAGGAAGGAGAAATCATTCATTTGAGAGAGAAGAGGAAGGGAGGAGTAGAGAAGGGATTTTTGGAATAAAACTCATCCAGGAAGTTTCTCATTTTCTTTATAAAACAAGACAGGTTGTATGGCTTTCCTCTGTAATGGTGCTTTTGGATAATTCATGTAGACCAAAATATTCAGGTGAATTACTTATTCTTTCCTTCTTTTTAAAGGCAATATGCTAACTTCTTTCAAAAATACAATACCAGGGGTGGCTCTCAAAAAATTACTCTTTATGTGCTTACTGCCACTTACCATTAAAATGCCTTGCTAAGAAAATGCTGTGACTTAATAATCCCTGTGTTCTGTACAAAGCATTACCTAAATCTTTTTTACTCTGTTCCACATACAGCTAAAACTCTGTTTTTAAAGTCAAAGAAATAGTACGTTTCTTGAGACTTACATTGAACTTTAAAGTTAATATGGAAAACAGACTTCAAGTTTGCACTCAGCCGTGAAAAAAATGAAAAGCTTTTCCTATTATGATGTTTAAATACTATATGTCTATAAGTATTTGAAACAGTTCTGGTTTGAGGACTTGCAGCTGTAGAAAGTTAGCATGTTTGAACATGCTGAAGATCTAGTGTTCTTGCTTGATCAAAATTCCTGTTGATGTACAGTGTTACTTTTCCTGAGCTATTTCAATACAAGATCTACAGCACAAGACAACCTTCAGATCAGAACAAGAGAAAATTGAAAAACAGAGCCGATTGTGATTGCTTAAATATTATTTTAATGGGACTATATTACACCTTAGTTTTTCAAATTCTTTTTAAAAAGAAGCTTGCATTAGTACATCTGCAAAAGTTTATTTTTGGTAATGAGGAGAGGGAAGATTCCAATAATTGTGATTTACTAGCTTGATATAAAAATATAATATGTGACCCACTACAATTTTTGTAGTGAATCATCAAGTTAAATGCCATTTTCTGATTTTCAGCTTTACAAGAATCTTTAAAATATGTATTTCTCTTTTGTTATGTTTAAAAATATTACTGTAATAATAGTACCAATTTTAAACATTAAAAGGTATTGAAAATGTCTTTAAAATGAGATAATGAAATTTATTTCAGCATGTTCTAAAACTCTAAATTTTGACAAGATCATGTATTGTAACCACATTTCATTTTTATAGAAATCGAATGACACGTCATCCTTCTATTTGCTGTAGGTTGCAATTGTATATAGATAATGACATATGTAAGTACATTTAACATTTGGATTTCAAGACTTCTTTGCATGTATAAACCTACTCAGTTGAGTTTAACCAGATGTGCTTATGTGTATGTAACAAAATAGGAAGGTGGTTTCTGTGTGTACATTGCTTAATTATAAATCACTTCCAGAATGGGTATAAAATAGCACAGCTTCCTTTTAGGCATAAAAATGCACCAAAAAATATAGTTCAATATAATTTATCCTAGTCTTGTCCTGAAAGTATGTTTGTCTTCCTCTCATACTGATAATCTCACTCTGAAAAGTTGTTAAGCTTAATTTTGAAATGCTTTGTTCAAAAATATGTAAGAGAGTTCTGGTCTTTTTCTGGATTGGCTGATGCATGACACATTTTAGCATCTTTTATTTGCTGTGAACCCAGGGAATGTAAAACTGGATGTATATGTAGAACTAGTTGCATTTGAACTGTTGCAAACAAAGCCCAATAACACATGACAACATAATCCTTTTGCTCAAAATTTAGCCTTTCATGTGGTTAAACTGTAAGCTAATTGAGAGGTGCTGGATTGTGTTCTGATTTTTTTTTTTTCTCTTCTTCATATGCAAGTAATGAGTTACAATGAATATATTAAATAATAAGCCATGCATTCAGGAAACCAAAGGATGTGCTGTTAGATGTGGTAATGAGGCTGGTTTAGTCATTTGGTTGTTGGTGTTTGTGGCAAGTTTAGTTCAACAGAACTTCCATTTAAACAGAAAGCTGAAAAGACATAATAATTCTTCTTAGTTTGCTATCGTAATCCATCATAATTTCAGTTAAAAAAAACAAACAAAAAAAACCCCAAAAATGTAAAGAGAAAGTAATTTACAAATCATAATTTTTTATCTGACACGGGTGCAGAGGTCTGTTTATTAAAAAAAAAAAAACATTTATATGCAGAACATATTCTATTGTAGGTATTCTATTAGTGATAATTTACCCATGAACATAGTTTTCAGAACACAAAATGTATCTAATAAAAATGAGTAAAACTTATCCTATGGAAATGTACTCAGAAGATAGAAAAGGCTATGTTTTTGAAGTATCCATCTTGTGTTTAATAAACTTTGATTTGTACTTCATCAAAAGAGTGTTTCTGTAACTAGCAAATACTGAATCTGTATAGAAGATTAAAAAAAAAAAAAAGAGGAATTAAATACACCACCTCTATATTGAGGGATAAATAATATAATCAACTAAATATACCATGTCTATGTTAGAGAAATATTAAAATCTGAGACATGTTGAAGACTAACGTCTGAGAAATCTTATCTATACCAATCTTATATCATTGATCCCTTGCTGCTTCTGCCAAACAGCTTTCCCATATCAGGCCGGGAGTTGTAAACATTGTTTGTTCTATGTAATATATGTCCTTTCTCTCACTTGAGAGAAAGTCCCTGAACAGTGATTTCCAAAACCTGAAACATTGCTTTGAGTTCTTAAACACCACAGGAATCTACACACACCTTCCACTCTATTTCTCCTGTTTTCCCTCAGTTGAATCCTACAGAATGAGTTTGTTTCCTTCATGAAGAATTGGGTGAGGATATTCTTGTGGCTAGATTTGGAGCCATGACTCTTGACCTACACGGAGACTCTGTGAAGTAGCGATCAGGTGCCTGAAGTTAGTGAGAACTAAGGTTGAAACAGCTCGAGTTTTGAGGGATTGTCAGGGATTGTGTGCCTTTTTGACAGGTACAATGCCTGTGTTAGTTCCCTGTTTCAGGGAGAAAAAATAGGTTAACTGTAATAGTTGTCCATTACTGTTGGGTAACTGGTGTTACGTATGTGTGTGGAATGATACATCATAGTTTTCCAAGGGAGTGTTTCTCATGTTTTGTGTGTGAAGTCTTATGAGAACTTATTTATCAATTTATGTGAATCACAATTACATATGTTGTGAAAGCATATCTGTACTATCCCTGAAAGAAGTAATGCTAGTCACAGGAGCGGTGCTATATCAGCGTAGCCAACAGCTTGAACCACAGCAGTAGCAATGACCTTTTATTCTGATCACCTTTCTTCCACTTTTGCGTGCTAAAAACACTTCCCTGAGAGCAAAAAGTTGTCTCAATGTGAAAAGTTGAACACTGAAACATTGTAATGCAATGTTCAAGGCAGGGATGGGGAAGGGAGGTTGTATAAGTGGCAGAGTGAATTAAAGCAAAATAGCTGTAGAAGGAAATGCACTCAAAAAGATGACAGCCAAGCAGGAAAGACTGCCAAAACATTCAGAATAATATCTAGTATTATATTCAATTATAGTCAAGAAAATAAAGCCAAATTTTCAGAAGCAATCATTCCAGAACAAAGGAGAATAGAGAGTTTAAATGCTGAAGAATAATGCTAATATATGCAGCTAATTGTTCTTCAGTGCCTATTGCCACATTTTAAAACCGACTTACACATACTATATTCAGGCTGAAATTCATAAATGGGTATAACTTGAGAAAACCCTGTTTTAGGAGGGCTCTGAAACCCTGAATTGTGTAGTTTTGACTTTGTTTCTGCAATATTGCTACGGAGTAGCTTCTTCAGTGTAACAATCAGATGCTGCTGTCACAGGAAGGTTTTCTGTTTGCATCTATGTTGCCCACAGAGTATCTGTATTCTAAGTGTAGGTCAAATAATGTCAGTAGGTACTGTTTGTACAAAATCTTCTAGGAGAAATAGCTGTGTGCTTATTATTACTATGTCTAGTACACTTTCCCTATATGTTCCCTGATTCACAGAAGTCAAAAAAAACAAGTGTTGAGCAGACAGAACAAATATTTATTCCAACAAGAGTACAGAAATTCGGAAACAAAAAGGCTATGGCTTCACTAATGAATCTGTTAAAGGAAATATAAAGGCTTATCAGTTTTGATGACGTTTTTATTTGTTTCATCCTTCCAAAATAGTGACATATTTTCTCCTTGGAAAGCTAGAATGCCATTAATAACAATCGGTTACTCAGGAATGAGAGATCAAAATCTGAAGTTACATAATATTATAACTTATTCTTGTGACATAAACTGTTATTCATCTGCATGGTCATTCCTCTGAGGCTATTCATGAGGACCGTACCTAACCCAAATTCCAGAATAATGGCTCTGGCCACTTTCAAATTAGAAATGATGAGTAGGATTGCAGTGAATCCAGAATTTACCTGCAAATGGAGTTGCTAAAGTTTCTTCATTGCTGTTACATTGAGGGGGGGAAAATTCCTAAGGGTATCTGAAGTCATTGTTCTGAAAGTAAGACTTTATTTTTTTGTAAAGCAAATGGTTTTACTAACATTGGAGACAATCCTGGTTGTTGCTAAATGCTGTGTGAACTAATGTAATTTTTAAGTAGAAGAAAAATATTCTACATTTCTGCGTGGATGCATGCATATATTAAGATATGCATACAGACATTTATAAGCGTATGTGTACACAGCCAAGCTCTATGTTCTTGTCCTGGTGTGTATTATATCTATTGGTTGAAATTTTTGTAGATCTGTAGACCTGTAATACTGAACTGTTGTGTATTAGCATATGCGGCATTTGACTACGTAAGAAAATGTTGACTATGAGGGAAGCGATTATGTGCAAGTCTTACATTTTACTTTATTTTTTAAATATAAATTTAGCTTTTGTATATTTGTAATTAATTCCAGGTTAATGTCTGTATGGTGTTGCGAAGTTGTTTTTGTTGTAACAAGAAAAGATGGAGGAAGCTAACTGCCTTTTTAACATGTTACTTGCATGTACAAAAATTAGACTGGCATTGTAGGTATTAACCATTATTCCTGGAGTCATTGCTCCTGATATGCTTCATGAATTAAAAGCCTGATACCACTGTCATGAAAATCCTGCCAAAGTCAGTCTTAGTCCTGCAAAGTAAAGATTGGTAAGTTCATGGAGCAAGCAACAAGGATGATTTTGTAATTTTCAAGAAAAACTTAAATATCTTGAAGTACAGCAGCAAAACATAGAGAAGTTGTTTCTCGGTGGTATGGGAGTAATGTGCATAGTCAGGCGGATGAAATAATCTTCTGTACTTAATTAATCTAAAAACATGAATACTCCTTCAGACACTTCCAGTCTGTCAGGAAGGCACTTGTTCTTAATGAATTCTAGTTACAGTATCATCTTTCTAAGCTATGAAATTGAAGATATTTTGGTTTAGGAAGGGAGTAATATGATGCTATTCTGTGCACATATTACAAACAGTCATAAAAATTATTTCTAAATATAAAAGGAGGTAAGCAATCATGGAAGTCTTTTTACCAAACCTGAAAGAATAATCTAGAACACGGAACTTAATTTCACCTAAAACGTGTGGAATAAGAATCACGATTATGAATTGTGAATATAATGCTAACAATTATTTGCTGGTTCAGTCAGTTGTCTTAGGAAAGGTCTCTAAGCTGTTTTAATGTTTTGAGTTTATAATCACTAAAATGTAAATACTGCTTTATTTTACAGTTGTTTACTATCCACTGCACCACTTCATAGGTCTGTATATTACTGAATTCACTAAGACAAGTTAAATGGCTATGCAAAGGTCTTAAACATGTCCTTCTTAATGTTCAGTACTACTGTATGAGTGGTAAATTTCATTCATTATGAGCAGAAAATAACATAAGATAGAGGGAAATGGGTATTGCTCACCATGTCCTAGACGTATACTTTTTGTCTGCTGGAACAGAGAAATAATTTTCTTTGTGGTCTGTGATTGTGCCAAACCCATTTTGGGATAGATAAGGACTTCCTTTGGAAATATGTAGCATAGAAGGTTCAATTAACTATGTGTGCATGTGGATTTTTGTAGTGAGTCTTCCTTTCTTACTTAGAATCTTAAGGTACAACTGCATATTCCTTCAAGGAAAACAAGCGTGGAGAATTATTTTAAGGGACTTTCAAGATTTCTCTGTAATATATGGAATAAAAGAGGAAATTTCTAGGGGAGTTCTTGACATCGATATCTCCTGTACACAAAAAACCCACTGTCATAGTATTTTGTGAGCTATTGCAGTTCAGATACGTAAGGAGAAAGTGGAAGCCTGACAAGATAAGGTGCTGTTACAGTCATTTGTTACTTGTATTGTTCCAAAAGTGTTCATCACAAAAAGGAAACATATACCAGCTTGAAATTGATCAGGCTACAAAAAAAAGGAATATAAAAATGTTGCCTGAATTTTCAGTGATGCTGATAGGAAAGCCAAAGCTCAACTTGGATTGAGAGTGACAAGTGATATCAATGGCAGCAAGGGCTTCTGCTATTACATTTAACAATAGAAAGATGAACAAGGATATTCAGGTCTGCTAATGAATAAGCCATTTAACAACAAGCAGATACTGCTAACGCGGAGGTAATCATGAGATAATCAATGGCTTCTTTGCCTTGATTTTCATTGACAGGGTTTCCTAGGCTTTGTCTCTAGTGACAGGTTTAAAGAAGGAGAGGATCTACAAGTGATGGAGAATGATCAAATAAGGAATCTTTTGAGAAATCTAGGCCAATTCAGGTCCACAGGACTAGGTAGGATGAATCCAGTGGTGATGATAGAGCTGTGTTATCATTGCAAGCATACTCCCTATCGGCTTTGGAAAGTCATGTACACTGAAGGAGCGTCTCAGTGACGGGATAAAGGCAAACTCTAACACCCACCTTTAAAGAAGGACAAGAATGATCTTTGGAACAACAGGCTCTTTGACCTCACTTTAGTCCCAGGAAAAATTTTCAAATTAGTTGCTTCAGAAGCCACTTCTGGGCACATTAGGGAGAATGAGATTAATGGGAATAACCAGCACTTATTTAACGTGAATAGTACTTGAATAGTTCAATTACATTCTGTGATAAAATTATGAGATCTGTGGATGTGGGAATGCCAGTGAATGTTCTCCACTTTGACTTTAGCAAGGTTTTTGATGTGGTCTCCTATAGAATCAACCAGATAGATGAAAAAAAAAAACCTGACAGGATCATTAGGCTCAAAAGAAAATAAGTAATGATTTGGAGACTACCTGGAGGCTTATTTCCAAGTAGAGTTCCTTTGGGTTCCAGCCTGTCTTGTTTAACATCTTTATCAGTGACCTGGAGGAGGAAATAAATAGTGTTCCCTCCAATTTGGTGCTCCAGTTGGAGGTCAGGGATTTCAATTTAGAGAAGTCTGAACACGCTGGGAACAGAATGCAGTGCTCCACACATACTTGTACGCAATTTTTGAGGGAAGAATCATATGGGTGATGATAATTTCCCATTTTCTCTCTCCTACTTTTTGCATTTCTAAGTAGGAGAGTATCTAAGTAGGAGTCTTCAGATAAAAAAAGAAAAAAGTGTTAAGCACAATGCAATATTAAAGCAAGGATAGTGACTAGTTCACAGTAATCTTGAGGGAGTTAACCAGTGATGTTTATGAAGTCTCCTATAATTGTTTTTATTAATGGAATTTTTCATGTAACAGTATTTTTTTGAAAATATTTGCACAACTTTGTATCTTCACAATTCAAGTGGCTTTAATATTACTACTTAATTTACTGAGATATTAAGGGCAAAGGCAAGATTAATGTTATGTGTTTTGAAATAATCTGGCAAATGAATCACTGTTAATAATGCAGTCTGTTTATTGATTTCATTTAAGAAAAAAAAAAAAAAAAAGGAAGTGGAATAAATGCCAGAAGCAGCCTTTGTCTCATTTCTGTAGGGAGATAGAGTATCTCAAAGTGTAATAAATTTGGCAAAGCTTCTTTTTTGTAGTGAACATATTGCAAAGGAGCTGATATAACTTGCCTATTAAATCAGAGGAACTTAATAAACAATCCTTAGATGTATTCCTCAATATAATCTTAGCATCTCTACACATAATTTATAGTGACATTCATCAATCATTTTAACTTTATGATTGCACAGTATAAATGTTTTCATTTTATTCTAAGAAATTAAATTAAAAATATTTAATTAAAGCAAAATCTAACAATTTGCATTTTCTTTTCATCACAGATTCAAGGATGTGATCTAAATTATATCTATAAAAATTATAAATGATATTTCACAGAGCAGCAGTAATATGAAATTGGAAAGATTAACTTGTATAATGTCTTTGCTTATCTTAAGCATTTAGATTTAGCTGTTCTTTTTTTCAGAATTGTTTATTTGCACTTTCAGATTTGTAATTGTCACATAGGCTGTACTCTACTGAAGATAACCTATAATGTGCACAGGCATGGCTAATCTAGTTGTTATACTGCCCTTTCTTTTCTTAAATCTTCCAGAGCTTTGCCTTGTGATTATGAAGCAAGTATTGCAGATTTAGAGCATGTTAGTTCTACTTCCAAAACTGAATCGATGTCATATAGGAAGATGTCTTTTATTTGCAGTGCAAAGTGCAGTAACAAGCAGAGAGTCAGTTGGAAAGAAACAAAGGCAATGCAGATTTCAATCATCTGATTCAATCCAGTTCTCCGGAAGCATCCATGCTTCCATCAGAAAGGTCATTGAAGATTTTAACGTGTCATCAGCAAATCTGAACCTCTTGGTCTCTTTCTTCCTCTGTCCTCTGCACAAACCAATCTTCATTTAAAGAACTGTCTAAAAATGAGCTCTAAAAACTTTGTTACCTTGTACTGTATTTCATTCTTTGCCTGTGTTCAGAAGTGTTATTCTGTCTACTCCTGAAATGTACATTTCTGAGCATGTATTCATATATAATCCAGAGATTTAGACTTCAGAAAAAGCACCAAATTAAAGTCATTTGTACACTTGTACAGTGCATACATACCTCTTGTCACTTGAAGTGTATGTTTAGTTTTGTTCCTGGTCCCTCACTTTTGGAGCATGAGCCTATTAGAGTCATATATCTGTCATCATTTCAGTTTTGCTCAACTACTTTTGTGAGAGGAATTAGTTATTTCTGTTATTTTTAATATGTGGTAAAGGGACCTGTCACTACAGTAAATTTCCTCTTCAGGTATTAGCAGACAGTTTTCTGGAAATATCCTTTTAAAGCTGAAGTGAAGAGATTAACTTCCAGTGAAACTCTAGGCCCAGGGAGTTTCAGCACTGAGACAGGCTTCTGTACCTTTTCCTCAAGGTTTTATGATGATGGGCACTGAGAGGTTTTAAACACAAGCTCCCATATTGAAACAGTAGGGCACAGGAGTCCCCATATCAAAACAGATAGGAGAGATAGGAGACCAGCAGGGCAAAAATAGATATCTCAGCAGTCTATCAACATCACAGGAATGCAAGAAGTTTGATCAGCTAGCTTCCTCCATCTGTCCTCTTTCACTCACACCAAATAATATTTTCTGAGATAGACGTCTAAACAAGATTTCCTCAGTGCACTACCTCATGGCCTGGGTGCTGCATTTCCTTCATCACTTTATCTCTTCTCCATGAGGCAGGCCCTGACTAAAAAAATTATTTAACACACTTAACCAACAAAATGAAATGTATGGAATTTTCTCATCTTAATAGGGCCTGCTGTTCCTGTAAGTCTGCCTCACCATGGGAGACAACATTTTCTACCTTTCTAGTTCACTTAATGAAGCAAAACAAGTCTAATTTGACTCTTGATTCAGTTAAAGAGCCATCGCTTATCATGGTGGGATATCTTGATTTTTGTAACCAAATATTGCCTTCAAATCCTTGAAGGGTCAATCACAGAGCTTCTACCTGTGAAAGAGCCACAATCCTGTGGAAGACAGAACCTATACCTGATGTCTGTGGCAATCTGACCTCTACTGATTTACTTACAGTTATAGTCTAGTTACAATTAGTTATGTCAGTAAGACTCCTTTTTTTTATGATGGTTACTTCTGTGAGGAGGCTGACAGTCATATTTCCTGGTTAATTTCCTATATCACATATTCTTTCTAGATAAAATATCCTGTAGAAGGTATCTTAAGGTTATTTGAGAATTCTGGCTGAGCCAGAAAATTAATTCACCTGTCTCTTTTATCTAAACTTGATGCATACAGTTAATCCTTCCTACTGTCGGTGTCATTTAGAGGACTGGGTTAGAAGGTGTTTCTCTCAAGCCTCCTTGAAATGCCTAAAAATACTTCCAAGGCTGTTCCTTTGAAGCCTAAGATGTTTCTGTAATCTCTGTACTGAGACTCTAATTGGCTAATGTTTGTTGGGAGTTCACCAAATTCACAGTGGAAGTGAGTGCACTTCTCTACAGTTCAAACTACTTGGGAGGTACCATGGAGAAATAAATGCAGCTACTGCCAAGGTGTCACCAGGTGTTCTGCAACTGACTTATCAAATCACTTGCCATCCTTAATCAATTCAGGAATGAAACGGAGGTGTGTTTGTTCTGTTTTCATTTCCTTTCAATGAAATATTCTGAGATGCACCTCCAGTGTTAATGTATATCTGGTCTAGCAATGGAAAGCTAAAGAAATATTTTTCTGCTAGTAACTTGAACTCTTTGAGATGTGCAATCAGCGCATATGCATCACTTTCAATTTGTACTCCATCTGTTTAAAAGCCTTTCCAAGAACTTCTGCTACTGGAATTCTGCTGATGAGAGGGACAGAGGTTTTTTTTTTTTTTATTTCATTCTGTCATGTTTTCATGAGCTGAATGTAAGCAGTTAAAACAACATGAAAACTCCTGTGTTCAGTGATATACACAGTGAATGCACACGTGAATTTAACATCTCATAAGGTTAATCAATATGCACAGGTTACTCATTAGTACAACAACTTTTTATCTTCTCTCTTTATATTCTTTAGCAGGAAAGACCCGGGACAAGCTCTCTCACTATTTTCCCTTCACTGTTTTTGTATTTCTGATCTAGGCTACCTATAATTAATCGAGCTCCAGAAATTCAACTTTATGAGGTATTATTGAAGGTATCAGTGGGAAGTCAAAATATAAGGCAATGTCACTTTGAAGGAGGGAGATAAATAAAACCCTTTTAGATAAGAAATTGTCTGATGTTTCATATTAAGCTTTCTGTCAAGAAATGCATGCATTTTTTAATTTAGCATTCCTCTAAAAAGACTATCTTGAACCTCCTTTGGCAACATACTAGATATCCAGTGTTACTAAAGCATTTTGTGATGAATGATAGTAGTATGGACAGAGAAGTTTATCTTTTAGATTTGAAATTATCTGCTGGATAGTGCTTGCTTTTATGCAAAAGCTGATACATTTGTCTTATTTAGCATTAGATTTATCTGGTTTGGTTTTTTTTTTTCAGGGATAAAAATACTTAAAGCAGATTATGTTGTGTGTACTGTTATGGAAGTCAAAAATGATCAGTTTTCAGAATCTGATTAAGCTTTTTCATTTTCCAATATTAGTGCTGGCTTGCAAATTCTAAACAGCATTAGCAGTTTCAGTTCTTTGAAATTCCAGTCTCCAAACCTAATTCAGTCTGCATAAATAAAGATTAAATATCTTGGTTTATGTTGAAAAAATGAATTGGCTTAATATAATGAGTCTTCTGGCTTATGCTACTTTTTTTGTAAAGTATTGGTATTCTAGTAAAATGTAATAATCAGTGAAGTACATGTACATATTGCGTTTTCTCTGAGCTTGTACTTTATGGAGAAAAGAAGCTTTTATCTGTTTATATGGCAAATATAAAATAGAAATTGGATAGAAGATGAATAATTCTTTAATTAATTCACAGCTTTTTCAATACAAATAATTGAAGTTGTTCAAGCATCTGTTTTTCAGTGGTTTCACGGTTAAGATGATATTGCTGCTTACTTCTTATTTAGGCTTTACTAATTGATGCTTACCACGTGACTAAGGCAAGTCTGCGTAATTAAAGATGTAAACCAGCTATCAATTCAAGTGGTGATATTTTGTGAAGAGAAGCAATTAAGTGATTTTATTAATTTAATATCTTTCAGAAGATTAAATATGGAAGAAAACAATACTGGCTTTTTAAGGAAATATTTTTACATAAATTTGGGCTTCAAGGAAATTCGTTCACTGTTTGCTATTCTTTATCATTATAATCTAGACAGTATTAAATAATATATTTGATTTTCAAGGCTATATCTTTTCTTCATGTGATATGTCTAGCTAAACTAGCTTAGACTAGCTTAATTTTATAGGTTATTTTTGTTGTTGTTTTCGTAATGCTTAGTATAGATTTCAAGATGGATTTATAATTGAACACTAAAGGGACAATGTTAGTTTTATGCATATCCTGAAACAGTTATGCTCATTTTTTTCATGGGCTTCATTGTGTGGACTAGATTCTTCAAGCTGACTTGATATACTAAAGTGATTTTCCATTTTAATGGCAATCATAGGATAAGAAACAGTAGAGGAGATATGTTTCATACTCAGAGGAGCAACAGTTGATTTGCATTAAGGCATCTACAAGCTGTGAAAAACTGACTGTTTAGTACAGAACTCAAACTAATTGTAAGGGTTGTTAGCCAGTTACTTAGGAGCAGATTCCATTCAAGGTGTTCAAATGGTAATTCCATGGCTTCTGAGTATCAGCCCTGACAAAAAAAAAGACTTATTTCTAGGTCTTTTTCATAAAATTTATTCTTTTTAATAAATCTTTTTCAGAAACAGTTTCACATTTAACCCCTATTTCTATATTTGACATGGAAACACCTTCAGGGTTTTGTTAGCCATTGTAGTCCCTTCTCTTGTCATTTTTTTTTTTAATTCATATTCTTGATGGTTTAGGATCTGCAACCAGAAATAAGACATTTCTGAAACTATTTTCCAATATTATTTCTCCCTGGAGATGTTTTGCTGTGTAAGTCAGCAAAGGAGCTGAAAGTCCCAGCCATTGCTACTAGCCACATTGTTCCTGGAAAATTAATTTTTTAAGAAGAGTACATATTATTATATATGTGGACAAGTACTTAATTAATGAATGTCAGCAAATATTACACAATGTATCCAAACTGTGGAAAAGGACAGTTAGTTAGTTAGTTCTCCCTGGAATTCCTTAGACAATGAGATGGAAAAAAATGTCATGGTTAATTATAAATGGTCAGTAAAGCGAGAGATTATTTATTAATCTGTTAGGTCGGTAGGCAACAGGAATACCATAAAACCTGAAAATATGTTGAAAGATCTATGGGAATTTCTGAGGGAATTCTTTAAAATTAAGAAAGCATTTTTATTTTTATGGTGCCTTTAGTTTTAACTTCTGTGTATCATACTAGAAAAGAACTCCAGTATTTCTAACTTTATATATAGCAACAGTCTGCTTTCTTCCTTAGTGTGATTTGAATAGGAGTTTTTAATATCACAACCACTGGTCTCTGTTTCTTAAGCTGCTGGACCTTACCCTTTTATGTAAAGCATATACCAGAGTCAGTGTGAGAAACTCCATACTGAGTTATGTATATAAAGATTTGATTTAGTCTGTAGCAGAAATATACCAAGTGACTGTTTTGGACTGTTCAGAAGGTTGGTTGGCAAAGTCCCATGGGAGACAGTCCTTCAGGGGAAGGGAGCTCTTAAAAAATGAAATCCTAGCAGCTCAGAAGCAAGCCATCCCTATGTTCCAGAAAAGGAGCCGGTGGGGGAAAAAGCCAGCTTGGTTGAGCAGGGAGATTTTGGGATGCATCAAAAAGAAGAAGAAGGTCTATGAGCTTTGGAGGAAAGGGCAGGACTTGTCTTGGGTGGACTATAGGGAGGAAGTGAGATTGTGCAGGCAAAAAATCAGGAGGGCTAAGGCCCAACTAGAAATCAAGCTGGCTAAGTCTGTGAAAGATAATAAAAAATCTTTCTACAAATACATCAACAAGAAAAGGAGGACTAGGGAGAATATTCAGTCCCTATTGGATGCAGAAGGAACAACAGTGACAAGGGATAAGGACAAGGCTGAGATACTTAATGCCTTCTTTGCCTCAGTCTTGAATAGCAAGGAAAGTTGTTCCCTCTGTGTACAAACCCATGAGTAACCATGAGTTAGAGGAGCAGAAAGAGGCTCCCATGATCCAAGAGGAGGCGGATAGAGACTTGCTTGCCCAGCTAGACACCCACAAGTCTATGGGGCCGGATGGGATCCACCCAAGAGTATTGAAGGAGCTGGCGGATGTCCTTTCCAAACCCCTATCCATCATCTTCCAGAGGTCCTGGCTGACTGGGGAAGTTCCACTAGACTGGAGGCTGGCTAATGTTGTGCCCATCTACAAGAAGGGTTGCAGGGAGGATCCGGGGAACTACAGGCCTGTCAGTCTGACCTCAGTGCTGGGGAAAGTCATGGAACAGGTAATCTTGAGTGCTATCGTGAAGCACATGCAAGAGAACCGGGTGATCAGGCCCAGTCAACATGGGTTTACAAAAGGCAGATCTTGCCAAACTAACCTGATCACCTTCTATGACAAAATGACTCGACTACTGGATGGAGGAAAGGCTGTGGATGTAGTCTTCTTGGACTTCGGTAAAGCCTTTGACACAGTTTCTCACAGCATTCTGCTTCAGAAACTGTCAGCCTCTCGCCTGGACAGACGCAAGCTCTCCTGGGCTGAAAACTGGTTGGATGGCCGGGCCCAGAGAGTGGTGGTCAATGGAGTTAACTCCAGCTGGAGGCCAGTCACAAGTGGGGTTCCTCAGGGCTCAGTACTGGGTCCAGCCCTGTTCAATGTCTTTATCAGTGACCTGGATGAAGGCATTGAGTGCACCCTCAGCAAGTTTGCGGATGACACTAAGCTGTGTGGAAGTGTGGATCTGCTGGAGGGTAGGGAGGCTCTGCAAAGGGATCTGAACAGGCTGGACTGCTGGGCTGAGGCCAATGGCATGAGGTTCAACAAGGCCAAATGCTGAGTCCTGCACTTGGGGCACAACAACCCTATGCAGTGCTACGGACTGGGGGAAGAGTGGCAGGAGAGCTGTACAGAGGAGAAGGACCTGGAGGTGTTGATTGACAGCCAACTGAACATGAGCCAGCAGTGTGCCCAGGTGGCCAAGAAGGCCAATGGCACCTTGGCTTGTACCAGAAATGGTGTGACCAGCAGGTCCAGGGAGGTTATTCTCCCTCTGTACTCGGCACTGGTGAGACCGCACCTTGAGTACTGTGTTCAGTTCTGGGCCCCTCACCACAAGAAGGATGTTGAGGCTCTGGAGCGTGTCCAGAGAAGAGCAACAAAGCTGGTGAGGGGGCTGGAGAACAAGTCTAGTGAGGAACAGCTGAGAGAGCTGGGGTTGTTTAGCCTGGAGAAGAGGAGGCTGAGGGGAGACCTTATTGCTCTCTCCAACTACCTGAAAGGAGGTTGTGGAGAGGAGGGAGCTGACCTCTTCTCCCAAGTGACAGGGGACAGAACAAGGGGGAATAGCCTCAAGCTCTGCCAGGGGAGGTTCAGGCTGGATATCAGAAAAAAAAAAATTCACTGAAAGAGTCATCAGGCACTGGCAGAGGCTGCCCAGGGAGGTGGTTGAGTCACCTTCCCTGGAGGTGTTTAAGGAATGGTTTGATGAAGTGCTTAGAGACATGGTTTAAGGGAATGTTGGGAATGGTTGGACTCGATGATCCAGTGGGTCCTTTCCAACCTGGTGAGTCTATGATTCTATGGTTTCCCGTGGAAGCAACTTGTAACATATATGCCAAAACAAGTTTCATAATTGGTTTAATTCAGCATCAGTCATCACTGCCACTGAAATCAGTGGTGCTGCTTGTGATTGCCCTTTTCTTCTACTGAAAGAAAGTAGACTGTATTGTTTTGGGAAACAGAAAGGACAATACTATTGAGAGGTATATTTGGAAATACGTGAATGATTGCAGGTATAGGAAACAGTTTAAAAATCAGTGCTGAAACAAAAAGATATATTAAAAGATAGGTATAAAAAACCCATAGGTAGTCCACAGCAAGTTATCCATAGTATTATGAAAATATTACAGTTCTATAGATGAGATCATAAAAATGTGTTTTGTGGATCTAATTTGTTTATTTGTTTTAATAAGTTGTTTCTCTTAGGAAAAAAAAACCAGATAAGTCAGTGATTGTGTTTCATTTTAAAGAATAGAATTTCATAGGTAATATTTTTCCAAGGGGATTTTCTATTCAGAATATTGTAATTAAATAATGTTGCTAGTAACATGAGAAAATTCTGAGAAAGTAACACTATTCAGAGTGGAATTAGGAAGGCAGCAGATTTCTTCTTGAGAACTATAAATAAAAAAAAAGTCAAGAACTGCTGGTTTGTTGGTTTGTTTTTTTTTAATGCCACATCAAAATATATATATAAGAAAGAATATTAGTTTTGGTACACAAAACAATTCAGCGATCAGCACAAAATTATTCAATACAGATTGTTTGGGGGTTTGGTAGTAAAAGTAGAAATACTATCCTAATTTATGTTCTTTTCTCTGTAATTAATTATAATGTAACTGGTTTCTTGGTTGCTGCAGCAAATACAAATTCTGTTTATTTCTTGCCTATTACAAACAAATGTAACACAGGAAAAAAAATCCCAGTTACTTATGAAATATCATCTTTAAAGTGTGTAGTTGTCAAGCATACCTGGCATTGCCAATTTGCCGCCTTCTGAAATTCTGACCGTATGCCGGTTGGGAAGCCCTAATGAATTGTAACAATCTGGCTGAGCATTGTGCTTCAGTTAGAGAAAAGGCTGATGTTGAATTCTGTAAGATCAGGAGACAATGGAAAAAGGAGAAAATTAATTGTATACATTGTTATACTCAGAATTACAGAAGGAAGAAATGCTTGGTGAAAGACTCTGGCACCAATTAAAGAGCAGGAATTCCTTTTCGGAAAAGGAATTTTTGCAATTAAATAATTAATTGTTAGCAGTTGTCGGGGAAGCCTAAATTTTTAAGTGCTTGGATGGTACTGAAGGTGCTGTTATGGGATTAATTGAATGCATCAAATTTTGAATGCCAAATTCTCAGCACTTGGAATGAAAATTAGAGGTACGAACTTGTGCTGGTTCCTTGGATTCTCTTTATCTAAGAACTGCAGTACTGCCTAGTTAGACCTCTGACCTGACACATTTTAGGAGTTTTAATCTGAAGTTCAGAGTTTATTTGTGTTTACATAATGAAAGTACTTCTAATCTTTAAACTAACTGAAACTTGACCAGTGTATGACTTAATTAGGGGAGTTGTGGCAGCCTTAGTAAATATGTATTTAGTGTCATGAAAAGATTGATTTTTAAAACTTATGATTCTCTGATATATTGGATTGTTTGCTTATTAATTTGCCTGGCTAATTTCATATTAATTGGAACCATGTTGGTTCTCAATTAGAAAGCTTTCAAAGCAATCCTTTGAGAGAATATTAGTTTCCTAAATCAAGATAATTAAAGATGGGAACTTGCTGGTACCCATACTATGTCAGTCAAAGATCAAATAGCTCAGCGTTAAAAGAGAGCTTGAAAAGCCAGTCTGATTTCTTATGATCTCTGACAGAGTCACTTATTTATAAGCATTTCCTTGAACTTAATTTTTTAAAACAGAAAGAATATTTATACCAGAGCCTGTTTCTATAAACCAGACAGGGCTCACATGTCTGCTCTGACGTTTTTCCACAAGTCAAAGAGAATATTTTAACTGTATCAACAGAAATAATTTAAGTTATTTATAGTACCTTAATAGGTGGATGTTGCCTTTGAGGTATATGAACTAGAGTTTTAAGTGTTTTTTCTTGGTTAATGATGCTTCTAGTAGCTGGTGATAATAATGGCTATTCTTTGCATATTTTTAGTATTTAAGTTTTGAAGTTTCAGGTCATTTTCACAAAAGTACCATAAAACTTTGCAAACATTTATCTTTTTAAGTAAATTGGTCAGTGAAGATATTTGAAACAAAAAATATCTGACTTTATGAAAAATAATTTCTAAAATCCTAATTTATAATTCTAGACCTATCTAATTCTTAAACTGCAGGGTACCTTTAGCTACATTAGCATTTTAGCATTTATAAGTCTCTCTCCTAGAGAGCCATTCCCCCAATATTTTAACTCAAGTTACAGAATGATCGCAAAGCAAGCAGACTGGGTTCTTTTTTTGTTGAAACTGTACAGAAACATGTTCCCGAAATACACCTAAGGCACTCTGCCACTGAAGGCCTTTCATTTCACAGGACTAACTAAGAGCTAGTCTAGAATAAAAAATTCTTAAACTCATACAGCATGGGCTTCAAGAGGTCAGTCCCTGTGCTGTTGGCTAAGGCAGACACAGACAAGGGACTTGCCACTGCCAACATTCTCCAGTTCATAGATAAAGACTGCACATTTTCATTTGTAGATATTTATTAAAAAGGCTAAGCACTCTTCTCAAGGAGAGCCAGGGAAAACTTTGCATTTGATTGTACATATGGTACATTTCTGGCAATATCTCATAAATACTGCCTTTTTTATCCAAAACCAAACAGAAAATATAATTGTGGAGAAACTTGAAATTGTCTTGATTCTACATCTTCATGAAGACATATCAGGTCCATAGTTTGTGTAATTTCTAATGCAGCTTCTGAATCCTTTCATGAAAGGTAATGGAAACATTAAAAACTATTTTCATTTTATTAATTATAAATATATCCTTCATAACCTCTTTCTACAGGAATGTGCCTTATGCAGTATATGTGAGGCCAAATCAGTCATTTATTAAAACACATAGGCATTTTGTTATCAGTGTGCAATTTAATACCTAAAGAGATACTAGTATTCCTCCCAAAGACAGTTCATGCCGTGAGAATCAAAATCCAGGACTGTGACTTAATCCTGTAACTAGTATCAGAATAATACTTCCAGAACATATTGTAAATGCTCTTTAACGTATCTTAGTTCCTTTTTGTCCTAGTGTTGACTTAGCTGCATGGATCAAAGGCTAAGAGCGATCAGTAGAAATCTCACCGAATATACAGGAGGATGTCTGCCAAATTTTACTAAGTAGGAACAAATAAACACACTTTCTGTTGAGTAGATTCAGTGATATCTGTTGAACGTTCACTTAAAAGCAGCAAAACTTGTTGCAACTAATAACAGTTACGTCTCATGACATCTATTTCCAGATGACTGTTCTCTTTTCCTGATTGACGTATAGCTAATTGCTGATTTTGAAGGCAGTGGTAGAATCATAGAATTGTAGAATGAGTTGGGTTGGAAAGGACCTATAAAGGTCATCTAGTCCAGCCCCCCAGCAAAAAGCAGGGACATCTTCAACTAAATGAGGGTACTCAGAACTCTGTCACACCTGATGTTGAATGTTTTCAGGAGTTGGGCATCTACCACCTCTCTGGGCAACCTGTGTTTCACCACCTCATTGTAAAATGAGGCGTTTCGCCACCCCATTGTAAAAAAATTCTTCCTTATATGTAGTCTGAATCTACCTTCTTTTAGTTTAAAACCATTACATCTTGTCCTATCACAACAGGCCCTGCCAAAATGTTTGTGCTCATCTTTCTTATAGGCCCACTTTAAGTACTGAAGGGTTGCAAAATAGTCTCCTTGGAGCTTTCTCTTCTCCACACTAAACAACCCTAACTCTCAGCTGTTCTTCATAGGATAAGTGTTCCATCCCTCTGATCATTTTCATCTCCCTCCTCTGAACTGCACCAACATGTCCATGTGTTTCCTATGTTGAGGGTTCCAGAGCTGGACACAGTACTCCAGATGGATTCTTGCCAGAGTGGAGTAGAGGGCGAGAATTACCTCCCTTGACCTGCTGGCCATGCTTCTTTTGACGCAACCCAGGATACAGTTGGCTCTCTGGGCTGCATGTACGTATTGCTGGCTCACGATGAACTTCTCATCCACCAGCATCCCTCAAGTCCTTCTCTGCAGGGCTACTCTCAATCCATGGCCTGCCTAGCCTGTATTTGTGCTTGGGATGGCCCCAACCCGGGTATAGGACCTTGCACTTGACCCTGTTGAACCTCATGAGGTTCACAAAGGCCCACTTCTCCAGCTTGCCCCAGTCACTCTGGATGGCATCCTGAACTTCAGGCTTGTTGAATGCACCACTTGGCTTGGTGTCATCTGCAAACTTGCTGAGGATGTGCTTGATCCTGCTGTGTCATTGATGAAGGTATTAAACAGTGCAGATCCCATTATGGACTGTTGAGGGACACCACTTATCACTGATCTCCGTCAGGACGTTGAGCTACTGACCATTACCCTCTGGATGCAAATTTTCAACCAAATCCTGGTCCACCCATCAACTCTATATCTCTGATTTAAAGAGAAGGATGTTATGGTGGACTATATTTGCTTTTCCCAGTCACCAGGGACTTAAATATATTGCCATGACATTTCAAATATCATGGAGAGTGGCTTGGTAACTACATCATCCAATTCCTTCAAGACTCTGGAATGCAATTTGTCAGGTTCATAGACTTATATTTAGGCTCCTCAGATGGTCCTAAACCTAATCTTCTCTTACAGTGGGAGGGATTTCGCTTTCCAAGTACCCATCTTGTGATACATCCATTTGAGAGTGTTGGAAAGGAGGTTGCCAGAGAAGACTGAGGCAAAAAAGTTATTGAATACCTTAGCTTTCTCCTCATCTGTTGTTAGCATTTTGCCAGCCATGTTCACTGGGGGTATGGGAAGATACTCTGCATTTGACCTTCCTTTTTGGTCTGACGTATACTTATACCCGAAGACTTAAAAGAAGTTAAATTGATGAAGCCCTTTATGAGATATCTACATTGCTTCCCAAAGTCAAGTAAGAGATATCTTCTGATAGGTCTGATGAATCTTTAAACCTCCCTATAACCTCCCTTATATTTTAAACATATTGAAACTCTGAATAAATATACAAATGTGAGTTGGAGTATAAAAACATAAATGTATTTCATATGCAAATATAGGCATTTATCTTGAGTATCATTTTTAAGTATATAGAATGTTATTTTCTGGAAGATTGTGAGAAATAATGAATAAAAGCTTCTGTAGTGAGATTAAAGTAATTTTGAATTAGCTCAAAAATTTTAATTTTTAGACTTTGAAAGACAGAAATGGATGCTTAACAGTAGGAGATGTATTTTCACACATAAGGATTCATTGTCAGATTATACAATTAAATCTGATGTTTTCTTTCTAATTCCATGCATCTTGAAAGACCATAGCATGTATGGAAGAAAAACTTCATAAATTTATGTGTAAAAGCCTTTCTTTGCTGTAATGGAGTACTTTGTTTCAGAAATGTTTTTGACATTTATCCAAAGATCAAAAGCTTTTCATGTGGTTTGCACTTGAACTGCCTAGTTTTATGACATCAGGGAAACAGTATAATTAGAAATCCAATCTTCATGCCTGCATTTTAAATGTTTGTTGTGTGGTTCTCAAGGAGGATTCTCATTGATTTTAAAATATTTATTTGCATCAGTGGAAGATGTGGCCTTTTTTCACACAGGTATTAAATGAATAACTTAAATTTTTCTTCTCATTCTTTGGTAGGACTGTGCCGCCTTGAGTAAATCCAAAAGTGTACTCTGATACATAGGCTTCCATCAATTGTAGTTTTGATACAATGATATTGACAATGCACGTTATAAGAAATACCTGATACTTTGTTATTTTTGGTAGTCTTTCTTGTATGAAAAGTACCTCTATTTATGGTTACAGGAAGAGGAGAAAGACTAACTTCAACCCTAAATAAAACCCTGAAGTTTTTTCATCAGATATAAAATGCAAACAAAGGTTTCAGCTTAGCATAAGCACTTTTTTTATAGTAAGGTGTGATAGACTCTTCATATTCTGTCAGTTTTACTTCTCTCTTATTTGATTAGATTGTTAAAACAGTTGGTTTCTTGAGAGATTTTCTCTGAGCTATCAACTGTTCAGATTATCAACTGGACTATCTGTGCCTATTTCTTACTTTGACAGGAAAAATTATTTGGGTTTATCTTCATGTCTCCTAACTTTTATGATATTTTTCTTAGAAAGACAAGATTATAGAAATGTTCTTCGGGAGACATCCTGGAGGTCATCTCTCACAAACTCGTCTTTACAGCATGACTGTAAAGCACAGTCTCAAGCACTCAATCATATCGTGGATTTGTCTAATCAAGTCTCCAAGATACAGACACTACAACTTCTCTGAACAGCTTTTTCCTTTGTTACACTCCTTCTTTTTTTTTTTCCCCATGAGGTGTACAGTTTGTGGTCTTGCTACAATATCATATCTCTTTTGCTTGTGAGTTTAAATTTAAATATTTAAATCATTATCCCATTTCTTAAAGCTCTCATTGTCATGCTACCTGTAAATCTCAATAAAACTCATAGTGTTTATATGTTTATTTCTAAACTATAGTTTGCTTGAGTTGGGAAGAGCAGTAATGAGTGACTTCTGTTGGAGATAAGTCTTGGAAATAATGTTTTAACTAGCAGACTTTGTTTCAATAATGACCTACTTTGTGTCCTGTCTCTGCTCAGATATTAATAACATCTGTTTTACAGTTTCTGCTGCAAGTATTATAGAAAAGAGTATTTAACAGAGATTTTCTGACTGCTTCAGTATCTGTGCCTTTGTTGCACAAAACTGGATTGTGTTTGTATCCTTACATAATGCATCTCACCCCTATAGCATCTGGTATGCTTCAGAAGACAGTCTGAACTTTGTGCAACTTCTAGCTCTTCTCATCAGGGAAAATGGCACTTCAACAGATGTAGGAAAAGAATTCATGATGACACAAAGATTTCTTTGTCTACCTAAAAATAGACCACTCTACATTCTGTAAGACAGAAGTTCAACAAGGAATCCATAGTGATTAAAATAAAACCTTAGAACTTTATATCAGGACTGTGTTTCCTACTGACAAATCCAAATTAATGCTAATGTGATGAAATGGAAAATTCAGTTTTACTGAACCACTTAATTGATTGTGAAACTCTATGTCAAGCTATTAAAAATGTAACTAGCATCTCTCGGTACTGTCATACCCTGGAGAAGTGATCTTTTATGATTTTGAAGTAGCCTGCCCAGTACAATATTGAAATATAGCCAGTCTCCATAGAGTTTAAATTTTTATTTGCAGTTTGTCCTTCAGATATTTCTACAAAACAAATTGCAGGCAAGCATTCAAGGATATTGAATGGGGAAGAAAATGCTATCATTAGGCCAGTTACTATATTTTTATTCATAAGGAAAAAAGAAAAAAAATATGATATTATAATGCTTACAGTATATTCCACTACTATCTGAATAGAAATCTTTACATAATTTATTAAAATGCTAAAACATACTGAGAAAAAATCTAAAAGTACCTTTACAAGATAAAATGTCGAGTGAGTTACATTTAAATAGGCTATTTGGATTAAATTTTCACTGTAGGTTCACACATGTAGAGAGAAAAAAAAATATTCTTTAGCATTATTTTTATTCCCAGAGTAATAAAAACTTATAAGGTGTTTTTAAACACTGTATGTCTCATAGACTTTATAAGCTAAACAAGAATATCATCTACTTTTCTATGGATATGCAGATCTAAGATTTCTTCTCTTAGACAGTTCCATAGATAGAAAATAGATGTGACAATATGTGGTAAAATTCTATTTTGTTCTAACATTTTGTTGTGGGTTTGCTGTTTAATGACAATAATTTTAGTAATGATATTATTAGCTTTAATGGTCATCGTTTGTTTAACATCTGATTACAGGCTTTTCCTTCTTCAAAGGTCTGAAGTGTTGGAGTCTTCTTCATTGTCTATCGGAAAAAAAAAATAGTGCCTTATGTGACTTAAGATATCTCTGACCATTATTTCCATTTGGTGATTCTGTCTTTCAAGTGCAAACAGCTTGAAAGACTTCATTTTGTCTCTAATTTGTAGTGCTGTTTTAATGGAATTTTTCAGCGCAGAGATGTGTAGATCCTGATTATTTTATTATTCACAACTCAAATCAATATTTCTCTTACTGAACGATGATGCTGGATTGTATAGTGTTTTTCATTACTGACTTTGCTGAACCAATAGTTGAAATAAGTTCGCAGGTTGAGATTTTAAAAAGAAAGAACATAAAAGAGCATTTTCCCTAAAATAAATTGCCTTTGAATTGTTTGATATTTAAGAAATACAAGAAAGCTGGGGAGAAACTGTTTACAAAGGCTTGTAGTGATAGGACTAGGGGCAATGGCTATAAACTGGAGAGGGGCGGATTTAGACTGGACATAAGGAAGAATTTCTTCACTATAAGAGTGGTGAGGCACTGGAATGAGTTGCTCAGGGAAGTTGTGGGTGCCCAATCCCTGGAGGTGTTCAAAGCCAGGTTGGATGGGGTCTTGGGCAGCCTGATATAGTGGGACATGTCCGTGCTCATGGCAGGGGGGTTGGAACTAGATGATCTTTAAGGTCCCTTTCAACCCAAAGTATTCTATGTTTCCATGTTTCTAAGTTTGGTGTACGTTTAATAAGTTTTGTTTCTTCATTTCAGCTTAGGAGTCAGAATGGATGTAAAGTATAGTATTTAAAAACTAAACAAAGCACTCTTTTTAGTGTTTCAAAGTACATTTAAACTAGAAATTCTTAGAAATTTAAGATAGATTCCATTTCTGCAAGGACTGTTGTAGCGTAATTTTCATTCGAAGTCCATTCACTTTTATCTTGGAATCAATGGGTTTAAACAGAATGCATTTCAGACATATGCATAATGAAGGGAAAAAAGATAACTGACTGAATGGTTGTTCTGGGATTGAATTTTATACCAATTAAAATTTACTAAGTTCTTCATGGACAAGAATAATAGAGCTAAGTTTTCTGAGCATATTAAATATTAAATACTAGTGTAGTCATTGAAAGCAAAACCACATCACCCAAATAAATTTACTTACTATAAAAAATCATAGAATTATTGAGGTTAGAAAAGACCTTTAAGATCATCAAGTTCAACCGTCAACCAAGAACCACCATGCCACCTAAACCATGTCCCAAAGTGCCATGTCTGCACAGTTTTTGAACACACCCAAGGGATGGTGACTCCACCACTTCCCTGGGCAGCACAAGGTCAAAGCATACCAATAGCATAGGATATAATTAGTGCCAGAGAATATATGCTAGACAGAATTAGGACCTTCACAAAGAATACAGTCATTCTCTCAGTTATATCTTGCAGTGTATTTGTTTTTCTTAGAAGCCACTGCCAAAGCCATCTGTATTAGCTTCTGTAACTATCACTCTTCCCCTTTAGCTACATGTTAATTGCAAGTTATGCCCTGTTTTGTCTTTGTAGCAGTGTCCCTTCCTTTCTTTTTACTGCTTTCACATTATACCTCTCACTTTCAGTGGATTTGCAGCACAACAAATTTAGAAAGATCTCACTGTAGTAGAGTACTGTCTCATTGCTCAAAAGTAAATTCTAAAGCTCATTCTGATCTATTGATGTAGCATAAAACTTTTCAAGTATATTGTACATTGTGGAAACTGGGAAAGAATATGGTATGTTTGGGTTTCAGTATCTGCTTGATGTTGTATTTTTCAATACAAACAAGAGGAATCTTATAATGTTTCTGCAGTGTTTTTTTAAGAAATGGAAGTTGCTGGATGAAGTTCCTAGTTGAAGCAGAGCTTTACCCAATTTTTTTCAGATTTTATTCAAATATTGTCTCCTTTTCCTTTTTAGTATCTTATATATATTATATTTTTTAAAAAGAGATATTATTTTCTATAGTATACACATTTTATCTGTTTTACTATATCTTTAAGTGACAATAGAAGTATATATGCAAGTGACTTACTATTACACTTTTTCTAAGCTTTCACTGATGACACCTCACATCTGTTGCATTAGATAATCATCTGAGTAAACAAAGCTGTGACAGATTTGTGATGCAAGTTGTGAAATGTGAAGGATATTAGTGCAAATGGGACTGAAATAAATTAATCTACTAAATATTATGTCTTAGGAATAGATTCATCAGTCTCCACATTTAACAGAACAAACGGACCTCTTTACTATTCTTACTTACCTTTCTAAGTGATCCTAAGTGATTTTTAAACCTATTAAGGAATGATTCAACAGAAACACCTTGGTATAGTACAGTTAATAATTCTTAGTGTAGTACAGCTATTTTTTTTTATTAAAAAGGAAGAGATTGGTTATATCACCTGTAACAGTGTTTTTTTCTCTTTCTGTTATACTATGAAATTACACGTGTACTGAAGGCTAAGTGAAACCTTGATTGACTTAACTTTCTTCCAGAACACCTATACCACAGTAGTACTACAATGTTGGTATTTTGTCAGATCTGTCAAGAAGCTACTATTCATTTCAGGGCTTGGTTTGACATAGCTAGACACAGCCCCTACTGATTTGAATTTATTTTTAACATCTTCACTTACCAGGTAAAATAAGCATTCACCTCTCTATTCAAAAACCTTCAGATCACTCTGGTACAAACAAGTCGCTTTATATTAATCCATTAGCTGTTAGTGTACAGCAATAACTTGAATTGAGTATCCATTGTATGCCATCTTCATCAGAGCATATAATAACCTAATGCATCTATGTAGCTCTTCTTGAAATAAATTTAGAAGTATTGTAAAACTTTCTGGATATGTTGTCTCTTTCCAATATTTTATTTTCAGTAAGTGATGTGTGAGCTTTCTCCTAGTTTAGTATTGGACTATTTGCCTGACAACCTAATAAGCACAGATTGTTAGATTAATCTCTTGGGCAATATTTTTCATTCTCGTTTGCATAAAGCAATATTTTTCTATTTGCATGAGGAACATGAGGAACAGCTAGGAAAACAACAAGGCTGGAAAAATTGGACAGATGGTCTTGTATTTTTCTATTTCATAAATATTAAAGTACCGTATGTAAAAAATATGATTTCCTTTTGGTTTCAGAGATGTAGCTAGCACATCTCCACAGAGCTTATTGCTGTGCTTATGCTAAGAATTTTAAATGAAGTTTGGCCCTTTGCCAAAACTGTTACAGTTTCAAGTATCTATTTCATTGATGAAGGCAAAATATACTCTACTTTGCTTTTCATCTCTCATCACACAGTTCCTTACGTTCTACCTGACATTTATTACTTAATCTATTACATTTACATATCTCAACATCAGTTATTACACTTATTGGAACTGAGCAATGAAATTGTCCTTGAAGCAATGCTGCTGAAATATTAACATATATATTTCTGAAGAAACTCTACAGGACTACAAACTCTATAAAAAATATAGTACCAGACAAATGGTGGCATAGGACCTAAAAAGGAAGTCTGTGATTTGAAATAAATGTCTGAGTTCTAGTGTCTCGAAATTCCCCAACCTCTGAATTTATTAGTACCTTGGTTACTATCCAGCAGTTATATGTCCCGAGGTTAAAGTGAAGTTTTATTTACCTAACAGGTAAATGAAGAAGTGAGACTCTGGGTAGCCTTTTGGACAATCTATTGTTTCTTGATGCTTATTGCAACAGAAATAAATCTTTGTCTGAAACTCATTTTCTTTCCTTCTTAAGTCCTTTGCTTCTGGTGTTATAGACGTAGAGACTATAGATGAGAATGAGTACATGACTTTCTTTGTCTGGCAATGCTATGCATGTGTTCTAAAGGAGACTTCAATATGTTTCCTGCTATTGCAATTGGAATAGTACTAGTACTTGCTCTGATACTTGATTCAACATTTTTACAGTCCACTTCCTGACCTCTAGGCAGTTATGCCCGCTTCCTAAGAGTCTTTATGGACTGATAAGTTTTGATGGTAGCAAACAGAGTACACACAGATATTTAATTTGTCTGAAGTAGTATCTGTTCTTGAGGTTGTTTTGGTTTGTTTTTTTTTTTTTCTTAGCTATTTTCTTATGAGGGGCAGAGCATAAAATATTAATAGTATTTTTTTAATTATTTTATTTTTTTTAGAAAAGTAAATTCAGTTGAGATTATTTCTTCAGGTAAAGTATCTGCAATTAGGACATTGCGTGAAAAATGTTATTTGCTGTAGAGATATTTGATTATTTTTTTTTTAGAAAGTGCCCAATTCTGTTAAATTTAGTTTGACAGACTGATACTAAGATAATCTTCAGTTTTCTTTGCCTTTTTTTTTGGTCTGGCTTTTTGATATGGCTATTGAACAGAAAATTAAAATCTAGTGTAATCTCTTATCCAGGCTGATTATATGAAAGTACATCAGTTAACAGTGAATCTATTTCATTGCACTTTTCTCTTAACTGCTATGTTAATATTTATAGACTACTACGTAGAATTTTTTTTCAATTCTCATCTTTTCTTTAACTTTTCTATCAACAGAACTGAACAATTGTGGGTTTCATCAGGTTTTAATGTTCTGAAATATTAACGGATAAAATCTGTCACACTGAAAAGTTGGAGTGTAATATTCTCTACCTCTTTGTACCAACTGTAAAAAAGGAATCTAGTGAACTTGGAGCATTCAGTATACACTGTAGTTTGTGTTGCAGTTTTCAAAAAGGTGAAATATTTCTACATACATGGAATAGACTATAATTATTATATTTCAGGATTGAAAACTCCAGATTCCTGAAACAGTATTTTTTTTTTAAACTTCAGATCCATCCCTTTTCTCTACTAAGTGTAATACTGAATGAAAATTTGGATTTTTTTCTTCTCTAGAAAATGAGTATCTCTTTCAGACCTTTTCTGTCTTGGTTAGACCTTAAAATTAGTGTTACTCTCTTTATTCTTGTTACTTTTTATGAATAGTTATTGTCTGTTTTGTAAGATAATGGAAGTTAAAGAGCTACAGCTACTTAGTGTGATGATAATGCTGGAATTGTGATTATCATAGAATGTATTATTATTTTGCATAAATAAGCCCTTCACCAATAACATGGGTTGTGTCAGGTAGATCATTCATAGGGTCATGGGACCATAAAAGAGTTTAAGATAGAAGGGACTTAAGAAGGTCTGTAGCTCAACCTCCTGCTCAAAGCAGGGATGGTTACAAGGAACAGACCATATTGTTCAAGGCTTTTTACAGTGAGATCTTGAAACCTAAAAGAATAGAGATTGTGTAATCTTTCTGGACAATCTGCCCCTTTTTCTGTTTATCCTTATGCTCAACCTGAACCTCCCTTATTTTTAAATGTCTTCTGTGTATCTGCCATACACCAGTGTGAAGAATCTTCGCAGCTCTGTCTTCTTGACGAATTCCCCATAGGGAATGCAGGTGGCTGTTAGGTTCCCCTGCGGCAGTCTCTTCTGCACATTGAACAGGCCTAGCTCCTGCCAGCCTCTCCTTACCAGCTGTATGACTCCCAAAATGTTATTCCTTCCCAGATGCAGAACTTGACATTTATTCTTATTTGATATTATGGTGCTCTTATTGATACATTCTTCCAGTCTCTGGAGGTTAATGACCTCTTTCATGTCATTAATAAAGGTGTTAAATAGGACAGATCCCAGGACAGAACTGTACAATACTCTGCTTGTTCCTCATTGAGTATGACCCATTAGCCACTGCCTTCTAAGCCTATCCATCCAACTAAGTTTATACCATCCTAGCTGTCCATTCATCCAGACTATAACACCCTGACTTGATGTGGTGGGTTGGCTTCAGCTGTCAGCCAAGCACTCACACAGCCACTTGCTCACTCCCCCCATCCCAGCGAGACAGGAATGAAAATGGGAAGACTGAGTGTCAGGATACTCATGGCTCAAGGTAAAAACAGGAAAATCACTGTTGTGGGCGAAACAGGCTCTAGTTGGGTAGTTTATTTATCAACCATTAACATAAAAAATTAAGTGTTTGAGTATGGGGAAACAAGAAGACAAATACTTAAACATTCAGGGAAAACCCCTTCCTTCGTCTTTACCAGGCTCCAGATACAGCTCCTTCCACATTCCTAGTCTCCGCTTCCCTTGTCATCACCATCAATGTAGGTTGCACTCGGTCCCTTCGGTGAGGTGATGGGTGATGCAGTGAGGACATAGGGCTTTCATTCTGCCAATCCTTTCTCACACTTTTCTTCCACTGCTTCTTCTGCCTAACTCATGTCCTCTGTTCCATTGTGAGTTATCCACAGCCCTTTTTAGGGTGTACTTTCTGTGGCACGGGCTTATGTATGGGCCACAGTTCATCCCTTCAGGAGTGTTAGCAGTTGTGCCACAGAGCACCTCCTATTGCTCTGGTCTTCTTTTTCCTTTTGGTTTAATGTTATAAGAGTTGCTACAGACTTCTCTGATTGTCCTAGCTATGTTCTGAAGTGGGTCTGTTATAGAGCTAGCTAGAACTGGATGTGTTTCTCACAGAGTGACCCTTGACTTCTGTCCCACAGATGTCGCCCTGGCAACCATCCCCCACTACCACAACCTTGTTATTTATACCCAATACAGGTGAATATGAGGGAGGCAGTGTTAAAAGCCTTCATAAAGCAAATCATTTTATCCTAGAAGACACTGGGGTTGGTTAGGCATAGTTTACCCTTGGTCAGTCTATGCTGAGTGTTCCTAGTCACTTTATTCTCATGGAGTTCTTGGGTTTATGTGAGGCTGCTATCCTTTTTGTAGCATCTTTATTTCAATTGCTCTCTCCACTTTCATAAATACTCCAGCTCAAAAGACACAATGCCTATCTGAAACTTCTCAGATTTGTTGGACAGATTCAATAGTATAGAATGAGACAATACAACACCTGAAAATATAAAATTTAAGCTGATAAATGCCCAAATGTGTACTTTATGTTTTTCAGCTCTACTTCAAGTTTCAATTTCACTGAGCAAAGTTGAGCTCAGTGTGGGTGAATCCAAATTCTTCACATGCACAGGTAGGTATTAATTTTAATTGTATGTATGCTTTTTTGTTAGATTTTCAAACTTTCATAATTTAAAACTGAATTACTTGATTTATGATATTATTAACTTAAATTAGCATATTTTGCATATTCACATTTACTCATGAGAATTATGATAAATAGTAGATCTTTACCGGCTTCACACTGCCAGTCTAGAAACTATTAATTTTAGATTCTGACTCACTCAGTTTGAATTGTCTGTATCAGTACAGGTAATTTATATGTTAGGATGCTTCCTTAATTAAAATATTTTCACTAAAATAAGGAATTATATAAGCTACTAGGCTGAGCTTTAGTATCTTCTCCAGCTGAGACATCCAAAGAGTCTTTTCTGGGAGTCAATCAGGAGGAGAAGGGTTTTTATTTGCAGCTGCCTGATGTGCATCGTTGATGTTGCTTATTTCCCATCTTCCATTGACAATGACACATAGCCTGATTACACTGAAAATCCAACTGACTTATGGCTCCACGTGTTGATCCGGCAACTGCAGAACAACCTGTTTCTTTCTTCTGAGACTTCATACCTTTCTGTGTTTATTTTTTTCTCTCTTGATTCTTGAACTACTGCTAGGGTTAGGGTCTTGAAACTTGAACTACTAGTTATCCTGTCTGAACAATCATACATGTGCCTGCAGTTTTACCTTGCTTATCTTTCTACAGGCTTTATCATAACTCTCAGCATCTAGGAATTCTCTGACACTGCATAGGCATTGTGCATTGTTTAAGCATGTGTTGTCTAATTTCTGCCTCATCTGCTGATGTTGGATTGTTTTTGTTTGTTTCTTTGGGTTTTTTTTTGGTTTTTTTTTTTAGCCATTGGTGAGCCTGACAACATAGATTGGTACAATCCACAAGGAGAGAAGATTGTTTCTAGTCAAAGAGTGGTTGTTCAGAAAGAAAGTAATCGATCACGTCTAACCATTTATAATGCGGATATAGAAGATGCTGGTATATATCGGTGTCAAGCAACAGATGCTAAAGGACAAACTCAAGAAGCTACTGTTGTTTTGGAAATTTATCGTAAGTAAAATATTATCAATTAACAGATGAATGACTATGTTTTAAAAGTCACTGGAACTGGGAAAGTAAAGCCTATCAAAATATCTTCCCAGGCTTTGAACCTTATCTTCCAAATAATTGCAACTCTTGCAGTTCTGTTAACAGATATTATGATGAAGGCTTATATGAAATGAATGTAATATTGTAGATCAGTTTTTGTTTGCATCTTAGAATACTATTTTATAAAGGTACACTGTGTGCCCCTCATGGAAAAGAAAAATAAGGAAAAAAAATTATTTCAACCTAATTCTTATTGCAAATATATCTATGACTTATTATAAATGTATACATAATATATACATATGTATACAAATATATACATATAAATATAAGGGCAGGAAGTGCAATATACATCATCTTTTAAAAAGTGGAGTTAATACTGAATTAGTTATTTTTTTATGTTATTATTTTTGTATTCTTGGCCTTACAATGGAATTTTGCCATAAAATATTGAAGCTTGGTGTGATAAACAACCAACTACAAAGAGCTAGTCGAGTAGTATATTTGAAATGCAAATATATTCTGTTGTGGTAAGAGATTATGTGAGGGTTTTGGTTTTTTCTATTTAGTTAAAGAAATTTACATTGTGCTATGTTCTTTAGATCAATGAAAAATGCCTGAAAGCAATACAGTAAATGAGTACACTCTGAAGACATGAGGCAAGTGTTAAAGGATTTTCACCAGATAGTGGGTAACTCTAGGCTTGCTTTCTTTGCAACTTAGAGTTGGGCCATCACCTCACTGAGTAGCAAAGGCCCACACAAAACCATCTGATGTTTATATGGCATTATACAATGGGTATTTTCTTTGAAAAGTTCTTGGTATTTTTACATGTACTCCTAGTTCTTTATTCTTCATTAGCTGGAAAGTCCACAAAAGTCCACCTTGATAATTCATCTCCACTGTCTTGCTTCAGTTCTCCCTCAGAAGCGATGCTTCAACACGTCATGTTCCTCCTCCTGTCATAAAAAATCTAATACCTATCTTCTAAGTCTGACATTTCTTACACAATCTATTGATTCAATTAGACTGGGGCTGTACATAGGACAATAGAACACTATTCTTGTAGATGCCATAAAGATTAATTCCAACACCTGTTCTTATTATATTCTGAATACAATACTCTATTTGTCGCAATCAACTATGAATAATATCGAAGTCCTACATGGATATATCTATCATATTTTTTTCATTTCCCTTAACAGCAAGGTCTTTGTTGGTGAAAGAGTGGTACATATGCCAGCAGCCTTTCAGCTGAGTTATTCTCTTTGGAAAGCAAGTTTTTCTTTTATTTAATATTCATTAAAAAAATATTTGTGGATGGCTCAGCTCTAAGAAATTGCAGTGAGAAAGATGCAACAGGAGAATCATAAACCATAGCTTCTGAAAGGTATAGATAACTCAGAAAACCAAATATATGGTATTAAAAAAAAAAAAACCAAAACCCAAAAACTATTGATAAAACAACAATTAAAATGGTTACACGAGATCTCATGATTGCTTGGAAGCTGGCAGTGCATGTTTTGTGGAATTCATTCGTGTCATTAAAACACCATATCACTCTATTAACAAACTGCTGAGTAAGGTTAAAATCTTTTGTCTTGTTCACATGTGGTATTTTCTATAATTCTGAAGTCAGATAAACCCAAGGACCTACACAAAAAATGTGAATGCTTGTGGGAATGGACACAGATTATTTGTATTTGTTATGTATTGTGAAGAAAAACAAGATACTCTGTATTCCTAGGGTCTGGTTCATTACTCACTGGTGTCTGTGTGAGGTTTTCTTTTGGATCACACGTGGTCAAATACTTCAAATATTTCATACAAATACTTTGTAAAATTATACAAGAGATGTATAAAACAAAAAGGTACTTCCTTTGCTGTGGGAACTGAATGGGTTATTTGAGCCTACATTTGTATCAATGCAAAAGGGTGGAAGTGGAGCTGCATGTCTGACTCATGTTCTTTAAAGTGTCCTCCACAAGTTAATTGGCAGTCTATAATCCTAGAGAACGTAGGTCAGTTTATTTCCTCCGTGCACAGGAAAAATTTCCAGAATTTTTTGGCAGGCATTTAGTTTCAGCATTAAATATTATATGAGATCATGGACTAATGCCATCTCAGACTTCTAACACTAAATGCTAGTGATACTAAACTTATTCAACTTACTAATAAAATTAAATATCAAGTTTGGTTATTTGGAGCTGGACTAGTTAAAAGCCTCATCAGGCCTCAAAAAATCTTGTTCAGTGGCTTTTAGGTTTTCCCCAACTGATGGTTTTCACAGACAGTGAAGCTAAAGTTTTAATAAGACTTTCACAAATAATTTTAGAGGTTTTGATGGACCAAAACCATGACGTTCTAATTTAATAATATATTGAGGAATAAAACACACCAGAGAGGAAGTAGACTATTAATCTGAATATACAGATCTATAAAAAACTAAAGTTTCAAAAATGGGCTCTGAAACATTGAAAACAATGAAAAATATATTTATAAAACATGCTTAGTTTATATAAATTTAAGAAAGACTTTCCTAATGCAAAATGATTTTAAAATCTTTTCTACAGATAGAGTGGAAGCCATATGTCCAGAATCATTTGAGGCTTTTCTTGGGTACTTATGCTAAGGAAATAATTCTGTATTATCATAATGAGAATTCTTATTAGTCATCTTTATCTGATTTAGTGTCACATATAATTTTACTGCTAAGTGAACTGCAAGATTCTCACTATATTCTGTTTTCTTCCTTTTCAGAAAAGCTCACTTTCCAAGATGTAATATCTCCACAAGAGTTCAGACAGGGAGAAGATGCAGAAGTTGTTTGCCGTGTTACTAGTTCACCTGCTCCCATTGTCAGCTGGTTGTATCGGAATGAGGAAGTCACAGCTATTGCTGACAGTTAGTATTTTGGTAACTCTTTAAGTTATGCATTCTAATTAATATTAAAGTATTATTGTAAAAGAAGACTAATCACATTAGAGTGGAGGATAGATTTTGATTAGCCCATCAACTTAAGTAGAACTTAACCAGCTTCTGTGGTCTATAAAGAATTCACGCGCAATGGTTTTCATTCATGTATGATTTTTTCCCAACTGGGAATTTTGTCTAGAATCACCATGAGGGTCCAAATGCCCAAAAGATTGCTGGGAGTTCCTTTGCAGCTACTTTTCCTGGGTTGCTATGTACGTAGGGTTTGAACATATTTTTAAATCACGCACAGATAAACTCCTCTGTGCACACAAAGCTATGAAACTGACTAAAGACTGTGTTGACTTTGGTATACTTGCACATTAGCTCAGGGACTTTCAGATGGATAGGCTTTTTCCTCAGTAGTGAGAATTTACTTCTATGAGTGTAAGCTTCCTTTTGATTTACAAACGACTGGGAACATAAGTGAACTGCTTAGAGATTACCTCGCAGCTAGGCTGATAAAGTTACATCAAGTTGAACCTCATTTCCCCACATGCAAGTTCTAAACCTGTAGAGGGACAATTAATTGCACACGTAGAATCTGTGGGATTTACCACCTCAAAAACCATGAACCAATTTTTCCACACTGTCTCAATAGTTGTTTTTACCTTTATGGGAAACAGGTCTTTCCACATTTTCTGGAAATGGAAATAGTATTGTTGGTGAACCAGCTTATCCATCTTCTCATCAGTCTTTATCCCTGAATGTACTAAAACTCAAGGGTGTAGTGTATGCACTTAAAATTCTTGTTCTTTAGAAACAAAATATTAACTTTATTTCAAAATGAAAATGAAAAGTTATATTTGTTTTCTTCTGAAATCACATAAACAACTGCAGAATAGTTGCTGGGAAAAAAAAAAAGACTTGATTGGTGTTTCTGGACTCAGTCTTAGACTCCTTTCCATTATGAAAGAAAGTTTCAATCAAACTTCTTTCTTTTTTTTTAGTATATCCTATTTCTTCTGTCATCTAGACAGAGACACTAGGAAGAAATAGCAAACTTTTACTTTTAGAAAAAAGAGTTGAAATTTGGTATATTTAATTAAACACAATATAGGTGACAGAAAGAAGATTTTGAAAGCTGTGAAAACAAAACAAGATTTGGCAATTTAGAAAACAGTGATTTTCAAGAATCCAACTCAGAACCTGAAAAAGAAAAAGTGTCTCAAAGATCTCTCTTGGGTTTTTTTAATTGCCATTTTATTTGTTGTTTCCAGTCAATTTGGCTGCTGTAGGATTGGCAAAGGAAATAAAGCTAGATTTCCCTTCTTTTTCAAAATTATACACTCAGGACAATTTAAGTTTTTAAATCTCAATGTGTAAATTTGTCTTTTCAATGATTTTCTTTCACCATGCTTACAATGTGAAAAGGTAGAATGACAGAAATCATTTTTTATTTAAATAACGAAATTCTTACCTTATATTCTGATATAGGGTAGTATCCAAATAAGATCTCAGTCATGCTTGAGGAGAAGGGAGGTTTTAAATAATATAAAAATAGGATATTGTGAACTTTTTGAGTATTGGCAACATCTATTTGGGTTCACAATGCAGGTGGAAAAAGTGTATACCCAAATTCTTACATTTAAGAATTTTTTTCATTCATTCTGAAATAAAATGAGTCAGTTTCATATTACATTTCCAGTTTCAAAATCTCCAATGAAGGATCAGTACCTGAAACGTATTCACATAACTTAAAATTAAAAAGCATCAAATGCATCTGTCATATTCTAAATGGTGCCTATTAAAAATGAAGTAACTAATAATTATTGGATTTTAGTTCACATTAAACTAAAATACTGAGAAATTTCATATTCATACTGATTGGATATTGCAGTTTATTTGTGGGGCATGAGAAAACAGTTTCTATTTTAAGCATTCTAGCACTGACATAATAGGAAGATATGAGATAATGTCACTATTTTAATTTCATGGCTTTTCTATTATATTCTTGACTATTCCACTGTTGTATATGTTACAACTAGTAGGATTTTTGCAGCACAGACTTTTGACTGTTTCAGTTCTGCAAATTCTTGGTGGTTAATAGTATTTATATTTGTATATTCCATCTGAACAGAAGACTGCTTTCTTCACCCAGAAAGTCTGTGCACAAAATTAGAAGTGAAAATTTAAGGATTTTTGCTCTGTATTAGGCCTATAACTGAAATAGCTGTAGGTGAAATAGCCTTTCACAATTCTGAATTAGTTTTTTATGCTCCCAGTAGCTTATCTGTTCCATTGCTAGATCATTTTAAGATTTATAGTCTCTTCTGAGTTCTGAAAACAAAGCTGTGAGTAATAAAATGTGGGAGTGGCTATCATTGTTCTGTTAAAAAAAAAAAAAGAAAAATCAAAGCAAAACAAAACCAAACCCAAAACTAGGTGAACGATGAACTCCAGATGTCTTTCTGTTCTTAGACTGTATGTTTAAGATTTAATATGGAAATACATAAAGCATAATTTTCTGGGAATTTCTCTGTTGTCAAGACCGGAATTGTTATGACTTATAATTCCATTGTATGGGAGTCAAGGATATTTTACTACTATAAAAGTGAATGGGATTTTTTTCATTGAGCAGATCTTGTCTGGAATTGTAAGTGACTTCCTCTATTTTTGCATAATTCTGGGGTTTCAAATTACATTAAATACGATCCATTTTACAGCTGCTGAAGGACAAGCTGAATCGAGTCAGTTTCCAGAAGTGAAAGCCATCCAGCTGACTTCAGATATTGCTAATCAAGAGAAATGGACAGCACTTTATCTCTATGCTGACACGTGCATGATAGCAAATCCTCTTTGGGGATGGTTACAACAATGGAAGCAGAGCAACTGGCAGCACAGAGACAAACCCATCTGGGTTGCCCCATTGTGGCAAGATATTGCTGCCCAGCTAGAGAGTCTTGTTGAATAAAGTACATCATGTACATGGTTATCTACCCAAGAGTCAGGCCACTGAAAAACATCAAAACAAACATCAGGTAGATCAAACTGAAGAGGCTAAGTTGGATTTGGACTGGCAACATAAGGATGAACTATTTATAGCTTGGTGGACCCATGCCACCTCAGACAATAAAGGAAGAGATACAGCATATAAATGGGCTTCTGACTGAAGGGTGGACTTGATCATGTGCACTGTTGCACAGTTTATCCATGAATGTGAAACATGCGCTTCAATTCAGGAAGTCAAGTGGTTAAAATCTTGCTGGTATGGAGGACAATGACTGAATGGCTGATAATTTCAATTGTAGCTAAGATATCATGTTTTCCGATGTATAGATATAGAAGAAGCTGAGAGGAGCATAGCCAGGCAGCTAATCTAAAATGGCTGAAGAGGTATTCAGTACCATATAACAGCGTGCTCAGTATTTAACACTAAGTTTGTTGGGGGCCAGAGCTCACAGATCCACAATTGCTGATCAGGATGGACTTCACAATCCGTCATTGGGTCATTGAGTTATAAGAAATTGCATTGAAGTTTGCATCACTTCTTTTGTGTATTATTATCATCATCATAATCATAATGTCCTCCTCTGGGGTCTTGTTAAACTGTCTTCATTTTAGTCCACAAGTTTTACTTTACTTCCTGATCCTTCGCCCCATCCCACCAGGGCAGGGCAGTGAGTGAGGGAGTGGCTGCATCATACTTAGCTAATGACTGAGGTTAAACCATGAAAACCTCTTAAATACACTTGTGCAAACTGATTTGAGTGAAGGGAAAGGTTGGCATAAGTTTTCTTCTAAATTAGGCATTTGAAGTTGATGAGTTGATTGTCCAGAAAATGATGAGTTGGAGGAGTGTAGTGCCAAGTCACTGTCCACATCTAACAGTATTCAGTTCAGTGTAGGACATGTTCTTATTACAATATCCATGGGCCAGTGAACTTTATTTCTATGTACACTATCTCTGTGTATCAGATTGTATTACCACTTAATCCTACTTCTTTGAACCTCCGGAGTGTTCCATAGTACACGTGCATCCATCAAGATCTAACCTTTGCCTGTCAAGATTTCTGTGTATTTGTTGATGCAGCTGGTCTACGCACAATTGATTCTTGCTGAATGAGAGTAATATCATTGTAAACTTGGTGGCATTTTTAAAGCACCATGAGCTATTCTTTCACAAGCCTACCAGAGGATAAAACATGTAGAACAATGATTTCTAAAGGAAGTTACACATTCAATTCACATTCCGTTTTTTAAGTTTCTTTATAATACAATGTGTATTAATTTTGCCTTTATTAGTGGTGGAAAAAGACCCAATTTTTTTTTCTTCAATTATACCTAATTTATTCATGACATATCTCCTGCTGTATCCTTTATATTATTCATCAATGAAAGTTGAAAAGATATCCAGCCAACACTTACTGGTTTTGTTTCCTATTACTAAATGAACTCTCATTTTTTTCAGTATTTTAAAGTAATAAGGGTGACCTGCAGTATAGTCAAAGAGAGGCTAGAGCACACCTTTTCAAAACATTTTGAAACACAGCTCTCTGAGAATTGTGTAGGGAGAGAAAAGAAAAAGATGATAGAATTTGTAAGTGGTAGTGTGTGAAATGGCATTAATATTCAAGCATGACTTTAATAAACCAGGCATAATTAGCGTAAATGTATTGAGGACATTGATGTCCTGTAAACCTCTATCAGGTGAAGCATAATTACATTTCCTTTTTACATTTTTCTTAATAGAGTTCTTGGTAATGAAACAGAACCCATTTGTCATAAAAACCTCTTATTTGTAAATGTGTGTGCACATTTGTTCTATGAACAGGCTCTTAACTGTATAACTACATAAAAGGTTTTCTACCAAGTGTTGTTTAGCACTGTTTTAGAATATCAGCATTGAGTTGTAGGAAACAGCATTCTTTAAAAATCTAGCTGAATCAAAAATGAAACCTAATTGAAAAATGACACTTGGTTGCTAGTTAAAACTGAAAGTGAGTGAATCTCATGACCTCTAATGCTGAAAGGGTGACACTGATTAAAATAGAACAAGAAAGACAGCTAAATAACAAGTACGCAGGTTTTTCAAAAACCACATACAATGAAATGCGGGAAGTAATTCTTCTCAAAAGACTCCATTAATATTGCCTAGTTATGGTGGTTTGACCTTGGCCAGCTTCCAGACACCCACCCAGCCACTCTCTCACTTATCCTCCTCAACAGGATAGGGGTAGAAAATGAGATGAAAAAGCTTGTGAGTGGAGATAAAGGCAAGCAGGTCACTAACCAATTACCAGCACGTGAGAAACAGATTTGAATTGTGGAAAAGTAGTTGAGTTTATTGCCAGTTAAATAGTGTTGAATGGTGAAACACAAAGACAAAATTAAAGTAGCACCTTCTCACTCCTTTTCCTCAGGCTCAACTTCACTCTTTAATTGCTGACTTCTTTACCTCCTGCACCTGAAACAGTGCAGTGGTAGAGAATAGGGGGGTTTATCAGTCCGTAACAGTTCTAGCATGGGTCCTTCCCATGGGCTGCAGTTGTTCAGGATAAACTTGCTCCAGTGCGGAGTCTTCCATGGACGGAAATGTGAATATCTGCTTCACCATCCTCTCTCCCAGGCCTGTAGGGAGAAATGTGCCATGAAATTGGCACAGAGACAGTTTGTTAATCCAGATAGAGAGGGAAGAATTTTTTTTTAATTATTTTATTACAGATTGCTCAATTTATCTTTTTTTTCATCTCTTTAATCTTTTTGTTATTCTATATAGGAGTTCGTGAACATTCCACTCATTTTGCAATAGTTTATAAATTTAATTTATATTTGATGACTCCTCGAAGTAGGAAGTTATGGATAGAAAATCCAGAATTAATTTTATGAACTATCAATGTATTTTGGAGTGGTAAAAAACCTCAAGTTTCTTGGCTGATATTTTACTTTAAATTGATTAAAGTTTTCTCAGTGCGCCTTCTGATCTTGCAGAGAAAGTATGTAAATGCAATTCATTTCGTTAACATTCTTCACATCGTTCGGGTTTACTAATACCACTTAATCTCTTACTTTACTTTCTAGATCGATTTGCAGTATTAGCAAACAATAATCTCCAAGTTCTTAACATCAGTAAAAGTGACGAAGGAGCATACAGATGTGAAGGAAGAGTGGAAGCCAGAGGAGAAATTGACTTTCGGGACATAATTGTTATTGTGAATGGTAAGGAGTAGAAGTTTTAGAATTGACTTCTTGCTTCACTTGATTCTCATAGCCTCTTTTAAAATACACCAGCTTTTAAAAGATCCTGATTATACTGGTTAATATAGTTGTCATATCTGTATAGTTACTTAATTTTTTTTTTTAAATGTACTACACTCTGTAAATAGAATATATTGCATTTCATAAGATCAGTGTATGTAAACACTGGATTATTGTTTTTAGTCATTCAAGGAACATTGACAATCACTACAAGGCTTGAGTTTTAGATTATAATATGCAGTAGTTCAGTTCACTGTGTATTTTTCAGTGCTTTGCCATTTACTGTTAAAAAAACACTTTCAATTTTTCAGTTATTCACTTTCACTGCATTGAACATATTTTGTTAACTGTTCCAAGAGTCACAGATACATTTTATTAAGATTAACAGTACTACTTATAGATTATTAATATTTTATTTTATGAGGACTAAAATACATGAGTTATCTGAAAAGTGTCATTATACCTTTTACCAGTTTGTAATAAGCCTGTAAGAAGGAATATGAACAGATTAAGATAAAATGGAGCATTTAGCTCAATCTCTCTCTTAAAATCTGGGTTGAACTGTTGAAAAATAAATATCTCTTCCTATATTGTCTGGAAAGGACACAGTTCATAAATGGTATTTTTTATCTATGTATTCTGTTTTATGTCAGTTTTTCAGTGAAACTACTTCCATAGCACCTATCAGGTTTTGAGTTTTAAAAGCTTTGTCTTTGAATGGTCCTTCTTGGCAAACCTCAGTTTATGGAATTCATTATGTAAGTTAAATTCTCAGTTAATTTCAGGAGAAAGAGCAGCTTCTGGCACAGGTTTTATTTAATCCATATAGTGAAGCAACAGTCTTTGAAGTAGAATTATTTTGACTGTTGTAGATAGTATACAGACAGTGGCAAGCAAACAGCTGATTGTCCTACGTGTTGTGATAGATAATAACATTACATACCCTATGCACTGTGCAGACCCCTAACAAATTCCTGCCCTCTCTGTGCATTACAGTGCTGCATTATGTTGGCTTCTGGTTATGTAAAGTTCCAACAGTGCATCGGACAGCATTTACAATGCTGAAGGAGATTTTCTGCTGCTGCTATTCATGTACATGTATATGAACTTACATTCTGAACACCTTTCACATCCACCTGGTATTTATATGCGATTTAGCTGACAGTGAGGCTGTATTTAGCCTGAGAAGTCAGATTGAAAACTGTCGTCTGGTTTCACATCTTTTATTGATGGATTACATCCACAAATTTAGTTCTTCATATATTTATTATGACTCTAGACAAGAAAGCTGATACTCGTTTACCTCTAGACTTCGGTTCATAGTGTTGGGAGTAGAATGGGTTGTGATTCTAACATGATTGCTCATGTAAAGTGGTATCAATTAAGAACTACTTTCTGCTTCAGTCTTTGTTCTTACACATGTATTAAGAGTTTTCAGTGGAAATACATAATTGAAGGGAATATAGGGGCTGATGTTTTTGTTTTGCTGATTTATTTGGAGAGTAGCATGTGGGTTCTGTCCCTACTGCAAACAGTATATGAGCATATTGCTTTCTAAATGTCTTCTTTGTTACATAGCAAGAGTTGATATTGTTTCTATTTCTTAGAATATGATTTGTTCCAGTGCTCATACATACTTCACTCAACAATGTAAGCAATGATAGAATTGTGTGAAATCCCAGGTTCCCTTTTACAAGAATAGTTACAAAGATTTAACTAAATAAGAAACTATTAGCTACCCTTTTACTCATTACCCCCTAGTTAGAACATTATCCTTGGTGCAGGTGACCACTATGTCCTCTGATTCAGGGCAAAGATTTGAACTAAGATCACCTCTTCTGTGAACAAGTACTTTATTTGGTACTGTTTCTCTGCCTCTCTGTCAACTAAAAAGGGGAGGACAGAGAGAGTGGAAAAACATTTTGAACGGCTGAGAGCACCTGAGCCTTACAGCAAGCTGATGAAGACTAGTCTCTCAGAGGCAGATGATACGGGATCAAATCCTCTCAAGAAGAGGAGAAAATTAAACCTAGGATGAAACCTATGATTCCCATATTTAAAAACAAGAGGTAAGTTCCCTCTTGAGCCATTTTGATCATGACTGAGTCAGCCCTGTCCTTATGGGTGATACTTGCCTGTAGAACGTTTTCTTGTGCTATGTAGAAGCAAGAAAAATTAACGACCACTAGAACTGTTACTACACAATGAAGCACTAGACTTTGCAACCACCAAAATTAAATGGTGAAAAGCCACTCCCCAAATGATTTAAGAGTATGTTGCAAAAACCCATTCTTTCTTTTTCTGAAGCTAGGTGGCTGTACCCATATTGAGGTACCCAAGTAGGAGAAATTTTCACATTTGATGTAGCAGCATATGCAGGTGATATTGACTAAGTGGAAATGTCTTAAACTTTTTAACTTGAATACCTGGATGGAATTTTATTTTCTTCCTTATTAACAATGATTTCCTAAGAAACTAAAATTAGATGACTTTAAGCTTATTATATTTATTTTTTTATTTTATTTTTAGTAGGCTACTAATTAAAATTAATTTCTTATAAATTTCTTACATTAAAGAGGATATTTCTTAGTTTGTATTCATGATATAAATTTAAATTAGTCTCCTCTGGGGGTAATTAGTAAGCTCTTATAACTACACATAGAGATAATGTTGTAGAGATGCCTCTCATTTTGAAGACAAGGAATTAATAAAGGCAATGGTGTGCCTTTTGAAACTACGTCTTCCATTCTCCATTCCATCTGGATGCTAAGCTGGTTGAAATAACATTGGCTAATTCATGTTTGAGAGAGACATAAATAACAGAGGAAGAGGTGAAATGGATGACATTTCCATCAGACCATAGTAGAGAATGTTCTCCTCTATACCAGTGTCCAAACTAGCTGATCATATCTGCAGTTATGACTGAGGTCACATGCATATAGTTTTAGCTGTAAAAGAAACTATTTTGAAATTTATTTTCAGTGTTCTGGTTAGTGTTGTAAGACCGTACTGAATAGTTTAATGGTGAAGGCCCTGAAATGCATCACGAATCCTTTCTCTACTCACTTATGGAAAAGAAGAAAACAGTAAATTTGCAGACGAAGTTGTAAAATTCATTTGCTTAGATTAGCGACCCACAAATTTAGAGGTTCGTTGCCCTGGGGACATGGTATTTTTATATCCAATCTATATCCCAATGTTATAGAAGACTCCCAAAATACCCTCTCACCAAATTGTGAAATTTAGACTGGAATCCCTTGCTTGCCAAACCAACCCTCAGAAAAGTAGTACAAGCGCAGTTGGATCCAGATTTAGTACCCTACTGAAATGAAGAGTTCAGACCCTGGGTTCTGTCATAGAAGTTCCCACTTTAGTCTTGTCCTGCATACATCAAGAACGAAATAAAATATAAATAGATACTTTCACAGAAAGAATTTGTGAGAAAAATAAAATTTTACTTTTGCAAAGAAAAATAATATTACATTTCATTGTCATTGAAGCGTCTCTCTGAATATTGGAGTGCTTAAATAATGTGTTGCAGTACGTAGTTGTGAGCTATGAAGAACCTGCTATGGCAGACAAAGAACTGTTCCATGTTACTGAGTATATATTCAGGTCCAGATGTAAGAATGCACTGCAAAATGGCTAAATTGTATATAACGTTTTCTAAATGACACTTTTTCATGGAAGATTTTGCACAACAGAAGGGTTTTGTATGCTGATTAATGGCCCATGCAATTTCAGCTGGGAAAGAAGTGATCTTAGAGATATTTAAATATCAACACACCATTCAAAAGTGTGAAAAGTACATAACAACATTTATTTACCAATCATTGATGGTTCTAGTACATTATTTTTTAATAATTTCACATATTTAAGGTTTAGAACCTGGAAACACTTCTGAAGTAGAATTCTAAAGCTAAAAAACTGCCTGTAAAGCAACAGTATTTGATTCTCAACAGTTTATGAGAAAAATCTGTGGAAGTGCTATGGCAAGCTAAAAGAAAATTCATAGGGATTGCCTCTTTCTCCTTCTTTTCTCTAGTGAAAGTTAAAGCTAAAAAGGATAATTGAGTCACTCTGATTACAAGATGGACTTGCTAGCAGAAACCTGTATTTTGTGAAGCTCTAATCTTCTTTTCCCTTTCCTCTCGCTTTCTCTGAGATTCCTTCTTTTCTACGTAACTTCTTCGTTCCAGTCTGATGGAATTGCTTTGTTTATTTGCTTGCTGGAAACAGATTTAGGACAGCTGTCTTAAATTATCGTATGAATCGATATATTAGAAATCAGCCAGTGAGATGTTGTCTTATATATTTTTGTTGGTTTTTTTTTCTGCTAGGTAGAGATTCTCTGTGAACTTTTAAAATTTTAGTAATAACTTCATCCCATCAAAAACAGACAAAATTTGTTGCTCTCAGAACACAATTACAATTTTGTAATGAAATTTCCCAAAACCATTGGGTTCTATCACATTTCACCTTTTGAGGCTGGAGGTACTTCTGGCTAGGAAATGTGCCAGAGTTCAGTAAAAAAATTAAGTGTGCATGAACAAGACTACTATATATTGAAAGCCGTTTTAAAAAGCACTGTCTAACATCAGGACATAGCTGTATGTCAACTTTATAAGTGAATGCAAGATAAAAAAGACTAGAGATACATTTTCATTTGAGATAGTTAAGTTAGTGCAAATCATAACTCCATGTGTCTTATACATGCTAGATATAACTTCTGTCACTTCAAACTATTCTGTAAGAAAATTAAAGAAATACCGAAAAGACTGCTAAAAAAAAGTTATAGATGTCCTGATAATATTAAAAATCTCATATTAAAAAAAAAAAGAAATACTAATAAGTGATTCATATTGTAACTTGATATGTAAGTGTAACCATAAATTCCAAAAATTAGCAAGAGATTGTATACAGTGTTTTAAATTTCTCTGGAAGCTCATAATATAATTTAGTTTTCTTTAATATAATGTAACATTTTATTTTTTCAGTTCCCCCTGCAATTATTCTGCTACAGAAATCTTTTAATGCCACTGCAGATCGAGGAGAGGCAATAAGTTTGTTCTGCAGAGCCACTGGGTCACCTCCACCTGAAATCAGTTGGTATAGGTAAGTTCAGTTGCAATCTGCACATCAGAGCACATAATTTTAAGGTGCTGCAATTTTCTGCCACAGTCCATTAATTTGTGCAACCTTAACTTATTTACTGAAGTTTAAGAGCATTTGCTGTCCATTTATCTTCTAACTTCAAAAGCTAGATTTAGCATTTTTAAGTGAATGAACTTAAATTTTCAGTTGCACTCGGGTTACCAGCAAGTGCGGTAAATGTAGAAAAGTAAAATGCAATATTGACGTGCTTTCTTGGAAGGAAACAAATAAAGCTGATGGACTGAGTTCATGTCTCAAAAATGGTACAAGCAAAAATCTCACAACAGCTTTTGCATTATGCATAAATTAATATCAATAGAGATCAGCAGTACTGATAACAAAATAACATTTTCCCCTACTGTAAAAATAGATTCTAACCCTAACTCTCCATTTTGATGACATTCAGAAAGAGGTATGGTTTTAGACATGGCTAGGATATGGGAATATTTCATTGAGTAAGTTTCAGCTGTATTTTGTGTAATCTGTAATATAATTTATAGTGTAAAATATAATATGTTTTGAAAGTGGAACTGCTTTTAAAATTCATGTGGGTTTTTTTGATGATATCAATGACATGAACATGATAGAGTCATGTAATTTGGGAACACTTACCATATAATATCTGTAAAAATTCAAATAACCATATGCTATATATTTTTTCAATTTTAGCAAAGATATGCATCAATCCTGAAACTTAAAGTGTCTTAGTCTACTCATACCAGTGCACATTTCTATTCTACACCTAAATAATTTGCATCTACTTATATTATTTCAGGTGTATTAAAAGGCCACTGTGTTTTCAAAATAGACATAGAAGGGATTTCCATCAATCCTTAATCTCCATTGAAACCTATGAACAATGTTAGATTAATTTTAAATATTAGCTTCCTTTGACTGACACCATTATCTTAACACGCCATAAGTCAGATGTGGATTTAATTTTTTCCCTGGTGGAATTTGAATCACAGGAAATGTAAATAAATAGAATGCTAAGTTAATTCTTTAATGTATTTGAATTCAAAATTCAGTGAAGAGAAAAAAAAAAGAAAAACAAAATACACAGAGCCCAAATTAAAGAACTGATACTGAATTCAAACTAAATTTAAATATTCTGAATATTTAATTTCTTTGAGGTATTTTTTACAATGTATGTCTTACCTGTCCAAATTCTTAATAGTTTTCTGAAATCTGGTGTCCTAAATGGTCTTCTTGTAAGACAATCAACAATTAATTTCCATGCTTTGTTAACATCTCTGTTTACAGTTTTGAGGGTTTTTTCAGTATTTGATAAATGTGATGGTATGTACACAGGCTAAGTGTCTTTGAGAGCCAATTATCTCTGTCTACTGATCAGAGCCTAGTGAAAAAATTTCCTTTAATTTTCCAGCCCCTGAGACAACTGACTTTTTTAAATGACTCATTAAATATATTTTAAAATATTTTACAAAAGCTTCACAGACTTGTGTGCTGGTTAGTGGATCTTAAATGAGGAAGCTTCTGTTCTTTTCCTGTTTAAGAAACTATCACACAGTGAGGATCATTGGCTTATGGGCCTATGTTTCCTGTTATCTTTATTTGTTTTATTTTTCTTTAATTGTCTTTTTTTTTTTTTTTTTGCCTTATCAGTCTATACTTTCTTGTCAGAAAAAAATATTGCTTTTTTATTTGCTGACTGTGTGAGATTGTAAATAGGTAGGTGGAAGAGGCCCCATGTCTCTGTAATAGAATATTATCACCGGTATGCAAACAGGGAAAAAATAAGGTGAAAGGACTTAAATTACTTTTTTCAGGAGGAAGCAAACTGGATTCTAAGTTGTATTCCAGCACTAAATTTCTGCATCAAATTTCTGAAATCTCTGTCCCGAACAGTTCAGGTCCCCTTTCATTCACATATTGGTAGCCAGTTAATAGGATTCAGAATCTGGTGGTATCCTCTCCTTGTCCTTGGACTTATCTTGCAGATATGTCAAGATAAAGACCTCAGTTTTCTAGAATATTTGGGGTTCTTTTGCTTTAGAAATTAGAATGACAATAGGAAAGTTAGATAAACATAAAAACTAGAAAGAATTGTCGGTGATAGAAAAGTCTATCAAAACTGATCTGTCTGATATTAATATGTCATCCATTGAGAACCTAATTTAATCCGTTTATCAGGGTTAATGGCCAAGATGTCATATTTCCAGTTTCATCCAGTTTAGTATATTTTTTAATACTGAAAGTGGCTTGATATTAACCTCCATTTTATGGGTTTTTTTTATATAAAAAACAAGTGGAACTACATCTTGCATTTGGTTAAGTATTAACGCTAATTTTGGAAGGATTATAACCTATGGCTACAGCCAGTTATGGGAATAATGTGTTCAGTTTTATTCCCAACTGGACCATTTATCTACGTGAGTTCAGTTATTTCATTTCACTTGCCTCAGGTTAACCATTTGTAAAATGGGCTTGTGTAATAAAGTGACTTAATAGAAGTCTATTTTCTGAAAACACAGCTATGATAAGGAAAAAAGCCCAGAGACATGCAAACTGTTATAACAGAGAATAATGTTTCCTTGTAAAGCATTCAGAAGTATATGGAGCATTCTGGACAACTGAAGAAAAGCTCTGATAGAAAGGATAAGAATGATTTTTACTCCATTCTGCTAGAAAGTTATATATATATATTATATATATATATATATATGTATAAAAAGTACATCCATACCTGTTCAGATGGTTCATTAAGATTCAGGACCTGTTTTATGCACAGTTCAGTCTTCCTGTGTCTTTGTTGCCTTTTAAAATGTGCTCTGACACCAGTTGTTCTCTCATTTGCTCTTTGAAGGTTTCTTTAGTAAGAACTGCATAATTTGGATCTATTGTTGTGTAGTCCTACCTTCCTTGAAGTCTACTGATATTTTAGTAAATTTTTGAAAACATTTTTTATTCTCTTTTCTCTTATTTCCACTTTGATTTCCAATGAACTGATTTAACTTCAGCTGGGGCATGAAAAATGGCTGTATTTTTAAATGACAGTACTATTAAGGTGGCTTATATATACCTGTGTGTTGACTGTAAGCAAGATGCTGAATGAGACAGTCATTTCAAGCTTTAAACTCTAAGACAATGTCTAGTATGTTAAAGCTTTAACTATTTATATCAATACTTTTCATTTCCAAGTGATGAAAATGTTTCGGATTTTGTCAATTTTAAACGGTAGCATCTGAACTAATGTGTCAATCTTTCTTGAAAAATGCTTTAGTTCACTTACAAATTTGTCATTTAGAAATACCTAGTCAATAAGGAAGGTCAGCAAAGTTTAGTTGCTGCTCTATTTAATATGCATTTATACTTTGTTGATATTTCATAGACCGAGGGAATATAATTCTTTCATCATTCAACTGACATCTCTGTTGAAGCTGGTATTACATTAGTGTAAAGTATTACCTTCAGAGAAGCAATACACTCATAGAATTAAATTAGCCAGGACTGAAATATAAATATCCAAATGCACATGTCAGGTATTGGAGATCGTTACTGATATGAATAGTGATACTGAAAACACGGTGATTGTTTACAACCGTGGAAATAGTATACACTAGTAAAATTCAGCTGGATCAATCCGCTTATCTTCACCAACAGGTCTTAGAATTATCTGACAAAAGAAATAATCCGCTTTTAATGTGTTACCTGTTCCCCGATATCAGCATCAATATGAATCCCTCATGTTCCCTAGAGACTCTGGAGAAATACTCATAATCTCATTTCTGCTTAGAAATTGTCATAGATATAGTGATGCTTGTGATAACAGGCTTTTGGAAACTACTTCTGACCTTGAATATAGACTTTTGTCTCCTAACAGAAATCGCTAGATATTTTGTGAAACACTCTATGCAGAAAATTAGATGTGTCCTGTTCTGCAAAACAAATTCTACTATTTGCTTTGGAAAGGAGATATATGAGTATCACAATAATGTCTTGAAGTAGACTGCTAAGTGGACTAGAGATTTTTAGAAAAATGTTACTCAAATGCAAGCTGTATAGGTGCAGGAAATCCTATAATAGATATTAATGTTCCCATGAAAGAGGCAGTATTCTTACTTCTCAGGAAAATCTTCTTTTAGAAAATATGAAATATAGGCTGTTACCAGCATTATGTGAGCACAAAGAAGGCGAAAATCATTGTTGCTCAGATCTCAAAACTGGATGTCCTAGATTAGTCAATATTGAATAGAATATTTCAGTTATGCATATTAGTTTCATTTTACAATAGTTTATTTTCAAGAAGTTGGCATTGTCAGCAGGACTATCATTGGTTACAAAAATCAGGCAATTTTTGTGGAGGTGCTTATGAAAATAGATTGTTGATGATTTAACAGAAACAAGATCAAAAGAAGTCTACAGCAAACAAGGCGGAATGGGAAGAAATAAAAAAACCAGCTAGAATTGCACTTCTGTAAAAGAAACTGTTTTGATAACTCTGCATACTCCAAAGTGTTCAAATGGACCAGTCAGACCTTGATCAGCCCCCAGAATTGTTTACAAGTTTTATTATTTCTGTGACATCTGTCCAGAACTCATTCTAACTTCTGGAGTCACGCCTGCTTACGAAGTTGTGGCTAGCCCATAAAAACTGAGAGGAAATAATTTGGAAGCATTCCTTATGTGCCAATAGGCTCTAAAATAAGTTGAAATATTTTTTTTTATAGCCTAGTACATTGTTACTAATGTGAACTGCAAGAGTTACACTTTAAAAATCCACTTTTAAATGTTTCCTCACACACAAGTATGTATTTCTACAACTGACTCGTTTCTATCCTTCCTTGAGTGTAAGCCATTTGCTAGAGTTTCTATTCATAAGCCTTTTTCTAACATTGAGTCAATACTGAACAGTTAAGAATGAAGATATGTTATTTTTAAACATATATTTTAGAACCTGAACATAAAATTGTGAAGCTGGGGTCTTGAACATCCAAATGCAGTTCAGAATGCTTTGCTGACTTCTAGAACATGAACATTCTTATGAAGAAAAACCCACTGTGATCCTGCAGGACAATATTAAAATGCTAAAATCAACTGCCCTCTATACATGCTGCCAATTTATGCCAGTTGTGTTAATGCATATTTGAGGTTAGCTTGAGAGCAGTCTCTTCCCTCAAAGATTATTCTCAACATATTGATATATTCAACATATTGACATATTATTTTCAACATAGCACATTGTTTCAGACTTTGGAGCCTACTGGTTGATTTATATATGATTTTCGTGGTTTTTTAGGAATGGTAAACTTATTGAAGAAAATGAAAAATACATGCTGAGAGGAAGCAATACAGAACTAATAGTAAGAGATATAAAAAATATTGATGCTGGTCCTTATATCTGTAATGCTAAAAACAAAGCAGGAAATGATAAAAAACAGACATTTCTTCAAGTTTTTGGTAAGTATTACACAATATGTTCCATCCTTTTTAAATTTAAACAGTACGGAACTGAGGTTATAAGTGAAACAGTATTCCTGTAAGGTATATACTGATGCTGCCAACCACTTTCTGTATAATTTAACAGCTTCTTCCTCCCTGTTGACTACTTTAACCTTTACACCTGATTTCAGTCTTGCAAAGACGATCTTCGTCATTTGCTTTTCTAGTCTTCAGATACAACACAATAAATGTTAAATTGATAATTCACTATAGTTTTCCTTAAAAATATGACTGCTTGCAAGAAAACTAAGAGGAGAAAGAGGAGAAAATTCTGAAAGGGAAAAACAGGTTATTTGGTCTTCTAATCAGTGATTTCTTTTATAAAAATACACCATGCAAAGGCGTGTCTGATATTGTACTTGTTTATCTTTCTTGATTTTCACGCAGTCACAACAATATCGGCTGAACTGAGTTTCAATGGATAAAAGTAATAACACGAAAACTTATTTCTCTTTCTATGCTTCACCACCCAATCTGTGTTCATGATTCTCTCCTTTACATAAAGCTGATGATTTCTTTTAAGCTTTGTGTAGCTATAACCTAGTGAGAGTAGGCATGTGTGAGATTGTAGAAAACCTCCCTTGGAAACTTTGTGCAGGATCAGGACGGTAGCATACTTATGAAAAACCTACACAAAAGGAATGTGTTGGAGTTCTTTACATTAACTGTGGTTTGTAGTTGAGAGAAAGACCATTTATGTTAAAAATAGCTAAATCACGTACTTAGGACAATGAAAATAAATTTTAAGATGCAGTTAAAATTAATAGCAATTTATATAAAATGAAACCCTTTTAACGGGAGAGGCTAACCTGTTAACTTGCACTGTGAAGTGAATGGGTTAGTTGTTTCTGTGTGCCTTCCACTGTCTTTCTCATTTGGGAAACTCTTCACAGCCATCCATGCTGTACTGTCTCCAGTGTTCTGTGCTTCATATGAGTTGCCTAACCACTGGACTACGTTGTTCTCAGGTGCCTGAAGGTTCTTCTCACTTACTTTTCAAAGGAAAAAGATGAAATACAATTTTAAATTTCATCCTAGCCTCAAGACATAGAGTAACTTAAAGATTTTTTTTTTTAAGAAACCAAAACATTTTATTCAATTATATTTCCAAAATTGGAAAAAAAAATGAAGCAGTAGGAAAGACTTGCTAGTTTTGATATGAGTTTAGGTAAGTTTCAGGCAGAAATAATTTCACAGGTTACTCAAATAATTTTCAGTATGAATTAAAGTTTGTAGGTTTTGCCTAAGGCAAGTAACATTTTAGTGCAAGGAATAGGGAAAGGGAGACACTGGGATGATTGTTCAGTGTGCATGTTCTTCCATCTTTTAATGACTGCTATTCTGAGAACTCCCTGGAAAACTACATCCAAATGATTTCATAGATACCGTGAGTTTGTTCAATCACAGAATGGTAGGGGTTGGAACACATTTTGAACTTAGGCGTGCTTTTTGTTTCCATGACACCCTAAAGTGCTAAATGCCTTAAATTAATTCTTTCTTGCGTAAAAAAAAAAAAAATAAAAAAAAAATCATTTCTTATCTCTAAGTTTGGAGCCTATTCATTTCTTTGGCTCTTAATTCTCATTTTAAAATAAAAAGTTAAGAATAATCCTGTATGTTCTTTACATCAAATGTAGTTTTCTATCTCACTAGTTTATTTATTTTCTGAGCTGTGAGTTTCCAGTCTATTTAGTTTTTCCTGCTCTGAAAACCATTATGAATCTCTGAACCATGCAGTCCTGTATCTTTCTGGTTAAAATCCCCTGTTTGTGAAATGGCAAGGCAAGAATGGTACACAGGATTCGTGTTCTGAGGGGAACTTGGCTGTTCAGCAGCACAGTGCTGCTTCTGTTTTGATCTTGGTGTATTTTCTCACATTACTTTCAACCCTCTGGGTCTCCCCGAGTACTGAACTGGTGTTTCCACAGAACTGTCTGCGGTGTCTCCCAGATCTCTTTCCTAAGTGTTTATAGCTAATTTAGAACACATCATTGAGTATGTCAATTTAGAGTTATTTTTCCTGTGTGCATTACTATTGGATGTATTTAAATTAGATTATAATAATCTGTGTAACGTTAGTTTGACTTTAAGGAATAGTATCATAAATTAATCCTCTTACCTTATTTGTAATCACTAAAGCTATTGTGATTTTAGTCTAATATTTTCTTTACAAAGCACACCTCCACTTTCAGTCTGAAAATGTGGGGCAGATTTGTTATATTTTTTCCTACGAACAACTTTACTTCATCTTTCATTTCTTTCACACAGATTGATCTCCCAGTCATATATACAGCCAACAACTTACTGTACTTTTCTTCACCTTAAATTTATTTAAAAAAATTGCAGTCTGAAAATGACATGGCAGATGACTGATTATTACAGCTAAATTAGTACAGATTATGCCAGTTTTTGTTAAAATGACCTGTTAAATTACATTTTTCTTTCCTACTCCACTAGCTTGCTTGTCTTACTTGCCTGCTATCTTAAATTTTATTTTATAGTGCAAAGTTCTTGGGGCAATAATTATTGTTTCTACTGCAACAAGGCTCTTGCAGAGTTGAAACTTGTAATAACAGTAATGTAACTGTTATGCAATACAGAGTGACATTATGGCATTCAGCATTTAAAATTTCTAGTGCTCTGCACTTCTGGATGGACATGCCCATCTCTGCACCATCTAACACCTGCAGCTTTACTGCCTGATACAAGTGTGGCTGTGCAGGAATATAGCATAAGAGTATGATTCCTGATGTGTCACAGTAATGAAGAGATCCTATCAGGCAGAGATACAGATGTATACTAAGCCTCTTGCCAGTAAATACGTTAGTCTAATAATAAGGTGTTTGAAGCAGTTCTTTTCATGAAATGTAATCAGGACTATCTCAAGGTTTATATATGTGATGCTTCCCAAGTCTGATGAACCTCCTTTATCAAAGAATACTGGTAGAACTCTGAATTCAATAAATTGTGTACCTTTTTCAGAAACACCAGTTGTAAGCAACCAATAGCAAATCTGGAACCTCAGATTCCTATCCCTGATCTTCTTAACCCTTTTGGAGAGGCTGTGAGGTACACAGCACTGAGCTTAAATGTTTTGTTAAAAAGGTATTGCCCTTGTCTGAGAGCAAGGAAGTAGTTTGAAAGAAATTTGTTTATTGAGGTAGTGTCAGAGAACAGCACCAACCTTCTCTGTTCAGAGTGCAGACTTTACAATGAGTAAATGTTATTTCTTTATTTGACAGCATCACTCAATATTTAAAAAAATGCATGCCTAAAGAAAAATTCTTCTCCTTCCAGATAAAATAGTTTTAGTGACGTTTAAACATAAACCTTTTCTATATCAAGTCTTTCTTTCATTTTAGTCAGGTCATTCAGTGTACAATTTTTGAAGTACGTTATGGTACAAATATTTCACTATTTTTGTCTCAAGAAACCAGCAAAGACCCAGAGGCTTCACGGCTTAACATTACAGGACCCTGTATTTTCATTTCTTTCATATTTGCCAGAGCAATTTACAAGCAACTGCCAATTCCAATCAATGCAGGCGAGTGTCAATGGAAGTTGTGGTCAGTTCCTCGCACGTTGTTTCTATCACTCCTTTCTCCTCGCACTCTTCCTCTGCTTCAGCATGGAGTCTTTCCCACAGGAGACAGTCCTTCACAAACTGCATGGGTCCTTTCCATGCGGTGCAGTCCTTCAGGAACAGAATGCTCCAGCATGGGTCCTCCACATGGTCTCATGTACTGCCAGAAGACCTGCTCTGGTGTGGGCTACTCTGTCTCCATAGGTCTACAGGTCTTTCCAGGAGCCTGCCCCAGCATGTACTTTCCATGAGGTCACATACTTCTATGGGCATATCCACCTGCTCCAGCATGGGGTCTTCCATGGGCTGCAGATAGACATCTGTTCCACCATTTACCTTCATGGGCTGCAGGGGGACAGCTTCCCCCACCATGGTCTTCACCACAGGCTGCAAGAGAATCTCTGCTCTAGTGCCTGGAGAACCTCCTCCCCCACCTTCTTCACTGATCTTGGTACCTGCAGAGTTGTTTCTCTCACATATTCTCACTCCTCTCTCCCAGCTGCTGTTGTGCAGCAGGTTTCCCCTCTTAAATATGTAATCACAGGCACTACCACTGTCACTGGCAGCCTTGGCCAGTAGTGAGTCTGTCCTGGAGCTGGCTGGCATTGGTACTATCAGTCATGGGGAAAGCTTCTAGCAGCTTCTTACAGCCTCCAATACCAAACCCTTGCCATTCAAAATAAGTACAACTAATTTTGTAATTCTCAGATAAATGTTATTGTCCTGTGTGCAAAATATTTCAGTATTTTTCCAATGTCAAAAATATAATTAAAAATTAGTGAAACAGTGTAAAAACTTTCAGTCAATAGCAAGTTATGACTTATGTCCTGCAAAAACAAAGCAATTAAATAATATCTACAATTTGAGCTCTCTTCTTCTTCATAGGAGTAACTGTCAGCTAGATATATTTGATGATTAATCAGTGTTTATTCCCTTAAATATCAGCTGCTCATGTCTAAAATGCCAGGCTGAAACTTGTGATCTATTTGAAAAAGTCCTTAAGGAAACTTAGAATACAAGTCTAAGACTAAAAATTAGAGTATTAGTTATATGTCATAGTACATACATATTCTTGAGAAGATCATTATGATTGTCATGGCCAGATGAATAATCCTCTTGTTCTGATGGCAATAATGTAATTGAAAATTTTGCAAATTTCTGACATAAAATGTTATTTATGATGCCTTTTTTATGAATATATTTGCTGTATCTCTTTCCTTGTTTCCAGGGATGATATTATATCAAAAGAAAGAAAGGAAAGAACCAATTACATTGTGATCAGGAGATAAGGCTATAGAAATATAGGATCTGTATTACCCAAGATAGAATATTTCATAGCCATATGGATGATCCTGAAAGTGAGAGTAATAACTGAACTAATGTTGAGGTCTAACATGGTTATCTTTTATCTCAAATTCTTTTTTGTAGTTCTTTCAAATGACATCGCTTTTATACTATTGAGCAGAGTTTCAGCTTTTCTGAGCCAAATTGATGTCCTGGCATGGTGCTTTTGCTTATTACCTTCTACTGCTTCCAACAAAGCTGGATTCAGTTGACATTTCAAGAGCCCTTGATTACTCAGGGTTTTGGTTTGCTTTTTTTTCTGCACACAATGTCACTCACCGTAGATTATATCTTAATGAAGCAGGATGCAGTGCTTTGTTAGGTAAAATATTACCTGTTTTTCATCTCTATGCAGTAAACACAGATTATTTGTGATAGTCAAGGGTGAACAGACAGTAGACATGCAACAGAAGGAGTATGGAGATAAGGAATGAGAAATGACACCAAGAATAGTGTGGTTGAAATGGATAAAAGAGAGGTAGGTGTTGTATCTTGATACAGCAAGTTTGAACCTGATTTTTTTTTTTTTTGGTACTGCTGAATGCAGCAGATGTGAGACAATGGTCAGAAAGGAAATAGTGGTTGTAAAATGAAAAAAGAGACCAAACATAAGGCAAACATTCTTCACCGTAAGGCAGTCAGGCACTGCAACAGGCTGCTGAGAAGGGCCGTGCAGTCTCTGTTCTTGGCATATTTCAAGATAGTACTCAAAAAATCCCTGAGCAATCTTGTCAGAACAGGGTCTGTTGGCATTGTGTTCTTGAGAGGGTTGATCAAAATGACCTCCTGGAGTCTCTTCCAACCTGAATGATTCTCGTTCCCCTTTAGATCCATTAACATAAGCCCATATTACTTTTCTTTGTAGGACATACTTTTCTAACCCCATAAGAAAATAGATTACCTCTCTGTTTATTTTCTGCCTTATAGAATATAGTGTAGCAGTGCTTCCTCAAAAGCAAAACTCAGGAAAATGTATTTCTTTCAACAAATATCCTTGAAGTTTACAAAGTCCATATTAGGAGCTGCTAATGTTAAATTTACTCATGCAGTACTTTTTTTACATGTAAATATATTGAATCATATTCTTATTACAGGATTGCATGCTAGGTTTTTAAGTGGGATGAGTGTTGAACTCAATGTGTAAAGTAGATAGATTCAGAGAAATGGATTAATGGTTGTATATGTGTTAATGTACAGGGCCAAAACATTTTGTATGAACAGAGTTAAATGCAGTAGAAGAAAGTAACATTCTATGCACAGTTCTACAACAGCCTTTTTGTATGTCGTTATACACATAAGTGTTCAGGTGCAACCAGAAATTGCATTGCTTATGTAAATAACCTGGTAGAGAGCTGTAGTTTCTGTGTACTAGTTGCTATAAAGTGGAAAGATTTGAAGGATTCAAACAATGTCCAGAATTTGTATTTTATCACCTATTTACTCAGTAAGTAAGGATTAATAGCTTTATATCAGAGGACTCTGCAGTTCTTAGTAATGTTAATACCACTACAATGTTTGTTATCAAGAGATTTTGTTAAATTCAATGATTTGTGTAAGACAGATATTTCATAGAATCATAGAATACCCTGAAGGTCATCTAGTTTCAATCTTCCTGCCATGGGCAGGGACACCTTCCAGTACATCAGGTAGCTCAAAGCCTCGTCCACCCTGTCACTGAATGCCTCTAGGGATGGAACATCCCAAATTTCTCTAGGCAGCCTATTCCAGTGCCTCACTACCCTTACATTACTTTTTTTGTTTCTAATATCTAATCTGAATTTCCCCTCTTTCAGCTTAAAACCACTTACCCCTCGTCCTGTCACTGCACTCCCTGTTAAAGAGCCCCTTCTCAGCTTTCCTGTAGGCATCCTTTAAGTACTGGAAGGCTGCTCTAAGCTCTCCCCAGAGCCTTCTCTTCTCTAGGCTAAACAAACTCAACTCCCTTAGCCTGTCCTTGTATGGCCAGTGCTCCAGCCCTCAGGTCATCTTTGTGGCCCCCCTCTGGACTTGCTCTAACAGATCCATGTTCTTCCTGTGTAAGGACTCCAGAACTGAATGCAGTATTCCAGGTGAGGTCTCACGAGAGTGGAGTAGAGGGGGGGAATCACCTCCCTCAACCTGCTGGTCACACTTATTTTGATGCGGTGCAGGATATTGGTTTTCTGGGCTGCAAGCAGACATTGCCAGCTCATGTTGAGCTCCTCATACACCAGCACACCTAAGTCCTTCTCTTCAAGGCTACTCTCACTCCATGCTCTTCCCAGCCTGTATTTTTGTATTTTGTATTCCCTGAACCCAGATGCAGGACCTTGCACTTGGCCTTGTTGAACCTCACAAAGTTTGCGCAGGCCCGCCTCTCAAGCCTGTCAAAGTCCCTGCAGACGGCATCCCTTCCCTTCACCACACATCTTGGTTGGCAAACTTGCTGCGAGTGTACTCAATCCCAGTGTATATACATAATTCTGTATTTTTCCCAAATAATTTGTACTTGAAGATAAACATTTTCATAGAATCAAAGAATGCCTGACACAGGGAGGCACCTCTGAAGACTGTCTAGACCAACCCCTTTCTCAGATCAGATGTCTCAAGACCATATCTAGTCAAGTTTTTAATATCTTCATGTGTGGATACTCCACAGTCTCCTGGTCAGTGTGGGTTTCTTCTTTTTAAATATAGTTTCCCGTGTTTCAGTTTGTTCCAATTGTCCTGTCACCAGGCACCAGTGAGAAGATTCTGGCTCTATCTGTTACTCAGCGCTGTTGGGTATTTATACACATGGCTAAGATTCCCAGAGCCTTCTCTACTTAAGGGCACTTTGCTGGCTTATGGTCAACTTCTTGTTAATCAGGACCCTCTGGCCTTTCTCTGCAGAACTGCTTTCCGTCCAGGTTGCTCTCAGCCTGTGCTGTGCATGGAGTTATTCCTGATCAGGTGGAGGAAGAATATGGAAATGTGGAATCTTTGCTTCATTCCTGAAGTGTCAGCAAGCAGCAAGAGCTAGCTGGTCCCTAAGGGACAGTAAGCCAGGAGCAAAGCACGTGAACACAGACACCAGGGCAGGAGCCTGTCAGTCAGGACCCATCCAACACTACCCCAGTGATGGACCAGGCAGACCTGGGAGTGTCAGCTGTGCTGAACCAGGAGTCCAGGGCATCAGATATTCAGAAATGGTTGTGCAACTTGAAGTCAGAAAAGTTGATTGTTCTTATAGAAAGTAACATTAAACCTTTAATTAATCCTATGTAAACAACATGAATGTTCTTTAAAACATAAATTTTGACAGGACAGTCTTTGTGCAAGATGAGTAATGTAATTTGTGTTTTTAACAGTACAGCCTCAAATAATACAACTTAAAAATGAAACCACATTTGAAAATGGGAAAGCTACCCTTGTTTGTGAAGCGGAAGGAGAACCTATCCCGGAGATTACTTGGAAAAGGGCCATTGATGGAGTAACTTTCTCTGAAGGTGACAAGGTAAATCAGCCTTTAATGTCTAAAATATCTAAATATGTATTGCTTGGCTAATGTTTTTGTAGATAGAAAGCTAATTTAGAGACAGAAGAATTCTAGATTCCTCTGGAAGCGAAAGGAGTTGCTGCTTTTCAAGGTAATGAGAGAGATGTGGAGATACTATATTCTAAATTAAAAGAAAAAAGGAAAAGCAATGCTGAAAAGGTAAAAGTGCAGAAGGTAATTTACTTCATCGGGCCTAAATTTTCGTTCATAATGCCTGGATAAGGGTTTCAATTTCATCTTGATTATAATGCCTGCACATAGCCCATCTGTGTTTGGACTCTGTCCGGTATTTTTCAGAATGTAGTAGAGCTTATAGAAATCTAAAATAAGAAATTCTGAAGACTTTAGAATCCTTTACTTCCCACTTCTGGATGTTTGGGTTTTTTTTTTTTGTTTTCGTCTTTTTCTTTTTTGTATTATTCCTATCTTCTCTTTTCTTATATTTTTCCTCACACAGAGCAAGTAGTTTATAAGTACAAGTTTAGCCCATTTTCCTATTTTTTCCCCAATGTTCATATTTTATAACAAAAGTAAATTGAGTAAAAAAATGTTACAGTATGACAATTGAGCAAGTCAGTTACTATGTGAACAAGAGCTGTAATTAGATGAAATGGTGAAAGCAAAAGGGAATGGTGTAATGCTATTCCTAACCATGCAGATAACAAGCTGTTTCTACAGAGCTCTTTTCCTTTATTTAAAATAATTTTCTTTTAGTATTTGAACAAGTATTTTCTTCTTAATTTTCTTACTTGAACTGGAGAATTTTGCTGTGCTGATTAAAATAAGAAAAAACATCTTTCTGGCTGGCTAATTTAGATTTTTTACTCCAGACAAAAGTAGACAAAATAGACAAAATTTTCTTTTTGTGTATGTTTGCATATTCATAGCTATTGCTTAAAAAAACCCCAGCTTGATATACCTATACAGTAATCATGCCAAAGAGGGAATCAGATACATAGTAAGTCACACAGTTTATAAGGCATTGCTATGTATTAAGAAATTATCTACTTTTGTTATATGTGTTCTGAAGGACAATGTCTGGCCTAGTCTCTGAGTTGACTTTTCCTGGAATTGAGGCAGTTTCTGTGAGATTCTCTCTATAATTTTTTCTGCTCTGTGATTTCAATTTTGGAGCAGCTTAACAGTCTTTATACCATAGTTTTTCTAATAGTTTTGCATAAAAACTAAACAGTTTGTCTCCTCCTTAAATATTTCAAGTCAAAGGTCATCTTTTTGACCCACAAAGACTGCACCTTGTTCAAAGGTTACAATTGTAGCTTTTCCTTTATGTTTTGAATGCTCGTAAAATAATTTTGTTTCATCAAACAAATGCAGAAACCAGCTAAAAAATATTGGTGCAGTTGAAACTGAAATTTATCCAGTGCTTTTTTAGTTAGTGTTACATTCTCAAATCAAACTGCAGATGGTAAACCATCTAGATATGTTAGTGTAGTGTTTTTTGAACTGTAGTTCAACAAAATGATACTGACAACCAAACTAAAACTTATATTGCCTTTCTACTAGTTTGCTGACATACTGTATGTGGAAGATAAAAAAAGAATGAGAATAAATGCTGTTATATGGTTTCCTTCTGTTCTTGCCAATGAAAGAACTCCTTGTCTGTTGCCCATGCAAGAGTTTTTGCTGAATGTTGAATAAATGTTCTGAAATACTGTTCTTGAGCTATAAAATATGCTGCTGTGTTTGCCCTGTGGTCCTCCAGCTCTAGGGTGCCAAAACCTTGGCTTGGGTTTTCTTACCAAATTGGGTGGTTAGGGAAGAAAACTGGCAATGATTAAATTATTGAATAATTGTTGAATAACACAGCAATTTTTTGCAGACAGAAAGAGAAAAGGTGTATTGAAGAAAGTAGGAAGTAGGGTTTGTACATCTGATAGCTTTTTAGGTAATGTTCAATCATTACATACACTTGCATAAATACAAAAAAATATTATCTACATTCAGAGAATTAATCCTTCAATTCTTTTACCAGTTTTATTTTTTTTTTTTAATATAGACTGTACTTTATCCAATATTCTGGTGAATTCAGAATATCTTTGATAATATTTTTTCCATAGAAGATGGAAGAACTCCTTTAAATATAATGTTAACATAATAATTGTTATAAACACAGAAAGTGTTGTTCTTATTTTTTAATTATACTTTTATTACTTTTAGTATGCAGCTCCTCATTCATGTTATTCTTGGTTTTCTGAAGTGCAAGCATAGAATCATAGAATCATAGAATAGTTTGGGTTGGAAGGGACCTTAAAGATCATCTACTTTATATACCTTATATAGATAGAAAAGAAAGCTTAATATGAAATAATTCTTGGTCTGCATGGATTAAAAATGTTTTCTTTTAAATAATAGATAGATCTTTTAATCAGGACATAACATTTTCTAATTTCAAAATGATTATGTGGAAAAAAAAAAAAAAAGAAAATATGTACCAAAGTCATAGATCAAAGAAATAACCATACTAGACTTAAGGAAGATAATATTAATGAGTAAGAAAGCTATAATTATCTCTTAAGAAAATATAGCTTTGATAAAGGTTTTTCAGTACATCAGAAGTGTGTATTTGAAAGTTGAAGCCAAGTGAGTTCCAACAAGAAATAAAGATGCCTTTTCCTCACTCCTTTTATCATTTAGCTTTTGGAACTATCTACCACACAGTCTGTGGTCCCTCTTTCATTAAGAATTTGAAAAAAAGGTGTGTTTCCCCTTTTTCTGCCCTCTTTATTAAGTTTAAATGGAAAGTTTTCCAGGAGGTCACACTAGATGACTTCTGTAATCGTTTTATGGGTTTATAACTCATACATACATGAAAGTGGATAAGCCTGAATAGATGAATGATTATGCATGACAGAAGGTGTTTGACTCGCTCTTAAAGGTCTGAAAATGGAAACTGAGGATTAGTCCAAGATGGAGCTTCATCTGCTGTTGCAGAGTCAAGCCAAAACTCTGCTTGGTGCATGCACTCTGTCTGTGTGCCTCTGTCTCTGACTCCCCAGCTTTGCGTGTCCTTTTACTGATGAGCCAACCTGGCCACGTCCCTTTCATCTGTGATTCAAAATGGCATATTCCTACAGACCTCTGCATCCTGCAGCCCTGGCTCTTTTCCCAGTAAAAAGAGGAAGCAGGAGGAGAGTTGCTTTTTGTAGAACAGAAGGAAGGATAGTGATTGGATTTGATTTGCTGTAATTACTTATAAAATAGATTTTGGACATGCATACGCATATCTACACAGATTCCCGAAGGAGAGCTTATCCCGACTCTGTGATACAAAACCGTCATTGATTCTTGTGCGTGCTGCAGAAGTGTGAGGGAAGAGTTTCATGCTCTACTTTCTAGTATCTAATTCTAGCAGAAATAGCAAAGCTGACCAATGCTGTTAATAATTTCCATTTCAACCCCTGTTGTGGAATACAGATGACACTAACAGATGGGGTTTGAGATGAGATAGTAGCTCCACTGTATGCATCATGTGTCCTAAAAGACAATCTTTAACCTGAAGAATTTGTGATCTAAACATGTCGAATGAACGAAGTCAGTGCAGAGGTCACAGTCCAGTTATCTGGTGCAGAGTTTTGACAATGCTTCATGTGTGGGTTAACTGGTTATCAAAAAAAGACAAAAAATTAAAAAAAAAAAACCAAACACAAAACCAAAAAGAACCCAAAACAACCAAAATACCTCAAAGAACAAGAATTTGCCACTTTGGTGTTGGATTTAAGATATATTAAATGATACCGTGTTATATATATATTTGATACAGATTCACCAAATGTCTTTGGAATACCTTATGCTATTCTGCTTTCCACAAGTACAAAAATCCTGAATCTTTAACTTTATAATAAAGACTACAGTAACAGCTTGAGTTCTGCTTCCTTCCATCTAGCTACCATTGCAGTGGTGTCCCCATTAAACTTCGTATGACATTGTTTCTAAATATTGCAGAGCTCAGACCAATAATTAAATTCTTTTCCAAGTCTGAATTCACTTTATGTCAGCATGCAAATCATAACTGTTTGGACCTTGCAGAGTTTTTCATAATTTTCATGATTAGGCAATAGGTAAAGGTGAAGAATTTGGGGTTTATTTTGCCTTTTTCTGTGAAAGGTCAGCTCTGCTATCCCTCAAGCCTGTTAACTTTGCTTCAGCTTACAAATGTTAATAAAAAGAATCTGATTTCTTGTTTTACTCCCTATGTATGCTATCGTCACTGCACAAAAAGTAGTAGTGTTGCAGTGTCAGTGAATTGATTTGCCTTTCTTTTGAAATGATGAGAACTCTGTTGCATTCTTGCTCATGAAGGTTCACGTATCTGTTTGAAATTACTCACTCCAAAATAGGAAACATAGATATCTCTATCTAGTATATTTTAACTTTTTCCAGGAGATTTCTTTCTTTTTCTGAGCTGTGCAAATCTCAGTCTTTGTAAATTATTCTCAGGATGTTTTCTTATTTGAAGAGTTGGAAAAATGTAAGGGGCAAGTCTTCTTGCCTTATTGGAGGAAATTGTTATAACCAGTTTCACCTGCGTGTTTTTGTGAACAGCTTCTACTTAAAATATCATAGAATATTTTTGTTGTTGTAATATTACATAGGTCTGCAGGCCAAACAGTTTATGTAGCCAGCTTCAATTGTGTCTGATTATGCAATTGAGACACTCTGCAAACAATTCAATCAGGCATCAAAGTTGGTTGCTTTTTTTCATTTTATTTTTAATCCTGAAGTGAATCATGTGATAGCCTTAGCAAATCTATTTTTTAGGCACTTTTATTGGTAACTTTGTTTCTTCATTAAGCCTTTGGAAAGTAGTAGCTGTGCAAGAGAAAGAAAACTCTACCCTACCAGCAGCCTACCAACAGACCATTTGCTGCCCACAGTCTCCTCTATGTCAATGTGCATCCTTCTCAAAGGCTGCAGTTCTTAAAGAACTGCTTCAGCAGACATCTTTTCCACAGGGCACAGTCCTTCAGGATCAGACTGCTCCAGTGTGGGTCCCCCATCTGCCACATGTCCTGCCAGGAGCCTGCTTTGTAGTGGAATCTCCACGGGCTGCAACTTTCTTCAGGACATGACCACCTGCTGCAGCATGGGGTCTTCCATGAACTGCAGTGGGTGTTCGCTCAACTTTGGACCTCCATGAGCTGCAGGGGGACAGCCTGCTTCACAGTAATCTTCTCCACAGCCTGTAGGAGAAACTCTCCTCAGGTGCCTGGAGCCTTTTTGCTCACCTTATTCTCCCACTTTGGTGTCTGCAGGGCTGTTTCTCACTCCTCTCTTCCCTCTCCTTCCTCATGCATAAACCAATTACCTTCCTCTATGTCCATCTTTCATCCCAATTTGCCTACATACCTGAGAATCCTAGAGCTGGGACTAATTTTTTGGCTGTGATTAATTTATCTACATAGTTTCTTCAGTTTATGTGCTGTTACAGATCTGTTTCTTCAGCAATGTACCATGCATAACTTCTGATTATTTGAATTTATAATATATTGAGTTTCCTTAATTGAACATTTGAGTAGGAAATTGTGTAAGCCAACTGAAAATAAGCTATAGATTGGTTTTAGGGTTTCATTTCTCACTGATATTTTTCCTAGCAGAATAATATATGGGTTTTTTTTGTGCTGCCATGTTGCAATCTCTGCTTTCCAAGTTGTTTCAGACTCCAGTACCAGCACATTTTTTCATAATAGTTTCCACTCAATTTGACTGATATGTTCGGCATAATCTTTTATTTATATCCGTACATAAATTTAGAAACATATTTAGTTCAATTGTACTGATTAAATAAAACTACTTGAGAACAAATATTCAATGCTCTTTCCGGTATGTCCAGGTTAGCTCCTTTTTGCCATTTAGCTTACAACTGCAATACTTTCCTGTTGATTTCAGTTGCAAAACCCTACAGGATTTGTGAGCAAACACTTTTTGATCTGCAAGGTCTGGATCTGTATTCTCTTGCAGGCAATTCCCCTGTTCCTCATGACTCTAGTTATGCACTTCTGGCTTCCTGTGCCTTTCCCTCACCTAAGAAAGCCTTGTTGCTTATATATTCCCATGTAGGGCTCCACCTTATCCCAGTTTCCAGGCAGACTTCATATCTGCTGTCTGGCCATAGTAAGTTTGATAAGGTATTCATCAGCTTTACAGAGAACTGGAAAGGCTCCCAAGCTGCATACAACTACTGAACAAACCAGTAAGAGAAACTCAAGCAGTGATCTCCCTCCCTTTTTTTCATGCTTTAGAGAATGCATGATGTGCAGCTTTGTATAGGCTGTTCTGTGGTAGAAAACTGTATACCTTCACCACATCAGTTATTCCTGCAAAACTGTGTCATGGCTTGAACCTAAATTCTATGAAAATTAAATAAATGTGTATATACATGCATTAAGGTCAGTTTGAAATTCTTGGAGTAGTTGTCATATTGAAGGTTATTTTATATTCTCATAGAGGAGTTTTGTGAGCAAGAGAGGCATACAACTTGTGTTTATCCAAGAGTTTATCAGTCCAAGTACTGTTTTATCAGTTTAAACAAAACAAACATTTGTTCTTAGTCCAGTTACAATTATATGAACACGTTAATCCAAGTTATCTAAGTAATAATGGGGAAAAAGATACCATAAATTTTTTTATACTGAAGTTTACTAGTTTTCATTATTATAGTCACCCTTCCAGTACCCTCCTAAGACATGAGGTTGACAGTGTTTATTTTTCTTAATTAGAAGGTAATTAAAAAAGGGTAGAGAAGGGTTGACAAATTATTAGCAATCTAAATTCTTCTCCAAGACAAAATGCAGAAGATTTAACCTCCCACCCCAACCCCTTAAAAAGAAAACAAACCGAAACTGTGCTTCATTCCCTGCCTTGGGTCAACTTGATGTTATTTTTGTTCATTTTGCACTGCAGTTTGTGTACGTGCTTTGACTTCATGGGTTTCTAGCTACAAATTGTTTTGGTTTCGTTTTCTTTTTTTTTTTTTTTAATATTTTCACTTGTTAGTCATTAAAGTTACAGAACTGTCTCCTCCAGTCCCAATTAAGATAAAGAGCTAATGTTTGTTGGCTAGACCTTTGCCATACATAGTACTTAGTACAGAGCTAAGTGGAAACAAATTCGTGTAATTACCTGGTGACTAGGGACTTGCAATCAAAGCAAATTGAAATCACCTTAGACCGAAGCAACCTCTGGCAAGTCTCAAGACTCTGCACTGCTGGAACAATGCAGAATCTTTACTAGTATTAGGAGAATCACACTTTCTGGGCTATAATCCCTGCCTGAGGGAAAGATGGGATCCTTGTGCTTGACGTTTCCTTCTTTCAGAGTTTTGTAACTCATTCTGTATGGGCAGTTTGGTGTAACTCGGTAGTATAATGTCTGTACTAGTCACTTCTACAGCTGAAGTATTATTTAATTCAGATTTGAACTAACCTGAACTAGGAGTCAGTTCAGAAATAGGACCAGGTTGAATTTCTTAATTAGAATAACCATATTTGTTGCTATTGATGCTGTATATATTTAATAGTGATTATTCTTATTTACATGCACAGAGATTGAGTAACCACTGAAAAATAAATTCTGGCAGATCATAATTAGTGTTTTAAGTCTGAGCCATCCTAAATCCCATACTGATACGTATTTCGAGCCCTGTGCTTATGCTAGTCTTCCCTTTGAGGCTCCTATTTACACTGAAGTTACTAGTGCCTCACAACCATTTTAAAGATTTATAAAGCTGGGGTATAATCACCTGTGACACATTCTCATTTATCCAAAGAATCAAGTTACAGTAACACTTGATTGTCTAAAGTAAGACATAATTATATAGCTAAATCATTATTTTTAGTGACTTTTCTATATGAGGCCTGTGCGGAATAAGAATGTTGTATTTAAATAGTCATATTCCTGGGAATTTTGCTGGTCTGAATCCATCTGTGTCATCCATGTTAATGGCATCATAGCAGTGCTGGAGTAGATTTAGATCAGCAAGAACCTTAGGAATAAAAACATTAAATACAGTATTTTTGAGTGAATCAGTATTTCTCATTGCAAGGTACATATGTAATTATTACAGTTATAATATTCCCATTATAAATACTTGTTTGTTGTTACTATTGTTATTATTGTTGCCAACAATAATGCTTGTTTTCCTTTAAAAGCTTGATTCATACAACACTAAGATTTTTACCATTAATAACCATCAACCATTTCTTTCTTGTGATTTGCATCTTCAGTGGAAGCAATCTTGTATGGCTGATCATCATATTTTCTCTATTATTTTTCTTTTGTTTTCTTTTGTGAGTGAAAACCAATCAAGGAAAGTTCAGCTTTCTGTTTCATATCTTAATGAATGGGCTTGCTGTAATGGTTATCCTATGTCATCTCATTACATAACAACTTAAGTTTGAAAGCAATGCCAGCATGAATCCAACAAATATCAGTTCATAATTTCTAAAAGTTATATGAAACTTTCAAGAATACATTTTTAACAAACTGCATAGAAACTGCTACTGTTTCCAATCTGAATTCTTTAAAACTACTATGTCTGCAGATGAACAGAAAATCAAAACAACTTTTTTTCATTTTCTTCAAGAATAATTTTTGGTGACTTCCTGGGTGTTACACTATAGATCTACAAACAATAGGTTCTTCAGTAATTTCTTCCTTGTGGAAAAAAAAAAACAAAACTAACAAATTCAGAGTTTTCAGCATGCTGACATATATATTTAATGAGCTGCAGTTCTAATAATGCTACTACTGTAGCATTATTCTGATTCAGTGGACATTAAGGCATATGCACGTAGCAATACTATGGAATTTTCTGCTGTCTCCAACAGGTGCATGGATAAAATACATTTACCTGAAGAGAATGGGAAATATTGTGAATATACCATCCATAATCCAGAAGGGAGCTTCCATCAGCTTCTACACGATGATGGCTGTTGTGACTAACAGCCCTTTCTCATCATCAAAGGTAGATTTTCAGACTAGGAATTGCTGGTCACTTAATTTTAATAGACATCTGGAATTTTATCATCATTTAGTATCATCATGTTAGGTGTCAGAAATTCTTATCTTTCATGCTGTCTCAAGGAACAGTTTTATAAGCAATTCTGACCTGCTTAAATCTCACATATACGTCAACCTGAAGTGTGTGATCTGAAGTTTTCCTCTTGTACGGATATCAACACAAAACAAAATCAGAAGACTTTCTAAAAAAATATTTAATCGTGATGATTCTGTTCATCAGTATTTGTTTTCTCCTTGATAATTCAGTGATGTATACTCGGAACACGACCCCAAGATGACATCATGAGTTGGCACTGTTTGACAGTTTGATCTGAAGAAGGAAGAACCAGGCATAAAATTCAAAGAGATTTTTTTTTTCCTCTTCTGAGTTCCTGCTCTTTCCCCAGTGTGAGGATATTCTACCGTGTACATCTGCAGCAGGTCTTTTGGAGGAACATTAAAAAGTCCTGCAGTTTTTACTCAAGTTACATGTTCTGCCAAATACTTTTTTGAGCATATTGCACCGTGTTTTACAAAACAGACGACAGTCTCAATTCTAAGCTACTGTTTCTTCAACTTTTCTGTTGTTAACACGTGCAATGCATATCTGAAATGGCACTAAAGAACACAAGGTGTCAGAATACATATTTGGTAATGTGTGACAGGCAGGATTGACGTGCATTGTTGTAGCAAATGGAGAGTAATGGCACTGTGGTCACAAATAAGCTGTAAGCTTTAGAAGAAAAACAAATAGAGGTATTCAACTTCTATACATTTTTAGTGTAGGGATTTTTTGCTTGCAGTCTTGCACTTGCTCTTCAGGGGATGATGGAGTACTTCGTCAGCAAAACAATGAACTCTTGTGGGAGGGAAGATAATCAACATAAAGTCACAGCTGCTCTAACCATCCAAGTAATATTATCAAAATCCAGCTACAAACAAGTCACCAATTTCTGCATCTGTTCTCACCTTCCACTCTTGCTTTCAGCCAACTCAAAATGCATGTTTTGGCAGGCATAGAAATTCATCTCATTTGGTGGTACAGTTCCTCTGTGGAAGTAGGATAAATGATAAATCAAACTCAACCACTTATCGCACCATCCACCTCTCCCCAAGTACAGCTTTCTACAATTGAAAAAGAATGACAATTTCTAAACATCATAATCAGCTAATTCTCCTCTCCTGAGATATTACACTTTTTGAACTACAATGTCAATGGAATTGTGCAGATTGAACACTACACGGTACCTGAATAGGTTATTCTGTCCCAAAGCTGTTCTTGTCTCTTTGTGGATGTTGTACTCTCATCACATCCCTTTTCTCTCTAACAATCATACTCTGAAAACTGCATAACTCCTCAGCATGCAGAAACCTTGCAGTACGCTGTTATCACCATTCTGATAATCCCTTGGGAACTCTGGAACATGATTTTGGAGCTGTGAATTGACCAGTCAGGTCAGCATCAGTGTGTCATGATTTTGGGAATAATCATGTGTGGGACTGCAAATCATGTGAGAAGTTCAGGAGGCAAAAGCATGACTGAAAAAGTCAGGTAGTAAAATAAAATATATAGCATGACAATATTTTTATCATAATAAAGTATATATATATACTTTTACAGAATCTGTAGAACTAATCTCACCTAGTAAGATAGCTCCTGTTTTATGAATTCATTAGGGTTAATGTACATAAATTCTGAGTAAGAATATTAGGGAATTTGTCACTATTTGTGTTTTTTTCTTTCACAAGTCACATTTTGATACTTCAGAGTTGTCATTATGGATAATTTTACTTGGAGACCTGTATAGAAGAGTTTTGTTTTCTTTAACAATGGCACTATTCAAAACAAAAGGTGAAAAGTTAAATTCTTAATTTAGGGAATGTTGAGTTTATGTGAGTAAAGTCACAAAGCCAGCTATACCTATCAAAGTCTCTGTTGGAGATTTGTGACTTGTGATATAGCTTTTTGCTGGTGATGAGGTGGGGGGCTGGGTGTGAGGAACCACCGCCAAAAGCTTCCAAACCCCACTTTTATTTATGAATTCTATGAAGTTGTCTGCTTAACATTAATGATGGAAATATTTAGATTTCTTAAGATTTTATCATGATTTCCAAAATGCTGTGAAAAAGGTGTACTTTTGAAGACCTTGTCATTAGCATTTTCAGAAAACACAGTGGTTTGTTTATTGAAATTATCCTTCCATTGTCTTACAGCATAAGCACCTGTTAACATACTTGCCCACTGATCTTTCTAAAGCAATATCTATACCTGTATGGAACTATGTTGACCATGTATGTTTTCAGATGTCACAAATTATTCATACCTCACGGTTGTACACAGTGATTCAGTAGATGAGCATAAATCAAGAGTATTGCATAACAGAGACTGTTCTGGTGATCTAGGTTTCTGTTTTGTCTATGTTTGTAATTTTTATAACACTAAGTAATAAAAGCACATGTACTTATTAATCTAGCAGAAGACACCCTAGTACATATGTTACCTTTCTCCCCTGTAACTTTAGAAAGAAAAAAAAAAAAAATCCAGTTTAATAGGTATCCATTATTACTATTTCAGACAGACTTGGGAGTTACTGACATTATTAATTTGTAAAGAATATATCTGTATTTTGATTTTTCACCAGTGGCAGCTCTAATTTTTTTCCTCATGGGGATTTCTACTGTGGACTACTGTGCAGGTGCAGTGTACTTCAAGTTCCCATGTGCGCTTCCTCTTCCTGTTCCTGTTTAGGTGCGGTACAGTGCCAGACATTGTGCTGATGTGTGGTTTCCATACTTAGTGCAGGAGGGGAATAAGCCTCAGAAAGATTTCACCAAGGGTTACAGAGTTCTGGTCATCACAGTCTTAAGGGTTAGAGCTGCTCCTGTTTGATGTTGCGTATTTGCTGTTCGAAGTTACACTAGAAGACTTCCGTTGTGGATCAGTATGAATGTAGACTTCTGCTTTGCCAGCATATTCTGGTTTTGATAACGCCCTTTAAAAGGATGGGAAAATATAACTAGCATGGTCTCAATGTTTGCTTCAGACTAACGCTGCATATTAATTTTTTGTGCCAGCTTCTTCAGTGCTCTTTGCCACAGACAACTTCTGTGTCTCTGCTGTGTTCTTAATGTTGGTTCCTAGCTGTGCTTCAGCATCACTGCACTGTTATTATACCTTTTATGTCATAATACGACTTGGCTTACTTACTCCAATCTATATTAACATAATTAAAACATAGAGCAATATAATACTATCACATTAGTGTTTTTGAAGTCCGTGTGTAATTTCATCATAATGTCTAGCATTTTTCATTTGCGTATTTTGATCCCCATGTTATTCTGGCAATCCTCTCCAGGTGTGGACAACAAAATATTGTCTTTTATTTATTTATGTATGTGTTTATATATTTATTTTTATATATTTATTTATTTGTGTATTCATTTATTTATTCTTGGTCAAAAATGGCGCTCTTGTTTTCTTCTGTGTTCAGGAATGTCAGACAAACAGTGTATTTTTAATCTGGTATTGCACTATGCTTGCAGAAAAAATAATGAAATTGTACACAATTCTGTCTGCAGAATAGAACCAGAGAACAAGGCTTCTTTAATTTTTCATGAAGAAGCCACAGGATAAAAAGCACTCTGAGCAATGCAACAGAAAAAAAACTTATTATATATTTTACAGTACTTTATAAGAAATTTCAAAGAGATAATTGTAATTATTTTCAGACAGTTTTGAAAAAGTAGATATTACCTGCATTAAATATGTATTTCCATGATCATTTAGGCAATATGTTCTTGCCTACAAGTGTTTTATGTTTTATTTAATTTTGTATACTTCACTTAACCTAGTAGATCCCTCTCCAAATGCTTCTTACTATATATTTATAGTGAGAATAAGACAATAGGGTCATGAACATCCCGTGTAATTTGCAGTGTTTATTAGGCTGCTTTTTTACCCTAACTATAAACCTAATATATACTATGCCATCCATACTTTTATAAATTATTTTTATCTCATACATAATAACATAAGAAAGTTATTTTGAGTACAGACCATATGTGTACATATCAATTTAGAATTTGCTGTTAAACCTGTTTAATTTAAAGGATCTTTGCTTACTTTTTGGTTTTTATTTGTTTGTTTTGTTTTAAACATCAGTTAGCACTCTCTATCTGTGCTTTGGAATGCATGGAATTAATTGCAGTGAAATATGTAGTGTATTATACAGTGAATTACAATATTTGGGATTAGTATTGAACTGTTAAAATTTTCCTTTATTATCAAATTCAAAATAGCACTGCATATGTTATACTTATGCAAAAATACTTCTAGTGATTTTAGTGAGGATTATAAATAATTTAACTCTTTTTGTAGGAATCCTGTTGACCACATTACCCAAAATGTACAACAAACACATGCTAGTTTTTCAGCAAGTGAAGAATTACTCTTTGGAACACATATATTTTTTAATTCTTTTCTTTTTCTTCTTTTTCATGTATGCTTCTAACTACCTGTTACTAGAAACAGAAAACTGAACTGACTGAATAACCTGATCTAATTTTTAAAATCATGGTGAAACAATGTGTTATTACAGCTATAAATCAATATAATTTCACAGAAAAGCATTTTCCATTGCGCAGGGAGAAGGTCCTAATAAAAAAATAGGCTCCTCATTGTAGGTTTGTGATATACAATAAGGAAGGGCAAAGACAATATTTTTCTCCAAATACCTTTACTTTATTGCTACTACTGCCTGTTGTATGGAGCTACCTTAGTGCTTTGGGGAGGGGGAGGTGTGCAGCTGTTAATGAGTCACTAATAGAGGATTTAGTACTGTATCTGTGATTCACAGTCACAAGTTGTTTCAGCATATGTCTTTTCACAGTTTCAAATGTGACTTCTTAGGAAAATATTTATCATCAAGTTAAAACCAGAAATAAAACCACTGAACTGTATGTACATTTTAAGTATGAATAATGTAGATATACTATTGTATTACATACTCAATGCTTTTAAAAAGAAGAAAACAATCCACTGATAAATAATACTGTTATTAACCGTGTCATAAAAAGTACGTGCTGTATATATATATCAGAAATTAGAAAAATATTTAATATATTATTTTAAAAAAATTGCAATTTAATTATCTCAAGAAATCCCTCCAAACCCCCAAAATGTGTAATATATAAATATTCAGTACTGTAAAATGTTTATTAGTAACTTCATAACTTTTCTCTTTCCTTTTTAAAAGGTATAATGAAGATAGAATTTTCAGGATTAGATATCACGTAAGAGATTACTAAGTGGTCTTAGTTACTAATTTTTACCAATCCAGAGGGCTTTAGGTTTGCTTCTGCATTAGAATTCCATAACTTTAATATACATACCTCTCCAGTGGCACAGGAAAAAAAATCAGCGTTCTTGGATTCTGATGTGTAATCAGAATACCTTTCTTTACATAGAAATTATGATATACAGAATATTTTTATGACTGCTTTGTGTGAAATATTTTAATATCTAAATATTGTACATTTTCCCTGTATTCAGTAAAGAAACAATTGTAGATAGTTAAAACCTCAATCAGTTAAATATCAGTCACTTGGTAAGTATTTAGAGTAAAAAGTAGTATACTTGAGTGTATATTTTCATAGGACTGGACATTAAAATTTGTTTCAGATTTAAGTGTAATACAATGAAATAGTTACTGGTTTTTTTCCTTTTTCCACCTTCCTCAAAAATGAAGGTAGGTAAATATTAGTATTTTTTATCAGCTTTTTCCCCCCTCACATCAAAAATGTGAAACAAATAAGTAAAGCAAGTTTCCCAAAGCTACAAAACAAGTAAAGAAGAGAACCAGATTTAAAATAACTTCTTTTTCCTCAGGTATACTACTTCATGAAGGTCCAAGTGTCTAGTGCTGGATTTTTTAAACTGTTCTAGTTAGCTTTTTGTAGTATTTTATACTCTCGCATTTGAATCGTTTTGGGGAAGGAGTGGGGAGATGTAACGGATATGGATTTTTATGAAGTTGCTAAATATAAAATGTATGTTTTAGAAAATCAGTAGCCAATATTCATTTTTCTCCGTTGCCTTTTTCCATGTAATGTTACAGAAATTAAATTCAGAAATTCAAGTTGTATTTATGCATCATGTTTTTTAATAATTGTGAGCTTGTGACAAGGAAATGTGAATAATGAAAATAAATCTATGACTGGATTTGTGTTTTGATCATTGGTTAGGGGCAGTATTTCTGTTCAGTTTCACAGTTACATTTTTAAGAACAAGGGATATGATGCTAACTGCAATCTAAGTACTATGATTTTACATGCATACATTTCATTTACTGCAGCACCGTAACGAAGTTAGTGAGATCATAAACAGGTGTTGAGTATGCAGTTCATTATTCCAGTAATAAGTGGATACATTTTGTGGTTTACCTTGACAATGTTCCTTTAAGCATGTACTTATTCCCTTAATTTTAGTGCCAAGAAACAGAACATCTTTTTCTATATTTTTAAAAATTCATTTGACAAATTTAAAAGTTGCTTAGATGTCAGTAATAACTTCACCATACATGAAGATGTTCCTTCAGTCATACTTATCAATGGTGTTTAATATATAAAATATACATAAACATACATATATGTATAAAACTTTTCTTTTTCCTGAATCAATGTAAACAGAGCCCAGATGGCCGTATAGAAGTCAAAGGGCAGCATGGAAAATCGTCACTGCATATTAAAGATGTGAAGTTATCAGATTCAGGCAGATATGACTGTGAAGCTGCAAGTAGAATTGGTGGGCACCAAAAGAGCATGTACCTTGATATTGAATGTAAGTTGTAATATTTTGTTTTCTCTTTTAAATTTGTAAAAAAAAGTACATTCTTAATGGAAGGTCAGTTTTTTTCTGGTGATTCATGTTTAAACTTGCATAATTTAAGAAAGCGTGTCCTTCTGTAGTTATACTGAATTCTGTGGTGAAATCCTGCCTTTTCTGAAGTTGACAAGAACCTTGTTGCTGATTTGAGAAGGACAAGATTACATCTGAGATCATATTCCAGTGGTATTACCCACTTACTTAAGGCTAAGCCTAATAACTTCAAATCTTTGGGCTAGTGGAGACTGCTGTGGGTGAAAAATATTTGGTGGGATAAGGTAATGATTGATCTGAGCAACAGCTCAGTCTTGAGCTTAGCCTTCTAAGATTCAACAAAGTCTTCCGTTTTTTTTCTAGTTCTCTGTTTTTCTAATCCCCAACAAGTCTCCTGCCCTTCTTATAACCCCTCCTGGAGTTCAGAAGTTTGTGACAATCTCTTTTAGACAGGCTGCTTTCAAAGCTCTTGAATTTTATCCAAGAGAAAAGGGGATTATTTTTGCTTAGAGAAGAGTCTGATGTTTTAGAAGCCAAATAGAAGATATCATATCGAAATATACAAAAATTCATTGAAAATTGTCTCTTCAAACTGTTCTCCAAATTCATGAAGCAAATGTCTTCAAGAAAATGAAAACAAATGAAAAAATCCTTTTATATTTCATTGTTCTGTTTTGCTAGAGATTTTCTAGATTTGTTCTACTTTTGCAGTATAGCTTGAGTGAGTCTATTTGAGAGACTCTGAATGGAAAAAGACTTTCCAGAAGGAAAATAGAAGTTGGAACAGGGTCTGTGGCACAGAAAGATAAGTAATGGTTGCAGGCTATCAACAAAGTGATTTCCTGAGTTCTCAGAGTGACTTTGAGGGGTTCTGAAAATGTCTTCAGTATACAGTTTTGTGTTCTCACTTTTTGGCAGGCAATCAATGCATTATGACATAGAAAATAAGTTGTAAATAGATGTTAGGAATGGAGTAATTTGCCAACCAAGAAGACCAAAGAAATAATTACAGTATTTATTAATAGCTTTAATGTAGCTACCCTTCAATAAAGAGACACAGGAAAGGATTTGAAACTTTGAAAAATACTGATTTTCTGAGAACATACTAATTTACTGTATTTGTTTCTTTAATGAATGCACTGGTGCACTGCTGATGACTCAGTATATTTGTATTTAAAGGAAAAATATATTTTACTAGATAAAAATGAAAGTTCAATTACTTTCCTGTAAATTTCTGGAAAATCCTTTTGTACTCTATGCAGAGTGATATGAAATACCTTGTTAGGTTAAGCTAATGTAGTCATTTTGCTTTAAAATTAAATATTAATACCTTTTGTCATCAGAAGAGAGATAGAAGATGCACCACATTTTATGAAACATGAAAAATTAAAATTTAAGAATTTGTTAGCAACACAGATTTCATACTAGAGGGCATAACCAAACCTCTTGATTGATAAGAATACATTATTATAATCTCAGGCAGCTTTCAGAGGGAAAGTTTTAGAACAGATGATAAGAATTTAAAGTAAGATATTCTCATTAGGTTATGGATGACATAATTTTGAATGTCTCATACACATATAGTGTATGAGAAAATGAAATAGAATATTGGTTTAAGTCCAGATGTTTGCCTTGGTAGACGAAGTTACAAATGTGTTCTTTGATGAAGCAGGTATCGTATTTATTCTTCATTCCAGTTATTTTGTATGTTGAAGGCTAGAGGCTTTCAGCAAAAGGTACAGGTTCAGAAACTAAACTAATTTGTATTCTCATTGTAAAACGGGAAAACGAGGAATTGTTAGATTCTGTGAAGTCAGCATTGAATAAATGACTTGTATTATTTTACAAGTCATATTGTTTCAGCATGTTAATTGTAATTGCAAATGTTCCCATCAGGATTTTTTTCCAAATATTAATTTACCAAATTGTTTGAAACTCTTCAAAATATTTTAATTTTCATTTCAATTACTTCAATTATGTCCTCTTCAAAGCCAGCGTTGAGAAGATTCTTTTCAGGCATGGCCAGCTATTTGCATAATCACTAGTGAACCTTTTAGCAGAATTTTTATTATTTTTAACAGTATTCTAGTGTAAACCTAAATAACTATTTTAAAATCAAAACATAAATAAATAAGCAAGGCTTTATTGTTTGTATAGTTTCTAGATAGGACTAATCAATACACCTATGGCATTCTGTAAGTTAATAGAAAAACTATAGCAGTTTTCTTTATAAATTTTAATACCTTTGACAGTTTGTGTAATCAGCAAAGGAGCATGCTTCCATCACATCCTTAAATGCCAGAGCAGTTAAACTGGCCTAATGGAGACGCAGAGTGCTCTGGTGTCACTGTCTCACCCTTTTACTTACTGACCCTTATCAGAGACAAACCGGCAGTAAGATAGCACAGAGTTTCTGTGCTTTATCCTTGTTGTCTATTGGAGTTGATCTTGATGATAAGAGCAGTTCTCCAGGACAGGAAGAGATTATCAGGTTTGATGGCAACTGGGCACAGTTAACCCTGCCTTTTATTTGAAATAAATGTTTGAGGGACATGAATCATAGGGAATCCAGAGACTTTTTTTTAGGATTTCTTCCTAAATATTATTTTTTTAATTAGTTGTATTTAATTTTTCTTATACTAAGCATGAAAATTAAATAAAACTTTACTTGAAAAAGAAAGATACCATTATAAATACTATCTTCCGAATGATTTCAGTAACTGCAACATTTGTTTACACATATGAAGCCCAGTGTGTATTGAATAATAATAATAATAATAATAATAATAATAATAATAGTAACTGATTGAAAACTTCTGTCTGATGGCATATATTATATATACTTGGTACTAGGTATTAAGCTATGCCTATAGTGATTATGTATTTATCATACATAGAGAAATAGTGTTTTCTTTTTTTTAGTAAAAAGCATGATAGAACTAAATAAAAAATATAGAAATCAGGAGATACTCTGAGTCATTTCAGCATGGAGATAAACTAAGGGCTTTAGAAAGGTAAGTGTACAAATCCGTGTCATTTTCAGGTTGATAATACTGTTACGTGCTTTTCAAAGTTACAGTTTTCCTATGCAGATGTTTACATTTCTATATGGAATTTTCTGTCTTTTTAGCTGAGACATAATTATTCTGAAAAATATGTGCTAGGGATATAAGAGAATCTTAAAAAGCACAATACAGGCCTCACTAAAAGAAGAAAATTTCTGATGAGAGGCACTTTCTTGGGTTATGCAAATTATTCTTTACAATGGCTACCATTAGAGAACAAAAAATCATAATTTTTACATGTTTGATATGCTTTATTATCTTCATAGTATTATTTGTAGTTAGGATTCACTGAGGCATTGCTAATTTGAAAATTATTTGAAAATGACGTTAATGAGCAGCAGTCTATGATCCTTTAAAGTGGCATTCTACTGGCCCTTAAAGTTGTCCTCTCACTGTATTCAAACTGTCATTAACACCGAAATATTCACAGCACTTAATTGTGTACACATAGGTGTACACATGGTGTAAGATGCTGTTCTCTTTGATTTCTCTCTGTCACCAAGTGCAAATTTCTTCAGAGAATCCTCCTGTTACTGGAAAAAAATGTATTAAGATATTCTTTTGAAAAGTCTCTGTTTTTCTGCATAGTACCTGGGAAGCATCCTAATTTGCAGTCTTTTGTAGCTGCAATTACAAGTTTTCACATTACTCTCTTTCAGTTAAAACTCCCAAGCTTCAATATTGATACTGCAATTAAAAGATATGCTGGGTGGTCCAAAAATGGCTGATTCCTCACTGTACACAAAGACTAGTGGTTTTGAATATAATCTACAATCACTAACATATTGCATTCAGTAATATGTTACATTTTTGTATGGGATCAACCATTTGTGAAAATAATTTCTAATGAAGTCCATTTAAATAATTTAAAGTGTCTTCCAAAAATGAGATGGTTTTCTTGATACCGGTTTTCATCCAAACCTGAATTTTGTAGTTATATTCCTTATTATTAAGTACTGACATTCAGTGGTACCAAAACAAAAAATAATATCTAGCACAGACAACATACCCTTTATCTGTAAAGAAACTTATGCAGTAACTTTTATACTACTGTATTGTTTACCAGAAACAGTCTTTTATTTTCCCACCACAATTTGAAATCAGCTTCATTACTGTTACAGTATTGAACTTTGTTTCCTCAGTTGATTAGTCTTTTCAGACTTTTCACTTTGTTCTATGTCAGTTTGCTCTGTTGCACTGTTTTTAATGCAGGTGCTTTGAATTCATGCTATTTAATTTTATATCTTTGCAAAAATATACCACATTACTTAAAAGCAGGTTGAACAAGTTGAGCTGCAAAGTATATTTACCTCCAAGAGAGCAAGGCCTTGAATCAGTGAAAATAATACTACTGTGTGCAGGATGTTACAAATGTTGTGACCAATGTCACAAATATTTCAGCTGCCTACTGCTATCATGAATTATAATAAATGCAGACAGTTCATAGTCTGAATTTGATCTCTGTTAAAAGAATTTGGTATATAGACATCCCATCACTACTCACAGAATCACAAAATGTCTGAGGCTGAAAGGGATTGCCTCTTGTCCTGTCACTGGACATCACCAAAAAGAGCCTTGTTCCATCTTCTTTACATCCTTCCTTCAGCTGTAAATCATGTGGGCCCAGCTCTATCTTGTTTTCACAGCCAGAAAACACAGCAAATAAGCACAATCATATAACTTAAGAAACAGACAAATTATAGGAAAAGCAACCAAGAGAAACAAGATGTTGAAATGATCTGGAAAATTTTGCATCTTTTCTATTAAAATACTGTTGGCTTTAGTTACATTTCTTCCTGTCAAATTTATAGCTTAAAAAGAGAAAGGAAAGATGGAAAAGGTCAATTTTTAGTACCATGGAATACATGTCATAATTTTGACATGACTTTGGAATCGAGAATGTTAGTTGTAAGATTTAAAATGTTCATTCTTTGACTACCTTGTACATTTGCATAGAAGCAAAATTTGGTATGCCATTGTGGTGGCTTAAAGAGGATAAGAATATTGAATCCCAAGTGAAAGATGAGGTTTATCACAATAAAGTCACTTTGCAAAAAACATTTCACCAAAGCTCACTGTCCTGAAGCAGAAATGAATGCCGCTTTGTTGTCTTTTTCTGATGTTACAACAATAAATGTGGCAAAGTGGGTAAAATTACACTTTAATCATCTTTATGGTAAATCTACCTATTCTTTAGCCCAAAAGGGTGTAATTATACTTTAAAACAGAAATTCCATCTTAAAAACTTTTGACCTATATATATTAATCACTTGTTAAAATGCAATATTCCTGTCATGATTTTCTCTAAATTTTTCTTAACAGAGCTCTATACTACATGTTATTGTTGACCTTGCAGTGTGCTTCATGTCACTTTAGCAGATTTTTAATAACACACTGAGTATTTTTCTTGTAATAGGAAAATGCTATTTTGAATTAATATTAGAATCAAATATGAATAAAATATTTTAGGTTTTATTCTGTTTCTCTTCTAATAATTTTCTCATTTCATTAATAGGTGTAGATGGCTCAGTATCTTTGCTTACTGACATACTTTTTCTCATATGCAATTGTGAAAAGCAGAGGTTAAAAAGCGAGAAAGAATTTTCTGTTGTTTTCTTGAAAATAGTTCTACTTCATGAGTTGATCTTAAAGGTTAAAAATGAAATGTTTTCATTGAATATTAATGCATAAATTATAAACTAGTTTTTCATACTTGCAAAATTAACAGAGTTTTGCAAGTCATTTCGTACTATGTTAAGCGTGATTTACATTATACAGTGATTACCAGTGAATTAAAAAAGGGCAGCGTGGCCTTTGTTCTTCTCTGTATCTCCAAGACAGGTCCAGCAGAGCAGCAACAGCACATCTGAGAATTATGAAGAAAATATTTGGGTGGTATGCTAAGTGTAATGTTGAAACTTTGGAAGTTGAGCAAAAGATAATATCTTAAAATGAGATTTTTAATTCATTTTTAATTGATGATCCTTCCATTACCTGAAGGGGGCCTACAGGAAGGCTGTAGAGAGGCTATTCATAAAGGCTTGTGGTGATAGCATGAGGGGGAACTGGTATAAACTGGAGAGGGGCAGATTTAGACTGGACATTAAGAGAAATTTCTTCACTATGAGAGTGGTGAGGCACTGGAACAGGTTGCCAAGGGAAGCTGTGGGTGCTCCATCCCTGGGGGTGTTCAAGGCCAGGTTGGATGGGGCCTTGGGCAGCCTGATCCAGTGAGATGTCCCTGCCCATGGCAGGGGAGATGGAACTGGATGATCTTTAAGGTCTCTTCCAACCTAAACTAGTCTATGGTTCTACGGTTTGTAACCTCAGTATTTTTTCTCAATTACCTTCCCTTAACTACACAATACTTGACATTACTTGAAGATGGTATCATTAAATAGTCTTCAGTTCTGTCAGAGCATCCTGAAGTCACTAGGTTAGGACATGCTTAACGTAGAGACCTCCAATATTGTTTACAGTTAACTTGAGGCATATAGGTTTGTTCAGAGTAACTGAGGCAAGGTTCCCCTGCACCACAAAGCGTGCCGCTGAGTTCTGTACCACACACACTGGGAGCAGCACAGGTCTAAATAAACAGGAAAATACAAGATGAGTTTGAGCACACTGCACTAGAGGTCTGAAGAATATAAGGTATTGTTTTAGGGTGACCACATGTTGGAAATGGAGTTGGATGTACAGTGTAATTTTAGCAATATTGTATGAATTTTTAGTATGTTCCTTAAAATATCTTAGCAATTATTTTGAAACAACAATTATGATTTGGGAATATAGGAGAAAGAGAGAGAGAGAGAGATAGGTGTACGTTAGAGAATAGCGGGAAGATCTCAATAGGAGGCCAGTTGTTAAGGTAAGTATGACAGGTGGGAAAATACAAGTAACATGTATTTAGTTGGATTTAGCTGGATTTAGTTCTGAAAATGTAACAAGTAAGATACAAAAAGAAATTAGGGTTAGGACCCTGGTTTAAGAAAGGCATTGCAGTTTTTCACTATGTGTATGTTTAAGGAAATGGAGAAATTAGTTTGGTGTTTGGATATTAAAAATAATATCATAGTCAAGTTTATCAGGGACTAGGGCTGCTTGCCAGTAAGAGGGAACTCTTGCTCTTGCATAACTGTAATTAGCAGATAGTCTGTCATAATATTGAATATCAATCTTTTATTGTCGTGCATTTTGAGACGAACCAAGACAACGGAGTGGGGGAAAGGAAACAATACTGAGAGTGGTCTTTCTTGTCACTTGCTGTAAAAAAAAATATGTACCACTGCAAAACTGCTGATCTTAGACTTTCAAAATTATTAACTGGATGCTGAAAAAATACTTCTGGTTTGGTTTTGGGTTTGATTTTTGGTTTGGTTTTTTTTTTTTTTTTTTTCCAGTTCAGAGCAATTTAAAACCTCGTATATGATATGTTTCATTTGTTTTCCTATTTGGAAACTTCCCATACAGATTGAGCAAATTTTATCTTGCAGGCACACGATCATGATAGTAGCACTAAAACTCTGAAAAATAGTCAGTCCTTTTAAGGATGAGTATATATTAAAATCTAATCACCTTGCCTCCTTTATTAAGTCTTTCTGATGTTATGTCTTGTAACAAAGAATATGTGACAGTTATCATACCTGGCTGGAGAGGTTGTTCTACTTCACCTCTAAGGAAAAGCTATTCATTCCAAAATAGTGACTACTGTGAAACAGGTATGCAGGAGAAAATACAAGAGAAAGATAGAAGGCTGCTAAACAAATTGTGACAGTTACAAAAAATTAAAATACTTTTGCAGGATGGATGGCAGGGAAAGTACTAGAGGATGTGGTTTATTACAGTCGTTGATGATGGGAAACTTATATAGGTTTAACTATCTAAGAGAGAGGCTTCCAATAAATGTCCTTGCATTTTAGATCTGACAATCTGCTATATATTTATTTGTATAAACCAGGAAGAAAAATTATTTGAGTAATATCTAAAAGTTTAAAAACCTGTATTCTTAAATTAAGACGTGCAGATGTGATTCTATACACTAGTTTGCTACTGTAGCTGTCTGGACACATCAGGTAATTTGCTGTATCCAATTTTGTGTATAATGCAGAACATACACCAGAACTGGATCTTTGAAGTCATTAATTTAATTACTTTCAGGATGAGACAGACGATATATTAGCCTGTTTTTGAATCACTGTTCTTAGACAGTCTACCTAATAAGAGTATCTAAATGCTAAAAACAGTTTTCAGATCAGCATTTCGTTCTTATACATAGTCTTGTTATGCAGGTTGTCCAGAATCCCTTCTCCTAATTGGACAGCTGACCTACCCGTTTCTTTCTTGTTTGGGAAAACAAACAGCTTGAGTTTAGGTGATACAGGTGTCATTGTATTAACAATTCTAGAATGTTGTTCTAAAGTTATAATTGCTTATAGAATTCTACCCCTATAGAACATCTTTGTTTATTTTGGGGGGTTTTACCTTTGTCTTGTTCCTTTTAGGCATCTTATTCATTTTTATTGCATCATCTCGCAAATATAATGCTCCATCTTTCACTGTTCAAGCTTATAACAGTACTTAAGAACTTTATTGCATCCTGGACTGTATAAAAAGAAGCAAGGCCAGCAGGTCAAGGGAGGTAATTCTCCTCTTCTACTCACCTTTTGTGAGACCTCACCTGGAGTATTGCATCCAGTTCTGGGATCCCCAGTACAAGGCAGACATGGAATTGTTAGAACAGGTCCGAAGGAGGGCCATAAAAAAAGCAACAGGAAGACTGGAACACCTCTCCTATGAAGAAGGGCTGAGAGGTTTGGGGTTGTTCAGCCTAGAGAAGAGAAGGCTGCCTACACATTGCAGGCTTTCAGTATATAAGAAAGATGAAAAGAGGCTTTTTATCAGGACCTGTAGTGACAGAACAAGAAGCAATGATTTTAAACTAAAAAAGGGTAATTTCAGATTAGATACAAACAAGAAAATTTGTGAAATAGAATAGACTCGTAGAATCATAGAATCATAACATAGGTTAGGTTGGAAGGGACCTTAAATATCATCTATTTCCAACCCCCCTGCCATGGGCAGGGACATCTCACTAGATCAGGGTGCCTGAGGCCTCATCCAACCTGTCCTTGAACACCTCCAGGGATGGGGCATCCAGAACTTCCCTGGGCAACCCCTTCCAGTACCTCACCATTCACATGGTGAAAAATTTCTTCCTTATGTCTAGCCTAAATCTGCCCCTCTCCAGTTTAAATCCATTCCCCCTCATCCTATCACTACAAGCGTTTGTGAACCGTCCCTCTCCAGCTTTCTTGTACTCCCTCTTCAGGTACTGGAAGGTCACTATAAGATCTCCCCAGAGCCTTCTCTTCTCCAGGCTGAACAAGCCCACCTCTATTAAAGCTCCTAGTTGTCTTTTTAGTTATTTAGAAGTCCAGTATTTTATCTTAACTAATAGTGCTTTGTGTACAAAAACTTAAAATGAAGAGCTCGTATGCACTCTGAATTGATTTTTTGTCAGGCATAAATCAATCCTGAGTTACATAGAAGGTAATCAAAGCATATTTTTATTTTTAATAGCTCAGTAGTCTGCATGGCAGCATTTTATTTTTATGCAGTACATATACTGCATTTAAATATCCTTAAAATATGTTAACAAATGAGAAAGCCCACCTTTTCATTATTACTTGGTTATGCTTCTTTTTAAGTTGATGGAATTTCTTGATAAATGTTCCATTTATTGACTTAATTTGTTTCTTAGTTATTCTAGAAAAGGAGGGATCAGATTTTGTAGAAAGATAAAAAGGTAAACCTTATGTTTTCAAAGCCTTGACTTTAAGGCTTGTTATTTTTTCATCCTCTATTTTATATCAAACATCTTTTGTTTTTCTGTTTAATAAATGTTCATTCTCTAACCACTTAAAGGTAATATACTACAGTTAATAATGAAGAGCATATAGGAAAAAAACAAAATCTATTTATAAACCAGTTATTCCCTCCCAACTATTTTTCCCTCTTTATAACAAATATGAAATAACTTTTATTTGTACTTAAAAAAAATATTTCCAGAGTTATTTTCTTTGTGTGAAACATCACCCCAGGTATCTTTATCTATTCCTGACTAGGAAATCAAAAATCATCTAACAAAATTTTTTGTCTGTATCAAGCCATTACCCAGTCATTCTGTGTCCTCTTTTTGCTGTATTGGAGCTTTCAACTGCTAGGGAAATGGCAGCAAAGACTTTTTAACTAGACTTTTTGACAGGGAAAATGTGAAGCTCTTTTTGTTTAGGAATGCTTTTCATTTGGGAGTTGTTGATTTGGGGATATATATTTAGTTGATGGGCTCTTAGCCCTATTTGTGGTTTATGATGTTAAAATTGTTACTATCTATGGCCATGTGCAGGTGGCATCTATAACCCACCTATTCTTTTAAAATATAAATAAACAGATGCTATAGCCATCCAAATATTACATTTAGAAGAGAAAGCAGCCTGAACTGAAAGTCCCTGTTCTTCTGAATGTTTGTACCTGTGATATAGAATTGTACACTGTTTTTTCACTTGTAAGACTTTGTAAATAGGATCTGAGTTTGTCACGTGTACTTAGCTTAACAGAGAGCATGAAATCACATGATGTTACCTAGGAAGAGAAGTTAGTCAGGTGTAGGTAGAACATCTTTCTATCTTGCACATTCATGCCAGTGTTCATTAATGGTGTGAACTGCTTAGGAGAAATCATGCAGTGGGAGACAGTGCTTATCTAAAATTCATTGTGAAATAACCACATTTTGTGTCTCATAAATACTCTGATGATATTTCTGATCCATATGTTGAACACAAATACAAAATCTGTCTGCCAGGCAGAAATCAGTTTGTGCAGTTTTCCACTAACTTCATTTACAGAGGAAAAGCCAAGACTTTGACTCATAATATTCTGAGATTCCAGATGATACTTAAGCATAAAACAGGCATATGCAGTTTTGCAGTTTTCTTATTCATTCCTAGAGCTCCACTAGCATGATGTATCACATCCTGAAGAATGTTTGATAGTCCATTTTTGCATTAAGGTGTTTAAATATGTTTTCTAGAGGTTTATGAAAATCAAGAATTTACTAGAATTATTTATCAAAACATTTGGAAAAGAAATGTGAGCTCCTATATCTGGTAAATAAGTTCATAGGAAGACATAGTTTACTTATTTGGATGGAATAATTTGCTTTCCTACAAAAATAAGGGCTGAATTATTACTTTAAAAAAATGCTGCTAGCATTGAGCAATGTAGCAGCCTTGTTCTATGCTTTAAAACTTCTACTGATAAGAGTCCTTTTTGGTCAAAGCCTGTATGCCTACATGCAGCAACAAAATGTCTCAGAAAAGTTATTTTTATTGACAAACATGCATAGGTATTGAAAACATGCACTTAAGAAACAAGGAAGTAGTTTTAGACCATTCCTAAAGTTAAATTGTACTACTTAATTAAATGTGCTCGGTTCTGGCCTAAGAGAAATTTTCTAGGCTAAAGTCAAACCATTTGTGAGAAGACTTGATAAGAATTACCAGGGAAACATCTAGAAACATTTAGAAGCTATTTATCAAAATAAAAATATATACATATATATATTTTAAAAATTAAAAAGAGATACCATGACACTGTGTATAATCGGTCATTTTCTTTTGGAGTTAAAGTGATGGAGATTTTCCTTGACTTTCAGTAATAGAAACAATATTTTATTAATACTCATAAAATATAAGAGTGTGGTTAAAACTTTTTTAAAAAAAATCACAAATAAATATTTGATAGACAAAAATCATGTTTTACCCAAGACATAAGTAGAAGAGCAGTGAAAAATCTACTCACTCTCATTTTACAGAGAGCATTAAACTATTCATAATATCCAGAGAAAAGGTGAGTAGAACAGGTAATTCTTGTTACTAATGGCATTGTGACCTGAAAATCACCTAGTTTGTAAACTAATGATGTTCTCTGTGTCAGACTCAGTGTTTGGCTGTATATTCAACACAGACATTTATAGGCAGGTTTGTAAGGAAGATGCACCATCTTTTTGCTTTTCTGTACTTGATGATTTCATAAGGAAGTGGTATAAAGATCATCCTAATTAATGCACTGATAAACACAATACTTTTTCTGGAGTGAGTAGAGTACATTGCAACAATTTAGGTGTGATCTTTTTTCTTCTAAGTTTATTCATAGCACTAAACTTCTCTCTTTAGAAAGATTTCGTAAAGTATAAGATAGTTCCAGTGAGAAATGGGTAAGCTCTTAGAGAGTGAATTTGGAGACTGAATTTAATTTCCCTATAGCAAAAGAAGAGATTGTACAATCAGCAAATGAACAGATTATACATATAAGTTCCATAGGTCACTTCACTTTGTCATAGAAGGATCTGGCTGAAATATTTCCTACCCTCATTTCCTTGTCATTTCTGAAATAACATGTTTCAAGGGCCTGATGCTGCCTAATGTTGAATATAATTAGCAGGTATCCCTTTCTTAGAATTTCAGCTGCAAATGTTTCAGGAGAGGAGAAAGCTACCAAAGTAAATGCTCAAGAAACTCAAAGTTGAATACTGATATTTTCAAGGTCCATAATAAATTGTTAAAGCAATGAACTGAAATTTCTCTGTGAACATGAATGCCTGGATCAGAGTATACAGCTTGTTTTACTAAACCAGTTTATAGATTTGTGTATTACTTCCTTTTTCCAGATGCTCCAACCTTTATGTCAAATCAAACCATGTATTACTCTTGGGAAGGCAATCCCATCAATATAAGCTGTGAAGTGCTAGCAAATCCAGCTGCCATAGTTCAGTGGAGAAGAGGAAGATTAGTTTTACCAGTAAAAAATACAACACATCTGAAGACCTACAGTACAGGAAGAAAGCTGATTCTAGAGGTAAGGCTTAAAATTGAAATCAATGTAGTATAGTTAATTAGTTTCTTCCTCAGTTTGGCACTGTTGTTAGTACTATAGAGTGCATTTAAGGATATGACTTATAATTTAATAAGTAAGGCTCTTTCAAAAAAACAAACCCAGACTATTTCTGAACTTATTTATAAATGTCTACATTTCTTGTGAGCAGTTAGAAAATAAACTTCATTTGCATGGCTCATGCTCAGAAGAAACTGAATACTGCAGTGAACAAAAATGTAACTTGCATTTCTTGCAAGGAAATAAATACGTAAATAAATATAAAACTGTTAGGGTCTTCCCTGATCGACCTGCTTGACAGGGTGGAGGGGATAGGAGTAGGATTCTTTTGTATCCCAGGGAATGCTCTAATCCAATATTTATTTTGAACACAGGCAGAGTGACATAACAGATCTCAGTACACCCTTTAAACACAGTCAAAGTCATGCACAGTCTACAACAAGAATTTGGATGCCAGCAGCGGTGCTTCTCCCACACCTCCCCTTTTCTCCTTTGCTGCTGCTGAGCTGCACAAAGGCCCCAGGTGCACACAGCCTTGCAGCCAGATGATGTTTAAGACATATAAAAAATACAAATAAAGAAGTTGTCACTGGAAAAATAAGAACTAAGCTCCCTTCTGTTACATAAAAGACACTTGTAAGTAGAAAACTTGAGAAAGGCAGAAGACAAAGAGTTCACTTAATTATCTGTTTACTCTAATAGCTTGACTAAATAGTGATCTACTCAGTATTAGTGTATAGCAAATCATGGTCCTTAATTAACCATTTCACAACAAAGTGTAAACAGCGTCCCCAGCCCTGTTAGAGGGGTGACACAGGTGTGGAAGAAGTTAGTTGTCTCTGTTTCTCTCTGGTACCAGGCTTACATCTGAGCTTAAGCTTCCCAGCTGCCATGGGAAAAAAGACTGAGAAGCAATAGGGCTAATTAGAGTGGGGGACCTACTTCAGATCCTAAGGCTTGTTCCTTGCACTGAAAAAAGATGTGATTTTAGTTCCTGAAGTACAAACAAGTAACCTCCTTTCCTGTAGTAGAGAATATATGTTTAAAGAGACACAGTCTTACTCTTGTTTGAAGCTTATCTTTAGGGGTTTTTTTTATTATTTTCAGTAAGGCTTAACAACACAAAACATGCTTTACAGTTTGTGGTTCTCTGAATGCTCTTCCATTATTCTGTCACCTGAAAAGCTGGTCAATCAAGCTAGATTCCAATAAGACTTTAGCTCCCTATGGTATCTATTATCTGTTCTGTTTTATATCCTTATTCATCTGAGCTTACAGTTGAACGACATCACATCTTCTCCTCCCCACCCCCAAATCTTTAGTGCATTGTGAATGCTGCAAACAATAAAAAGTGAAATATTATTCTTGCATCATCTATAGGAATCACCGTTTTCAGACCTTTCATTGCTTATTTCAGTCAAAATATCAGATTGTGGAAACAGCGTCTGTGAAAAATATGTGAAGTTTATTACATTTTTTCTTGTTTAAAAGTGAAATTATAAAGGTGAACATCACCATTTTCCATTATTTTATTTCCTCATTTGAATTTGAGAAGAGGGAGTTTAACAGGGTGTATTTAGAGCTGTGTTTGGAGAACAGACTAGATGTGCTGAAGTAAGAACGCATCTGCATATCAGTTAAGGAGAACGTATTTGCATTTCTGATAAAGATCTTTTATATTTGATTAGAAACTAACACAAACTGTACTCATTTTAAAGATTGCTCCCACATCTGACAGTGATTTCGGACGTTATAATTGTACAGCCACAAACAGAATAGGAACAAGATATCAAGAGTATACACTTGGTCAAGCTGGTAAGTTAAAAAGCTGTTTCCTTTTCTTTAAATATCTTTTCTATTTTAATCATAATTTTGTTCAGACACACTTTTCTCTATTTATTTTATTCCAATGGAATGTTTGCAGTTAATTCTCTAAAGGTTGAGTTGCAATATAAAGTAAAATATCCCAATGCCTTCAGAATATGAATATTCTTTGGATTTAATTTTAAGGTCTTCTGAAATTTTAAGAAATGGAATAACCCTATTTTTTTTTCCTTTTACCTTTATTGTATCTTACATTTATAACTGTGCATTTTCATTACTTCAGTGGAGAGACATACAGTTTGCAGGCAGTGAAAGTATAAAAGAATTAGGAAAGCCTTGTTTCCTTCTTTGTCACTGTTATTTTCTTGATAAACCAAGGATGACAAAAGACTGAAATACTTCAGCAAAGAATTTCAATCTTCATTTGCACTTCAGTTTTTTAAAAGCAGAATTTGTGCTAGGTGGAATTAATTCAAGCTCTGAGATGTTCTAGAACTAATTGTTACAGAATTTCTGAATATTTTTGGGTCCATTTATTGTTCTTGAGGCAAATATAAGAATATGACTCTATATTTGTTCTTTGGCAGAAATCATTATTAACTGTAAATGAGTACTCTCAACTAAACGAGAGTTGCTTAGCATTTCTTTCAATTCTGTTTTCTTACGGAGTGATTAACACTCGGTCAGCGAACTTTGAGGTTTCCCAACATTTGGATCTACATACTTAGATAGTGCAAATTGTTCCAGCTTTAATGAGTTATATGGAATTACATATACATTATGGAGATACAGCGCAATTTACAGTAACAAAGGTACAGCCATACTGAAAGATATACATCCCTTGCAATGCATTATGGACCATTTTAATCGTAACTTTCAGGTCATACTATACTGTTAGACTGGCTGATACAGGGTACCAGTAGAAAAAAGGTCTTGTATAATTACAATGTGTGATCTTGAATGTTTCAGCTGTAAATTTTGGTTACGTATATTTTTTTAAAATAAGGAAGTAAGTCTTTGGAGCCCTACTAGGAAAACCTTTGGAAGTACACTACTGAATTGAGCCCGTCCAGTCATAAGGAGGCTCTCTTACCTGGCTTGGTGTTTAAATTTGTGTATTTTTGCTCAAGATGGTAATTATTTTCTTTTGTTATAGCAGGAGTGAAAAAAAAAGAAGTTGTTTACTAACAATTTTTTTTTAAAACTTGATTTTTTTTCCTATTGCTTCTAAGGGACAGATTACTGGCACACATTTGATGAGCTTCCTAGAACAGGAAAATTTGGGTTTTAATTGAGAAAGCAGCAGAATTCTGTATGACACAGTACTGCATCATCCAAAAATCCATTTCCCTTCAATTTACAGCACTTTTGGGAATATTAGCCAGATCTGATCTTCCTTTCATAGCTATATGAGAGTAACGTGAAATATGTTACCTCTTCCTTTTACATATAACCATCCTTAGTACCATCTGAGTCCTAATTTCATGCAATACATTCCTTGTTTTCCACTTTACAAAACCCTCCTCAATGTAAAACCCACACAATCTGATTCATACCTAAAATAATTTTATTTTTTGTGAAAATAAATTCTAGAAAAGATCGGTTTGTAGAATCTTCAGTCATGTTCCTGTTCATTATCATATACCTGGTTGATCCCTTTTATTTCAGTGGAAATATTTCTACAATTAAGTTTCTGAAATGAGGCTAAAATTATGACTGTAACAGCTCATCAGTACTACACATTGCATTAAATATGAAAGATGAATGCTCCCTGTGACATTCAAAATTGAAGTAGTACAAGAAAAGCTCTAAGCTTTAAGTAAAAACACAATTTCTATACCAACTACTCTGTCTTTATTTAGAATATCTCAAGACTTGCAGGAAGACAGCATTATTTTGAATAGGTAAATTACATCTATTATGTGTATAGTATGTTCGCCATCACTTAATTTAGAAAGTAGATTTAGCCCTCTAAAAATCTCAGGATTTTTTTCTAAATATTTGTGACTGGCATAGGATTTGCGGATTTACATTAAATTCATCGAACAAAATGATTGCACGTAACTCTGATCTTAGTTGATTACATCTATTTCTCTTCAGGACCATGCTTTCTTTTTCGGATAACGTGCATCTGTTGATTTGACAGCAGCATTGTTCTGCGTGTCCTGCTGGGCTAGGTGCTGTGCTTGTCTCTGCAGTATCATCTCTAAGATTTGTTACATGTGAGGCTTCACTGGAAGATAAAAGCAGTAGAAGTACAATTTGAAGGCTACTAGAATACTTTCTCAACTTCTTTCAAAAACAGAAGATATGCCACTAGAAGTCTTTCTTAAAGATATGAACATCAATGATAGGAAAGGGAGGGAAAAATCCCACTCACATCCCTTGGGTGTCCTACCTCAGGACAGAAAAAATATAACAATTATATTAATGAAAGCAGAAGAACTCAGGTTGTGGTTATTGTTATGCTTTGGTTTTGTATAAAGATATATATACATATGAGAGAATCTCACCAAATATTATGTATTTGCTGTTTTTTTCTCAGTTTTGCAGAACAATATCGCATCCTAGTGCATGATGTTACATCATTATTTTAGCTATGTATTTCTTTTCTGCTATTATAAATAATTAATTAATCGTAAGACAAAATATTTTTATTATGCATTGTATGTCAGCAAATTTTCACATGAGAGGCCCTGGAGATGCAAGTGAGAGCAAATAACTCTGTACAAGTGATAATCCTGGTTTGGCTTTGTATCAGATATGTTACTGATGCAAATTTTTCAAATAGCTGACTGTTCACTACTTTTGCAACTATTTGCTTAACATTTTTCCATCAATTCAGAAATCTTGATGAACACTTAAAATAAGAATGTTTTGGAGTTATAAAAAGGTAAATCAAGGTATATTTAGTGAATATGTACTGAAAAATGAATTATGGGATGTTATTATGCAAAGCATCAGCTACATGCAGGCTTTCTATATAACGATATGAAATGCTGAATATAGAACAAATTCCCATATATATTTTTTTTAGTAATAATAATAACGAACTGGTATTCTAAGCGTTAGCCATTTGTACTGTAGTATTTATGTGGGGCTGGAATTACTACTCTTAAGGGGGTCACGGCTCCATTGTGGTAGGCGCTACTTACAGTATTCTAATGTGTAATATTGAGAATTCTGAAAGATTGACATATTTAGCACTTGCATCTGAATAGACTTTTTGAGGAAAAAACAGCAAATAACAAACGTAGTTCAGTTATATGTCTTGCGCTTATTCTAGTATCAGCTGGCAATGAACAACAACCAGGGATACAGAAGATAAAACCATCATAATAATTACACATTTAAGCATTGAAAGCTGCTTTCTTCCTAGGTTTACTATTTCTATTACTTTATTTTTGTAGATTAGGAAGACCTAATTATTGATATTTTGCATATTAAAGCCTATAAAATTTCTTCATGCATTTCAACCTGGATTTCCTTTTGGCTGTGATTGTAAATACTAATGCTGAGACATAGAGTAATTTCAGAATGGCTCTGTCAGTGAAAAATAAATACTATTTCAAGCTGAGAGACACTATTAAGCAAAGTATGCTTCTAGGGTAAGTTTTACTGACAATTTTTTTCTTAAAATTCTGCAGGAGTGTCTTGTAGCTTCATATTTTGTTCAACTTTTCTGCTTTGCCGGTTTTCAGTAGAATCAAACTAGTCTCCTTTTTTAATTTGCGGCTACTTAAAAAAATGATCATACTGTCACAATGCCATTGTATTCATTTCTGTTGCCTGTTGCCTTCTTTCAAAAATTAGACTTATTGATGATAGAAAAAGATTTCTTTGAGAACTTAGATGCAATTTGCAACCATACCAGTCATATGAAAGGAAAATATACCTATTCACTGAAATTATACAGAGCTACTGAATCATGCTGAATTCCAGACACTTTTCAAAACAAAGAAAGAACTGCAGCCTGTTTAAGGTTTAACACTGAAAGGGGCTGACCATTACTGGTAAACGTCAAGAAACTTCAATGCTTATTGAAGGCTTAATCAGGTGTGCTCACCTCCTGACTGGTGGTGCTCAACTCTTAACGTGGTAGATCTCCTCCTTTTTTATTGCATAAGTGTTTAAATTGCTGTGCCAGTAACATGTAGAATGCATAAAGAACCAGTCTTTTTCATTTCTTGCCACTGCAAATTAATTCCTTCATGTCACAAGCAAAACTTTTCTTTTAGAAGTCTACTTTTACTGTTTATTCTCTATGACAAGCTTAGGCTTTGACAAGGCAGGTGAGCTTGGCAGGTTGTCCCAATGGCTTTCAGAGCCTGAGGTGAGCACAGATATTTCTGGATTTGCCCAGATTTAGTTTACAGAATCAGAGAATGACCTGAGTTGGGAAGGACTCACAAGGATCATTGAGTCAAACTCCTGTCCCTGCAGAGGACAACCCCAAAATTTGCTCCATGTGTCTGAGTGTATTGTCCAAGTGTTTCTTGAGTATTGTTAGGCCTGGTGCCATAACCACTTTAGTCACAGCTTATGTAAAATATCAATATGCAGGGAGATGCTATTAACTAGCAAATCATTTTTGGTTTTTATTGAAATTTCAGTGTCATTACTTCAAATGTTTTTGTATAGATGAATGGAAAATTGTATGGCCATCAGTACTTCACAACTATATAGTTGGAATAGATAATTTGTTTTCTTAATGTGGTAAATGTTAAGGTTGTGACACAAAGAGCTAAACTGGATTTTTCAAGTATTTTTTTTCTTTAAGTATTAATGTGTATTTTTTGCATAGCAGTTTACATCTGGACTAAATCCAGAAACCCTAAAAAGTAAACTTTCATCTCTAAGTAAAAATTCATGTCTAAGGCTCTCATGGCCTTACCCATCCTAGACTTTCCTTTTTCCTTCTTTCTTCAATTCTGAAATGACAAAGGCTTTAAAAGTTTAAATAGTCTGATTCACTTTTTTGCCTCAATCTTTTCTTCAGTCTTGGCACCTAAAATATATTTCCATTTTTGATGAAAGTTGAGATTCTAATCTCACCACATCACGCCTGGAACTGCAGCCCAGCCCAGAGACTTACAGTGACTGAGTGAATAGTCTGGCAGAAACCATGGTCATAGGCAGTGAACATAGTTTATAAATTATGCTACATCATACAAGTCTGATAATATATTTCAAACTTGTCTTGCCAAATCATCCCTATTATGTCTGGCACAGTATGCTATTGGACATCAAGGATTTTACAGCATTTAGAGGTAGTGACATATAAGAAGATATATTAAAGAAATGAGAGATACTATATCAACAATTCTACAGGGAATTAAAAAGCAAAATTAAAAAACTTTCACTGGTGTCATTAGATATTGAGAATTCCCATGTAACTTCATTTAATTAAATGTTTTTTAAGCATTTAGAATACGCAGAAAGTGTAATGACATCAAAAGCAAATGAAAACATGGGAAAGACAGAAATTCTAAGCTGTAACATCTTCTAATTAATCAAGTCCTGCTCAAAATCTGATAAGGTTGGTTGATAACTGACAAAGACTGCAACATCAAATTGAACAGTTCACTAGTCTGGATTTTGGTGCTGGCATTTTCGTGCTAGCTGATGGATGTAGTTCCTTTTTTCTCCAAATATTTGTGTTTTCACACAGGCAAAATAAAATCAAAGAAGTAGGATTAGATTTTCCCTGGAGAATAAGACAATAAAAAGCTGTCTGTTACAAGACAGCATTGTGGGATCTTATTGATTTATTTTTATTTTTTTTTAGGATTGCTTGTTTGCTTTCTCAGTATAACTTTGCCTTTGCTGCTGCTGAAATCCCATATACTTCCACAAAAATATAGCAAGATCTAAAATCTAGATCTCTGCCTTAAAACTTGCCATTCACATCTTTAGCAGCATCAGCTATATTTTTTTTACTAAGAAAACCTAACAGCAACATATTTTCAACAAGCATATGTGTGAAACTATCAACATGGCAATGTTCCTTTGTGTGTATGCATCTTATTTTCATTTTTTATTTGTGTGTTTCATCACTAGCTGTGGTCCTGCTTCCTAACTAATTCCATATTTTTCCAGAATTCTCAGTGATTTATTAGAAGAAATATATTGCATTTTTTTCCCAAGCAAGGACGTCAAGATATGACTAAGTCTAATTTGTAGATTTAATATTGATCTTTTCCTCCATTTTAAGGATATACAAGCATAAATTATTTCATGGAGATCTTTGATTCCAAAAGTCTATTCCCCATCCCCGTCTCTTTCCCTGCCATGATCCTGTTGGTGCTCATATCCATCATTTAGGCGTTGTAACTTTCAGTCAATATAAATGCCAGATATACAGAAAAAAGAAAAGCTGCATAACTGTACTAGGAACTTATTGCCAGGAGACAGGAGACAAGAGCTGACTGTAAGATAAATCTCTGGCCCCACTACCCACTCTCACATCATTACTTCCTTGTCTCAATTTACACCAGGACTGCTAAACTCTCAGAAAGAAAATTATTTTCTTCCGTAAAACTATCAAAAAAGAGCTTGGCAAAAAATAATCCCAGTGATAAATGGTGATCACTTATTGAACAGGTTGGGTAATAATTATAATAGATGTGAAAGAGCATTTACATATCAGTGGAGATAAATAGATACTCATAATTTTGTGTCTATTTCTCTACCAGCTGCAATAATGTTTTTTGGAACCAAACCAATATTCCTTAATTTAGGCTAATGTATCACAAAGTTCATTTGTGCTAGCCAGCTTTATGCACTGAGTATAAAATACACCAAGTACAATTTTATACTATTTGGAGGTCTTTTTCACTTTTAAGGAATTCTTTATTATCATACATGAGTACAGATACAGACAGAACAGAGGAATGGGCACTGAGGAAAGAAGATGAACTTGAGTAAATGTCTGACACTGGTTAGTTTTTTTGATGGGTTATTTTAATTTAAAGGCTGAACTTTTGATAAATTGTCTCTTGTTTTGACAGTAGCATAACAACAAAGATACCAGTGGCACTTCTAAGAAAGTATATGAGAATCTGTATTATCATTAAGTGATCTTTAAATCATAGAAATCCTCTACTTTTTCTACGATGCAGTCCTTCAACTTATATTTGTAACATATGAAAGAGTATTCACTGCCCATAGCTAAATTCCTCTGGGATTCATTTGATTGGTTGGATTTAGGAGGAAAAAGAACAAGAAGCATCCACAGTTCTATCCCTCCAAATGCAGGCTTCAGAGTACACAACTTTGCAAATTATTTTTCACTCCTACTGAACATAGAGCCAAAAGCTTTGCAGTTCTGACACAAAAATCATGGCAATGCTCCAAATAATTTCAGCTGACAAGGAACAGCTCAAGTGGGGTAATGTTCAGCTAGATCAGGACCCAAGGGCCATTTACCTCGCATGATCAAATTGATACTCATTAGACGACTACAGGATTAGATTCAGTTCATTATGCTGCTAATGATCTTCTTCCAGGAAACTCATAGATATGCTTAGTCTGAAAGTGATAGTAGGTATTTTATTCTACCTTAATGAAATCGCTAGTATTTTTTTCTGATTTTGACTAGGAATGTGTCTCCTGTTGTATTTTCTTTCTACGCTTCTCTTTAAACTGGAGGGATATGGATTTGATAGCCTGGACTGTTCAGTGGATAATGAATTGGTTGGAATGTCACATTCAGAGAGCGGTGGTCAATGTCTCAATGTCCAGATCGAGATCCGTGACAAGTGGTGTTCCTCAGGGGTCCGTACTGGGACCAGAGCTGTTTAATGTTTTAATCAATGATATAGACAGTGAGATCAAGTGCATATTCAGCAAGTTTGCAGATGACACCAAGCTGAGTGGTGCAGTTGTCACATCAGAAGGACGTGATGTTATCCAGAGGGACCTGGACAAGCTGGAGAAGTGGGCCTGTGTCAACCTCATGAGGTTCAACAATACCAAGTGCAAAGACCTACACCTGGGTTGGGCCAATCCGCAGTTTCAGTACAAGATGGGGGATGATGTGATTGAAGAGCAGCCCTGTGGAGAAGGACTTTGGGGTGCTTATTGATGAGAAGCTCAACACAAACTAACAAGGTGCACTCACAGCCCAGAAGGCCAACCGTGTCCTGGGCTGCATCAAAAGAAGCATAGCCAGCAGGTCAAGGGTGGTGATTCTTTCCCTTTACTACACTCTTGTGAGTCTCCACCTGGAGTATTGTGTCTTCTTCTGGAGTCCTCGATATAAGAAACATATGGAAGAATTGTTGGAATGGGTCCAGAGGAGGCCATGAAGATGATCAGAAGGCTGGAGCTCCTCCCATATGAAGACAGGCTGAGAGAGTTTGCGTTGTTCAGCCTCAAGAAGGGGCTGTGGGGAGACTTTATAGCAACCTTCCAATACCTGAAGGGGGCCTACAAGAAAGCTGGGAAGGACTTTTTAGAAGGGCATGTAGTGATAGGATGAAGAGCAATGGCTTTGAATTAGAAGAAGGAATATTTAGATTAGACATTAGGAAGAAATTCTTCACAATGAATGTGGTGAGGCATTGGAACAGGTTACCCAGGGAAGCTGTGGACGTCCCCTCCCTGGAGGTGTTCAGGGCCAGGTTGGATGTGGCCTTGGGCAGCCTGATCTAGTAGGAGGTGTCCCTGCCCATGGTGGGGGGCTTGAAACTAGGTCACCTTTAAGGTCCCTTCCAAACTAAACCATTCTATGATTCTAAGATTCTCTGATTCTGTGATTTTAAACAAGGTTTTGGTTCATTTTGAACTCTTTTAACAACAAGAAATAAAAGTGTTTAGAAAATATTTATAATATTGTAGGTATCCAAAACAGCTTTTAGCCTGCAATTAAATCCAAAGAACATTCATCTTCAGTACTGCAGAGCTATATTCATCTTTCCAAGTGATTGTTATCCGCTTCACTCCTAAAGTGCCATGCTGCTTTGCTTTGGCTATCCTTCCTTGCTTTGCTGGCATTTTTATTTTTCCTGGCTTTCTCAGTCATTTGAGCTAGAAAGAGAAAGGATCTGTACAAAGAATAGTACTTAGGGAACTTTGCTAGCGGGAAGGGTTGGGTGGAAATATTACTCTCAGCTGTTATTGAGAGTCTGGAAGAGAGGCAACATAAGCTAGTTCTAATTCTCATCCTCTTCTGAGTTTGGGATCAGTGCTTACTTAGCCAGAAACTCATTCTTCTTCCATATGCTAACAGAAAGAAAACTGTATGGTTTGTTGAACATACTTTCTTTTTTCTAAAACCCCCAACTTTTTGATCAATTTAGAAAAAGTTTCAAAACTCAAGTCTGTGTTCTCTGGGATGTATAGCATAATGATTACATTTGGTCGAATTCTGTCCATTTCAGAGGAAATGGGTTTTTTTCAACATATTCCAGAAATTATCTTTTAAACTGAAAATAAAATAGGAACCTTCAATTTAGCTCACTAAAAAGGGTGAAAATTTCCTCCAACATCCTATATCTTGGTGAAATGAAAGTTTCCTGGAATAAGAAAGGTTTTGAGGGTTCCTGTCCCTCAGGATGAGATTTGCATTCTACTGCAGTCTTTAACATAACGGATTCATAGAATTGTGTCTTTAGGAAAAAATATTAAAATTGTTCATGCCTGTGGATAAATCTATGCTGGTTTTCACCAAATGAGCACCAAGCACCGGAAATTTCAGGAAACCTGTATTCAGAAATGCTAACTTGAAGAATTCACAGAGTGTGATATTAGCATTAGAGACACTCAACTCTGAAAATGATTTGAGATTTTTTTCTGGAAAACTGTAGGTGCTTGATTATTATAAGTTTCTATAAATTAGCCCCTTTAGAGCAGTTCTGGCAAGTATCCTTTTCCTGAGAATTCATGACTGAATATGTTCTTAAACCAATCCTTTAATATTTCAGAGAAATTTTTGGCTCATTTTCATTCACATACCAGTACTGACTGAAGCTCAGATGAATACTCTTTTTATTCACAACTGTCTGACAACCCTTGAATAAAGCCTACATCTGATGTAAATGGTGCAATACCCACTAATGAAATTATAGGCTTTGGCTCAAATTCTTGCATCTCCTTATAGCAATATCTTCCATATCATAGAGACAAAAGCAACGTCAAACCTGTAAGCATTTGTCAGAAGAATCAGAAGAGAATTTTTTCATGATGTTTCAAATCCCTGGTCTTCTGTCCACGGAACTAGAATTCTTCCTAGTATTCTGAAAACTTTTTTTATATAATACTTGAAGAAGTAGGACAATTGGAAAAATCTTCCATCTTCTATGTGTTAATTAGGTCACACATTGTAAAAGTAGCATAAAGTTTCTGTTTTTAAAGATGTACTGATCTCAAGGTTAATGTTTTGGTTTTGTTTCATATCTAGTGTCTCAACATATACAGGCACCTGCTTTATTTTCTTAGCTCTTTTCTAGTTTGAGACATATGCGCTGGTTTTGATTGCAGAGGAAATAGGTTTTTTTCAACATATTCCAGAAATTATCTTTTAAACTGAAAATAAAATAGGAACCTTCAATTAATATTCCTTGCTACTAGCTTGGAATCCAGTCTTTCAAAAAAGAAAAGAAGGATTCATGTTTTCAGTTGTATTTCAGAGTTTCATTAAAAATGTCTAAATTATTTCTACAGTTTTTTTCTTAATATCATTTTGAAGAATTCAGACTCTGAAGGATGTATTTAGCCATAACTGTTCTTTTTGTTAAATTTTATTTAAATTTCTTATTCTCTTTTACGAAATTATACGGTAAACAAACTAATCTCTTAAATCTGCAAATTAGCTATTAAAAGAGATAATATTAAAAAAAAGAAAGGCAGAACTGAAAAAGGTTTGCATAACTTCAGCGTACAGGAAAATAAATGTGGTTTTCTTACACCTCTATATTAGAGAGCTTAAATTGTTTATCTAATGCAAACATTATTACATCACGCCCAATATTTTTTTTTTTTTCTCCCTTCAAGATGCTAAGGAGGCATTTGGGCTAGGCTATCAACTGTTCAGCTCTGTCTAGTTGCTGCTGATCATTAAACTTATGTTTGTACTTTCTTAGATGTGCCATCAAATCCTTATGGAGTACGAGTCTTAGAGTTGTCACAAACCACTGCCAAAGTTTCATTCAATAAGCCAGATTCACATGGAGGTGTGCCTATTCATCATTACCAAGTGGATGTAAAAGAGGTAGCCTCAGAAACCTGGAAAATAGTTCGCTCCCATGGAGTTCAAAGTAAGTATTAAAAAAATTATATGGAAATATTCTGACTGAAAAGAATGTCAAGTGAAAAGCATGCAAGTATATGTTAACTGATTCATGTTTCTCCATTAGTCTTAGTCCAGTAGCTGTATTTTCAGTTAATGTTATTGAAGTTAATCCTCTTTACACCAATGCAAAATCTTAGTATAATCTTGTAAAAGTCTGTTGTTGCTTTTTAGTTTTAAAACAGTTTGGTAAATGAATTATAAATTATTTTGCATTTTTCACTATCCAGTGAAGTAGACATGAAGACTATTTTTGAAGCTATAAATTTCAAAAGGAGTAGAAATCACAGAGGAGGTAGTTGGATAATGTGCATTATGTTGAATTAAAAATGTTAACTTAAAAATGTTAAGTAAACTGTTATTTGATTTTTAATCCTGGGCATTATTAGTAACCTTTCTACATACCTGTTGATATTCATTATGTCTGTTTCAAAAGCATATCTATAAAGTATTGTTCAACAAACATTAAATGCATTTGTTAGATATTATTGCTATTATCTATCTACTACACTAATAGGGAGGCTACAGATGGGGCCAATTCCTTGCCAGATGTATGCCCTCTTTGCTCCTCAAACAGATGAGTTCTTTAAGTATATACCAAGGTGGGGTGTTTATGCATTCAACAGATTAGTGATCCATTGCACCCTTATTTACCCTTTGGTATTTTTAACTGGTAGTGCAAGTTAAAGCATCTGCAACAGTCTTCTGAGGAAGTGAATGGTTTTGCAGCTATCAGCACAATGATGGCAGAAAAATGACTGTTGAGGTTGCACTTCAAATACTGTGTTCAGTTTTGGGCTCCTCTGTGCAAGAAAGACATTAAGGTGCAGGACATGATGGCTTGGCAGTGCTAGGTTGAGTGTTAGACTTGATCTTAAAGGTCTTTTCCAACAGAAATTATTCTATCATCTCTTTCCACAAACAAAAATTCTGCATTAAGCAGTGTATATTCTAAATTATAGAGTTATTTCAAACAAACATATAATGAAGGTGTGATTAACATATATTCAAAGAAACATATAATGACTTTTTTATCTTGTGTTTTTCTAAACCAAACACAGTTACTGTGTGTATAATTGCAATACTGTAAATCCTAGTAGCATTCATTTTAGCCCAGTATAGTTTGTATTTCAGTACTAGAAGATCTGAAGAAGATAATGTGTTCCCTCTTGTTGCAGGGCATGCACATTAATGGGCGTTAGCGTACCTCTTTTCTTCTTTTCATATTATGTTTCAGACCAAGTTTCAGACTTCTTTTCTCAGAGTTATTTCCTTCAATGAACTGGCAATAAATTTGAATGACAACTGCAGTATACAAAACAGTAAAACCTGAAGTGACCAGTCTTTATTCTAAAACCAGAGTCGAGTAGCAGGTATAAATGCCTGCAGTCCTTATGAAGACAATACCACTGTGAAGTAGATTGTGAGTATGTAGGATCTTGGCTGCCATCCCTACTAAAACTGAATATACAGCTTCTTTGAGAAAAAGTCTGTATTAGTTCCTGCATGCTTTTATGTTATTTCCCCATGTCTTCCTTTTATGAAGTTTGCCTTATTTTTTTCAGTTTATTCTCCTTTCTCTCCTGGAAGTTTTCAAGGTCTTTACCTTCTTTCAAACGTGTTTTCCTAAAACTAAATAGTTCACAGTAGTTTTGGACATCTTAAAGGTACCTCTTAAAAGCATGTATTATCAGAAACTGCCTCAAGTGGTGACAAAAACCAGTAAATATGAAAACAAACTGACAAATCATCTTGGTCTACAAATAGATATACTAAGTAGATAAATATTGGGAAAGTAAACTTTGCTGGGGGGACAGTGGACAATATTAAATATTCATTCTAGATCCAAAATTAATTCATCCTGCTTTCTGAAATGTCTCTTTCTATACACCTGTATAGAAAAATTGAGATGGTATATCCTGTATTTCTCTGAGTTAGTCTCTGAACTTCCTGAGAAATCAAAAACTAATTCAGAATTTCAAATATTCACTAAGCAGGAAGTATCTTGTTTTTGCAAATATTGTTGGTGCTACACTATATAATTTGATAGGGAAATAAAAAAGGACCTGGTTGCATTTATGATAAAAATCTGCAGTTAATTTATCATGGATTAAAAACTTGTTCTGTTTGTGAGGTACTGTACAGTCTAAGCAGGGAAACAGGATGTGTTACAAAAAGCGTAGTCTGAAGTACCTAGAGCAGAAAAAGTCTTCTTAGACGGAGATGTCAAAAAATAATATTAGTGTCTTGGTTTTTAATGTAAATATTGCTAAATGTAACTAGAATCTTTCTGAAAAAAACCCAGTCTTTGCTTGTTTCCTGAGCATTAAGAAGATTTCAGCAAGATGTCCAAAATATCTTTTTAAACCTCCCTCCATTTATCTTTTAGCCTTCCTAGAGTATCATGCTAGGATAGCATTGTGATAGTTTCTTCTAATTCCCTATTTGCAGTTGCTCAAAGAATTTTTAAAGAAGCTTTTCTTAGTATGAAGTATTTTCTTATTTCCGTTAAAATTTTTGAGACATTCAGGATAATTTAAGTCTTTGGAACGTTAAAAAAGTAATGCACGTATTTGAGGCAGTTGCTCATTGTGCTGAGTTAATTAAAGACCACTTTTCTACCATGCATCAATATCATCTCAACTGAGTGAAAAGGATGTTATAGTACACTCGGTCAGTATTCTGTGTTATGATTTGTAGTCGGGTCATAATAATTTTACTTAGTCAATATTCCTTAATGGAAAAAAAATCACTTTTTTCATCTGTTCCCATTTTAGGGACAGGTTTATGGCTAAGATTCTGACATGAATGCTGTTTACACAGAGTTAACTGCTAGCACATCACCAATAATGCAAGTCATAATTTTTTTCCAGCAGCCAGTGATAAACTATGCTGAAATTTTAAAGGATACTTTTTAATAGACTGGTTTAACTCAAGAGTGATAAAGCAACACCACATTTTCTTGCCACATTGTAAGTAATAGGTAAATTTCAAGACCATCTTTTAAGGAAAAGAGACAGGAAAGCCTACATACAGGAGAAAGTTTTTCCTGGAAGACTATTCACCTTCCAATGCAGACACTATCAAGGATAAACTGGGTCTTCTGGTCTCTCTCTACTGTGACCAGAAGGAATACTGTAGTTGTCTTCATACAGTCACAGAGAACAGCCATCAAATTCTGAAAATGAATGAAAACTGTATTTTAAAATTAAATTAACATCATGGAAATGTGCCTACAAATGTTTGCAAATAAAGCATTAATAAATTATTAACAGATGTTTCAAAAAGTTGTCGAAAGGAATGGCTACTAACACTAGTAGTCATTAATTTTCTTATAATTATGACCCAATTACTATGTATAAAACCTTCTGCAACTAGGATTATAATTACCTGGTTTTATTTCTATTAAAATACAATAAATGCTTACCAAAGTTGTTAGGCATTCTTATGTAATCAATCATTCAGAAAATACAAAGTTTAACCAGAAAAATTAAGTAATATGAAATGGATTCTGTGCAAATCTCTTCAAACAGCCTTCAGTTCTCTTCATCTAGGAAGAATGCTTTTTTATTAAGGGTTTCTTAAGAATCCCTCAAAAGATGTCTTTTGTCTATGCCTATACTAGTTTGAGCTGTTATCTTGTCAAATTAAGGCAAAAAATTCAAGAGTCTTGGAGCTCTGTTTCCCTGTTCCCATTGTCTTTTATAATGAAGAATATTTCATTTGAAAGTCTGTGCTGATTGCAGCTATTGAAGGAGAGCACAGGAAGTGAGGCAATCATTCTGATAACACCAGCTTCACGATACTTAGAGATTTAAAAGTAAAGCTATCACAGTTCACCATGAGATCAGTGAGTAAAAGTCAGCAATTTTTTTTGTACTTCTTGGTTGCTCTTCTGAATATGGAAGTTGTTTTGTTGAAGGCTAGCTGAAAATCGCTATAGGGAGCCCCCCTTCTTTCCATTCACGAGGTGGAGGACTCTCTGTGGGCTGTAAGCCCATGGACTGGAACAATCAGGGCTGACAGTACCCTCAGGTATCTGACATTTATGACCATGTCAGTAGTGAGAGAAGCCCACTAATCTTTAAGTAACAGAAGTGCAGATAATGTTGACAAGGTTCTTCTCCAAGGAGAGTTTCCATCCTTTCAGCCAGACAGATGTTACCTGGTTAATACCCTTTGGTATTGCCCATCCATGGTCAAGAAGGGCATAACAACCAGTGAAGAGCGTTTGCTGTGCTTTCTTCCGAAGACACAAAGAAACCACTGAGAAAGTGTGAGGTAACTGCTGGGAAAGGTCTGGCCTTTACTAGCATTCGTAGGTCTTGTTCTTTTCAGGAGATAGTCTATTAAGTGTCAAGTTTTTTTAAACAAATTATTCCTGGCCTTGTAATTCAACATTTGTAGGATATTAATATAAAATATTTTCTACAATGGTCAAATTATATAACCAAAAGTTATATAGGCATTTCCAAAAACATGGTGTAGAAGAAAAAATATAGAAAGTGAACATGTTGGAAAAGCTGCTTTTTTGAATGCATTTATGTGTTTTGAATTGTAATAGTCAAGCATGTTTTCTCTTTTGACACTTGAGATTCTTCTTTAGATGACAGAAAGCAGAAGCTTTGCGAAATGATGCCCCAAATATAATATGCATCAATAATGTATGTATTACTTGGTAGATATATTTCATACAGTTAATGTCAAAACACGCCGGAGATGCCATATGAACATATGCTTTTAATTTTGTATTTACTATTTTATTGAAGGAGGCAATAATTTTCAGAAATGTTGTATTAGCATAATTAGGCTATGTACAAAAAGCAGCTAATTTTTTTTTAAATGTAAATGTTTTAACAACTTTATGATAAAAAATGAAAAGATGAAATCTTTATTCTCTTTACAAGAAAAGGAACACCATAGACAGGTGACTATGACTGGTAACATGTAACATCTGAAAAGTAAGCTTAAGATATAGAAAGAATCAAAGGTGGTTTACTTAAGAAGAAAAGGCCAAGAGAATTTGTACAGCAACCTAATCTTTCCCAATAAATTGAAGACTTCCATAAATCTAATATTTTGGTTTTACCTTTGAAGGAATTCTCAAACTTGAAGCATTACTGCTAGTATTTGCTTTCAATAGAACTATTTGTTTGCTCCCTGGCTCTTTGGTTCTTGACAAATTGAGATCAAATCTGAAATAATTCTTTGTAATTTCACTTTCACATCGCAACAGGCTCAGTTCATTTTTTTTTTAATCAAAGTGTATTAAATTTCATGTAGATCGTGAAATCGTAGAATACCCTAGAAAGAAATGAACTTCTGATCATTGGCTCCTGACCCCCTAGGTCACAGCAGGCCCACCTTTGGAGTCCTGTAAGGGTGCTCAGGGATTGTTCTTAGTTTTGAATTTCTCAGGGAATGGAAATTCCATTTTTAGCAGTTTGTTTGTGAAATGAGGTGGTGAGGGTTAACAAGATCTTGCCTGTACTTTTTTTTCATGTGCATCTGGCTTTTTTTTTAAGGCAGATTAAAAGTAGGAGAGGATTTGCTGTTACCAAAAATAAGTTTTTGAACTACTGTGCTATGCCTTATGCCTGGTACTGATGCTTCTTTTTTCTACATGTTGTTAAAGTTAGAGGAAGTTTTGTACATTCCAATGTTGATGAGGAAATTAAAACTTTAAGTTTTGTATCTCTGTTACTCTTTTTACTTTTCAGTTGCTATAGTAGTGAGAAAGTGTGCATGTGTGTAGTCAAATCCTATTAGACTACTTCAAGTCAAAAATATTAACTACATTTAAAATAAAGTAATTCAATTTTCTCTTTTTCTTTTTATATTATATATGATGTTCCAAGCAATAAAATGGTGATTCTTTCTGTCTGTGCACTTCAGATTTTTTGGTAAAACTACTGAAAGTAATTTTCTGTCTTTAAGCAAGACTTTTGAATAGACATCACATGAAGAGACATTCTTTCAGAAGACTTTACAATTTTGTAGTGCGTGGTTTTCCACCAAGATTTCAGAAACACCATTATGAAAAAATTATCCTTTCTTATGCTAAAATATAGCAATTACTGTATCTTGTTATTGTCATGGATAGGAAATCCAATAGATAAATCAGTTAGAATTCTCATGTACTACATCTTAGGTTGTAGTTTTTGTACTTCCTGCTTCTTTTGTACTGAAGCATGAAAGCATGCACCCCATTGATTGCTAAAACACTTTCCCAGTGTAACAATACTTCATCATTAAACTAAAAAGAATTTCAAATGAATTCCAGAAACATATGAACCTTATGTAAGTCCATAATTTTCTTAATGAATTTAATGATTAAGTAGAGTATATCTGTATAATTTGTAGATCAAACAGAAATAAATTGCAAAGGTTTTAGTAGGCTAAGTCAGCATTCAATATTATTTTAATAGTTGAAAATCTTCATGCAGAATTCATTAATGTCTAGTGCAAGCTGCTAAAGCAGAAGGAAAAATGCATTCATTAGCCTGTTCCAGGAGGAACTACATTTTTAGTGAATATTTGAGCATTCAGTTCCTTGGCATGTCTGTCAGATATGGCTCCCCATGACATGAATTATGATCATATTCAATTCTAATAGCAATTTCAGACACTTGCTATTCCTGAGGAATGTTTCTTCATTTCTGGAATATCATATGTGTACTTCAGGCATTTAGAAGTACCTGAGATCTCAGAGATTTGTGTGCATATTGAATGATGCCATAAGTCTTTCAGAAAACATTTCTGATTCTCCAGATTCATAGCAAACTGCTAGGCAGGCAGCTTAATACCAATGAAAACATGGAGGAAAAATATCTGTAAAAACATCTGCCATCTTATACCCAACTTGTACCACAGAAATTGTTGTGCAATACGGAGTATCTTAAAATGCCACAATGATTGTCACATTGTCAAATTGACTTAAATTAATGGTCTAATTTAGGAAATTATCTGTTGTCAATAGGTAATAATGATAACATTGTAAAAAAATTTCATAGGCCATTCCTCGTATCTGTTAACATACTTATGGTGCTATTGCTAAGCCTAAACCTGTTGGTTTTCTTTTTCAAAAGAAATTGGATAATTAGCTTGATCCAATCATAGTTTTCTCAACTTAAACCAGCTTGATATTATAAGAATGCAGGACATGCATATATATGTTATTAAGCTACACTGATGTAAAGCGCAATACAAATATCATGATTTAAAAGTCCTTAATTTTAATAAATATAAATTTGTGGAATTAAATGCTATGAGTCAATTTGCAACATATCATATATTTAAATAAGAATAAAAAGTGAAAGAATGGGTGAAATTTACAATCAATATAGATTACTACTAATAGGTATGAGAAAGACTACTTTTTATCCAAATTAATTTGTGTATATACCTGTGTCTAAGAAAGGTATTCAACCCTCTAATTCAGTCTCTGTATTACTCCTGGCATTCATCCAGCTTAATCTTTGCTGTAAATGTCTTGTGAACGGAAAGGTTGGATTGTAAATAAATGTTTTAAACTAAATTACATGGAAGGATTAGAGAGACTGGAAAGTGAGGAGTAGTGCAAAGGGAAAGCTAGGTTTAAATACTTCAGCTTTTATACAGACCTGAATCATCATGAGAATTAAATGTACTTTTGACATTCAAAGGTGAATGAAATGTCATGAGAAGTGAAGAAAACCCAGACAATTTACTTCACAGCATGAGTTTATAACTAAAAGCCTCTGACTGTTATGCAGATTTAACTAATATCTGAGGTTACTCTTCTCTTCAATACCTTGTAATTCTGTGTTTACCACTGCATTTAGTCAGTCAAAGCTCATTGCAAAACATGATTTTTGTTTAAGAGTTTGTGGGTTTTTTTTTTTTTCTTTTAAGGACAGACTTGAAAATCTGTAAGAAAAAATGCAAAATAGTTTGATTGCAAGAAGTATGTAGTAAATATTTTAATAAGTGATTGAATGGAGAATCAGTTATTCCAAATATATTTCAACCAGTGTTCCACTTTTTTTGATAAGTCTTGGCTACTCCCTATTTAGACCTTGCCAGGCTTTTTATGATAGTGTACTTCCAAGAAAATTTGCAGCAGACATGCTGATCTGATGTACAGGTCTTGGTGATCTGGCTCATAAGGGTAAATCTTGTTAAGTAAAGAGTAATGGAGTGCAATATTGGATATGAATAACTTATAAATAAGATGCATGGTGCAGCTGCAAATATTAGCATTCAATTCTGTATTGTATTCATCTGCATTTATTTTACATTGTCAATCTGCTTACAGAAAGGTAAAGTATATTTATGGAATATTTATGCATATATAAACTTCTGGTGCATTTTATGATACAAAACAGAAAAGTGTTTCTGGAGGATAGAGTATTCTTTAATTATTTTCAAGGTCATTGAATGACAGAATAGTTATGAATGGAGTTCTCCTTCTGCCACATGCAACAATCAGTAATGGACAGATAGTGTAGTTCTATTGGTATTACATTTCACTGTATCATTAAATGAATCTCCTTTTTATATTGTTTTTTTTCTGTCTACTCTTCTTTCTTCATTGGCGAGAAATAGAGTATATTATGCAAGGTTAGGATGGGGATGAGGAAGAGAAATTTATGAATGAAAATGATTTTTGCGTGTAAGAAGTGAAAGAACTGTTGTTGAAATCATCATGCATGTCAGCCCTGAGGTCAGTAAAAGACACATTTGAGATTACATTTTAGTCCCTTTGCTTTGTCACTGACAACAGAAGTTTAGATGTATCACTGGCCTAGAATTTTTTCTTATGGGAAAATATAAAATTAATGTCTACAGAAAATAAAATTGATTTGTGGAAAGGTTTAACTTCATCACATTTTTTTTTTATCAGTCTGTTATTTTTGTGTAATTTGTACTATCAAAATTGCAGTCATTATAGCCACATAAATATTTAACAATGAACCTTTATGCTGCTATGCTGTGAACATTCGTGATATGCTAAAAAGTATTTTGAACAATACTTTTTGCATGATCGGGAGAATAACTGGTGGCACTCCAAATCCCCATTGATTTTACTATACCATTTTATTGTTTCACAAAATCTTCGAAGTGTAGCCCTTTTCAAGTGGCTGACTGATTGTTCAATCAGTAGACTTTAAAATCCTTGCATTAAGAATTGCACAGTGGTTTTATAGCAGAGGAGAAAATGGAGTTCCAAGAACTAAGATAACATTTCCATGTAATGTATAGAGTCACAGAAAGATTGGTTGAAAGGAATATCTGGAGTTTATCTGGTCCAAGTCTCCTGCTTGAAGCAGTTCTAGCGCCATGGTTTAGGGATGGTTTTGTATAACTCAACCATAACCTCCAAGGATGGAGATTCCTCACTGTCTTTTCTTGGTGTGACTTGTTTCAGCGCTTCATGTTTCTCCCAGTGTGTAGATTTTTCTAATATCTGGTCTGAACATACCTCATTGTGGCTTGTGACTGTTGCACTTGTTATGATGTTTGTAATTGTTGAGAAGCCTCACATTATTATTTCTATTTCCACTGAAAATAGATAGTAGGTGACTATTCAATCACCCCTTGTCATTCTTTTCATTAGACTGGGTTAGCTTCAGCATCTACTCATTTTTCATGTGCCCTAGGCTCCTCTGGGTAGCTGGACTCTGTCTAGTTTCTTTGTGTTCCTGGACAAAGAAACCCCAGGTTTGTCCCTACCACCACTAATTAAAGGGGGACAATAAAGTTTCCTCAATCTGCCATCTCCAAATGTAGCCCATGTAGGCAGTCTACCACAGTAGTGAGCTATTCACCCCTGTTTGGATGTGTTGACCTGCTGCATGCATCTGCTTATAAATGGGCCTTTCAGCCTGACCTGAAGGACCATTTTACCCTTGCCCCAAAGACCTACAGTTACCTTTCAACTAACTGAAGTTTATGTTTGGCACCTTCTCGGAGCCTGCATGGGTGAACAACATGGAGTAGGGTTAACCAGATGATACTCTGTAGTCTGCTTCTGCAGCTGCTATTCCTTCAGTTGAATTAGAGAACTGAGATTTGGACTTGCGTGCTTTGAACTACAAGTGTGCGAGCCATTCTTCTAAAGACAATGCCAAAGCTCACCAGTCTCCAAGAGTTTGATTTCCATAATTTTGATTAACGTCAGTTAATGCTTCTAAATTTTAGGATAGCAAAAGTGTAGCCATCGATGAAATTTGGTTAATTTATCATTAAATAAATCTCAACACTTCAGAATACATATAATCCTATACACACACACGCAAAAAAGTAATTGGAAAAGGTATTTCTTACAACTTGGTTCTGAAAGGTTTATTTAATGATAGAATGAAGGGCTAAAGAGCAGTTGGAGGAGACCTGACATTTTAAAGGTTATGTTATTCAAAGAACATTTGCTTTTGAGTGCATTTAAATTGTGTGGTTTTAAAGCTCAATACGTATTTCCATTTTAGCTTACTGAATTGTGTAATAAATAGATTTATTATCTATGCCTTTGTTTTGTTTAACAAGATCTTCTTACAGGGTATAGCAATTGTTTTGTAGAATCATAGAATGGTTTGCACTGGAAAGAACCTTAAACATCATCTAGATCGAACCCTTCTGCCATGCGCAGGGACATCTTCCTCCAGATCAGGCTGCTCAAAGCCTCATGCGACCTGGTGTTTAATGCCTCCAGGGATGGATCATCCGTGACTTTTTTGGGCAACCTGTTCCAGTGCCTTGCTATCCTCAAAGTAAAAAATTTCTTCCTAGTATCTAATCCAAATCTACCCTCTTTCATCTTAAAACTGTTACTCCTTGTCCTATCACTGCACTCCTTGATAAAAAGTCCCTCAACATCTTTCCTGCAGGCCCCTTTTAGGGACTGGAAAGCTGCTATGGGGTCTCCCTAGAGCATTCTCTTCTCTAGGCTAAACAACTCCAATTCTCTCAGCCTGTCCTCACATAAGAGGCGGCTGTCCTCTGGACTTGCTCTAACAGATCTATGTCCTTCTGGTGTTGAGGACTCAAGAACTGAATGCAGTAATCTAGGTGAAGTCTCATAAGTGTGGAGTAGAGGGGAAGAATCATCTCCCTCGTCCTGTTAGTTAGACTTCTTTTTATGTGGCACAGGATTTCTGAGCTGAAACTTGAGCTGATGTTGAACTTCTCGTCCACCAGCACCCATAGCTCCTTCTTCTCAGAGATACTCTCAATCTATTCTCCACCCAGCCTGTAATTGTGCTTGGAATTCCCCTGACCCAGATGTAGGACTTTGTACTTTGCCTTGTTGAACTGCATGAATTTTGCTCAAGTCTGTCAACGTCCCTCTGGATGGCACATGGACATTGAGCTAACGATGATAACGTGTACTTTTTTATCAATCGGAGCACAAATATATTTTCTAAGCATATAGCCTAAAAATGTAATATACAATTGATAATTTTTAATTTTTCTTAAAACTAGTTTCTGTGAATAAATTTGCTATGCAGTTCATGAAAGTATGTTTCTATTCTGAATAAGTTTATAGGAACAATTTGCTGATACAATATTCCATCTCAGTAAATTGCTTTTGTTGGAATTATTATTGTTGGATTTTTTATTGTTAGAACTATTATTGTTGAAATATTTCTCATAGGATTTCTTTTTTATTAATTCTAAACTGTGTGCTCTGCTGTGATTTGGACTAAATACAGATTGAATGGAGGTTGCTTTTTGAATAAATAAGCTGGGAAAATTAACTTCAAGTAAAAACCTACTCATTGTTACATCCTAAGTATGTTAAGTGACAAAACTCATCTTCTGGATTCATACTGATTCAATACATTATAAACTATGTTGTTGATTCACATATTTACTCCTTTTTAGGGATTTTGGATTACACCCTTGCTTGCTTTATTTTCATTAATTTATAGCAATGTGCATGTTGTAACTATAATTGTCCCATAAATAACTTACAATTTTCTTATTATTTTTACTTCAGTCAAAGTCGATACCAAAAATAATCCTCTTAATGGCTGTAGGGTGTTGATGTAACTTCTGGTTTAATCTGTATGCCTTACATCTCAGAAAAAAATAATATATATGGAGGAAAGGAGCTTAATGGGGTAACTATATTTTGGAGTCTGTACACAAATCATTAAAGCAATTTTTGCCACATGCATTTTTATATCAACTACTGAAAAGTATTTTGTAAGGAAATTATTCACATTAGTGAATATAATGTTGTATTAATTATGCCTTATTTACCACACAATATAACTTTATTTACAAGTAATTATTTGTATTCACAGTTAATTAAGCCACTACAATTCTTATTCCGAAGTAATGCAATAATTATAGTGCAAAGAGTGATGGAAATTCCTGACAGAGCCATTCTCTCTGATTTTTTAAAATGGTTATATTTGTTTCTGATTATATTATATCTGTTTCTGGTTATATTTATTTCATTCTAGTGAATGACTTAAGGCTTGGTTCAGCCTCCACGTATATTTAATGGGAGCTATGCCAGTGATTTCGCTGGCATAAGATTTGTTGCCATTTTGTTGTTTCTTTTAATGTTCAACTTGGAATATTTTAATTATTTATTTAATTATTAAAGTTTGTTTGTGTTAGTTGAATTCTGACATTATAGCCAGGTGTTTGAATTAGTATTTATGAAATTGTTAATTGGGCAAGATGGACAGATGTAACTGAGACAGTGTGACTATTCATATGAATAAGCATTTTGCCTATTGTGTGGCATAATCCGTATTTTTTTTTCTCTCTGTGTTTCTCCCCATGACAATTTCTAACTTTATTTTGTCAACACTTCTTTGATCTAACTCTGAGGCTCTGATTTTGTACTAACTCTGATTTTGTACTTTAGCTCCTATTATGCAAACACATAGATAAAACATAAATGTATTGCTTATGTCAGGCAGACAGAGGTGTTTGGGAGAAGTTCCTCAGATTGTGTAACATCTAGAAAATTCAAAGACATTCATACAGAACCTAAATGCGATACTACTACAGCTTCTTCACTGTTATCCTCACACGTCCTGCTACTGTAGGTTCTTCATTGCTCTCTTCCCTTATCTTTTTCTTCCATCCTTAAAAGAACAGAAGTCATCATAAAGAGAAGCTTAAAGTCTCATAAAAATGATGTTCATTTTTTCTTCGGAAAGAGACTCGAGTGTTTCCAGGTGACTCAGTTTTTCCTTGAGTGCGGTTAAAAAATGAGTAAAAGGTGCAGCAAAATTCTGCTAAATCAAAACACTTAAACACTCCACTTATTAAGCTGCACTGTGTTCAATCTACACTTAGTCTGCATAATAAATGAGACTCAGACTAGAGGGAAAGAAATAGGAAAAAAAATCTTTAAGTTTGTAATGTCTCTTTGACAGAAATTTCATACTGGTGCTGCTGTCTGAAATATATGGGAGTGAGGATGATATTTCAGCAATGATATGTCTCAGCTACTTTGTGTTGAAAGAAATTTATATCTTACTTTAGTTTCATCTGACATCCTCAAGGGACTGAATTTAGAACCGGGAGAACATTGTTCTATGCAATAGGTAGCTCTCCAATGAGAACAATGTATTGATATGATATTTCTGTTAATTAACCTTATGTAAGATCTACTTTGGGATTAATGTGGTGTAATTGTGCTATTAATTCCCCCAAACTTCCTTGCTTTACTGATGGTTTATGTAATATATCACAATCTTGATTTCTGAGGTAGATTTCCTTTGGTGAAAAGGCATTTTAATATGCCAAACATTTCACTTTTCGTTTTGCTGTAATAAGGTGATATAAACAACCTAGACCTGGACCAGAAAAGCAGCTGGGGATTTTTGTTTTGCTTTTACTAACTTGGATTTATGATACAATACATTTCACAGAAAATCTTGTTTCAGATTGTTTTTTTCCCGTGTTTCATCTTGATAGCAGTTAAAATTCTGCAATAATACATCTTTTTTTTCTAGCTGGAATGCTTGTACTCTTTATTTGAAATAGTAAGGAGTTCTGCTTTGTTGTCTATCTATCTAATACATATTTTTTTGTGTGGATTTTTTCTGTACTGCTCATCCTTTTATATTTTATATTTGCTTGCAAATAAGAAAAAATAAAGTCTTCATTTTATTTTATATTGCTTAAATTTTAGCATTCTTGCCACAAAATAAGTTAAGTGAATTTTGCTATTTATTAAGGTGTAATTCTTTTTGGTTGTGTGTGTCTTTTAAAATATTGGTCTGCAAAATTAAAAAAAAAAATGTTCCTACATACCTTGTCAGAAAAGTATTTATAATTTTGTTTTAAATTCTCTATATGGTACATTAAACCAAAGCCAAAATAACTGGTATCTTCTTGTCATACCATGTGATTTTCAGCCTCCCTGTCTGTCTTCTTATAAGTAGAAAGCACTAAGGTCTGAGCTACTGTGCATCGTGTTAACTGGGTCCACCAATACTTTTAGAGTTCACAAAAAAGTCTTCTGGTTTTAAGTCTTTGAAGTAGTTCTTCAAAGTCCACTCCTCCATACAACCAGTCACTATGTGAATAATTCAGCAAAGTGAATTAGTCTACAAAATTAAATTCTTTAGATGAAATTAGATACTAAATATACTCCCGATCCTTTGATTGGGAAGACAATCTAAAACCAAAAACAGATTGATAGGACAGGTAGAAAAAGACTGAAAAATTCAAATGGTGTTCTGAAGAAATAAAGGAAATTCACTTTCAGTGTATTTGATATCTGATATATACTAGTATGCCAATGGTATAATTCACACAGACCGTATGCAGTGGACAAATTTTTTCACATTCATATACTGAACATGGAAGTCCTATATTTCTTTCAGAATGTTATTTGAAATTTAACAGCTAGTTACTTCTGTGATCATTGACAATTGTAGTCAAAAACCGATTTTGACCAGGGCTGTGAGCTATGGGCATAAGGTGATTCTATACTTAAATGACAGATATGTACCTTAAAAAAAACCCAAACCCAACTATTGTATTTTAGTCTCCCTGTCTATCTTCTTATAAGTGGAAAATACTAAACTGTCTCTTTTAATTATTTTCTTCCCTTCTCAACATATTTCAAAAAAGTAAAACGGTTATCAAGCAGTGAAAGTTTTCACTACTCTTGGATTACTTTTAAGCCCTGCACTTTTGTTATGTACTGTGGGACAATTCCTTAATCTTATTTAATTATTCTAAGTATTCTTTCACAACTAAAGTATTTAAAGTTTACTGATCAAGAATGGGGTTTTTTTTTGGTTTTTTTTTGGTTCTCCAAGATGACATAGTTAGTTTTAATTTTTTCCTATGTGTAAAATATATCCACATCATACCAAGTGGTTACAGTTTTTGAGGACATACTATGCTATCAGATTTAGTTGAGTTAATTCCCTGAATGTATTTGTGGGAGTCAGTGTATCTAGAAGTGTACTGCTGTGCAGGGGGTTCTAAAGCAAGCAGTGATTCTTTAGATACTGCATATATAAGTAATTTTATTCATTTAGATAGGTCCCAGGAGTCACTCAAGTGTTTATAGAATTGAATGCTTAGGTTTTGTGTAGTGTGGATGCACAGTCATGCTTTTACATTGTTTAAATTTTGAAAAACATTTACAGTAACCCTAATTTTAGTATACCCTAATGTTTATTTTCAGTGAAATTATTCATTCTTGAAAATAATCATGGCTGAAAGGCAAGTTAAACACTGCTACTGCTCGGTTTATGTTTTAAGTTCCATCTTACCATAATGGGATATGTCATAATCCTTCTCTTCTCCAAATTCTGTTCTTATTCTCGTGATGATACTTCATTATTTTTGTGTGTGTGTGACATAGTTATACTTTATAGTTTGATATTTTTAAATCTCATGAAAATGATAAACCTAAATGTGCTGAAATTCACACAATACTGTTTTGTTTACAAGAAAGCAGTTGTCGTGTTTCAATGGCAAATTCATACAAAGTGTTCATAATAGAATGTGAAATGTAAAAGTTGCTATTTTCTCAAAATTCATTAAATCCCTTTAGCTGTACGTATAATGAGAGCTCCTTTTGCCTGCTGCAGAAACTAAAGAAATAGAAATTCTAATAAATCTGGACTCAAAAGAATAACAAAGTGTACTGACAGAAATAATTCTACTTTCATTGAATATACAACTTCAAAAGCAGGCCTAAAGCAACTATTAAAATACTCCTCTATAATGAAAAAGATAGCCTCCCTAGACACTGAGAAAGAGAGTACTGGCTCTTTCTCAAGACAGTACAATTCTCCTTTTGTAAGATAATACAGCCTCTGCTTTTCTGGGCAAGAGAAATACTGACATTACATTCCTTAAGAAGCACAACTTGCTTGGTCACAACAATCATTTTATGTAGATAGTAAAAAAAGGGACTATTAGGACTCAACAAGAAAGCTATTTTGGCGTATTAAAAAATGAGAATCTAAGTTGCAAGTGAGGCAAACACATTAAATTGCCTGACGTTTAAAGAAAATGTATTACATCATCTAATTTTTTCTTTTTTTTTTCCTTCCTTTTCCTCAGCAATGGTTGTTCTCAGCAATTTGGAACCAAATACGACCTATGAAATCAAAGTAGCTGCTGTAAATGGAAAAGGGCAGGGAGAGTATAGCAAAATTGAGATCTTCCAGACCTTACCTGTCCGTGAGTAATAGTTGTGCTATTAAACAAATATGTAAATCATTATTAGGATATGATATCTCCTGATCAGTTAATAATGCCAAGTATGGTTCACTGTGAATAATGTTTTATATTTTACTTCCCAATGTATAACATGAGTCTTTGCATTGTTTCTCAGAAATCATGTTTTGTTCATCTTACTTCCCCAAACTCCCAAGTAGCATAAATGAAGTTAAATTGGAGGATTTATCCCATTATCTAGACTCATCTAGAGTATTACCTCACAAATCTGTTGTAACTGAACTGTTTTCTGGATAAGGCATTATTCAGTGTAGTTAAGAATACTGTCCTTAATGGAATGAACAGTAAAAGTCACATGATTACAAAGAACAAAAAACATTTTCATGTTATTATATTGTGTTCTTATTGATATCTTTCTTCTGTCCAAAACAGGTAGCTTGAGAGCTTTCTAATTTCTTTTTTATTAAAGCATATGCATATGCTAAATATATTGTATGACAGATAAAATAATTTATTCATATGGAACATTATACCTGATAGAAAAGAAGTAGAAACTGATAGAAATTATTTGTTATCTGACAGAAACCTAGGCAAATTCCATGTGAAGATCTAAATCAATTTATCTATATTTTAATAAGGGATAAACACAAATATTACAGATATATCTAAAGGAACTGTATCTCTCTAGGTGGGTGCAAATTTACAGATATTTTGAAGATAAGACTTCAATATGGTAACATATATTTGTTTAGGATCTGATTCAAAACTTTATAATAGGTATTGCACATAAAAATGATAATGAGTCTGTGAATTTCCATTCCCAAAGTAGATTAAGCTGACTATTAACACTTTAGTTGTATAGTTAAGATTATTTTTATATTTTCATTACAGAGACAATTGGTATTGCTTTTGGAAATCTTATTTTTATATTTGTTCTTAATATAGACCACTCTAAAAATATCTATTTATTTCTTGGCACATTTATCAAAGAGTTAATTTACCTAATATGAGTTTAACAATTTAGATCTCGCACATAGGACTAAAGCTCATACTTAATGTTCAAGATGCTTTCCCATAAGATAGTATTGTTCTTAAACTTCAGTGTCGGTAGCACCTTAGCAGCTTTCCTGAATTGATGACTAAATCTTTTCTGAAGTAAAGTCTCAAAGAACCAAATAATTCTTTCATAATTCACATAATTTTGTTTCCTTCTGTGAGATAATTAATCTACATTAGGGCATATGTAACATTTTACACATCTATTAAGAATGTTTCACAGTGCTTGGGAAGGATCATGTTGCTTTTAAAGATTGTGATTAATAATCTTGTGGGCAAGCTCCCAGCTGTAATTTAAGACATCTTATTGCTGAATTATTATTATTATCTACTGTTATTTTCTTGTTTAGGGGAGCCAAGCCCCCCATCAATTCATGGACAGCCAGGAAGTGGCAAGAGTTTTAAACTTAGCATAACTAAACAAGATGATGGAGGTGCCCCCATTTTGGAATATATTGTCAAATACAGAAGTGTAAGTATTTCAGTTAATGGATTTTGCTTAGTAATATCTGCTTTTCATGTAGAGAAGACTGTTCATATTATTTAAAATGTAACAAAATATTTTACACTCTACAAAAGTAAAGAAGATACATTTATGCTTTCTTTTGTGACTAGGTTGCTAAAAAAAAGGGGGAGGAGGGGAGAAAGGCAACATTCTCTTCCTAAAGGTATAACTGAAAATTCATTCTAGCAGGAAAACTATATTCTCTTGGGTTTTATATGGTAAATGTGGAACATTCATATTCATCTTTCAAAAGTGCAGTATATTAGCAGACATTAAATTTACATAATTAAGGGTTATTTGAACAGTAAATTATTAACCAGTTATAAATGCATTTGTACTGATAGATAGCATCCTAGAGATAGAAATCTATATTCCAGTGTTCCATATTCATTTTAAATGAGATTAATTATCTGATCATGTTTCATATTTTCTAGAGTCCCAGGCTCAGTTTAAAAAAAGCCAAATAATTGACAAATTGTTAGGAATTTTATGAGTTTCAGGATGCATATCAGTTGTTTAAGAGCCATTTTACAGAGTTTATTCATCTTCTATCAGTTAAAGTCTGATTTGGTCTTCTGTTTTCAAATCTGATGAATTTAGAAAAAGGGCTTTTCTGTAATGTGGAATTAATTTTTCTAAAAAAAAAATATATATTTTTAAATTATTATTTAGATAGCTGAAATAGCATTCCTTTCCTGATATACTATGTTTAGAAACTATTAAGTTGAAGAAGTAACTATAGATCAGGCTAAAGCAACAAATTTAGTTCAAAACTATGTTTTCTAATAACTTTTTTGTGTTCTTTTAGGAAGATTTTAATACTTCTAGCTGAATAGATGCAGTAAAAAGCCATTTTACCAAAGTGTAACAGGAGATTTACGTGTCCATTTTGAGAGTCTAAAAGAGCCTGGTCACATAGCATCAAACATTTAGGCTTGTAAAACACAAGATAGTGAGGACTGTATTTAATGGAAATAGGCAGTCCTTGAGAAGCTAAATGCAGGGACTGTTTTAGTGTTATCAAAAAGGAAAGAACAAGTCCTTATTTTCTAAATAGTTTTTGTCACATTTCCTGATGTTTCCTACAAGGTAACATTTTGATTATAGCTTTGGGATTGTCCAAGTGCTAAACCCGGCATGTAAAATCATTTTCCTAAGCTAAGTATAACCAAAGAAAATTGTTAACACCAAATCATTGAGAAAAATTTGGTATGCTTTTAAGAGTAGCCTGAGTGAATAACCAGCAGTTATTCTGATTTCACTGTTCTCTAAATCTTCTGTGCTTCACTCTGCTTTGACTATGTTGATGGAAGACTGTGTTGATTTTATTGCTTTATGATAGGTTCTAGAACAAACTAATATGTAAATATGAGTAACTTAAAAGGAGATAATTACTCATTTACTCCCACTCAGTGATGCTTACCATAAAACAATTCAATTTTTTTCCATTTCTGAGTTCTATTTTACCTGCCAGATCCTTGGACTTTATGAGTACTTTACAGTATATACTATATCAGCCTCATTTTGCATTGTTCAGTATTTCGTCTCTGTTACCCAGACCCACAAAGCATCATTCTAATGAAATGAATTCTTCTGAAGTCATTGCTTTAAACTGCCAGATTGTCTTCTATGAGGATTTCTTAATATTTTTTCTTGCCACCTTTCAAGATAGTACAGCATGTCCTGCCCTTTTTTTTTATCATGGGGGCCACCATAATAATGAGTCTGTTTGAACTGAATGGTCAGTGGAACAATTTAGGGAGGGTGGAGAATAAGGGAAAGGGTTGAAGGGGGTTAATCTTTTTTCCTCACTTTTCATGAGTTCCCAGAGAATGTAAAATGTTAAATGACCACTGACGAGAGAGAAAGGTGTTATTTTCTAGAGTAGTAAACAGTGGATTGGCTTTTTTTCCCAGTATTGTCACATACGCCCCCTGTTTTTTGAAGCAGCCAAGTCATGGTAGACTGATTTCACTTTGCTTTGTTTGCTTGATTTTTGTCAGTGTATTTAGATGCTTCGGTTACTTACTGCTGTCTTACACATCTAGCTCTTACACACTTATGAAATAAAATTGGCTGATGCTTATATTTAAGGCCAATAAACACACAACTAAGGAACAGATATATTTTTCTTTATAGTGTCATTGGTTTGTGGCATTGTGGCAAATTTATTTCAACTACAGACTTATACTGGGAAGAGGACAGTGTGAATTTAAGTCTTAAGAGTAATGGAAGTGGGCAGTAAGATTCTCAGAAATTGTTAGACATTTGTTAGTCTCACAGCATCAGTGACCTTCCATAAAGGAGTATTTCTGCATTATATAGAACAAAACCAAATGAACATAGAAAATCAATTTAGTCTCTGGGGCTGCAGATCTAATTGCAGTTCCTGACAGTGTGCATTTGATGGTGGATATTAATAATATAGCTTCTAATAATAAGTGATTATTGAAGATATTCATATTAACTCACCTCTCAAATTAGACTATAGTTTGCAATTTAGAAGTTTCTTTCATTTGTTGTAGAACTTTCAATAAATTTCAAGCAATATTAATAATAGAACAGCCTAATAAGGTATGAAGCTTTCTTCTGTAGTTCTGGCTTCTGCTCTTTAAGCTACCAATTAAAGAGTCTTAGTATAAACTGGGAGATTTGTAGAAAGATTTAACTGACAGATTCCTGGTTTGTGTTCTTGTTCTTCTCCTTCTATTTCTAGACTAATAGTAAAAAGAGTCTGGACATGTTACTGAGCTATACATAGTAAAAAGTAATTGAAAATTAACATGAAATAACAGCTGTAATGAAGGGCATTGCATTTCTTTTTTTTTTTTTTTTTTTTCTTTAAGATGCCAAAAGCAGACTGTATTCTGGAAGACCTCATTTGTTTATCTTTAGAAGAAGATAACTTGCTTTCCAGATCCTTTCTTTATTCTTCTTCATCCTAACTCGTGTTTGTCACTCTTTGTAAAATGTTTTCACGTCTTCGAAGTCAGGGTTACACTTTGTTTCACTTATCTCAATCCTGCCAGTTGACTTCTGTTTCAGCTAAAGTTAGACTGTGACTTCTCCGGTGTGACATGCAGGAATCCTGTTACATTTCTGTGTGCAGAAGAGCGGCCTCACACAGAAATCTGAATACTTTTCCTTCCAGATCTTAATCTCATTGTACTCTTTACATAAAATTCTACAGTTTGTTTTCAAAGTATATTCATATATCTGTCTGCAATGCTGTCTTTTCCAACTTCAGGAACCATACTAGCCTGAAACTTTATTCCAATTCAGTGTATTTTTTCTACTTCTGTGATTCTGAACCTCTTTGGAGTCCCCCGGTATATTTCAATTGTTGTATTTTAATCATTCCCAGGACTGTCATGTGTCAGTATCAATGCCAGTGCAGATGAAGCAAGAAAGAGTTTGAGGAAAGATAAAGTCAGTATGGAAAAAAAATCTCAATTAGCATTAATAGCAAATGAGTTAGTGCAGCAGTGCACGTAAAGAATTATAGTATCAGTCTATTTTTTGAAGAATGCTTACAAAAAAGAAAAAAAAACAAACCACCAGGCAAAAGGAGCATAATTGGGCCCTGAACTGTCTAATTTAGGTACTATTGTCTTTGACGCTCGTATTGCTCAAGAGCAAGATGCTTCAGCAGAAACCCCAAAATATAAGCTACTAAGAAGTACAGTATTCTCCAGCGAAAATTTATACTTCTCTATACTTGAAGGACTTTTTCTTCCAAAAAGGTTTATTCTGTGTTGCTGTATGGGTTGGATTTGAGGGGCCAGGATTTGGCTCTTAGACACAGATTTTGCTGCTGTATTGTGCCTCAGTAATTTGAGAGAATCATACTGTCTGTATTCTTACTGACTGTTATTGATACTCCTTCAAATAAGATGGATTTTGTGTTTGACACTATATTTTTTCTTTTTGCCTGTTATTTATTTTGCAATTATCATTTAAATAAAGAATAATTAAATGTATTTTTCCCTAAAATAAGTGATTGCAAAGGTAAACATTCCAAATTTATGAAATGCCAGAATTAAAATTGCATCTGAAGTCTTCATTTGTACAGGTGTCTGATGTAACTATCTTAATTTTGAGACCCTTTTTTTAATCTGAAACACCATCTTAATGATTTACGTGTGTCCTCTCACCAGTGTAGACATAGGACTGCATACATTCTCAATTATGTTTATATTGTTGCATGCAATCTGTTTTGAATACGGTTAGTATAAATTTTTATTATGTAACTAATGTATGATACAAGGACAGCCTGCATTCATGGGCAATTCAAGTTTGGTTTAATGGGAAGTTTCTTTTAAATGACATTGATCAATATGTAATTGAAACATCTACTGTAAAATAAACCTTTTACAGAATTTATTCTTAGCAGAATTTGCAAATGATTATTTCTCTGTTCGCCAAGAGAAACATGAGTATTTGAGCAAAATATAAATTGAAGCCAAAAGTTGAAAAGTGATTGCCTACAAAATCCCTAAATCTACGTTGTTGAAACATGATTAGGAGTGGTCAAAATTACAAAAGGCCTGAGTGGTCAGAACTCCAAAATTAAATTATTTGAATGTTCATGTAAATCATTTGAATGTTCTCTGTAAATGAAACTTCATAATTTTTGTGCATCACATAGACATATAGTTTAGACTAGTAATACAATAGATTTTGTGAATTTAAACTATACTTTGAATTTTTACAGAAAGATAAGGAAGACCAGTGGCTAGAGAAAAAAGTGCAGGGTAGTCGAGACCACATCATCTTAGAGCATCTTCAATGGACCATGGGTTATGAAGTACAGATTACAGCTGCCAATAGACTGGGTTATTCTGAGCCAACGTTGTATGAGTTCAGCATGCCACCAAAGCCCAACATTATTACAGGTAAGTTAAATTTAGAGTCTTTTCTCTTTATGAGTTGTTGGCTACTTGTAGTATAGTAATGTGTATAGTTGAATAAAGGTAACTGATATCTTCTTTAACTGACAAAGCCTGAGACTCCACAGTCTGTTATCAGCAAAAACTTGATTCAAAACCCTTAGATGGGACCTCTTATAGTAATAAAGTCATCTGTAAGTACAAAACAAACAGTGACTCTTCAACCCAGATGATGACAGTAACAAGGCATATAGTATTTGTGATACGCCTGCTATACATTTTTAAGTTGCCTTGTACTGCCAATTTGTCGGTAGTAAGCTTACTTAACTTAGTTGCTTACTTGTTTTCAGGCCATATCAAACTATCTCTGCATGTGCATCAAGATACACATGTAATAAAAGTATTTGTTTTTGTGTCCAATAAGGTTACAACTTTGGATAATCTTATTTAGCTACCATCTTACTGATTCAACCTAACATAGTAAGCATACAGCCTTCTATTAGGCCAATTTACAAGCTTTGAAATCCATAGAAATGTTGTGCTTTTTTAAAAATGTATGAATAAGTCTTGGAATTATTTTAGGGAAAATGGTATAGTAGTTAAAAGTGAGTGTATATCAGTAACTAATTGATAAACTTTTAGTGCTGCCCAACATAATGTTATAATTTGACATGACAAATCAAAACTATTTCATTCTGAACAAACCTAACATGATGGTTATTTCTGATATATTATGGATAATTTTAATTTCTATAAAGCAAATGTAAGGAAGAGATTTCAAATTTTTATCTGAAGTATACTGTTATCTTTCTTTTATAAAAAATTCCAAATTAAATCACTGTCACCATTACCATTTTAAAATTAGGTGCTAAATCCTCTAACATAATATTTTCAGTATGCCTTATATTAAACTATTAGAACATTAGAATCAAATTAAAATTTTGCCAGATAAAGATAATGGCCTGTATATTAAAAGACAAACCATACTGATAACTGTGTTTCCGTGTGAGTGTCTGACCAATACTGACCTTAGTAAAGTGGCAGTGAATTTGAATGTGTAATAAGCTACTCTGTCATCGGAAAAGATTGAAATAAATTACTGTTTTTGCAAAGCTTGAAGACACTGTGAAATTCCTATCATAAGAATATTCTGTAGGCGATTTTTAAAAGTATATCAAAAGACACTTAGAATCAGTGGAACGTTAATGTTCATATTCATGAGTCAGTATGGTTATCTTCTTTTGAAATAGTATATTATTATTATTGTAATATATATAAAAACATTGTTACAAAACCATGAACCTACTCTATTAAAACTTGATAGATAATGTGTATAACATGCTTAATATTGCTCAGAATAATTCTGATATCAGTTAGTCAACTTGGATGATGCGTTAAGTGTCTACTTTGAGGCTTAGGTGTTTGCAGCTAGTTCCATGTTTATCTGAAGAGTTTAGTAATGGAACCCTACACTGACTTTGAGAAATGCTCAGCAAACTCACTTATAAAACTTAGCCTTAAATAAATGTATGTATAAATCTATTCATGTATGCATATACATATATACATTACTGTAGATTATACCTATGCATACACAATTTTACTTCCTACTTTTTGAGTTATGTTTTGTAGTCAGCAATTCCATCTTTATATTTCACATTTTACTTAGGTGTATAATTATGTATTTAAGAATCGTACTTTGAAGGAAGAGTAGCATAGTCTTAGATGTAGTATTTTATGTAGGCCAATATCTCACTAGGGATTTTAGTTGGCAGCACTTGCAAAAGTGCTATTCTAACATCAGTGTCCTTGCCTCTAAGTGAAGTCTTTATCAGATTTTAAGTACCAATTTGTGATATTTTAGACGATTTTATTCTAGTTTCTCTATAGCATCAAGGTTCTAGTCCTGTGAGAGAAAAAAAGGTGATTCCCAAAGGAGCTGTATACCTTAGCTCTTTGCAATTTCATCAGTGTTAGACAGCGTAGACTAACCTCTGGGAAAGTTTTAATCCCTTGCAGATCTCATTTACATATTTTTTTTTAGATGAATGTCTGTCACCAATGCTTAAAATCATATAGTGATGTGCAAAGAGGGACAATCTAATGCATGGTATTTTCTCTTATCATCACTCGTACCAAAGATGATACCAAACATCATTATTATCAGTAGTTTTTACAAAAATACATCTTTAGAATCACCAGTAGCATCAAAGTGAATGAAAAATAGAAATAGCTTATATCAATGCTACAGGTGTGTGTGTATATATATGTATTTGAATTTTTGTGTGTACATTTTATGATGTATTACATAGACAAATTAGAGTTTTTGAACTATAGAAACTGTTTTATTAGAAGAGAAGCTATGATGATGAACTTTTTCATACAGAGGCTGAAAATGACTAAGTGCAGAAAATAGAAATAAGTCCCCTTGACACTCACAATTTTCTTCCAGGGCAAGTTGATGTCCTTAATTTTGTTCTCAGTCAAGCAGTTAATTGACTTTTGTTTTGGTAGAAATAAATTTGATATGATCCCATCTGTGTAGCTGTGGAAGGTTTTTGTTCCTGTCACCTCTTGCTGCCGTAGAGCAGACTCTCTTGCTGCAAGTGCTCTCCTGCTGTCTCACGTCCCTTCAGCCCTCACCAATGGGCTGCAAGAGACTGCTTGGGGCACAGCCTCTCTCACTGTGAAGGGTCACATAAGCTTCCTTTTCTTCAGAAAGATTGACTTGACCCTGACCACGCAACAGCTAAGGGAAGCCAAAATCCTGTCTGCTTCATTCTTCTTCAGTACCCCACCTCAAAAGTACATAACATTTATTGATGTACAATAACTATGAATAAACTTCCCATCTGAATAGTTCTTGTGTCCTTTGAATAACTTTCCTTAGGCTTCAAATAATTTCATATCTATTCAAAATTAGATTTTACCTGATTACAACCAATTCTCAAGACTAGAGTATCAAATAGAGTATACTTGAGTGACCAAGGGCTCTGCTGTTATTACCACTAGCCTTCCTTGCTGCAAGAGCATATTGCTGGCTCATGTCCAACTTGGTGTCCACCAGGACCCCAGAGAATTTTCTTCTAGCTGGGTGGCCACCAGCTATATCCTGGTGACTAGGACTGTTCCGCCTCAGGGGCAGGTCTTTGCACTTTCGTTTGTTGAACTTTGTGAAGTTCCTGTGAGCCCATTTCTCCAGTCTGACGAGGTTCCTTTGGATGGCAGCACAATTATCTGGTGTATCAGCCACTCATTTGAGATTTGTGTCATCAATAAAGTTGCTGAAGGTATGCTTTGCCCCATCGTCAAAATCATTGATGATGCTGAACAGGATTGGATCAAATATGGGATACACTGGGATAAAGCACTGGTAACTGGCTTCCACCTAGACTTCATGCCACTGACCAGCACCCTCTTGGCCCAGCCATTCAGCCAGTTTTCAATCCAACCTCACTGGCTGCTTATCCAGCCCATAGATCAACAACTTTTCAGGTACAATGTGTGTTTTGGAACAGGACCATGTTCTGAGGGAGAGCTAACTATAAGGTAAAGTCAGCTTCTAAAGTTGCTTCTGGTACTTATTGTTAGTTCTAGGAAAAGTTATGTTGCATCATTAAAAGTTAAATTAGGAGAATTATGGGTATTTATAGCCATCTTCTTCCTTTGTAGGCTCTTTCCATAGAAAAAGCTGGAAAGGTTGCCAGTAGCTACTTGAGCCAGGACTAAAAATCATTACTTGCAGCTTTTAAACTGTTTCTTTAAATCTCCAGAAAAAGACTGTGGAATTATATTATGTACTGAATTCTCCAGGAATAACATTTTTGCCTGATTTTCAACCTATAGCTTATGACCACACTGCCTATCCATGTGTACGTGTATCCATACCTGCTCAAATCTCCATCAATTTGTGTCTTCTGATAACTTTTGAATGCAGTTGACAATTTCAATATATTTGCCAGAGAATGGAAGCTTCAAAAATAACATATTCCTGTATTTTTTTTAAATACATATCTGAGGATAGAAGTAAAATTCTTTGTAGCTCAGTAAGAAAAATACTGTATCAGAAGTTTGCACATTTTTAACGATCAGAATCATTTGAGAAAGAATGGTTGTAACTTTCTAACTCCTGATCCTTGCACCAGCTTGGATAGCAACAATAAATTTAAACCAAGAAAGGAAAACAAAATCACAGAACTAGTTTGAAGGTATTTCCAAAGGTAAAATTTTCATTCCAAGGATCAAAAATTCTATAATGGCTACCTCTTTTGTACCAACATGTGCATTACAAGATTCTTTAATCTATGTCTACAGCTTTGACTGGTTAGATTTTTAGTTGAACCTAAAAAATGAAGAACAAAATGCGATAGTCAGAAAGCAGAGCCATGAGGATATTAGTCTTCTTGGAGCTGTGACCATATATCTGAGGCAAGAAAAAGCTGCAGAATTACACTTGTGAATTTATCTGCAACCTTTTCTCATATTATTCCAAAATCAGAACTTTTGCCTATCTTTTGTTCAGATTCTTCTTCTGAGCCAAAATTGTAAAGCAAAGCCTTCAGCATGTATTGCTGTATTGAAAACAATTATTTTCTTTTCTGAAGTTCAGAAGAGGTTAGGGAAAAGAAATTAAATGTTTCTTTGAGATCTTATGCATTGAGAACAGGAGTTGGTAGGAGTCACACCAATAGAAACTAATATCCAAAATTTCAGTATATATTAATACCCACAAAACTTATTTATCTTTGTTCTGCAAGCTGGTACTGTAATTTGCTGAGTAAGACCCATTTATCTTCAAATCCTGGAGATGAAGTTGTAAGTGATAGGGTACGTTCTTGCTGGAGGCTAAAACCAGCTGTGTTTGCTGTGTTCTTTGCAAAGACTAATTTTTTTTACATGAAAAGGGATGGAATTTGCTTATTAAAATTGATAGAACAGAAAGACAAAAAGTCTTACATTATCCATATTATCAGAGATGTTCACAGGCAAAAAAAAAATCTTTTTATAAAATGTAGTCCTTACAGTACAGCTATAACATAATTTAACTACCACTGATTGCCAGAAAAGAAGTGGAATGCTAGAAGAAAATACAGTAATAGTCAAAGAACTACTTTGTATTCATAGAACTTCTGCTTCAAAAGAAATCTTTTTTTTTTTTAATACCTTGGGAATTTAAGTTTGTTTATCTTTTTTAATGCTATGAGAAGAAAAAGAAAATAATCATAGATGTTAAATATTGAAGTTGTTACACTTTTCAAGTATGATACTCTTTTTCACTTAGAATTTTTGTTATATGTAATTGCTAGCTTTCTGTTGCTTTATGATTAAAAAAAAACTTAAAGCACCAATTAAAAGATTAAATTGTTAGATATCTCTATCTAACATTGTTAGATATCTCTAAAAATATTTAACTGCTATGTTATTAACATAGCTATGGATGTTTAATGTGTCAGAGATTTTTTTGCTCTGAATATAAGGACCAAACTAGATCTTAATAAAAAGAATTTATTGTGAATTTTTAATTGCTTGAACAGTCATAATTTCTTTCAAAATGTGTACCATTTTACTACAGTAAAAACGTGTGTGAAGATGGGATAAAGTCCATAAGAGCTCTTAAGTTTATTTATATTGCTGTCTTTTCCACTTGACAGTTACCCACACTCAGCTGTATATTTGTACAACAGGAACATTTGTATTATGAGAGGATAAGACGTTGGTTAAACATCATGCTTAGATGCCCTGAAGGCAAGTTTCCCACCAGAATATATTCACAAAACAACAGCTCTGTGATTTAAGCTGAATTTGAGATGCACTGCAAAAAGACATTAAAAGATCCAAATCCTAAAACCAAAAAAAAATCCTTTGATTTTGGATAGTGCTTAAGTTCTGCATGTCTAACATATTTGTGGAAAGAGATTAGTTTGTCTACTACTTGCCTTTTCTTCAGACAGTGAACTCTGTAGAGTCAGAGGCACACTCCACTATATTTGTGCTAAGATGACACAAATCATCCTCCACACCTATTTTAAACTTAAAGTATTTTAAAGCCTAAATAATCATAAGGGAGATATATACTATAGTTTTAATGAAAACGTGGAGGGCTTATAGCTTTCATCTACTTTCATTGCAATTTCTTAAAATTCACATTTTGTATTAAGTAAATTAAGATGTAACCAAAGTTATTTTTCATATTAGATGAGATTTTCTACATTTTTATTTCTTTTGAGGTCTCCTCTGAAATAGTAGCTTAACACTGATATTAGTCACAATCCATATTACTGTGTCAGTGTAGCTGAAAAAAAAAAACCAGTCAAGGAGATTAAGATGTCTAAACACGTGCTATATTGCATGAAGTTGACTGTATTATCTGCCAAAGAAGTGAACTTTCAGCATAAACATTAGTAGAAAATATATATGCAAACTTCATATATTGCATTGGATTGCATACAGACATACTGTGCAGGCTTGACTGTCTAAGAAGTTGCACATTTTGAAAGCAACTTTTTTTTACTTCCCACCCTAGTATTAAAGCCAATATCTAATTACCCAGATACCTGTGATAATTATATTTATTATTTCAAGTGGACTTGTGTGCGTTTTAATGATGCCAGTTTTGACAGTGGTCCATTCTGGACTCCTACAATGCTTAGGGAACAAGATAAACTTTTTGGCAAGAAAAAAAAAGCTAAATAAATTTCTCTCTTCTTTATTCCCATGCATGATTAAAACATTCTTTTTATGTAATTATTGACATATTTTATAATTTCTTCTTTCAGCCTATGGGCTGGTGTTTGTTGTTGCTTCAAATACTCTCTAACAGGTGTACTATTGTCATGTCCTAAGTTCCTAAGTAAAACCTTCAGCATGAAAGACACATAAAAGATTGTATTTAGGGTTCACTTGGATGAATATTTTTTCATCTTAAGGGGAAATGAGAGAATTGGTGACATGGTTCAGGTTAAGTGTCTAAATAAATTGTTTTAGAGTTAAATGAAAGATTTTACCATTTTGACTGCTGTGGAGAAACACATCTTGCTGCTATGAAGGTTCACTTTTCCTATAGTTTGCATACTTTATTATCCAGATTTGTCCAGAGCACTTCAATGGTTACAATTCCTTAATTTGATGTTTTTATTAAAGTTCAAGTGATTGTCTTTGCTAAAATGTAAATATTAAATTAATTACTTTTTCTCTTTTTTCTTTCCCACTGTCACTTACTTCCTTTTGATACTTTATTTTTCAATTTTTATTTCTTTTTTATAACTTCTTAACTTTCTTCTCCAATTTACTTTTTTTCACACTCTTTATTTTTGGCAATGATTCTTATCCACACAGATAGATGCTGTGAAGCTACTAGACATGAAAATGGAGGCCAATCTCTGCAGCTGAATGCTGCTGTTTTCTCTTTCATTGTAGTCATAAGTTTCTGGTGCATGTTTTGATCCTGTTGATAAGGCAAGCAATATATTTTCTTCCTTTTCCTCTTAATTTTTGTTTACAGGAAACTAGACACAGATCTGTGTATAAAATTGTGCTTTATTATAGTGCTTCCAAAGTTTCCACTCCTAGTTGAAGTCCTAAAGAGTGTAATTACTTCAGTCTGTGCATGTAAAATTCTTCACTGGGCTTTTTGGAAACCTTGTAAGTGTGACAAGTAAGTGTTTGGAAACCTTGTAACTGTGACAAATTCAACACATGATGCTTGTCTTTCCTATCTGACAGAAGCTGGGGAATGTGATCGATGTGATTTAATTATATTTTCTCAACTATATTTTGATTATTAAAAAATCTATGCATAGACCTTACCATTGTGAGTCACATAGCTTTCCAGGTACACCATCAAGTGTTCTTCAATGAGAGTATTTTAATTTTGTTTTAGTCTTTCTCACAGAATTGTGCTTATACTAGCTTGTTCATTATGTACTTAAAACTTTTTGCTTAATATATACATGCTCTGTAGTTTCTAGCAGATTTCAACAAACTTTTGTTCCTAATGTATAATGTATGAATTGATTTAGTTTGTACTATTTAATTTTATGTATGTTTTCTGTGCCTCACTGCAGCCATGCTCCAGCATATGAAATAGGTCTTTGTCCACTAAACTCGCTTCTTTTGCTGTAATGGTGCCACATTCCATTTCATGGCATTTGTTAGACTTGAAGATCCAAAGAGCTCAAGTTTTATCTTTAGTAAGGAAAGGGAAAAGTAGATTTCCCTATTTTACACTTTAAAAGAATTGCTTATGACCTCTGCAACCAGAACAATGTGTACAAAATCTCAGAAAAATGTTAGTTTAGTAAAGGTCTACACAGACTTTTACTGAATAGATTTGATTTTAGAATTTATGTAGTTGACTATGTTTATAGTTCATTCCAAAGAAATCAATGCAATTTGAAGCTAAGGCAGAATTAAATAGTTTTTATTAAGATACTTCTTTTCCAAGTGTTGTTTAACATAGCAAAGATAAAAAATTAATAGTATATGTTGATTTCCCACCTCTCCACCCACTGACTCTTATAGTTCATTTCTTTCAGTTCTCAATACTTTTATCTTACTACTTTGAAATTATTTGGTCAAATTTAAGTTCTTATGTCATTTCACCAGTGTAAGGGATATTCTTATTTCTTGGAAACAGTGATTATGGCCATTTTTGCCAGTTTCAACTTATTCTTGAATGTTTTTACTTTAAACCATCTTTAAAGAAACTCTATTCATCTAAAACAAATAACCATTATTTTAGAAAACTGGCTTGTGTCACAAGTAAGTTGTCTTCAAAATGCATTTGTGTAAATCTGAAGACTAAATTTATTAACAGAAACAGTTTTTTGAAAAAATTACATATTTATTATGATGAAGTAGTTGGAATTCAAGCAAATAGCATTCTAAAAGTCTTAGCTTCATTGTGATCTGTACAAAATCTCTCATTGTGTTAAGAGGGGCCACTCTTTCAGTAGTTGCCCTCACCAGTATGTGCTATCACTTTATCCTAATGTCATGCAATTAACTTGAAATCAATTATGTTGACATGTGCCTAGCATGATATGGTGAAGAAATAGAATTTATATTCTAATTTTTAGAAGTCAAAACTTTTAGTTCTCAGTCAGAGTCAGTTGGAAGAAACCTCTTTCCATGCACAAACAACGTGAATTATGCATTGGCTTTCTTATTAAATTTTATGTGTTGTTTTAAAAAAAATTGTTTAATGCTTAAGTGCTTTCTGAATCTGCAGGCATTAATTAATGAAGTATAGGAATTTTAGCATAAAACTATCTTTTTTAACTAAACTTTTCTCTTTAACTGTGATATAGAGGATTTTGGACTGCTCGCTACACATAACAGATGTCAAAAACTTTCAGGTGTGAGAACACATTTTCAAACGAGTATAACTGACAAGTCCTATTGATTACACTATTTTTGGAGGGTGAGGGTAAGAATCACCTTGGACAGGAAATTTTGCAAGAGGCATTTTTTTCTAAACATTTCTAAAATTCAGATAGTGAAAAAGTTTGTTGTCATCATTGCCACTTTTTTTTTCCCTGTGATAATAAAAAAAAAAACCCTGAAAGTACATGTCAGAGAACTAACATTTGACAAATATCTAGTAAGTAGATTCTGCTTGTATTCCTGGGGGGATGATGACCCCCAAAAAACAGCAAAATAACCCAATCCTTCCCAAGTCTGTCTTCATTAGAAGCCTCTGAAAATCTCAGTTCACAACTGGTCAATAGTGAATCGTTTGATCTTTGCTGAGTGTGCTTCAGCACAAGCATACCATGATATGTTCACAGGAGCATTTTGTCAGTTTGTTAGGAGCACAGTGATACACAAACACCTTGGAAGAGAATAAAAGTCTTTTGAGAGGCTATTGTCTGCAGTCACATCCCTTCTGCATTCTGATTGCATTGTAAGATAAGAACTGGGTGTGTATAAGGAAAAAACATTTTCTCTTGTAGACAACACATACTGAATAATAAAGTAAATGAAATTGTAGATACAGTCACAACTAGTGAGTATCTAGCTCTGGATTTTTAAGGTCTTGAGTAGAACTTAGATGGTCTCATAGAATGAAACATAAAACAGGGCCTCATTAAGGTTGCACAGGCAGTCCAGTTCTGGCATTTTCTTATTTTGCAGCATTTTCCTGATTTCCTAAAATTTGAAAACTTAAAACTTTTCTACTAAACATTTTCCTCCATATTTTACCTCTCATATACTTGTCTTTGTTCTTACTTTTTATAATAAAATGAGATAGGAGACTACTACAAGTATGTATAAAGTAGAAAAATGAAAATTTCTAAATAATTTTCCTGCCCTGATTAAACATTTGAAGTACTTTTTACCAGTTATAAATTTATTATTTTAGCAAGTCATTCTAATGTTGCAGAGAGGTATAAAAGGTAGAAATTAGGGCACAGAGAGTGATCGACTGTGAACTCTCCAAACATATTGTGAAAGAGATAATGAAAAGCCTTGAGAAATTTTAGAAGTTAAATATGCATTATAAATGACAAGCTGGCTTTTATCCTCAGCATCACAATGCCAGTGGGATAAAGAGACAGATTTGGTTCACTTATCTTTCTTCCAACTGATAGTAGCTTCAGCTGGAAACAACATAAGTTTCCCCTGTTAAGTGAGAGATATTTTAGGTCTGCTCCAATATACGTTCTCTGCATTAGGCATTTTGTGGTTATCGGGTAGTTTGAATATGATCCTTTTCTTTGGCCCTACCCCTGATGTCAAAGTCCAAAGAGGGTGAGTTAGGACAGTATTATAGGGATTTTGTGACAACAGAGTGAGTCAGTTCCAGGCAATGTCCCAAAACCTCTATAATGAGAAAGAAAAGGAGGAAAAGAATAATTCCGTGGTTATCATGTATCTCCTGAGATGAATAACTAATACAGTTTTGTTTGTATTTCTCTTGAAGAAAGTTTCATAAATCTGTCTTTAAAAGCAGTGAGAACAAGATTATTTTACAATATATTGTACAATCTCTAGGGAGATTCAGAAGATTTTAAAATTTTGTTTTCCTACAGACAAGAATGAGGAAAAAGTAAAAAGAGACATTTTCAAATTAAATTATAATTGGTAGGTATAGACTGAACAGCTTTAAAATTGTAGTTGAAACTGTATTAAGGTGATAAATATGTCTTCATAAATTGAATTTAATGTTCTGCTGTCAATAGTAGTTATATGTTAGATAAGTAAATTTGTTCCTTTAAAAGTAGTAATTGTAAAAGGGATTTTAGTTCTTTTGATTGACAGTGTAAAATGTTACTATTTTTTCAACATTGTCACATATTTTGAAATCGTAATAGTCAACTGTCGGTAAGGCTGAAGTCCTAAAATATTCTATGCTGAACTTATGCCTTAAATCAAAACGATAGCACAGAAACTTAAAAAGAATAATGATTATTCTGTCATACAACAGTATACGTCTAACAAACAATATTTTTAAAACGTTTTGACTTACAACTTCTTGAATCTAAGGATGGCTCCCTTCTTAATCAGATTTTAATTGTTTTCTTTCTTGTTTTCAGAGTTTTTACAAACTCCTAACATTTGCCAATTATATATTTACATAATATAACTTCAAATTTTATCCTTCATTTATTAAGTAGGGATAGTAGAATATAAATTGCTGTCTGGCTAAATAGGAGAAATGTTGCCCAGACAAAGGCATGTATATATTTGGAAATAAAATATATCCATCTGTTTGGTCTTATAAGTTGTGCAAAAAATACTATTACCAAGCAACATAACATTCTAATTAATTTTGTGGTAGAAATGTAAGGCATTGATGTAAAAAAATATATGATGTGCATATGAAAAATAGATATTTATAAGAGAAAAAGACATAGTGGTTTAATTAAATAAATAACCAGATGATCAATACTCACTTAGATTCCTGGGCCTTACCATACATTATCTTTCCAGCATGCAAACCTCATTCACTGAATTTAATAGCTCCACTGACGTGCATGCAAATATAAACGTCACTAATTAAGACTGAAAAAAAACCCTGTATTTTTTTTAAAAACAGGTAATAGAAACTTGTATACAATTTCTGCTTGTGCTAATAGTTTTCAATCTTCTACCCATTGTCCAGTATGTTGAGGATTTCTAATTGTTCATTATTTCAAGATTTTTAGGAAAAAGGAAAAAAAAAAAGGACTCTTACTTTTAGGAATCAATTTGAAAAACATCAAGACAAATGTAGATTCTGAGGGCTTAATGACATAAGAGACTGCTACATCTAGAGCTCTTTTGAGCTTATCACATTGTACTTCATCCATTCAGTTTTCTCAGGCATATAAGGAATCTTCAGTTTTCCTTTGGTATGCTTTTATCAGGCTTAATGTGTACGTTATGGAAACTCACAGGGAAAATCCTATTCCTGTATCCCAATGACAACATCCCGATAAAGCCAAAGGTGAAAAAAATATCAAAAGAATCTACCGACTTTGCTTGTTTAGAAACAGTAGCTATATGGAAGCTGTATGTTTGAGAGCTGCTAAGTTTAGATGTTTTGCAAGAACTAGATCAAGCAACTGAAGTAAGAATATCCATTTTTGTTCATTTTTCTTTATGGTCTAAAATCCAGATAAATTGTAGTAGCAATTCTTGCCACTGTACTCCCATTATATTTTGTGATATTATTAGTTCTGAATATTTATTTTATATGTTTAACTCTTTGTAGAGACAATTTCTGATGAATACATTATTTTTGTATCATTTTAATTATAATACATGTTAATTGAGCTGTAATATAAGTGAAGTAAATCTTACTGAATGTGTATTTCCAACAGAATTGCATTTGAAAATATACACAATGCGCTCAAAACAATTTCTATGGAAAAATATTGCAAGCATTGCAGCTTCCGTAGGATTCTGTTTTCCAAAACAAGGCAAGAAAAAAATCTGGTTTCAGAGTAGTTTATTTTAATTTGTGAAACAATGGCATATTTTTTCATTTTATTCATATTTCACCACCATTTTGCTCCACTGATTTCTTTCATGCATGCAGTACTTGCTGTCATCTCTCTGCTTTCTCCCTGAAGGATGTGTTCATAGTGTAAACGTAATGTCCCTCAGCATCTTTCCAAACACAGTGTCAGGAAATGTATGTAACTTTGTGCATCTTTCATCTGTTGTTCACAGTTCATTTTAGCTTATGCAACTTCTGTCTTCATTTTTGTAATAAAGAAAACTGACTTAAAATATTTTTATCTGTAGTTTCTTTATTACTGATAAACACTTCTTTTCTTGTCTTACCTACATTGTGTTTTTAACTGAAGCAATTGTATAAATATTTTTGTTTCAACTGTAAACTTCAGTGTTTTATACAATAGTGAATATTAAAAAGCAAACAAACAAACGAGCAAGCAACATTAAAATTATAATTCCTCATTTTTTAGTTTTATTCTTATTAGGTGGCTCCCATCCTACTCCACTAATGATGCAAGTATGTGAAATGTCTCTATAAATACGTAGCTGGAGCACTAGATCCATACTGATTTAATCTGACTGCTCAAAACCGTTGTATCCCAAAAGGCAGATGTTTTGTACTGGAAGAAACTATATTAGTACACAACACTTTCACACCAAGTACAGCTCTGCTGACATTTGCAGTTTTACAAGTGTAACTCTTTCAAGAAAAAATACACACAATATACCAACAGCATTTGTAATTTTCTTTTTGTAGCTTATGCTATAAAATGATTATATATTAAAAATATTATTCCCAGTAATACTTCTTAAAACTGTTGTGCTTGCCTTTACGTATGTCTTAAAGAGCTAAAAGAAAGTGCTGTCAAATAGTAAATATTTTACCAATTTGAACAGAATCTCAACATATTTGGACTTTTTTTTTCAGTTCTCCTGACTACAGTACTCTGATTACAGCTGTCATCCAGTATGACAAAAAATCTCTCAGGTCTCTGTAGTATGTGCGCAGTGTGATTTTTAATTGTCTCAAATAACACAATTAAAATAATTTGACCTTTCATGTAATGGCAATACCGAAACCACATGTATCTGAATGTTTTCAGTGCATACGTCAATCTTAGACTGCACGGGTTCTTAGAAATTCCTCTGAGAGACACATTAAGCAAATCTACTGTCAGTTTGACTGGAGGATTCTGGGACACAGAAATTTAGTCATTTTCCCAAGGACCACTTAAAACCTGAGCACAGAACTGACACCACAAACTCCACAAAGCTGCTGTCATGGCACAACTTCTCCACCCTCGATGCTGGCCTCTCTTTGCCTTTCCCATTAGCTGCTTCTTGTCAAAGGCAAAAAGCATTGCTTTCCAACACATGTAAAGTGTTAGGTGTTTCCTCCCATTTTCTGCCTTGAAAGTATTGAGAAAAGCATATTGATCAGATAGCTGAAGTGAGAGCAGCTTGCCCTCAAAGTGCATTTTCTCTCTTTGCCTTATGTGTCTGCTGCTTCTGCAGAAAGAATGAGGAATTCTACCCAGTTTTTCCTGGGTCTTCCTATACAAGTAGACAAAAAAGCACTTTTTACTATGGTGACTGAGTAAATATATGAAAAAAAAAGGGGTCACTGGGGAAGAAAAAGCATTAAAATTAATGTTCATTATAGCCTTGTTAGCATCTTTTTGTATTAAGGAACAAGATAGAAAGGATTTACTGTCATGTTCTCTTCTGCATCGTACATTTCCCCCGTAAATGATTTCACAGAATCATATTTTTTTTAAAAAAAAAATGATACTGCAGCTGTATTGATTTTTTTTTTATTTTATTTGAAGGTAGACATGTAGCTGCTGGGCACTTACCTGGCTCAAAAGTCAAGTTTTATTGTTTTAAATTGCTAAAAGCAGCTCATACAGTTCTGGCTGTGGCAGACGTATTATTGGAGCTTGTTTGGAAGGGAGAGAGAGGTCATTGGTTCTTTACTCCATTCTGCCTCCTATGATTTTAATCTCAGTAAGGTGCAGGAGCAGGTAGTGATGGGATGCTTTAGAATAAAGCTGAGAAATGGTTCTTCTCCTAATTATTACAGTCTTCCAGCATCATACCATTCTCATGCACTAGAAAAATCTATGTACGTGCTGCCTTCATGTGGTACCCGAGACAGAGTTCATTCTCGGTACCTGTAACTTGTAACATTTGCTGGGTGCCACACACTCCTTGCACACTGATTACCCACACCAAAGGACCTGGAACACACAACAGCTCCATTAAAACCCCTCTTGAACATTTCCTGTTGGAAAATTAAGGGGGAAATGTTTTGACAGGCAGTGAGTAAAGTTATGCAAGTCCTACAGTTTAGATATGTCCCCTTTTTAGTACAAGAAAATGCAAACTATTAAAAGGCAACGAAATATAAATGTTAGACATAATAATTTGTAAAAGGTCTCTTTTAGCTGCTATCAGCTGAGAAATTATTTCCATGTATGATGTCCAAATTCGAGTATATTTATGTCCCCAAAGAGAGAGGAGAAGAAAAAAAAAGGAAGCAATTCAAAGCATCTTGAAACAAATGAGTAATTGCAATGAGTGAAATGAAGAACTGACTTTGGGTACTTAGTTTCCTGTGTACAAAATGTACATGTACACTCTGTGTGCATATGTAGATAGTGGCTGTCTCTTCAGACCTGCTTCCCTTTAGAGTTTCTGATACAGGCTCCTTAAAAGAAGTCACTCTGAATTTACATTTGAGGGTCCGGAAAATTTATCGTTCCGGTTAGTTCTCTTCACTAGAAAATTCTGTTTTATTTGCCAAAGTTCTTCATTGTTCTTTCCCATTATTCTAATAACTATTTGTGCAAAAGTGATCAGTTATTTTATTAGAAGATAGAGATACAACTTATTTGAATAAGTGGGAATTTGAAAATTGTGAATACTTTCCATTACAATTATAGAAACATGCCTCCTTTTTTTAATTGCATTTCTGAAAGTTTTGTAATCTTATTTCATCAAGTAGTCACAAATAAGCACTTACTTGAAGAAGCAGAGAAATGAAGTGACTAAAGTTAGCAGTTTCCTTTATTATTATCACAAGGTGTATTATATTATTTAGGCCATATTCTATACGACAAAGAGTATAACTTTAAATTTAGCATATTTTGACAAATTGTAATTAAAACTTTCAGAACCATTGAACTTACACTTTTTTCAAAAAATACAGTGTTTTCAAAAGCTTTAAAAGCATTGGATTATTAAGACAGGTATACAATAAACCTTTTCACACAATTGTTAAGAATTGATTCTTTCACATTAACATTGAATTCTTATGATTAAAAATAAGTGTGTTTTCAACCAGAAAGAAGATATATATAGTATATAAATACTTCATTGTTATAGAACACAAAGTTGGCACTAGGCTTTTGAGTCCATTTGGTACGTACAGGAACACTGCAAAATAAAACGTTCAAAATCGTTGCTGCTTATAGTGTATTTTTTTGTATTGCTTAAGAATTGTTGCAGCAAAGCTAATCTCAATTTAGGGCAAAACTTCTTGATAACAAAGTTGTTTTTCAAAGATGATTGAAAAGCAATATGTAATATGATACAAATATTTCATCTAGTCACAGAATTAGTACTTCTGTTGATGTCATAATGTATTAAGACAAAATTTCACATTCTTTTGATACCATAGGTATATTAGGATTTGATTTTTGAAAGCACTCAGGACAGGCCTAAGTCTACTTTAATAGTAGTTGGCATTAGTTGTAAAGCTAGCTGTAAAACTGACTTTTGTGGGAGTACATAGACCAGTACAAAGTCCCAGTTGTTTAAGAAAGAACAGAGCTAAGCCGAAGACGAACTTCTTAAAAATTAATTTTATATTTTTTCACTAATATTAATATTAGGTGCTTTTAAGACAAGAGGCGCTCCAAGTACCTGAAAAATCTAAGACAGCAGAGAAGGTTGGTAACAGCCATGATTCTTGCCCTGCTGCAGGATGTGTTCCTGTCACTGTTTGACGTGTGGGAGATTAAGGAAAGAAGTGTCAGAAAAGTCTTGGGAATTGTAAGAAATCACTTTCAAGTGTTGTGAAACAGAAACCTGTGTGAATAAATGGATTGCAAGCAGGAAAAATAGGATTTGGGACAAGTAGGGCTGTAGTAAGGATGGGGAATACTGAATGAAAAGGAAAATATCACTTATAAAGAAACAGAAAAATATGCAATAGTTAAATACTTAGGTCTCAAATGTCTCATCAATACCAAGAAAATTAAAAATTAAAACCAAAGTTTTCCCCACTACCACAGCAATGAATATGAATGTCATTGTACAAAGGAGCAATATTGTCACTATAAACATTCCCTTCACTTGCCAGTGAAAATATTGTGTAGGCTTTTTTGTCACTGAATCATTCAGAGTGGGAAGCTTGCCCACATCACAATGTTCCAGTGACACTGAAAATGCTGTTTACATCACTGAAAAATGTATGTCTCCATAGTAAAATCTTCTTAACACTGCATTAACAAAAAAAAAAAAAAAAGGAAAAAATCCCCAAAGAAATGAACAATAACAAAACAGTCCTGAATCCTTCTAAAAATATCCTTCACATCCACAGTTCCCTTTAGATGTTAAGAAGGTATAGAGAGGAAAACTTTTCTATATAAGGCAAAGAACTGGACTCTAGAATTTATTGGTATAATATCTCTTGAAAAAATATGTGTTTTTCAGTAAACAGTAACTATATCTATTTATATCTCCCTGACAATTCAGATTGATAATTACAAATTACTGCAATTACAAAGGAAGTCATCAAATAGATGGGTAGAGAAAGTAAGTTTTGGAAGATGTATCAGAAATTATACTTGTCATATTTAACTAGGAAAGTTAAACAAAGAAAACAAATTCAAAGAAAACTAATTCATGTGCAATGTGAACTTCCAACATTACTAACAGGCCAATGCATAAATGAAATATCATTTCATTGCTGTGTCGTTATTTTTGTTATTTATATAGTGGGTTTTAAGTCTTCCAAAAGAAAGGAAAATAACTTTGAAGTAATATTTGTTTAGCTGCCTGTCCCTCCATGTAAACATGTACATTGAATTCTGGCTTATTATGTAGTAGCATTCTGAAGAACAGTTCTATAATAAAACAACTAATACAATAGACAATTAAATCGATTGCATAAGAAGTAAAATGTTCAATAGTTAAAGGAGGTTTAATAAAAAGAAGATAATGATTATAGTAGTAGCCCCGTTAAAACTTTTATATTACTTTATGTTATGTTTTGGTGTCTGTTACAGCTGTATTCAAGTAATCTACTGTCAGAAAAATCTTGGCAGAAATTTTGGCAACAGGCATAGGTATAGCTGAATGGAAGTGTACCATTACACTGCTCAATCATGCATCACTCCAAGGCATGTTAACATTGCATAAGTAATTCTGATGTGCAACACCTATGTGGAAAAGAACCCAGTTCCACTCCACTGTGGAGATTTCTTAAGACAGCATCACACAGGACAGTTTCTGTGCTAGACTGACACCTTTTTTTAACAAAGGGGGTGCATGAACCATTGCTGAGGTGGCTTTTTTTTCATTAGCTTTTGATCAGATACAAGTCCTCTGTATAATGGTCATCTGAGTTCACAGACAGGATAATTGTTGTTCTTCTCAGAATCACAGTGTTCAAACGTTTGTAACATTATTGTCTATTATGGAAATGTCAAATGAGTCAAGACATTAAAATATTCTTTCTGAGATTTGTAATGGAGTAAAATTAGCTAAGCATCAACTGTCATAATACAAATACAGAAAGCAAGATCAGGTGTGGAATGTGTTTATTTTGAAGCGTATGAATGTCTTTTCCAAGTACAAGACTGCAAAATGAGGTCTTAACTCTACAATGATTTAATAATATGCATAGTTATCCTCATACTAATTGTATTAGGACTGAATGTGTACAGCTGTTTGCAGAGTAAATAGATTGACCTAACTTCTTTGAAAACTTGCTCATTCTACTTTAATTAAAAAAATGACCTTTACAAGAATAAGTACCGCTTTAGCACTCTTTTAAACTTTCAGTAATTCTGCTTAGTGCCACTGCTAATTATATTTGAAATGTAGAAAGCGATAACTTATATCAACAGTTATTATGCTGAACATTTAAAATGTTTTTCTTGGTCTGCATATTGATACTGTCAGTCCTAAAATGTTAAGATATGATATTATGTGTTATTAAATAATGTCATTTATGTTCTGTGACTATACTGGAATTTTGACAATGGGCAATAATATGTAGAAAAGGGTTTTTTCTGACATTTTTTAATCAGGTTGTATACACGTTTAGTCTTCAGGACTGTTTATTTCCATTAATTCCTGAATGATTCATTTCTAAACATCCTTCAGCTTCCTGCCCTACTGCTCAAAAGCTTGGGAAAATATTATTCTTCGGGATTAATTTTATTAATACATTTTAATTTTGTTTCTTTCAAGACACTCTTTTTAATGGTCTTGGACTTGGTGCTGTCATTGGCCTGGGAGTAGCAGCCCTTCTGTTAATCCTGGTTGTGACTGATGTTAGCTGCTTCTTTTTACGACAATGTGGGTTGCTAATGTGCATCACCAGGAGGATCTGTGGGAAAAAGAGTGGTTCAAGCGGAAAAAGTAAAGAACTGGAAGAAGGAAAGGCTGCTTACTTGTGAGTATTAGTCACATATTTTGGAAACATTGTTAAAAGAAAAAGTTGGCCGTCCAACTTATATTAACTTCATAGACATTTTGTGGTGTGGCAGAGGGAATTAATAAAATGTTTCTATTACTTGGGAAAGTATTCCCCTGAAATGTATAGAATTGTTTGTGGTTGAATGTTGCCTTAAAAGAAAAATGCACATAAAAAACCTCATTCGCCATACCTCACTTTAAGATGACCTCTTTGCGCAGCTTGACACAAAGGAAATCAATTGTAATTCAGTAATATTTATAGGCTCATCTGATGTCCCTGAGGAACACGTAACAGATCATTGCAACTACCTTTCTTCTAATCCATCTTTGAGCTGCTAATACCCAAAAGCTCAGCATATAGTTGTGTCAGTGCCAGTAAATCTGGAAGTAAAGGACATATTATTATGGAAGAACTTGAAAGAGTTTTTCTTCTCAGATATAGCACTTGATGGAAAATCCTGTTTCTTGCCCATAGACTTTAGGAATAAAAAGTATTGTAGATTTTGAAAAATAGGAGTGCTGAATTGGATGTGGGTGAGATGCCGATTCGTGTGATTGTTCTTAAAAGCAAAAGTTAATGATTGCTAAGCATAAGTGTGGAAAAAAACAACCCCAAATCTTACAAATACCCTGTATGGTGGCTACTTTGTCAGCGGAATGCAAGTAAACTGAGCAAGTATGTTTCCTTAAATTAAAAGAGTGGAGAGTGAGAACTCTGGCAAAACGCGTCAAGTACTGATTAAATAAAATAACACTGCTTTAAAGACCCAATGTTTACAGAGTTTTCAACAGGTAAACTGGAGAGATGATTACTTATGGTCCCTCATTTTAGACAGCTCCTTTTTTCTAAGTAAAAAATTTATCATTTCCTCATTATATTCATCCCATAGACCTCTTGTATATACACAGTAATACCTTTGAGAATGCTGTCTTTGTGTGATTTAAATAACATTTAGTGGTCCAGTTCCTGTGTGCTGTAGCCCTTCCAGTAGTTAGGCCTTGCAGTTCACTCTCCTGCAGCTTCCCAGATCCCATTCTTCCCCATATGCCTGTAAAGAAGATCAGATTTCATGGCCCTCATTATTCGTAGCTGTATCAGGCTTGTGTGTTGTCAGCAGTGGGTGTGTAAACATTTCTTTTTTTGTTTTGGTTTTGGCTATTGGGATTCAGAGACTGTGTCTTTCTTAGATGACATTTTTCGGTTGGGTTCTCAACCCTTTTGGATACATCTCTGTGTATCAAAACCAATCATAAGCAGGCACACAGTATTTACATCAAATAATGCTTTTGAATGAAAATTATGGCATAAAATAGCTATTTCCTAATTCTCTGCAGCTTACAGTAAGAGAAAGAATAGCATCATTTTTTTTTTTCTATTACGTGAAGCCAATGTGTTCAGGTCAATAGAATCAGGATGTGAAGCTTCTGGCTCTGACTCAGCTGTCCTTTCTTATTAAGCACAGCTTTAATTTCGTATTCAAAAAGTGACCAAGTATGAATTGGTGTACAGACCATTTCTAAATGGGAAGATCTTAGGGAGCTAAAGATGCAAATGTCACTTGACAGCAGTTTATACCTTGCTATCAGCATCTCATACCTAAATGCCATTCCATCGTGTCTCAGAAAAGCATAAAGCTTTTCACATAATGTTAATTACTTAATGACCTTTCTTTTGCAAGAATAACTGTCTTATTTAAATTTATTTCTTTTCCTTGTTCAGTTGATCTTCAGTCAATCAGATCTTAAATGTTTAGGACTGCTATGGTCATAAATAAACATTAAAGTGAAAATTTCAGGACAAGCTTGAAAAGTTAAAGTTTGAATTTATTTAATGCCAACTGCCATTCCATAAAATACACTGATATTTCCGTCTTTAAAATCTGTCAGTTTGCATTCTGGATTTCTGATTGACTATGTGGTATAATTCTTTGTTATATTTTGATTGTAGGATATATATAGTCATTAATTATGTTCCATATATAATGCATGTAGATGATATTATACAATGCATGTAACATACACACAGCTGCCCAGAAATAACATGATGTGTTTCCTATAAAACACTTCCCTGTCTGTGGAATTTTTAGTTGTTACACGGTTTGTATTTTCTTTAGAGAGGCATTCCTCAATCATGTGTGAATACTGTTAGCTATTAACATCTTTCTTAGGCTTTTGGTTATGATTGGTATGTTTGTCTGTAGGACAGTAGATGTATAGCCAAACCAAGTAGAACTTAGTGATTCAATGATTCCCTCTACCAGTCCTACTATGATCCATAATCATCTTAGAGTTTTGAGATAGCTATGACAGTTAAGTGCATCATCTACAGAAGTAAGCATGCATCTTTTTGTGTATCTTAAAGCAGAATTTCACTTGCAGAGATGAATAAGTGCGAATCATGCATTTTAAATAATTTTTTGGGTAACAAGAATCCTTTAGACTTCTATCCATTAATCTTTCCCTACTCGTCTTCTTGGCTACACAATTATCAGTGCTACTCTCTTTTTACTGCACAAAGAATTTCCTTAAGAATTCCTACAAGAAGGTGTTCCAGGTGATTCCTGAACAGATGGATTATTGTACTTGTGACAGCCTATTTAACAATTATCTTTTCAGGAATGATACAAAAAATGTGAGATATGAATTAGACAAGAGTTTAACTGGGTATTTGCTATAGTGTATACCAATCTAACTGCTCTCTGGAATATCACAGGTCCAGGAAATTTAAACATAAAAGTGATTGTTCATCTGCAACTCAGTTACCTTGTGTTTGCAGACTGCGGCTAATAAAGTTCCAGGATACAATTTCTGATCTAATGGCAGGAATAGTGGAGAAATATTTGCATGGAAAGAGCTTTTAGTTTGGAAATATCAGGTATATCTTGGGTATCCTTTGTTCTCTCTTTCAGGAGTAAAATTATATTTGAGGTTTTAATTAGTAGTCATATTGTTAATACTTCTGTAGCAGTGAATAGTGCTTTCCATATCATGGCTGTATCACCAAAAGAAGGGTAATGACAGTACTCACTGCTTCATCTTCCTTACAACTCATTGTTCAGTTGGCACAAATGTTATTCATTTTCTTGTATGTGAGAAACTAGCATTTTTTCCTAAAGTGGGGACAATTTGACGTAGAAGCAGAATTTCTTCTCTGTTAAAAGAAGGAGCTAGGTTCTTCTCACACAAGGGCTCTTTACCCCCTTCTGGGAGATGGGATTTACACAATCTCAGGAGATTAAAGTATACCTCATCAGTGTATATACTAACATGAAGGCTCTCAAAGCTGCCAGAAAAGTTCAAGCATAACTAGGCATCAACACCCATATTTATTAAACTATGTTAGGAAAGTTTACATCTATTCCCATGACTAGGCCATAGTCTTATTATTTAGTCATAAACAGAATGCTCTTTTGAGATGGTAATCCATGATGTTTTCAGAGTTAGGTAAGTAACCATGGATACAGGATGCTTTGAAGACTTCAAGGAACTGGGAACACACTGTTAAATACGTCTCTGTGGTATTAGTCACTGATAATTAGTTCCGTTTTTTCTTTGCTGACTTGAGAAAAGGGCTCTTTGTAATTAGTTATGTGCAAAGTGTGTGGCTAATACGATGACATGAGACTAAGACTCTTAATATTTTTTAGGAAAGATGGATCAAAAGAACCGATAGTGGAAATGAGAACAGAGGATGAAAGAATTACCAGTCATGAAGATGGGAGTCCAGTAAATGAGCCAAATGAGACAACTCCCCTTACAGAGCCAGAGTAAGTAGTCTGACATTCCCCAGCGTTTCACGCAGGCTTCTCCTGGCTGTGAGGATGGACTGGGCTTCCCATGTTCTGGGAGGGACTTAAACAGCATCACCGGGATAACATGCTGAGGCAATGCAGTGTAGAAGTGTGTTGGTTTTAAAAACAAACAAACAAAAAAAAAGTTTTGGTTTTTTTTTTCTACAATAATCATTCTGAAATGTGGTACCCACATACAAGGGATGAGGTTATCACTAGATATTTTTCTCTTTTTACTGTAACCCACAGTACAACCATATCTGGGCTTTATCCAGATGGCAACACCAGGATAGTGGCAATCCTGCAGTGTATCCACCACCACCTGTTTGGAGTTTAGCTAGTATTCAGCAAAATTTTCTGGTCCTCCCTTCTGCCCTGACTCCCAAGTAGCTCCTCTTGTGCTCATGAAAACAGAGCTTTTACTGGGATCAGGGGCCACCAGGCAGACATGTTCTGCCCTCTCTTGCCCATCCATTCTCCCTGACCAGAGTCCAGGAGCCCACATCAGGTCCAGCCTCATCAGTAGCCAGTGCCCAGCCCTGGATCCTGAGGTACACAGACTCAGATCCTGCTATCCCCCAGCTCTCCCTGCTACGTTCATAGGCTGGAAGGTGAGGTCAGAGCCCTGCCTGCTCTCTCTGGCTCTCACTCCAAATCTGGTCCCCATGCTCCCCTGCCACTTGCAGTTAACCTCCAAACCCTACAGGAGACCACAGCTGGCAGTGGTAGTTCACAGCTCTGCACACTTTTCTCTCAGCCCCGGCACCTACCACCACCACACCTCCCCCACCCCACCCTTCTGACCCTTCTGAGTGGTGGCTCAGCAGGAGGATGAGGATCTTTTTATTCTGCTGCAGCTGATCTTTACCACATACCCAGGGCTCACCCAACAATTATTCATCAGTCTGTGGGAATAAGCTGACTCACGAGAGAGGCCTTAGATTTGGTCACACACACACACACACCTTGTGTGTATGGCGCAATTATTCCATGCTCCAGAAACCCAGCTCCTCCTGAGGTGGTCCCTTCTTGCCTTTGCTCACGTAAGTGAGAGCATAGCTCAGTATTTATGTTTATGGGCTTACAAGCTCTGTTTGCTTCCTGTGTCACTGGTACCAGCCTTGCATTCAGGGATCCCAGCTGCTGGCAGTCAGGTCCTCTGCTCCATTTTGCAGCCCCTGGAAAAGATTAAGCTGAGTAGAGTGGTCAGTGTTTGTACCTGAATAGCACTTTTTGAAATGTGTGTGAAGGTTAAACTGACGGTTGTGATGAGGCACAAGGTAGCTGGTATTTTGCTAAGCTTACTATCACAAAGAGAGCTTCTGTTGTGCTGATTTGGGGTTTTCTTTCGTTTTTCTCCTGAAACTGTAGTTTGAAGAGAAACATATTTCGACAAAGGTGATGACAGTACCATTCCTTCTTTTAAGAGCTCACCTGATGATGTTAAGGGATGTGAACTGATTGCTCAAGAGTTTCATTTCTGAGCCTCAAAAACTGACTGATTTGAAATTATTAAAGAAAGCTACAAGTCTCTTTGGCTTGACCCCAAAGCTTTTTATGTGTTGTGAAAAATTCCTACCTCATAGCTTTCAGGGCTATGAAGACACTTCTGCAGTAAATATAGAAACTCACCTGTTGAATTTTTGATGCACCACAATTGATGAGGTGCATCTTCTAAGAGGACAGGATATCATTATAAAAGCCTTCTTTTTCTGAAAATACAAAAAAATTGCCTTCCTTGCTACTAGCTAGAACTGCAAACGACAGAACCCTTAATAAGGAAAAGTCTGTGTTATTGGCTGTCATTGGCATTTGTAGTAAATGGGGGGGTGGAGGTGGTATGTATTGTGTAACTGAACATTAACTTCTTTAAAGAAACTGTATCTGAAGACTTCAAACTTGTGTTAGTAAAAAATTATATCATTTATTGCATGTCTAAAGATGTGTTTGCTCTTCTTATTAGAATTTATACCGAGAACCCACAGCTTTGTAAGGAGTTAGGGCAATGTAGTTGTAAACATTGTACAAGTCCAGGGAGCCTTAGATGTGTTAGTGGTAAGGCACTAGGGCAACATTTTGTTGTGCTTCAAGACTGTAGCAGCAGATTTTGCAGATACAAATGATATGCATCCAGCAAGTAACACGATACAAGAAAAGATTAAGTTCAGTTCTTCCTGCTTGTCCCAATCATTGGAACAGCTGACAGAAGTGAAATATGAGAAAGTTAAGATTAAAAATGGTTTATTGTCCTACAGGAGGAGGCAAGAATCAGTCACTGGTGCCATGAAAAAAAATAACTAGGTAATGGGAACAACTGATAAGGAGCTTGATCTCCTTGGAGGATAGGAATGCTAAGAGATAATAATAACACATACCTTATTGGTAATTTCTCCCACAAGCAGTGGCAAAAGGCAGCAATCCAAGGTACAGCTGCATGGGGGTCAGCTAAAGATTCTGAACAGCATCACTTAGGAAACCAGATATCAACAGAGCATTTTGTCATCAGGATGCCTGAAGGGACATTGCTACTAAGGGAACATGGAATGGCCTTCTGCTTACACACAAGTCATAGCTGATGAAATAGAGAAGCCCTATGAAGTACAGGTGTGATGCCACTAAAGGAAAGGGGGATGTAATTGGGTAGAAGTAAGTGTCTCAGTAGGAATAACACAAAACCACATTGTCAACAACAGGAGTTATCAGCCATAAAAAGGTACACGCTGGGCAGGGTAAAGATGTCCAGCAGGGATCTTGCAAGGAGGAGTTTAGCTTACAGGATGGTAGAGTTTCAAGGTCATTCCTGGCAGGCAGTGTTCATTCAAAGTGGGATTCATTCTGACTAATTATAGCTGTCTTAAAGGTATACAAGTTAAGCTTTCAGTTTTAATTAGGTTAAATATTTTGAATAATTATCTGAATTATTTTCGATTCTACCAAATTAGACTCAGAACTTTAAATGCAAATAATTATTTAAGAGATTACTTCCTTTTACACTAATTGGGTATTTTCATTATATTGCTCAGTATATTATTCAGGAATCTACATTTTGTCTTAACTCAGGTGATTCCTGTCAAAACCATGTTTGGGAACCATGTGTCACAGATGAGCACAAAATACGTACCTATGGAAGTCAACATGTTTTAATAGTATTGGCAGGAAATCACTATAAGCTTTGAATTTCATATTATAAAATTTGATTAAAATATCATATGCAATGTGGTACTATAATTACATTCCTAGTCTGACATATTGTGGTTCTAGTAGTGGTTGAGTTTTTCTTAGTATTAATGAAGGTGAGTGAATTCCAGTATTAAACAGGCTAGGAGCCATTTTCCTATGAAATAGGAAAGTAGATATTCCATTTAAAGTTTTGTCTGGATAATATCAGCAGACTGCTGCAGTTAGGACACATGCAGTGCTGGAGGAAGTCAATATTATTAATGACTGATAACAGCCAGGATCTGTTTAAAGTTGTCTAGTCTTTTTTTTTTTCAAAAAATCTTTTACTATAAAATGCTTTTAGCACTGAAAAGATAAGTCTGTGCATCTGAAAAAATACAAAATTATTTCAAATAGGTACAGCTAAAGAAAAATTAGATGTAGAAAAAATGGATGTAATTAAAACAATTAAAATTCTTTTAGTTAATTAAAATAGGAAAATAATTGAATCTATTAGTCACGATTAAATATGAATTAATACTTGAAACAAATGGAGAGAAAAATTCCATAACAATAAAAATGTTGTCGTAGTCAAAAAGGGCAATGTCAAGTGATAACTGAACAGATAAGTTCACATCCTATCCAAACGTCCCCACAAGTTTTTAAAGACAATAAGGTCAAAGAATGGTGGATGGACTTTTTTTTATGAAAACTCATAAAACATTTTATTTGTTTGTGGTTCTATATTTTTCCTTGCTTGCACTGAAAGCAAGGCTAATTAATTATTTGTGTGATCATGGATTTCAGTGGTATCAGGTATCCTCCAACAGGGTTCTAATAAATCTTCCTATTTCAAATAATTTAAAATTGTTTGTACCATACTTACTCCACTTATCCAAAAACAATTTATTTACATTTTCACACAGTATATTCTATCAATCGCCCACTTATTACTTTGACTAAATATTTACTCCCTTTCAGCACCATCTTTTGCAAAATTACTCTGCCTTTACATAAAACTAGATTAAATTAGACACTTTTTTAATAATAGTTTAAGTTCTTTGCGTTATCAGGCCTTTAACACAAGTGCCTGCTAACCTAAGCTGTACCTCATGGGCCATGCTTCCACTAGGCCAGATGTTTATCCTTTTAAAAATAGCTTTGTGTTAATTCTGCTTCAGGCATTGTGTTGTGGGCTGAAGTCTGTTTCCTTTGGGTGTGCCACGTGAAGCAGACAATTACTAGAGACTTCCCTCTGTAGTCAAAGCCAGACACCTGATTTATATCCCACATATTTTACTGTAACAGAACAAGTTAGTCTACTCTTTGATTTCTCTCAGATGTAGGTTGTGCTCATTGTTTAACATCTAGATAAAAAGTAACTTTTTTTAGTTCATTTCAGAGAGCCTAAATTTCATAAGACTGGGAATGTGGGTATTGCTTTGGTTTATTTGTTGTTAATAAACACCGTTATTACAAGGGACATTCCTAAGGGATTCCTTAGGTTTTGAACAGTATATTACTCTTTGGGACATCAGAGCAATCACAGTGGAAGTTTACTGAAACATTTAACAATTATTATGAATAAAAAGAGACATATGCACACTATTCATTATTTAAAAAGGCAGAAAACAAATCCAAACTGGAGTCACGATTAACAGCTATTATGCCCAGGAAACTTTATTATATGAACATCTGAGTAAACCATAGATACATTTGACAGCTATATTTTTTGATATGTAACTACTGGCAGTAGGGAATCAATAATTTTTGAGACCTTTTTGAATGAAATCGATGTTTTGTCTTTCCTGTAAAGTATGGGTGGGGAGTCCTTTGACATTGGAATTAAAGATTATAAAATCCAAAGGAATATTTCTGAAATTCAAATACCTTTTGAAGGTCTTCTTGCATTCAAATAACAACAGGGTTGAATGGAAGAAGCCGGCTTCTTATTGTGCCATTTCTTCAGCGATTTCACTGTTGGTCTTGCTATAAAAAACACAGCTAGACTGTGTGCTTTAGCAAAAAATAATTAAGTAACTTCCATTAACTCTGTGTGGTATAAGAAATTCTTTTCTTTACTTATTTCTTGGCATAACCTCCAATAATAGATGTCTTCTTTCATATGTAATTGAATTACATTTAGATACAGACATTTAAAAGTAATATAACCTGGATTCAGCAACAGGCTTGACTGCAAGTATTTCATGTTACCCTTGGGAATGTGCTGTCTTGAGTTAGGTTATTTGGCATTCTCCTGTTTCTTTTGTTTTATTGTAGAAACTGCATTTTAAGAAGTAGCAATGTTCCTATGTACCATTTAACCATTCTGGCTTTGCAAAAATGGAAAGAGTTAGCATGAATTTTTAAAAGCAAAGAACCTCAGTAATTATACATTATTTTCAATAAATTATGTTTTTTTGAAATGCTGTAGGCTGTGTAAATTATACATACATTGTAGGCTTAAATTCCAGATTATATGTTATTTATGTGCTACCATGATTCCTCTTTTCTTCTGACAGGAAACTGCCACTAAAGGAGGAAAATGGGAAAGAAGCTTTAAGTCCAGAAACCATAGAAATCAAAGTTGCTAATGACATCATCCAGTCAAAAGAAGATGATAGCAAAGCATAATAAGATAAACCTCAGCTGTCTGGATAATGCATTTGGATTCAAGTAAACCCAAGACCAAAACTTTACAGCTGACCTTAATTTCTTGGGAAACTTAAGCTTGGGGTAGTTAGTACATGTGTACATATGATGAAATGGTTTCTGAAGACAGTACCTTTCTATTTTTTTGTTAATTATTTTAGTATTTAGGTTCGCTGACATGAAGTCCCATGGTATGAATTTGAAGAATCTGTAGAATAAGATCTGTAATTTATTGTATGACAAAGAATGTCTATTTAGAAAAATACTTTACAAAGCATCCCTAACCAGTGCAAGCTACATACATAAAGTGCCATATACTACTGTATTTTTTTCCCTTTATGATAAAGGAAAAAATTAAGTTGCCTTTAAGAAAAAAAGAAAACCAGTCTCAGTATAATGTTTAAGACCTCAGTGCTGGCATACACTTAGTACTCATTCCAGCTGTGTTTATCACTTAAGAAAATTAAAAAGACATTCCAACCTAGAGCCAGCTCTATCTGCAGTTCCACCTGGGTCTTTTGGTATAGTAAAAAGTCAATAAACTCAATGTACAGATTTAAATAAAATTGGCTATATATTTTGTGGCAGTATATTGGCCATATCCTAACTACATGAGTATGACTCTGAGAGGCCCCAGGATTTTCAGTGCTTCACGTTTTCTGAATTAATATTTGGGTGGTTGCATGTAAACTAGAAGGCAGCAAAGGTGTGAAAAGAAGACTAATTTTTTATCATAATCTTGGCTGCAAGTTAAAACTTACACTAAACACAAGCTCAAATTATTTTTCCAATATATTAATACACATGTAGTATTTATTGTTCATTTAGTTCTAACAATTTTTGTCAAGGGATAAAACTGCATTTAATGTAGTAAATGCATTTGCTTAAAAAATGAATACATAGAATATTAAAAAGTTGGCCATATTAAGGTACCACTTTGTCCTTTATGATATCATACCTTTTGTTTCAACAAAAAGCCCCGTCAGAATACACAGAAAGAAGGATTTTGGCTAGATAGGTAAGAACATTTTTAAATTATTAGTTAACATTATCTTGCATTAGAACTAATACATTTTTCTCTGTCAAGCATTCCTTAAGATAATCTTTCTCATTGTCCTAGTTAACATCAGCACTCTGAAATTTGGCTGATTTATTTGATGAAAGATTAATTCTTATTTATTATCTTTGATTTAGTGTTGCCACTAATTGGAGCAACATATTGTATTTTCATGACAACATAGTGTATCCACACCTACAAAACTCTTTAAAGTCTTACTTTGGAAGAAGTAGATAACCCAAATAAAAAAATGCATTGAAAAATTCTACTTGTCAAGAGTAAATTGTACAGTACCTTGCAGATTTTCCAAATCCAAGTCATAACTGAGTTTTAAGTGTACCTTTACTCAGCAAATTACATCCTCTCCATGCTATATCTGAATTTTGCTCATATTTGAAGTCCTTACATTTCGTGATTTCTCACAGTATGTTATTGACTCTTAGTTGATATTTTGTAGTCATTGCAAAGTGGTTGACTTTTGTGCCATGAAGTCAAAAGTGAAATGTAAATGAGCGCCCTTAAATTTGGGGGAAATGGTAGGTTAACCTCCTTGTCAACTCAAGCTTTAGTGCATTTGAAAGAGCTAAGGAGAATATATTTAATTCATAGATCATTCTTACTTTTCAAAACTAAGTCATTTTATGGGTTTTCTTAGAACTTTTCCTCACTTTTCAAAATACCTACAACGAAACAATTAGTTGAGGACAGAGGCATACCATTGGTGTGAGTAGGATAAGAGGTCAAGTTCCCACAAAACCAGAACCAAAGTGCAAAGAACGGGTAAGAAGAGATAGCAATGTGATATGAAAGTCATGAAAGAGAACAATTTAAACTGCTGCAACGAATTCTCTTTAAATGCTAAGGAACTACTTCTGGGTGAAAGAAAGATGAAGATATTCCTTTATGACCTCACACTGTTGCTCCTGTGTACTGAGCAGGCAGTACTATCAAATAGCTGCTCGTCTATTACATTTCTGTCTTGTTTCTTTCTGAGTACGTACATAACAAGCAGGACTGTCCCCTAACCTATAATTAAGAAAACGAGTTGCCTCATTTATATATGTGAATATTATTCCTATCAAATATGTATTTGCAGCTGAGCTTGCTCTCTCTATCAGAATGTGAGGAAGGGACCTGGAAAATTCAAGCAGCTGAGAATAATGCAGTTGAAGTGGCTGGAACATCTGCACTTCACATCACCTCATGCCCAATGTGGGCAGAGCTAACAGTGTCTAGGCTGAGCTGTAGATGTGTTTAAAATATTACTATTTCTTTTTGAGGCTTACACAAAAAGCCTTCATGACCTAACAGCTGTATGTTGGGCGTTTTGGTTTTGTTTGGTTTTTTTTTACCTAATATGCCCTCTAAGTAGAATGTGATGGGATTAGAGGATTTAAGAGGTCTTGTCAGCACATTTATTATTAGTATGCCTGTGATACTCTTTACAAGTAAAATATACTGCAAAATTATTTCAATATTGGAAGCAAAAGCATTTCCTACTGTATTGGATTACAAATCAAAAGCTGTTTCCACAAGTATTTATTTTCTTCCTGCTATTAAGTCTCTTGCTACTTGGACTACGTGAGGGCTGAGAATAAAACAGTTTTGAATTACTGATGGACTGTTCCAAGCATACCCTTTGGTCTGTTGATTAATAGGTTCTCTCTTGTGCTTTGGCTTTATGCTGCGCAGGAGGAAGCCAAAGTGTAATTGTGAAAGAATGCTCAAAAGCACTGATATTTGCAAATATTTCCAAATGAGGGACAGCATGTAGTAATTTGTAAGATATGTGTAGAACTGGAATAACATAATTTCTTTATTTTCTTTTCCTATTCTAGACTAAAAAGAAAGAAACCAAGTATCTGTATAAATGTCACTTTTACTATCTAAAAGTAATTTTAAGTGTTAGTATGAAATGTCAGAAGAGTTGACAGAATATAACTATTTGTAAAAGTATTCTGAATTGTTACACTAACATACTCCAGGGGCAAGGGTGGGAGGGAGAAATTGAAATTATTGACAATATGGAATGTGGCAGTGACAATCTCTCTTCAACAAAAATAAGAAGTAAAATTAAGTAAAATGACTTAGAGCTTCTTGTTATAATTTTGTTTAGTAGACATGCATTCTGGTTTACTACAATGATATCAAAATTTTTAATTCATGTTTTACAATTTAGTATGCAAATGTACTCTGGAATTTAATGGTTTTGTTTCTTTATTTGTTTTTTCAGCTTCTAAGATTTTTTTGTGGTTGCAGAAATATTTGCTGTTCTGGTGTTGCTAATGTCTAATGTGACAATAATTAATTTATTTAGGCCTCAGTCTTGCAAGAAATTTTGTGTGGCTGTACCCACCCCTCATATGGCACCCCACTGACATCAGTGGTGTTGAGCATGAAGATGGATGTACATTCGTAGGACAGCTTGCAGGATTGGGCCTATTTTCTATCTCTTCATAGATATATACAACGTAGTTATATGGTGGCAGTCATCTACAAAGGCTGTTTGACAACAGTCATACAGTGGTATAGTAAATTCCACCTGCTGTCTTCTGCCTCTGCATTGATGTTCATCCAAAAAAGTGGCTTTCTTTTTATGATGGTAATTACTTTGGTTATTTATTTAAGTGCCAATCATCAAACTGTAGTATAATAACCATGCCATTTTTCTGTTTCCTAGACCAGATAATGGAAATGTATTTGTGCCTTTTGATAGCATGCCACTCTGCTTTATTAAAGAAAAATCTTCAATAATTTGCCTACAAAGCCTGTTTAAAATATTTGAATGCTTTATCATTACATACTTTTTTTCTCAAATATGCTCAAATACTCATCTAAAGTAAGCTGGAGATAGTATTCTCAAGTAACATAAATGTTTTGATCAAAATTTGCAAAAATATATTGAGATCACAATTCTAGTGAGGGTCATAAGGGATTTATTGCTGCTGAAAAGATCCTAGTAAATGGAGCACACGGGGGGAGGGGCTGTTGGGGTGTTTTGACCAGTTTAGCAAGTTGAAGAGTCAGGTAGAAAGTTTTCTCAGTTCTATTTAGGTACTTAGACCGAAAACCTTCACAGCTTTTCTCAAATCTGAAAGATGATGTGGAGCATCTTCCCACCATTTTAACTCTGGAGTACAAATGCAGTGAATATTCGTTTCGCAGTCATTTGTGGCCTCACCATCTCTGTGTAAGTTGTCATAGAAAGTAATATCTTTGTAGAGTAAGTGTTGTGTCTGTTGGGTGACATTCACTCCTGATTAAAGGGCCTCCAAAAAGAATAAAAAAAGCTCAAGAGCCCGGTTCCAAACTGATCTACAGAGGGGTGCTGAGAGCACTGCAGGGAGGACCACAGTGGAATCCAGGTCTCACTGGCACAAATTGACAGTGGAGTCTGAATTTCACCCATCCACCTCAGGGAGGCTCTGCATGTCCTTGGCTGATCAAGTTGCTTTTGTGAATCAGACGTCTAGGTGTAAGTGAAACTTAAATATCCTGCCAGGCTTCTGCTAGCACTTTACACAGAGGAGGTTTTCCTATTAGGAGCTTGTACTGATCAGGAAATGCTGCTAAAAAGTCTTTTAACAGGTTTATCCTGTACATTCCTAGATGACCAGAAATAAAATAATTAAAGTATCCCTCTGAATAATTCATTGTGATTGTGATACTTCTTTAGGTAAAGACGAAAACATTCTAAGAAACAATGGTTTTTTTAAATCCCTTTATTTAACTTCAGATATTTATACCGATTAATGCAAAGCTACTATGGTTAAACAAATCATTTTAAAAGGATCCACCGCCTTTTTCATTTTTTTTTCACATCGTTTCCTGGAGTATTGAATCCACTCGACAGCAGTTCTGTATGGTGGGGGGAAACAACTCACTAAGGTTTAAGTGACCTTCAGAATTTCCGCTGGGCATATAAATCTGTTCTTGCATCATTTTATTTGAACTTGAGCTGAAAAGAAGCCTTTCTATTAAAAATTTGGTTTTGGATCAGATTCTGAGAAATCACAGTTTACCAGTCTATCTTTCCTCTTAACAGGCATTGTGGTTCTCATGATGTTTGACTTTCAAACTTATATATTGGTCATTTTTAGCCCAGAGAAATGAAATAAATATTTATTGCCAAATTTGTATTGGCAGCTTTTAAGTCACAGGTGAGATCAGGAGTGTGTGAGATGACCAGATACAGTGCCAACAGAATTCAGGAAAGCCACTGCCAGAGAGAACAAGAGCCAAAGAGTGAGCTGAGAGAGGGCTCAGATACTGTGAGCATCTCTTGTTAGCAGTGATGAGGAAAGTGGGGAGCTAATGAAATGAGAGATTGCTGGAGGCCATTGCCAAAAGGCATGGTACTGCAGGCTGTGAAAAACAGAGGAGGAGCATTAGCCCTGCAGTATCCTTTAACTCTGCTGTGTAAGTAGGCTACGTTTTTAAACCTAAAATGCTGGGTTGGGGGAAAGGAAAACAGACCCTCAGAGTCTCTGTAGATCAGGGACAAATATATAAAGCAGCCAGATCCACCTGGAAGACAGAGAGTAGAGTGGTATAGAGTTCTCACTAAGAATTTTGAACTAGTTATACAAAGTTTAAAAAAAAAAAAAAAAAAAAGAAAAGAAAAAAGCTTTCCTGCTACAATGAACACTCAATATGTATTTGTATGCTGTGTACAGTCTAAGCTGAAGCATACCATATATATTTTTTTTCTTATTCCACACATTCCTAACAGTCCACTTGCAATATATACCAGCTGAATTATATATTGATAACTTAGGTACCACTGGAGCTAGTTTGTTTATTGTTTCAAAATCTTACGTCCCTAAGAAATGCTATGTATATATATATCTCTCTCTATACTGTAAAAAGAAGTAATATTGCAGATGCTGGTTTTGTATTTATGAAAGACATTGAAGGTATGGCTTAAAGTATATCAACTATTTGTCACTCTTCACCATTTGTATATTAATAGTAAAGATACTTTTACTTTAATGAAGTGTTGTAGTTACATTTATTTTTGCTAAGTGTCTTTCTGTCAAGGATGTCTGCTTCATTAGGGATCTTATGCCAAAAAGATACATATCAATTATTTTTTCCCTCCATTATTTGGTGCTGAATAATGCTCAAGCAGCCGTGCAATTTATTATGCTCTTTTCTGTCAAAACACATCACTGCTGTTAAAAAGTACTATTGTAGCATCTTGAGTTTCCAGCTGAGCTTGAGGCCAATTATGATCAGCCCCCTAAATGTTAGTGTTGAAAAGTAGTCTTTTTTTTCCAAAGAATAATAATGCAACATTTTAAAATGTTTTAAATTTGTACACCAGCAAAAGATGTTATCAGCAGAAAGTAGCCTGTTTTGCCAAACTTTGAGCCTTCCAAATGTCTTGTAACCATGTTAGCACCACCAGGAACTGGTCTAAAAGGCCAGAGAACCTTCAATGAAATGGGCTTTTACTTCAGTTCTGGTTTAAATTCTGCTGAGATGGAGGGTGGGCAAAGCACACCCCAGACAACACAGCTAAGTCACTTCCATGAAATGTGAGAGGAACATCTCTGATCTCTTATTGCCACTAGTAAAATGAAGCTTCCTATGCTGCTCAATTCCCGTGGAAACTTGCTAGATTGTGTTTTCGTGCCCAAGCACCAGCTTTCTGAGTTACACCAAAGCTCTAACAAACCACACCAGCCAAAGAATGGAGTAGATGTACTGAGAAAAAACATAATGTTTCACCCAACTAAGTCTTCTCAGCTATATCTTCTTCTTTCCACAAATCCTTAAGCTCTGATCCTGCAGATGACTCAGACATGGTTTTCCCTTAAATGTCAGTGGCAGCATCAACAATTAGCGAAAAGGTTTCCTTGTACTGAAAAACTGAGCCTGAGGGAACTGTTTCGGTTTCCTGACAACATCAGTGCACCACTGAGTTTTTCATTTAGACACATTTCTTGCTCAAAAAAAAAGCCAGACTTCATCAGGTGATGCATAAGTCTATATCAGATATCTCAAGAGTCAATCAGTTCAGTGCACTGGCCACAAAATAGGCCTCCCTTTAATTTACAGGTGAGCAATAAATACAACTTTTATGAATTACCAGTCACATAAAGACAATGTATGATATCTTCAGAAACAGACTCAACTTTTAAAAATTCAGCATTTCCCCTATATGTCATGCTCTGATATATTTCAGATATGTTACTTAAAACAGAATATATATATTTTTTTTCAGATAACTAGATAAGAACAAGTTATTTACCTGTGTCTTTGCTAAATTAGACATAGATGACATTACAGCAAAAAAATAAACAAAACAAAAAATATGTCACTTAAAACTCATATCCTTGGCAAAAGATAAATAACTTTCTCATTTGGGCCCAAGCAGATCCTGATAAACTATGTTTGTAGGCTCATTCCTATGTGGAAAATGCTTATGTTTGGAATTGTGGATTAAGCTTCATTGGTGATCTATTATTTACTAAAAAAAACCAAACAACCCTCCAATCTGAGTATCATACTTAAATTCCTGTAAAAATCTTTTAAGTAGCAAAAAGAGGAACCTCTCTTTCATTCAGATTAAACAAAGCAAGAAATATGTCCAAAGTCAGTACCAATATAAGGCATTGTCAATGGTGTTGCTAGAAAAGCAGAATGAACCCTATGTGGCAGCAGGTTCATGAGGTCAGGCAATAAATCTCTAAAATTCATTGAGGCACTCTGATGATAAGGTGAACAAAAAAAAATTTTAATTAAAAATAAAAGCTTTTTTCTGCAAAGGAAATGCCATCTTCTAGGACTAAACCAGTGAGGAACAAATTATATCTTACTATCTTTAAATTAAAAAAGGAGTTTCATTGTCTTAGTACATGACATGACAAACTAATTTTACTTTGGCACTTATTTTTATTGCAGAGCAGGGAAAAAAGTAATCATCCTCTTCTGTGTGAAGGACAAAATTATCTTTAACCGCAAAAAAATAGCAAGATGCTGTGTACTGCTATGACATTTGCCAAAGCAATAAGAAGTAAACATTATGATTTTTTTTTCAAGAATTGCTTTTAAATGGATTTGCAAACTACACATATCTTTAAAAATAAAAGAATTTTGAGAATGTAATAACTCCTTGCACATAGTGTATTGCAAGTTTAATTGAAAGGGCATTTGCAATAAAATTCAAACTACTGTGTGATAAGTAGGGCAGAATGGAAGTGTGATGTATATTAGAGGGTTCCTATGAAAAGCTTTTCATTATAGACAAGATTTTTTAATGAGGCCGTTCCTTAATGGGACACAAGTGTTAATTGTTGCACTGGAGTAATGGTTCTGTCCTTCTTGGTATTCATGACATGCCTGACTGCAGCTTTTTGTTCTAGCCTTCTATGTATAAAGTATACATTCAGTAGGAAGTAGTATCTTTTGAAAAAAAACTAAAGACATTTGGAATGTAAAATACAATTTTTGCTTCTGTGAGTAAAGGAAAACAAATAAGCACTACATACATAATCTGGTGATATAATAGACAGTTATGGTATCACTGCCATGTACACTGACACTTTTATTCTTCACCAAGGCAACACAAGCTCCTCAAGCTGAAACACCTTATGGCCGTCTGAAGGATCCACAGTGTTCTCAGGCTGAAGGATGAGGACTTGAACATGCTGCACACATGACCAAGGAAAATGTTTCATTTTTTTTCTGTGATTTTTACTTCAGCATTAGTCCAGGATTTCTGAAAATACACTCTCTGTCTGCTGCATAAGTATGAGAGGGAAACAGTAATCAAGTGGTGTAAGAATGATTGAAGCCATTCTGTCCATTACGGATGAATTTACTGCTGACTCAAGTAAGTAAAAAAAAAAAACAGCAACCCAACAAAAAAAAACCCAGACCCAAGAAAGAGAACCAAAAACCCAAAACAACTGAAAGTGTTTGATTTCTCCAATGCTATTGAAAGATAGCTAGTGCCAAGGTGCCATGAGCACTGGCAGCTCCTGGGGCCAGAGTGCTGGGGGATCAATGTAGGGTCTGGATGGGCTTGGCAGCCGGGATCCATCCCACCCCCCCTAGCCTGGTAGCACAGTGGCCCATGGGGCAGCTAGGGCAGGGTCAGCCCCAGTGAGCCCATGATGGCGATGGAGGGCCAAAGTCAATCTGGGAAGTTAGGATGAACTTAGTTTGTGGGTGGAGCTGAGATGGGAAGAGGTCCACCTGAGCTACTGCTAGGGCAGAGGCTGATGTGTGGTCCTGGTCTGTGGGCAGAGTCAGAGGAGCTTCAAGGCATGGGCACGAACAGTCAGGGCTGCCAGGATTCAGGCAGTCAGAGAGAAAAGTACATAGAGAAATAGAAAATGTATATGTTCCCAGCCTTGTTTAAAGGTTTAGAAGTTACAAAAACGAACAAACGTTACAAAAACGAACAAACAAAACAAACAAACAAAAAAACCCAGAAAACCCCAAACCCACAAAACATTTCAGAGATGGAAATTGTATAACTGCTCATCATCAGCATACTAAAGCAGTAAGATGTTGATCACTCAGGCGACTCATGTTAAGCATGTTTCTCAGCTGAGAAAAGTGTAGTACCAGAAGTAGACTAAGAGTAGCCTTTGTAATTTGATTTTGTTGTATTTTGGGTGAGATTCTTGGGAGATAAGGTCCTTGTATTTCATAATTTGCCTTAAGAGAGAGAGCAGAAGACTGACAGAGAAAAGTTCTGAAGCACTGGTCGGAGGATCCAGTTTCCATATTGAGTGCTGGTTGTATGGACTGAACAAGTCAATTGCCAGGAGAGAGTAATGTTTCCTTTACTCTCCTTGTCTATTTTGTGCCAAAGATTTATGGACCCATTTGTCTTACTGACTTCAGTGAGAACACTTGCAATAAATATAAGAAAAAGCGTAAATTGTTTGCAAGATTTAAACCTTAGATAAAAAGTGGGGGTTGTTTGGTTTTGTGGCAGAGAAATCTTTTTGCAGCTGCTTCATGCAGTGTTAGTGTGCTTGTGTTTTAATGTATTAGGCCATTCAGTTCTTGCAACACAAATATTACCAATCACTGGTTTGGTACATGAGCTGTTAACTTTAGTTGAGCATGAGGGTGATAGCCAAATCCTGGGCTGTGTTCTCCATATGACAATCCACTGGCGAGCTAGACAGAGTAAACAAGTTATCCATAGTCATGATATTGTTAGCTGTAACCCATAGAATACTGAATTATTTATCAAATTATGAAAAAATGAATATCTATGCTTAGATTCAAAAACTTAGTTTGTCTTGGCAGATTATGCTGTCTGTAAGACATATTGCTCTCAAGCACAACCAGTTCCTTCTGTGTGAAAGGGCAATCATTAATTAGCCCATAGTTCAGAAAACAGAGACAATTTCTTCCCTCTGCTAGAACATCCAAATTTCCCTAAAATTACTTAAGTAACGTAACAGACAACAAAGGAAACACCAAGTTAGTAGCAATATTACCCAAAATGTCTTTCTTCAGAAAGTTCTTAACTATCTGCAACTGCATAATTAACCTCTTCTAGGGCATATGTTTCTTTTTTTTTTAGTAGGCCTTTTTAGGGGCAGGACTGTAACTTGAAAGGGATTAAACAAGTGCAGGTGAGGTGTGGCCATTTTGCAAATGGCTGGTGCTTGCATCTTCTCTCTTTCCTGGAGGTAAGTTTATTTAGGTGTTTTTATATCTTTTTTTTCCCTTGTTTCTAAGACAAGAAATTATTGGTAGAAGAACTGTAACAGACAACCTTGTTTCTTCTAAAAGAACAGGCTTTGTTGTTTAAATACTGCAGCTTGTATTGCTGCAGAATTAAAAGCTCAGAGCAAACTCAGGTGGTGTGAGAGCAGAACTACAGTCAAAACCAGTTAAGAATCAAAAAAGAGAATGCAGAAGAGAGGAAGTTGACAGAATAAATCAATAGGAAATCTTTACTGGGATCAAGAATTATGGGTTTAATAATTTTTTATTGCATTTTATTCTGAAGAGGAGTAGGAAGAGTGAGGTGATCAGCAGAAAGACTTTAGTAAAATAGTGTGAAGTTAGGCAAAGATGAGTTAGAAGTTTAGGGAGAGTAATAAGAATGAAAGTGTAGAAGTTTAAGTGAAGCAAAAAAAAAAGGACTTTGCATGAAGAGAACAGTTTAATAGAGGGTTTAATAAAACATTAATCAACAAGAGAAAGACAGAGGGAGATCTACTGTGCTGACCTGGAAGAGAGTGAAATATTAGATGAACACCACAAAAAACTTTAACTGGTAGTGCTGATGTGTTTGGGGGTGGGCAGATGTTCATGTAAATAATTATTTTTCAACAATGTATAGAATTTCTGATCTGATACTTTTCACTGATAACCGTGATTAGTGACTAGAGGAGGTTTATCCTAATTCTTCGTAACTGTTTGGGTATATCTTGTCACTCTATTGCCAATCTTGAATGGGAACAGGAGTCTTTCATATAGTGGTTTTACTTCCTGCTTTGCTGTTATGGTCTTCTGAGGGTGCATATAACGGTAGCTATCTGAAATTCTTAGTGAAATCCTAGTTCTGCCTTGCTTTGGTATTCTAGTGAAAACTGACAGGCCTGCAGCATGATTTATTAAAAACAAATTTCAGCTAAGAGGCAGAGGTGGGTAAACCCTGTGTTCTTTCCTTTTCTGTTCTTCAGTCTTGATTAACTGTGAAGCCACTGAAAGGTATAATTGACAAATTCTACTATTGCAAGCTGGCTTTTGTGCAGTTCTTTGGTTTTGGTGGGTTTTTTGTTTATTTGTTTTGAGGTTTGTTTGTTTTGCTTTTTATAATGTATTCTTTCAATATTCTGACCTGCATAATGAGGGCTTATTCCTATGTTACTGAACATGGGACTGTAACTGAATAATTTTCTTTTTTCTGCAAATTTGTTCCCTTCCTCTCAGACTGTTTCTCTAGTTTTAATGACAATCATGTAGCATCTAGGTATGTCACAAAACCCTGCCTGAGGTGAAATTCTTGCAGAGTTCAGAAAAATTACATTTCCTGAATCTTGAATTTTATGGAAGTTTTTCAGAGTAACCCTAGAGATAGATTCAGATCAATTTTTGTAACTGATATTTATTCCACTACACAAGTTTTCCTCTGTCAAACTTGAATTTTATAAAAAGCAAACATGAGAAGCATACTGCTTCTTCTTTTTGCCTCTCTCTGTGCACAGACTCTTCCTTGGGGCCTTGAACCATCTATGGACCTATTAATTCATGACACTACTGTGTAACTTCCAATTCTTACCATGCCTGTGGTCCGAACAGCTCCATGGCTTCGACTTCTAAAATGTGTCAAGCATACAGATTTTGTTTGAAATTGTATTTTTACTTCAGTCATTTAGCTGAGAAAGTAGGCTGATCATAGCAGTGTGCTGGACAACAGAGCATATGCATCGTTGGGAGATTACTTTTTTTCTGAGCAATTGCTACCTCAGAGAGATGTGTCCTTTTAGTCGAGTGGGCTAGGAGAGGACTTAATGGTGGGTTGCCAGGCTGGGTAAACGTTTCCTCAATTTTTGTTTCTATGGAAGCAGTTTAAGACTATGAGAAGTACATACACACGTTGTCTAAGGGTACAGGCACAGTGTCTAGCTGTGATAGGTTAGGTGAAGAATCTCTTATACTCCCTCTATTTGCAACGAATTTTGACTGGGTGGAATTGTACTGTATCGTAGCTAGGCAGCAGAAAGCTACCTGAGTACATTTTGAGTTTCTCTAATAATATGGATTAGGCCTCTAATACACAGGGGGCTACTACTGAGATTGTAGGAAGCCATAATGAAGGGGTTAAATGATTTAATTTGACTTACCATTTCTCCTGGGACAAACTTATCTACTGGAATAGGAATGATTTATTTTTACATTGATTTCTATTTACTTGGCTCTTCCTAGACCTGCTTACAGAATCTTTACTACAGTAAAATAACAGGTCTCTATGTGGACCTCATTTATGGACCTTTGATAAATTGTACACTTCCTTTTTTTAACCATCATCCATATCATGTGAGTGCAAATTAGGCTGTCATTTTCTAGAAACAAAATGGGTTGTGAATATCTCCCAATACCCTAAAAAAATTGCAGTAGGTAATACTTTTACAATGATAGTTGAAGTTGCTGCCTCCTTATAGCAAGAGTATTTAGAAAAAAATCCAGTGTACTTGAAAATGAAAAATATTCTCTAAAAACTAGTTCCAACTAACATTAATTTCTGTCCTGTGTCTTATTCATGACCAAATTGGTCACTGTTTATTTGCCTGCTACTCTGAGTCTGCTAACAAGAGATTGTCAGTCTCATGGGTAGTTGCTAGCATGTGCTAATCAGAAATACTTTAGAATATAGCAACAATATATAGTGACATTTACAGTCTTTTCTCCTTACTGCCTTTTTGCCACTGCAGTAGTATGCAAGGTGCCGTAACATTATGCTGTATTTAAAACTGCAAGGAAGGATAATTGTCTTTAAAAGATATTTCAGCTTGTGAATGAAGATATACTGTGTATCTGGTTTTCACATGTTACTTTAGTTGAGCTCAAAATATAATAGCAGTATAATTTAAGTTTTTATTATATCTGAATTGGGATAGGTGCAGAATACTTACACATAGCCTCTGGCCTTTTGTATTTTTATGTTCCACTACATGTTATTCTATCGTAGTATGAAGCAACAGAATTTTCTGAAAGCAAAGGTTTTCATCTTGTTATATGCAGATAGATAGACATGGATTGTTTGTTTCAGGTTTTTTTCTTAACAATTCAATTTCTTCAATGAGAAAATTCTGTACTTGCACATGAATTAAAATAGATTCCTGAAGTGCTACAAAATGTTTCAGAAATAAACATCATAATTGCTTCCTTTTCATGACAATATTGTACCAGCTTGACTCCTTTTGCCAGCCAGCCTCCTCAGACCATCCAGAACTGCCAAAACATCTGAGATAATACACATTCAATTACAGTATTATAAAAATGAACCATCTGTGCTAAGGTTTTCAGTGTTCCGCAAGAATGAAAATAGGAATGTGCAAAATCCCAGAAAGCCTGTTATAAGTCCTGACATGACACAAGTGAATTAAGTCAGTCCCTAGTATTGTTGAGTAGCCATCATAGATTTTACTGCCTACAATTAAGACCGAAATTAAAGAGGCTATGTTGGTTATACCGAGGAAACAACTGAGAGTGAAGGGAAGTAAAGTCCTACAGTGCATTCAAGGAATAGTAGTAATTTTATCAAAGATGCTTTTTTCAACTGGAACCAAATTAAATCCACATTTAAGTAGTCTGGAAGTAGGCTTTCTTTCTATTATGCAGTACTCCACAGGCATAGGTGGGATAATGGACACTCTTCACTATCAATATTTATTTACCATAGATATTTTCTCTTACGTCTTGCACTTAACTTCAGCAGATCTGTCTTTATACAGGTATAAAACATTCCTTATAATGTAGTCTGTCTGAGGTTTCTCTCACATTGATAGGAAGGCAGTTACGTGCAGAAGATGAAGTGCTGTATGCCCCACAGTTGGTGCTTTATATTTATTAATGGCCTACAAATAGGTCTACCTCTGAGTGCAGCTCTTGCCTAAGATGTTTATGTACCTATATTTTGAAATGTGTGCTGTATTTGCTAAGCTAAAATAAATTTAGTAATATGCAAGAGTTAACATATAGAAAGTGTGCTAAATTAAGCATTTAGGCTTGTTTTTGTATGTTCACCAGAATTATTTTAACCTTTTTTTTAAAGATAATTAACATCCTCCACTTGTGCAGCAGCAGGGAGGGAGTGAATAAGAGGCAGCAGTAAAGTTTTCACTACCTAGTTAGTTGTTATCCTAATGACATTCCCACTGACTTAAATAGAAATGCAGTATATATAAAACATTAGCTAGAAATACAAAAAAGTTTCAGTTACATGCCTACTATGTTATGTAAAGTGTGGAGCAAGAAGGCAGAAAGAAAAGCGGGATAGTGGGCTGCTGGAAAGAGAGTTGTTTGATAAGACTCAAGTTTTTAGGTTGTTTTGATTTTTTTTTTTTCTTTTTTTTCCCAGTCCCAAGTAACCTCTTCTTCTGTGATCTAACATTAGCCCATGTCAGGATTTATACACTTGGTATGTAATTTCATATGTTAGTGAAAAGAGGATAATGAGATGCCACAGGCATTAGATCCGTCCCTCTTTGTATGGATGAGAGGACTCTAGACAGAGAGCCAGAGTGCCCCAGCCATTCTCACTGAGCTTTGTTTTGTTGGGAACACAACTATCTCCAGATCCATCTGGATGCTACAAGACAATAAACAAGAATTCCCTCTCTTCTCACCCATTTCTTCAGCACAGCTGCTGCAGGAACTCTGTAGAGTACTAAGGTAAGTTCTTTGTATTTGTCATGTTACAGAGAAGGTGGTTGATAATAGCTTCACACTATCTTGTGATATCGTCTCTGAGCCAGAAAGACCCAACCTCTGAAAAGACTGAAGAATAGTACAGACTGAAACTGAAACAGCTGCTCCCCAGCATGCTGGGCATTTAAGACATACGTTCATCTTTACACTGGGTACATTTAAAGCTGGAGAACTGTGAACCCTGCATGCCAGATTTTTGCTCTCAATCTGTCTCAAGGGAAAGCTTTCATCCATTCCCACTGGTGATTTCAACTTCTGAAAGGGTAGCTAAATGTTTGGAGTAGAAAAGTCTGGTTTATGCCCTAAACAGTTGCTGGTGTGTGCTAATGTAGTCCTACTCAAGTCAATCTAGATCCAGCTGAGTGCCTGCAAAAGGGTCAGGCCTTTGCAAATCTTAATAGAGGTCTTCTGCTCTTCTGTCACAATATTTCATACCTAACTTAGTTACTGATGTTTCCCTACTATAGAGAACATAATGTGATTTTTTTCATAGCTGACAAAGTATCATGCATGAAAATACAACTATGGTGGTCCTGAAGCACAAACATCTTAAACTGGCTTAGTATTAGAAAAGACCAGTTAATAATAACTTTTACTTAATAGGACCTAAAAGATACAGGAGAGAAAGCGAAAAACTAGTATATTTGTAAGTGATATGTTGATTCTACCATGTTAAAGAACAAGGATTATGAAAAAAATTATAATTCCTCACTGCTGTGAGACTGGACGTCTAAACAGGCATAGTTCTGGATAAAGATTTAGAACCTTTAGTTCTATCTATCTATCTGTCTATCTATCTGTCTATCTACCTATCTATAAGTTTAAGGCAGTTTATTTAATCCTCAGTTCGCTAAAAACCACACAGTTATTTGTTGTTTCTTTTCTTGATGTCTTATCCTGTCCCTTGCCTGTTGTATCTAATAAGATTGCAGCTTTGGACTTTCCAGTTCTTATATGGCTATGCATAGAACGTAACACAAAGGGGCATACGGTTCATTTGAGCTACCACACTATAGTTTAATATAATAAAACAAGATGCATGTACTTACAAGTTATTGTTATGGACAAGAAAGCGTGCACCATATACAAGAAAGGGCGAACAAAGAATTTACTTTTAACCTAACAAAAAAATTATAAGAGCTTATCACAATATTGCAGTTGTTACTAGTCCAGCAGTACACAGTCCAGATTAGAACAGAAAAACCTAATTGATGATGTTACCATTAAAATTATTAAGTAAGGCAATTTTTTTTTGCTGTTAGGCTTGCCCATTCAGTAACTAGCTCAGCCCAGCTGAGGCCAAGGGCACACCTTGAGATCTGGTCTATGACCAAGTGAAGACAAAGTCTGTGGAATTTCACAACAAATGACAAAATTAAATTTATCTGGCTCAGGTGTGAAGAGTGTTCCTGTCTATAACCAGGAGGGTATAACCATTGTTGCTGTTGGTTTTAAATTGAATTGACTGACTCTTCTTTCCTATTTACAAAAATACTATTGTAACAGGCACACCCACACACTGATGCTGACTTAGGAAGCTTTCAGAATGAGGCAATGAGCCTTAATAGAAAGATGTTTTGAAAGGTGATTGAATCGGCAGTGTGACCTTGAGGTTTTCAGCATCGTATATCAATATGCAATGGTTAATATTAGGCTATGAATCTGCATGCAAATCAAACTTTGGCTAATAGGTCAGGATAATCATGTACATTTCTTACATTTAGATGTATATTCTTTGCTGAAATGAGGTTGAATGCTGAGTCAAAGCTTCAGCATTATAAAATTCACACATTATGTTATGATAGTAAGTGCTGAGCTGAGCTGGTTACAAAGTTACTGTTTATTTAAAGGAGAGTTTAAGGAGATGGAAACTGATACTCCGTTAAATCATACCAGTTCTTTTTAGGTCTAATCAAGCAGTGCTAATATAATGAGTGATAACTATAAGTGTTATAATTAGTCCTCATTCTTTCTTAGGCAGTGTTTTGTTTTGCTTGTGTACTCCTATTTACATTTAAGAAACTATTGTTATTTTTTTTTATGTCTGTTAATATACAAAAATTATTTTAAATTATCTTTATTATTGTCCTGTTCCATAATGGATGATCTTGCTAAGATACTAGGACTTTATTGTATGAAATACAGGATGTTTTGCTTATATCATCTGAAATGGAAACCTAAACTATATATTTTTTTAAGGTTTTGCATGGTAACCGTAGTTGAGTTGTAGGTATTGGCCCCTCTTGTGCTAGTTTTGGCTAAGACAACATTAGTTTACTTCACGGTAGCTAGCATAGGGCTATGTGTTGCATTTGTACTGAGAAAAATGTTGGTAACACAGGGATGTTTTCATTACAGCTGAGCAGTGCTTGCACAGAGCCAAGGCCTTTTCTGCTTCTCACCCTGCTCTGCCAACGAGTAGGCTGGGGATGCACAAGAAGTTGGGACGGGACAGCTGACCCCAACTGACCAAAGGGATATTCCATACCATTTGATGTTATGCTCAGCAATTAAAACTGAGGGAAGAAAGAGGAAGGGGAGGGGCATGCTCATCTTCCCAAGTAATCATTGTGTGTGATGGAGCCCTGATTCTGCTCCCATCCCACTGGTGGTGAGTGGCTGTGTGGTGTTTTATTGCTGACTGGGGTTAAGCCACAACCCCTCTCCATTTTCTTCTGTGTGAATAACTAATACTTTGTTACAATACAAACTGTGGTACAGAAGAAATCACATTAAGCATTTGCAGTGACTTGGTTCTGTTCATTAACCAGATGACTGAATTTCAATTCCCTTTCCAGCTGCAAAAGAAAATGCATACTAAACTCTTGTTTATACTTCTGTCTTTGAAATTGATTAACTCCTCAGATACGAAGTCAACCTGAACTAAAAATTTTAGGCATGGAAGGGCATTTTTGGGTACTTTTGAGTGTGCCGTTTCTGGATATGTTACTATGTTTTTCATACATGAGAAGAACAATTTCCTTCTCTCTGAACGTCATTTTTCATTTCTTCTCCTCGTGAAGAAAAGAGAGAGGGGAAAAAAGACTGTCTCTGTATTGCTCCCCCACAGTAGTAAGGTCGACCGCAGAGAAGTACAATGAAGGAGCAGGCAAGGGTGCTGCTAGGGGAAGAGGCAGGCACTTAAGCCAGTGCTGCTACTGTAAGAATTTTCAGGCATTGTCAGCATCCTCACTTTTCAAAGAGAGGATTCTCGGTGGGCAGCCTAAAGCTTAATGTTTAAAGCATTCCCAAGAATATTTCAGTTTTGGAGAAATCATTTGTGCATATATACTTATAGACATGCAATTTGTCTCTACCCACTTAAAATTCTGACTTTGTGGTGGGACCCTTGGTTAAGATGACATAGATCCTAGTTCATCAAGGTAGAGAAGAGAATGGCAGGAGAATCTACAGGGGGTTTATTGCATATTTTGTTACCCTCTTGGCATGAATAACCTATTTTCCAGCTAGCACTCTCTCTGTAAATTAGTCTCTGTTTACTTCAAGGAAAACAGTATGTTCAAAGTCAATCATCTATAAAATTCAGCGTAAACTCGATTGCACAGAAATTTTTCCACACTTCATGTTGTTATTGTGTAATTAGAAGTAATACACTACTGAAATTTCTACAACATAGTGGTATATTTCTCATCTTTAATATATGGGAACATTGTTATTTTCCCCCAGGCATTCAGTCTCCCTTTTCTATAATTTTGATCTGTTTCATTCATATTTTTATTTTTTATTTTTAACATTGGTGGAGTAGATATACATTTTGAGGACATGCCTATGAGACACAACGTGTTAGCTCTGAATTCAATATGATTTCCCCTTGTCCTTACATTTGCTATCTCCACAGGTAGAAATTATATAGATGATAGAAATGTGATACTTTGGTGTTTAGATTTCAAAACACCCAGTTTGAAAGCTGTCTGGAATCTGCCTTTAAAAGCAGGCAAGGAAGGGCCTCCGAAAAAGTGTTTGTCTTCTCCATATCAGTTTGCAGTTCTACACTAAATGAAGTGTGTTATTCTACACAGTAACCTTGAGTCACTTATAAGATTTTATTGACAACTGCAGCCCTTTGCCAAATCTCTCTTTATTTTTACACAACTTCTGGCTGTCCTTGTTAGAATACATTAGTGTCAAACTGAGGAATGTTGATTAGAAAAGACAAGTCATGTACCATTCACAGGCATGCTATCACAGTTACATTTAAATGAAGGTATAATATCTTTTGGCTCTGTGGAGCAGATATAATTTTAGATGCCTTCTCTTCTCCTTCCCTTTTCCCCTCACTCTCTTCTTTGATAGGCAATACTTTGTTCAACCAGAGGTAACAGTGAAAATTAAATATCAGCCAAGGTTAAAAATAAATAAGCTGCAAATCTAGGCTTGGACTCAAATCAGGACAGCAAAGACGAATAGACTTCTGGAAATGTGCAGTGACCGAGACTTAAGATCTCTGTGAATAATTCTTAAAGGAGAAGAACTAGAAGGTTGTGCCTAAACAAAGGCCCAAGCCTGGATGTCAGAGAGTTGTACCTGAAAGGTTTTCTCCATGGAACAGTCTGCTACTTTTCTGACTTCAGATTTTATCAGGACTGGGTGATTTGTCTCCATTTTAACACTTTACTAAGACTGTTCCACAAACACATCTGTTGGAGAGTGTGTTTGTGTGTTTACATATGTATATGTACATACATGCACATATATACATTTGATTTTACAGTGCCCCTAATCCTACAATAGCAGTGCGTTAAGCCTGAAAAAAACCCCCAAACCCAACCAGCAAAACTCTCAATGAACAAGACCTAGAGTAAAAGAACAATCACAATCTTTTGCTATCTGTCACACATTTTTATTACGTTTTACTTCTAGATAAAACAAATTATACTGTAGTTAAAGGTGAGTGTGGACATTCTCATTTACATAATTTATAAAATCTTGAGGTGAATGACCAGTAGTGAAAGCCTTTAGAAATTTGTGTAGCTGAAGCTTGCTTTGTAGGTGTCATGTACTCTGAATGTTGAAGGAAAGCATAGCTTGTCATGAAAACTGTCTTAGATGAAACTTGCAAAAACACAATTTCCTGAGTGAAAAGGGAACTAAACAAAACAAAAATCCATGCAATATATGTAAACAGTAATTTGCAGTACTTTTATCATGCAGGAGGTATAAAACTAGTGACAGTAATCTAAATTCATGGAATAGGCAGAAAAAGATGAGAGGCATCACACTAATTATAATTCTGTTATAATTCTGGACTAAAAGTCGGAGTTGTAGGAAAGTTGGTTCCTTGCTATCTGTTGCTTCATGGAGACTTCATTGAAGGCTACATGAAAACTGACAGAACCGAGTCTACATAATCACAGTATTGGATATGGGCTTGTTATTGTAATACTGCTGAAACGGCAGTAGGTGATTCTCTCTCTCCAATATTAATTGGACAATAGATTGCAAAAAATGCTGCCAGAAAAATTATCAGGAAAAAACCCCAAAAATATTAATGTTATAAGTATTAAGAAATGGTTGCAGTAACAAAGATCCAGGATTGTATAATAACAATAATCTCATGTTTAAAAAAATTGGTAGAATAACAGGAATTCAAATTTGTGGATGTCATCCAATGAATGCTAGTATATGCAACTTCTTCCTCCTGTCCTGCAGAAGCTTGTGATGGTAAATATTCTTGGGCTGAAAACCTCAAAAAGTAGATTTTGCAGTTCATTGTGTTTTGTGAAGGAATTCCACTTAGTTCCTTTCACAGTCACATTTTCTTTTTCCTTTTATAAATACACCTGTTGGAATGATATATCTTGTGTGGATAATATTAGTAATAAGTTAAGTGCTCCATATCAAGTCGTCCACTCTTTCTGATATTGATTGAATTCTGAAGTTTAGAGGCCTTCCAGCAGTTACACTTTTGTGTTGTTCTGCTGTATGGAATAGCTTAGCACAACAGAAACTGTGCTTCTGAAAAACTCACCTGCAGGTATTGATATAGCTTTTTAGCTTTTCACTTTTTTTGGTTTTTTTTAAATAGCTTTCTGAGAGGATACAGGATTCTATTGAAAATTCATACAGCTGTAAACGATTGAGCATCATCTGTACAATAGTAAAGAGCCCATTTACAGAATCACAGAACAGTTGAGGTTAAAAGGTACTTCTGGAAGGCATCTGGTCCAACCCACTTGTTCAAGCAGTGTCACCTAAAAGTACCATGCCCAGGGCCACATCCATATGGCTTTTGAATATCTTCAAGGGAGGAGAATTCACAATCACTGTGTCAGTGCTCGGTCATCCTCACAATGAAAGAAGTGTTTCTGCATGTTCAGACAGACCCTCCTGTGTTTCAATTTATGCCAACTGCACCACTGAAAAGAGCTTGGCTCCATTCTCTCTAAACCCTTCCTTCAGGTATTTATATATACATTGATAGAACCCCTCTGAGCCTTCTCTTCCCCAGGCTGAACAGTCCCAGATCTCCTGGTCTTTCTTCTTGGGAGACTTGACTCTAGTTCCTTAATCACCTTCATTGGACTTTCTCTAGTTTATGCACATTTCTTTCACAGTGGGGAGCTGAAACTGTACTCCAGGTGTGGCTTCAGCAATGCTGAATAGAGGGAAAAGGATCTCTTCCCTCCGCCTTTTGGCAATGTTTTGTCTTACGCAACCTAGAATCCCATTAGCCTTGTTTGCTTCAGGGGCACATTTTTAATTCATGTAAATGCCTTCCATGCCTTCTTGCTAGCTGCATATTCCACAAGGAAAGAAAAAAACTGCTGGTTTTCTTACCTCTGAAAAATCAAAAGATATCTCAAAAATGATAAAGCTTTAACCTTTACGCAGACAAGACAGAAACCAAAGATAAAATTTTGAAGATGTTCACTTCACTTTTTTCTATGAATAGATGGTATATTACTACCAATACAATTATTAGAACTCAATGAAAATTGTTCAAATTATGAGAAATGTTTGGTTCATTTAAAACAAAAATAGGGATAACATAACCAGATCCTAAAAATATTCTGTGAAATTGGTTCAGAAATGCCTTTGTTTTGGTAACTTTGCTCTTGAAAATTCGTGTTTATAGGCTTGTTGCAACCTTTGCCGTGTATAATGTAATACGCTTATTTTGTAATGTGTATAGTGTAATGTAACATGTATAACATTTATAGGGCTATTGTAACATTTGCCAGAAAATTAAATGTGGAAACAGGAAAATAAGAGAAAATTGCATTAATCTAATGGCAAAACAGACAACAGTGGGCTTTGAAACCAGTCTGTGCCAATGATGTCTCGCTGCTGAACTTTCCAGAATAATTCAGACAAAACTTTTCAGGAGCATCTCAGTTGTATGTGAGATGTTTTATTGCTACAATGCTTCTGCAGTTAATATGAAAAACACCAGAAAACAGTACTTCAGTGATCATGGCTTTGGTCCTGCTACTGTCTACTTTGGTTTTGATAGATTTCAGGTAGATTGCCAATGTGTTTACCACTCAAGCAATTTATTAGTTCAGTGTCAAAATGTAAAAACATTTGTACATAATTAAAAATATCATATATAGAAGACTTCCTTCTTTGCTAACTTACTATTTAGAACTACACTTGGCAACTGCCTAGAGATTGAGGCATAAATTGCAAAGCGACTAAGAATTATGTGTGTCAGAATTCATTGGCATGAATATGCAAAAATAAATTTGAGCTTTTCCTGGCAGGGTTGAGCATTCCTTTTCAAAAAAATGGAGATGTACATAGTTTAGATGATTATTTGTCTTACTTCTTGTGCCTGTGGTAGTAGCTTCAAACTTATCGTTGCTTCTTGAATTCAGTACTTAGAGCCTAAAAGAAAGACTTCAATGCCACTGTCAAAAATTAATAACTTTTTTACTATAGCTATATGTTTGTGCTCTGATAGGGCATGGAGGATAGACAAGCTATGTTATAGGGCCCCATTGTATTGCATATTGCTTACACATTCCTCAAAAAAGTCCACCTATTGAGAGCTTAGTCCAGTTTTGACAAGATGTAATTGTGCATTTTATCGCTAAGTTTTCATCCATATATTATTACTCATTGGAATTCAAGTTCAAAAATCTGTGCACTAGCTGCCTTTTAATATTTAAACTGAATGTGTTTTTAAAAGAAAGGAATTCATGCCCCTTTTTGTGCTTGAAGAGATTGTTGAGACAAATCCTGACACTACTGAGATATGGCACCTCAGCACGAATTTTATAAGAAATTATGAGAATTCCACAGTGTAATACAGCAAGTACTATTGCTGTCATGTTATATCTCTATATAACATACATTTGTGTCACTACAGTAAATGTGTTTCATCAGAACTGGCATGGAGAGGAGTTCTCTTTTGTTGTTGCTGTTCTGATAATGTACATCTTAAAAATATCATTGTACTTAAGTGAAAAAAAAAATTCTAATTTCCAAATTGCATTTTCAGTTATTTTTTTTAAGACAAAAATAAACAACAAAAAAACTTTGTTCCTGCAGATAACATGCAGCTCAGCAATCTTAACAAAGTAAATATAATAAAGAAAATTTTGCAGAACAAAGAGCTAACTACCCAACTACCATGCCCAGAGAACCTTCAAGCCTTGAATCTTGTTTACTTTGAAACTAGTTAGTTTGTATTCCTCCATCTTAAATGTGGCAGTATCTCTGAAAATGATAAACTCTCAGGTTATTGGATTCTGTATCATTATATTGTTACTTCCAGGGACTGCTAGCTTATATTTATTCAAGTAAGTCTTTCTGGCTTGCTGTCCATGTTAATAGATTATCTCTGCTTTAGGAAACTGCACGAGCCACTATTCAGAAAGGCACCTAAGACATGAATAAGAAAGCTTTTGTAGTTTTTCCTATGTTGAAATGTTTTATGTTACCTAATAAACACATAATTCATAGAATATCATATATGAACCTGTTGGACACTTCAGCTTACATGTAATGACATTAGTGATATATTTTGATCTGATGTTCAATAGGTGTTGAGCATTCATACTAGCAAACAAAGCAAGAGGAAGTATGGATGTTCTGAAGCCTGTTGATCAGTGTTTGTCACCATATAGTGACTCTATAATAAAGACATTTCAAGTGAGCATGCATTTTAAAACTTTGATCATCAGGACCACGATAAATACTGACTGAATTGCATTTTTCTCCCCCTATATGCTACTTTAGTTAATAATAGGTATTTGTGTAGTGCTGCAGTTCTTCAAATTTTTGATAACTTTGAGCTGACTTTCATCTCTGTTCAAGGAAGTTCATCATGGTAATAACATTTTATAGTCTTTCCAGGTTTCCATTTTCACCTATTTTATGAACACCTTCATAACAATGTAAAGGGCTCTTCTTCTATGCCAAAATGCTAATCAAATACCTCTTCTATTGCTGATAAAAAACGTAGGATTTTTTTCCTTTTTGAATGAAGCTTTTGTGTATATGCATGTACATATAACACATTTCCTGACAAGACTATCAGGATAAAAGAGTTCACAAATCCTCTTCTAGCTTTTTAATTTAATATTGCAAAGAACATGACATCCATACAGCAAAGCATGTAGCATATAATTTTAAGCATGTGCTTATTTTCCTTTCTCTTCAGCACAGTGTAAAAACAATGAATTTAAAATCAAATACATATTTAAGAGTTTAAATAAATGCTTAATCACTGTTCCCATTAGAGGTACTATTTTGACAAAGGTGTTCTAATAATTAAACACCTTGCTGAATTAGAGTCCTAAGCATCTGCATAATTTAAATGGTAAATCCTATTGAAGCCAGGGGTTCTTATCCCAATTAAGTCTCTTGTTCAACTAGGGTGAGAGACTGATAATCCTCAGCAACCTTAAAGTCTGGCAAACAGGCACTGAAACTAGTTCAGACAGTGAAATATGAATTACAGTTCCCCAGCTAGCCATGTCTAAAAGCACAAATTTCAAATCATGCCAATCTCTTTATTTAGCAGATTAATCCGACGGGAGAATAGCTCTAGAATAAATCTGTTAAAGCAGGTAGCTACATGTAATATAAGCACATTTAAGTTTTTGCCATCATGTATGAACAGAACCTTATTCCCAAATCACAAGGAAAGTGGGGAGAAACCTTGCAAGTTGAGTTTAAAGAAGTTAAAACTGAGATGATTAACACATTGCTTTATTTTGGATCTTTTTGGTGTCTAGGCTTTTTTAATTATTATTACTATTATTTGGTAAAGAGGAGTATGCTTCAGCTTAAAGCTGTCAGGAGTCTGTCTGCCATATGGAATAACACTTTCCATAGATATTTTGTTGCTTATTTAGAGTTCCCAGGGAACATAAGTTGTAATTAGAAGACAGATGTTTTTTGCCGCTATTGCTCTTCTCCTCTGTTCTGTTCTCAGAATGACATTGCTGTGATGTCGAATTTTTTGGTTTCTGTTTTTTTTTGCTGAGATGTGGTGGTCTTTTTGGAAAAAAAATCCAATAAATGATTTTTGATGGTGTTAAAAGTATTTGCAAAGTATCTGTAGATGCTGTTCAGAGACCATTGTCATTTAAATGGTCTAATTTCAAAGTTTTCAACATTTCATACCTCCCTTTGTCTTGCCCTAACACAGGAAATAGTGTCTGTTGGTCATGGAGATAATTTTAACCTAGATTTTTAAAATGATCTACCCAATAGTACAGCCCCATAAGGAGCTGAGGTGTTAAAAGCTTTCTGTATAATGATGCAGAAGGAGCTGTGGTCTTTTTTTGGACTGCATATTTATTTTTGCTTCTGTAGTCTAGAGTGTATAGAAATTCCTAAGCAGCTTTAAATACTCTCCAGCAGGAAGTATTTTGTTCCATCAAGAGAAGTAAGGTCCCTCATAATCTGGATTTAATTGTTTTGAGAGAGACTACTTTCCATCCATTTTTCCTGCCTTTGTTTTTGATGCTTAACTGAATATATGGAGGGACAGCATATCCTTTCTTTCAGATTCAGATCAAGAACTTTTAGCTTGCACCCAATAAAAACTTGGGTTTCAAGTGTGTATGTAATCCCCTGCTCCCCTGAAAACTGATTGTTCCTGTGTTTTAATTTTAATTAATACCATGTTTCCCATCAGGAAAATTTAAAAGAGTAGACTTGTTTCTATTTAAAATTCTTTATGGGTACTAAGAGACAGAGGAGAAAAACATACAAACAAATAAAATGCACTGAAAAAATCATAACATCTTTTGAGGAACAGTGAGGAGAGAATACCCTGTTAATAGCTTATTTGTATGTCCTCCCAGTAGGGCTCTTGGAGTAACTGAAATATCCTTCAAACAATTTATACCAGTAGAAGTTTCTTATATAAGCTTGTTCTGGAATTTTATCATGACCTAATATGTTACCTTTTCGTTTTACACATGGTACTAAACTGCGGACCCAGTTCAGTACTTGTTTCATTTTTAGCATGACACTACAACTGAAAGGTGGGGAAAAAAAAACATTGGCTTCAAATTAGAAATTTGGGGTTTTTTTTCTGTCATAATTGCGTGTTGAAAGAGGCTCAAGGCTAACTGACTTTAGGAAAAATAAGACCAAAAGTACAACCAACTTCTAGATCAGATATTAACGTATTAATTCAATAGCCAGCTATTGGTTTGCCTCTCTTCAAACACTGAAATTCATTCATGTTGATATGCTTGTTTCCCACATTTTAACCTGTTTTATGGAAAAAGAAAACAAAACTTCCTGAACTCAGCTCTTATCAGAAGCTTGCATTTTTATGTGTCTCACTGTCCTTGCTTTTTCTGTGTACCATGAAATCAAATACTATTTCCCAATTAGATAGAAAAAGAACAGCTGAGATACTGCAGGATTTTCCTCTCCTTGGAATTAGTAAACAGGATGCTCGATGACTGTAGCAGATGTCTCTGATTTGAGCCTTTTAGCTCTTTCTATGGAGTAAATGCTAAGGATGCTCAAAACTTGGACATGAGCCCACAGATACCAGGAAAGATGTATTATACTGGCCAGCAGCCCTAGGAATTCAGCCATTCACAGCAGCTTAATTTTCTCATCAACAATGCTGATCATGTGTCTTTTTATTTTAATAGTGTATTCTGCTGTTCCCCCTCCTGTCCTGCTGCTCTCCGCTCTCCAGAATTTTATTCATTTACATTTGAATACAACTTTCCCCATTCCCTGGGGCTACTTACCTGAACCCTCCTGATCTTTGCTGGGGACATGGACAGTGGGATTGAGTGTACCCTCATCAAATTTGCAGATGACACCAAGCTGACTGATTTTGTTGATACTCTGGAGGGAAGGGATGCTATGCAGATAGGCTAGAGAGGTGGGCCTATGCAAATCTCATGAAGTTCAACATGATGCTGCCCTGGGTCAGGGCAGTCTCAACCATGTATACAGATTGGGTGACGAGTGTGTTGGGGATAGCCTTGCAGAGAAGGACTTGGAGGTGCTGGTGGATGAGAAGCTCAACATGAGCTGGCAACATGCTCTTTCAGCCCAGAAAGACAATTGTGTCCTGAGCTGCATCAAAAGAAGTGTGACCAGCAGGCCAAGGAAGGCGATTCTGTACCTCTACCTGGCTCTCACGAGGCCCCATCTGGACTACTGTGTTCAGCTCTGGGACCCCCAGCATAAGAAAGACATGGATCTGTTGGAGTAGGTCAGGAGGAGGGCCATGGAGATGATCAGGGGCTGCAGCACCTCCCCTGTGAGGACAGGCTGAGAGTGGGGATTGTTTAGTTTAGAGAAGAGAAGGCTCGGGTGAGACCTTATAATGTCCTTCTAGTGCTAAAAGGGGACCACCAGGAAAGATGGAGAGGGACGCTTTACCAGGGAATGCAATTAAAGGTGAAGGTTTTAAACTGAAAGAGGGTACACTTAGATTAGATATTAGGAAGAAAGTATTTATTGTGAGAGTGGTGAGACAGTGGAACAGGTTGCCCAGAGAAGCTGTAGATGCTTCATACCTAGAAGTGTTCAAGGTCAGGCTGGATGAGGTTTTGAGCAACCTAATCTAGCGGAAGATAGCTCTGCCCATTGCAGGGATGTTGAATTCAGATCATCTTTAAGATCCCCTTCCAATCAAAAAAAATCTGTAATTCTGTTACCCTGGTGCCTCTCTCACTAAATCCATGGCATGGATATCTGCTTTCCAAGTGACAATTCAAATGCCCTGTTACAGCCACTTGAATGCCCTGTTACAGCCACTTGAATAACTCCTGTCTTATCATTCCTCAGGATCTGTTTTGGGGCAGAGGGGAGTGTTTGTGTGAACTGGACACTATGAAAATATTTTCCCCCACTCTAATGGTTCAAACAAAGAAGGGTGAGCAGCTATGAACTCGGACTTTCCTAAAGTTCCTGACAATTTTGCCCACTGGGGCGAAATAAAATGGCTTTTGGGTTTTTTTTTAACATCCACCTTGTGAATTTTAGTCTTTTTTCAAGGAAGGAAAACAAACTTTGACCAGTATCCCCAAGTCCTTCTCTGCAGCGCTGCTCTCAATCGCATCACCTCCCATAGTGTACTGAAAACACTGGGATTGTCGGGATTGTCCCGACCCAGGTGCAGGACCTTACACTTGGCCTTGTTGAACCTCATGAGGTTCTCAGAGGCCCACTTCTCCAGCCTGTCCAAGTCCCTCCGGATGACATCCCATCCTTCCGATGTTGGAACTGCACCACTCAGCTTGATGTCATCTGCAAACTTGCTAAGGGTGCATTCAATCTTGCTGTTAGTATCATTGATAAAGATATTGAACAGCATTGGTCCCAGTACGGATCCCTGAGGGACACCACTTTTCATGGATGCACCCCTGCAGAGAAGGACTCGGGGGTGCTGATCAATGAGAAGTTCAACATGAGTCGGCAATGTGCACTTGCAGCCCAGGCCAACCGTATCCTGGGCTGCATCAAAAGAGTCGTGGCCAGCAGGTGGAGGGAAGTGATTCTGCCCTTCTATTCCTCTCTTGTGAGACCTCATCTGGAATACTGTGTCCAGTTCTGGAATCCTCAACGTAAAAAGGAGATGGAGCTGTTGGAAGTGGTCCAGAGGAGGGCTACAAAGTTGATCGGAGGGCTGGAGCACTCTCCCTATTGATAAGAAAGCTTTTGCTTTTTTAGCCTGCTTTTAAGATTTATGTTGTGCAAGTACTTACAGCATATTGGAATGGGAATGACCAGTGATACTGAATATGTTCATTGTACTGACAATGGCTAGAGGATGTCAGAGGGATTAGATGAGATATTTACCTGGTTTAGCGTGCAACTACAGTGTTCATTTAAGTGACGTACAACCTATACTATTGCTATTTTTCCCTCTCCAACCAACAGGTTAATCTGGAGATGCATTAGCTACTTGCATAGATTTGGTTTTTTAGATAAAAAGGGAGGTGTTCCTAACAAACTGAGATTTGAAGTGGCAGTTCTTTTTTCCTACTGATATTATTAGAATGTTGATGATAATTGAGGAGCTAATTAGGGCTGTGAGGTTTCCCAAGAGTTTCTCTATAGAAAGGGACAGGTAGTGCCAGCCCATTAGACATTGCAATATGGTATGTTGTCTGGAATGCTTCCCTCATTCCTCTTGAATCAGTCTGAGTCTGTCCAGAATGGCACGAGATGAATTTATTTAAGAATTACATAGTTTGGAAAATAATCAGGAATATGGTGGAAAGCATCATTTCATTGGCAATAAAGAAAGTATTTTCATTCTGTACCTGATTGGTCTGTGTGTTGAAGATAAAAGGGAAGTAAAATATGTGTTTGAGTGACTCTCTGGAATGGTGATCTGGAGAAAAAGGAGAGGCTATAAATAGCAACTCACAGGGCTGCTTAGGGGAAGGAACACTGCAGCTGTTTGTTTTTCTTTACCATGCTCATGATGCATATGTGACAATGCTACGTTGTCTCATATAAGTGATGTTTGAAAATTGTGTCTATAGGCGCAGCTTTCAAAAACTGTCATCGTTAGTGCTGTCTCAGCTGTCTCTTCCGTGTTTTTCCAGATTTGATGTAGTTATCACCCATTGGGTTTCCTGGGTTTTTTATTTATGAATGGATAGTTATCATGTTCTTGGATATTTTATGTGAAGTATTCCATGGAGACACTGACATCTGAATGAATGCATGGTTTTCAGTACTGGACATTAGGATGACGTTATCCAGATTGGCAAGTTCATTTTTCCAAACCTGGTTTTAATGAATCCACTTTGCTCAACTTTTTTGTCCTACTTCCTCTGCTGAGAGAGGAGACATATATATATATATATATGTTTATACATATGTACATATCACAGAATCACAAAATTATATGAGTTGGAAGGGACCCACAAGGATCATTACAAGGGCAATTACCAGTTGGGTACTGCCTAGGAGGAAAAGGCAGCTACCTGATGAAGGCATGTGTCTTGACCAGCCAGTCAGCATACACAGGGCTTGGTGTTGTGCCTGGTAATAATTGTCCAAACTTGTCCCAGCATGCAAGACTTAGTGGTGAGTTGTCAGTATTTTGAAGGACTGAGGGAAGCACTTATTTATATGGATCCATAAGAACAATCTTTATTAATTTTGCGTCATACAAGCATCTTGTTTCATTGGTGTTCGCTATGGCAGAGGTAGCTAGTTCTGTTGTGTAGATGGTGACTAGTATATTTCTGAGCTTCTGTGATCATTTTACCTAAGGAGGTGGTGAGAGGAGGTCTATAAACATTATTTTCTTAATCTTGAACATTTCTATTCAACGCCCTACCAAAAGCTAAATTTTGCTCTTCTGACATCATGACTTCTATTACTTATGGGTGCAATGATGAATAAGTTGAAAGGTGAATCAAATTCATAAATCCATGACATGTAATTAAAGGAACTTCTTGTAGGTATAACAAAAATTGATAATGGGAATATAATTCTATGTGAATGAATTGTTGAGGATATATTGTGAAGGATGAAGACATTTCTACAAATTTCAAATGTAACATTGGAGCCGCCAATAAGTTGAAAGATTATGAAAATGTAAGCTTTTTTAAGAGAAAATTGATTATGCCTTCTGTAACTTTGACATGTTTGAAAAAGACAGGAAAAAAACCTGCAGATAAAATACTAATGACTGATATAAAAATGACTGATAGTAAAACTTTACTTGATAGGAAAACTTTTTTCTTCTGAAATGGCAGGTTAACGTTATTTGTAACAAAAGGCATATTTGCTCAGAAATTTTAGAGTTTTTTGTTTCAAAGCCAAAATAGAGGCATTTTTTTTTTTTTTTCCCTTGTGAGGGAAAATTGCATTCCTTCAGATTTCTTCACAACTGAGTGGTGCACTATGGGATGGTGGTCTCCCATACATAAATACAATGAAAACTTAACACAATTGTGATACTTCTCTTTTTTCCTCTAACATTTGGTTGTAAAATAGAAATATATTATGGAGAAAAAAAATATTTGTTGACAAGGATCTTTCTGGGGAAGAGGAGTGGAACATAAGAAAGACAAAAATCAAAGAATAGAACTATCTGTAATACTTTGAGGGGAAATTGATTGTGTTTGTGTATGTGTTTATAGCTCTGTCTGAAAGAATAAAAAGTACAGTAAGAAAAGCAAGGGAGGGGTGAAGAGGCTGACATCTGAAAAGGAAAGAATGCATTAATTTTCATGAACCATCACTTATTGTTTGTTAGATATCACTCTTTGCTTGAAGTATTTCTTCAAAGGGAATTTTAGCTCCCATCGGCAGTGAATTTTTGTACAGAGTCTTCTTAGATTCCCTGTGGAAATCCAATTGATTTTAATTACTCGGGTAAGCAATTGGTTTCATTTATGGACTTCAATTCAGTATGCTTTATGAGTCCAAACCTTTCTTCCTCATGTGAGTTTTGGCAGGGTGAGGTGAGTGGAATTAAGCCCTAAAAATACCATGCTACTCAGGTTAAGGGGGTTCTAAATCATACAATAAAAGCATTTAGAGGTTCATGCTCCCCAGGGCACGCATACGTAATTCCTATAGACATTAATGGAAATTCTACCCTTACTTTCAAGGTCAGAATTGTATTAAATGCTGAATTGGAGCCCTTTGAGTGTCTTTGCACTTCAGTGGTAGCTCTGTGACTGAAGTCAAAGGCAGTTGCTGGTATCTTTTTACCTGTGAAGGACAGAAAGTGTGAATTAGAAGGGTCAGTTAGAGCACTGCTGAATTAGATTGTGTGTAGATTTTGCTCTTAGGCAGACACTCTTCAGTCACTACGGTCTATAGGAAAGTGAGAAGAACTTAAGACTATTCCCAAGCATAACCCTTTATTTCATAGAATCATAGAATAGTTAGGGTTGGAAGTGACCTTAAAGATCATCTAGTTTCAACCCCCCTGCCATAGGCAGGGACACCTCCTACTACATCAGGTTGCCCAAGGCCCCATCCAACCTGTCCTTGAACACCTCCAGGGATGGGGCATCCACAACTTCTCTTGGCAACCTGTTCCAGTGTCTGTCTCACCACTCTCATGGTGAAGAAATTCTTCCTAATGTCCAGTCTAAATCTGCCCCTCTCCAGTTTATACCCGTTCCCACTTATCCTATCCCCAGAAGCCTTTATGAATAGCCCCTCTCCAGCTTTCCTGTAGGCCACTTTCAGGTACTAGAAGGTTGCTATAAAATCTCGTCTGAGCCTTCTCTTCTCCAGGCTGAACACGCCCAACTTTCTCAGCCTGTCCTCATAGGGAAGGTGCTCCAGCCCTCCGATCATCTTTGTAGCCCTCCTCTGGACCACTTCCAACAGCTCCATCTCCTTCTTACGTTGAGGATTCCAGAACTGGACACAATATTCCAGATGAGGTCTCACAAGAGAGGAATAGAGGGGCAGAATCACTTCCCTCGATCTGCTGGCCATGCCTCTTTTGATGCAGCCCAGGATACAGTTGGCCTTCTGGGCTGTGAGTGCACCTTGTTAGTTTGTGTTGAGCTTCTCATCAATCAGCACCCCAAAGTCCTTCTCGCATCATCTCCCATCATGTACTGAAAACAGGGATTGTCCCGACCCAGTTGCAGGACCTTACGCTTGGTCTTGTTGAACCTCATGAGGTACTCAGAGGCCTATTACTCCAGCTTGTCCAGGTCCCTCTGGATGTCATCTGATCCTTCCGGTGTGGCAACTACACCACTCAGCTTGGTGTCATCTGCAGACTTGCTGAGGATGCACTCAATCTTGCTGCCAATATCACTGATAAAGATATTGAACAGCACCAGTCCCAGTATGGACCCCTGAGAAACACCACTCGTCATGGATCTCCATCTGGAATTTGAGCCACTGACCACTACTCTTTGAATATGACCATCCCACCAGTTTCTTTTCCACCATACCATCCACCCATCAAATCCATATCTCTCCAATTTAGAGAGAAGGATGTTGTGGGGGACCATGTCAAAGGCTTTACAGAAGTCTAGATAGATCACAGCCATTGGTTTACCCATGTCCAATGTCTGTGGTTACCCCATCATAGAAAGCCACCAAGTTGGTCAGACAGGATTTGTCCCTGGTGAAGCCATGCTGGCTGCCATTAATCACCTCCCCGTCCTCCATGTGCTTTAGCATAGCTTGTAGGAGGATCTGTTCCATGATCTTCCCAGGCACAGAGGTGAGGCTGACAGGTCGATAGTTCTCGGGGTAATCTTTTCTATCCTTTTTCCTCTTTCTACCCCTTTATATATGACCACCATTTCCAATTATCAGTCGAGTTACACTCTCTTTGATCTTCCTCTTTTGAGTGACGTACCTGTAAAAGCCCTTCTTGTTGCACTTCACTTCTCTTGCCAAGTTCAGTTCCAGCTGCACCTTGGCCTTCCTAACTTCACCCCTACACAACCGGGCAGTGTCCCTATACACTTCCCAGGTTACTTTCCTTGTTTGCACTGCCTGTGCAATTCCCCTTGTTCTTCAGTTTGACCAGCAAGTCTTGACTCAGCCACACTGGTCTGATCTCTTTCCTACCTGATTTTTTTCATACAGGGCCTGAGTGCTCTTGTTCTTTATGGAAAGCTTCCTTATATATTTTCCAGCTCTGCTCCGCTGCCTTGTCTCAGAGGACCATGTCCTAATGAGTAATTCCTTGAAGAGCTGGAAGTCTGCTTTCCTGAAATTTAATGTCCTGACTATACTCCTCACCTGTCCCATATCCCTCTGGACCTTGAACTCCACCAGTGCATGATCACTGCAGCCCAGACTGCCTCCAATCCTAACATCACTGATGAGTTTGCTTGTATTGGTGACCATTATGTCCAGTATTGCATCTCCTCTGGTGGGGGTGTCTATCAGCTGGACTAAGAAATTATCCTCAATGTGCTCCAGGAGTCTCCTGGATTGCCTACAGCTTGCCGTGCTACTTTTCAGCATATGTCAGGATGCTTAAATTCCGAGTGGGATGAGAGCTTGTGAGTGTGAAGCCTCCTGTAGCTAGAGGAAGAAGACTTCATCAGTTGTCTCTCCTCGACTGGGTGGCCTGTAGTATACACTAACCACAAGGTTCCCGTTGGTTCTTCTGTCTTTAATTTTGACCCACAAGCTTTCAACCTGTCTGTGGCTACTCTTCAATAACAGCTCTTCACATTCTATCCCCTTCCTGAGATAGAGGGCAACACCTCCACCCTTCCTTCTTGGTCTGTCTCTTCTGAACAGTCTGTAGCTGTCGATAGCCATATTCTAGTCATGGGATTTGTCCCACCATGTTTCTGTGACAGCAACTAGATCATAGCTTTCTAGTAGCGTGGTAGCTTCCAGCTCCTCCTGCTTGTTGCCCAAGCTTAGTGTGTTAGTGTAAAAGCACTTCAGCTGGGCTGCTGGTTGCTGGTTGTTGGACCTTTATGGGGTTGTTGGGCCTTCTAGGTAGCCTGCCTTTATGTATGATAAGCTGCTTATGTAGGTCTTCCTAATACCAGCTGAATCTGCCTCTTGAGTTCTGGAAATCAATTCAATGCTCAGCTAGATCAAGGGTAAAAATTGCTGGCTGTGAGTATTATGCTTGCGAATAGAAAAAATAAGTCTAGGAGCTGATGCATTGAAATAATTTATTTGGGAATTCTATGCTGTGTATTTTAGGAGAGAAATATGCAGTGCGGTCAAGACCATTCATTGTTTTCCACCAAAATCAGAAACCATTTATCTCAGTTTTCTGGTATAACAAAGCAACGTGGTATATCTGCAGTCGTTGATGTTCAGGCTGAACTTCTTTATGTTACCTAGATACATTTTCAAAATGTATTGCTTACTGTTGACTGACATTACCAATTATACCCATACTGCTGAAGATGGCTTTTATTATGTAACAAAAAAGTATTGTACATTGTATTGTTTCCGTTAGGCTCCTGAGGCTAATACCACAATTTATAATGTAATGCAGAGAAAATACTTATGCAGTCAAAGCACTTTGGTTAGAGGCACAGAATGAAAAAGAGTGCCATTTTGTTGACAGTTCTTTAATTTAACACTGGTGTTTCTGGGAAAAGTCATGTGTGTCCTCATGTCTCCCCCTCCGTCCCCGCCACGCAGAAAGAAATAAATCCTAAAAAAATCAAAATTACATGTCCATATTTTTTATTGCATTCCAGCAGTTTGAGTAAAGAAGAAATAATCTTACTTTGGCAATAAACTGAGCATCTCCCAGCAGCCAGCTGGGAAGCCTAGGCATAACATTATGGTTAGTTGTATAATTCATCATAACAAAAAATCAGGCTGGAAGGTAAACTCATAGAACTGAAAATAATTTTACAACATCTATTATATTTAAAAGTAATTAAGACACATCATATGCCATTGCCAAAAATGACCAACGATGTGTACTTATGAAAAAGGTTACTTAAAAATGTACATAAACTCCACTTCCCTGCCCTCTTCCGTTATAGCATCTTTACAATAATTGTCAAATGGATTCTGAAGAAAGTTCAGGCATTAGATGAAATAAATGAATAAATGTTTGATTTCTCAAGAACTGTCTGATTATATATGCTGCTGGTGAAGAGTCTGATGCTGAAGACTGTACAGACAGTATCACCATGAAAGTTATCAGGAAGTTAGTCTTTCTAAGGACAGGAGAAATCTGTGTCTTGATTTTTAAATCCTGTCTGTTGGAGTTAGGCCACCACAATTGATGGCAGCATGAAAGCTGCACTGTACCATCGGGAAGATGCAATGTTCTTACTCCAGTCTAGTCATTGAAAGCTGGTGATTTTTCACACTTCAGCTCAGATATAAAATCAAGTACAGGAGCATAAAATAAGTTTGCCTTTGTGCTTCTGTGGTACCTACCAGAGAGCCTGAATATTTTTCAGATTTTGTGTAGAGCAGGGAGGATTATTCTGTTAACAGACTCAAATGGCATGAAGAAAGTCTCACCCATGCATTTCGCTTAAAGAATAGTTAAGCATGTTTTGAAATATCCCATCTTAGTGATTTACAGTCAGTGTAACTGACGTATTTGAGATTAGTTAGTATTGGATAAGGTTCTGAAATGTGATATATGCTGTGTGAATGTGTGTAATGTGCTTTTACATTTTTAAGCATGCAGTTACTCTTTGTGCCAGATTCAGCTGCTTGTATTGCTTTTGTGCTGGATATATTTTAGAGTCTTGATTATATACAGAAAACCCAGGAAATAATTTTTTCTGTGGTTCAGTTACAGCAGAAGTAGTACACTGCTTCTGTACTGGGGCTGTTTACTTCTGCCAATGCTTTTAAGAGCAGAGCTACAAAAATATTCTTCTGAGCAAGAAAAATGGAGATTCAGCAGGATAAATTATATAATGTAGTACTTTAAATGTCGCTTGAAGAAAGAATTGCATATACCTTTGGGTTTGTCATTTGAAGATCGGGACTAGTTATGTACAGTATTTGAATATTACTTGTTGTTAGGTATTCTGTGTATTTGGGTCAGGCTGCAAACTCCATTATGAATGATTTCTGCCACGTCTTCTGTTTTCATACTGAGCTAAACGCACAGAAGGTGCTGGGAAAAAATCTTGTACCTGGCGTGGAGCTAACAATAAGGGATAGTCTAATTTTAACTGTCTATTCAAATGAAACATGCTATGGAGAAAAAGATGACTATTGCGTTTCCTAGTTCCTGCATAAGGTAAATTTTCAGGTCTGAAAATGAAAATCAAGGTAAGCAAGCAGTTTATCACCTGACAAGATGATGTGATTTCTCGTCTACAGATTTTCTCATCTGCTTTGATAGGTCAGCTGGAAACTTTTCACAGCCATATTTTATAATGAATATAAAGAGATGGTTAGATGTATATACATATTATTTTTAGCTTAGTTTGATTAATGTAGGTAGCATTTTCACTGGAAATTACTGACAGACTTGAGTTTGTGCTAGTGGTCAAAATTCATTGCATAATCACTAGAGAGATGCTGCTAGGTATGATAAGACACATTGTAACACTTGACATTTGATATTGTCAGTGCTGTTGCATGCTAATCTGTCCTTTAGGTATCCTTTTACTTCTCTTCATTGTTGTGGATACAGAAATTACACAAATTCCCTTATAAAAGAGAGATACTCTGTTTTGTAGACTAAACTTTGTACAGCGTCAAGGGCTCTGACTTACAGGATTAGCACTCAGAGGATGATCAGAAGTAATATCTGAACCGGGGCAAGGAAATGCATTTGTATTTTTGAAAATCATCTGACTCAAAGTATTTTTTTGTGATTTGTTGCAATTTGTGTGCTTATTTGCTTTCATTGGTGCATATCTCCCAAACGTTTGTAAGACACAACTTAAGACAGCTAAGTGACTGAGCAGCAAACACTGCTGGGTCTTGGTATTCATGTGAATCTTTGACAGGTGGAGAACCTATCTATAGGAAGGCACCTGGGAATCAAAGACAGCAGGAAGGCTGCAGCCAATTGTGATTGATGGAAACTAATCACATAAGAGTCTCTGGTGGAATTGTAGTAACATTGGTAATGCTCACCACAAATACATTTGCAAGCATGCTGGCATGATGTGGAGAGGAGAAAAATGTTTGTTCTCAGGCAGATTTTTGTTCTTGTCTTTTTTAAATACAGGTCAAACAGTCTGAAAATACTTACTCCCTCAGTGTTGAGAGAAGTGCAACAGCATGTTAGAGTAGAACTGCAGGAAATACTTTTAAAAAGAAATAACTGAATGCCCCAGGTTTTCTAGTTATAGAAATTAAAGTCCTGGGAGTGGGGGAAGGGAATATTGAATGGACTACATTATCCAGTCCTTTCATACACATGGAAGAAAAACATGGTTTCTGGTTGTTTTAGATTACTGTCATTGTTCTCTTTTAAGGTATTGGTTAGACAAAAACATTTTTGTTTGCTATGTAAGAGAGCTGGCGAAGCTGTCTGTCAGCGGACAACATGCTGTTGAACAACAGAAGTGGTCTGACTAATGAATAACTGAAATGCATGCTCCTGACTGTTGTAGAATGACCTTTGGTCCAAGATGGGACTAAAACTCTGAATGACAAAATTGGATACATTCTTACAAAGTAATATACTTCTTATGCCATCTGGTTTGTCTGGGACTGTTATTGCCACATCTATTTTAAGATTCACTCATAATGATATGATTGTGGACTCTTGGTTTTGCTTTTCAGTTTTATCCCCTTCAGCTTTTATGCTGACTTCTGACCCATAAGCAGCCTCTGTTTGAGCTTGCTGGCTCTTCTAATGAGGAAACACAGACAGATTGGCATCACCTGGATCACTAATAAGACTCAGAAGGACACAGACAGACTTCGGTTTTTCTCATTGCTGGTCTCACATACACACCTGCTGCCTCCACCCTGCATTACCCAAAGGAGCCCGTCTTCTCCTTTTAGCTTCCTATTTGAAGAAAAAAAAACAACTATTTGTGTATGTAGCTAAACAATCTTCTGTTTTCTTGTGCAACTAATGCATCTTAAGGTATTCAGAGTGGATCGATGTGTAGCAGTGAGAAAATTGCATGTCTGTCTCTCATCCGACTAGGGCATGTACAACTTTACTGTTGACTGGTATTAACATAATAGACAAATACTGTAAATTTTGAAATGGGGAAAAAAAAAGCCCACCTGTTTAAACCTCAGGTTGTGGCTGGCCTTTTAGGGCAGCATGCCAAACCTACTTTTGTGTAAGGACCTTCAGGATCTGTTTTGGTTCAAGACCCAGGAGTGTTGCATGCTACTGGGGTTATGTCTCAGAGACGTTTTTCTAAGTCCAATGAGCCTTGGGAATGAGGATAATCTTTTGTGTGGTGGGATTCAGAGCCCATACTTAACATCTGCAGGAATTAGGAAAGAGTAAACACAAAGTACACAACCTTCCTAAACACATTAGACAGATCATCTGTTGGATCAGAAACGTTGTCCAGTGAGTTATCCATGTGAGTATTCACATTAGTTGGAGAGGAGGGGAAGCTGAGGGTACTGATTCAAACATCTTGTAAATTTCTGGTGCTTCAAAGGCCAGAGAAGGCTTATTTTCCAGAATATAACATCTTCCAGTGAGCATAACCTTACATTTGCTCAGTCTTCTAGTTCCCCACCTTCTTCCAGCCAGAGACATACTGGAGAAAGTGCGATCCCTAGCAGTCTGTAGGAGTGCTATGTGCTTGGACTAGACGACCAAAGTGTTCAGGTGTAACGGGCAGGAATTTTCTGCTTGTCAATTAAAATTAGTAACAGCACTCATGATCACAATTTAGTAGTATTTTTTTTTCTAAGATAATGTGTTAAGATATGATATCCTTGAAATTTATTTTTTCTTTCATGTTAGGCTAATCTACTAATCATTCTTCTACTTCCGTATTTGTTGATCTTGAGTAGCTCTTTAAAGAGACACCAGCCTATCTACATCTTCATAGTGCAGTTGTCTTTTAATGCATTCTGAATTTTTTATCTCTAAGCAATAGTGGCATTCGGTGGTCATGTAAGAAATATACATTTCCTTTGAGTGGATAAATTCCAGCAACCGTTCTTCAGCAAAATAGTGCATTTCAAATATCAACTACTATGCTCAAGATCAGTGTGTCTTGAGGACATAAGTAGTGCTAAATAATCTCATGCACCAGAGTGAAACAAGCTCTACATGTTGCAGAATTTTCAAAGGCATCATCAGTTCTTTGACAACAAAGTGTTTTTTAATAGTCCAAGTATATTTACTGAGGGGAGGTAAGGTGGTAGGAATTGTCTAGAGGGAGAACTTGAATTTTTATCGATTTAAGATAAATAGTTTTCAGCTTCCTGTGTATTTTCTATAGCAGCTGATAAATGGCAGCATATTTTATGTATATAAAATGTAAGAGCATGACTGTGAACTTGTACATGTATTTTGAAAGACTGACTTAAAATTAGCAAGGATAAGCATGTGAAATATGGGGGCAGCAAGATTTTTTTATTTATGTTGCCCTATAATTGTCTCTTCCCTCCATAGATTGTGAGTGTGTTTAAAGTATGTGTTTTAGAGCTGCCGTTCCGGAAAAATGGCTAAACATATAGGCTCTGTGTGATCAGTGGAGAGTAAGAGAAACCTCTGACTGAAGGTGATTCATTCTGTTCTCTGATAGGTATTTAAAAATACATAAGTTAGGTGACATGAATTGTGTTCAAATAGTAGAAGTAATCAAAGAAGATCTATGAATAGTAATTTTTGTTTAGACCTTTACAAAGACTACTTTTTACTCTTACATCTGTAGTATGTCACTAGAGTTGGAAGCTTGCAGGAAAACAGAAATGGCGTCTTTGTGCTAGAAGTAAAATAATAAGACACGAGTTAGCCCTGAGCTAATGTTTTAAATGAACCAGGAGGCTGAGCAATTTTGGACCTATTGTGCTATGCTGTTTAAGACATGCTGTAAAAATATTTAAGGTATTGCACTGGCACATACACTGGGATGCTTTGAGACCTTATTCTGTTGAAATGTGCCTATTTTTTGCATACCAAAATGGTTACTGCTTTTTTTTTTCTTTTTTTTTTTTTAAGATTTATTATTTGCTTATCTTTTTGCATGTATTTGGGAAAGGTTTTGATATTGTGATTTAGTAAAATACTTGATTTCATCATGTCTGATAGGTATGTGATAATACTGATAATATGGGCTATGATTTACATAGGTACCCAGGTAGTACCCTGGGTTGGGGAACTACCTCTGTAAGTCTGCAAATTCCTGTAATGCTACAAAATGGAGCAATTATTCTGTGTTCAAGCCCCTCTTGCATTAAGGTTTCCAAATTTCCTATCAGAAAAGGGCAGGCAAATATTTGTTTTACCACCTTAGCAGGCTCATACCAACAGCACTGTGTCTTGCCATTTTCCTCAGTTTGTCTGCGTTGCTGGAGGGATTCTGGAGGTTGAAGGAGGCAAGCCCGGTGCATATTATCCTCCGCTTTTCTTGGGTTGTCCTACTGGCTCCTGGAGGAAATAAGTCAGCTTGTAGCAAAGGAAGGGGCTACTTTGAATTACATTAACATCACAGTTTCTTGAAGGTTTTCTGAGAGCGCAAACCTGCTTTATAGACAAGGCTCAGCTAAGCTGCAGCTCTGGTACACATAGTCCTATCTTTAAATAATTCAAATAAAAAGAGAAACATTTTCTCATAGTAGGATTGACAGAGTCATCACTGACTTGTCAAAGGCTGATGGAGGGCTGGAGGAGAGACTTATTTTCTGTTCTCAAAGGATTTTTGTTCTCACTCCCTACATAAGGTGAGGGTTTTCTTTATATGAATATAGGACAGAGAGACTTATGACAGATTCAGGGCATTTACAGCACATTTAGAAGTGAATCGTCAAATATCAAACTGTTTCAAATGTTATTTTGTGGCAGAATTTTTTTTAGTGGGGAGCAGTTTCTGAATTAGTGTAATTCTTAATCAGTTGCATGTGTTACACTTTCAGGCATTTTAACTTACTACTTTTCAGTTGTTGTTCATAATACTTTTGATCAATTGTAAATTCTGTTTTTATCAGTAGTTTTGGAAGAACAGAGACATCTGAGGTTTGAGAACCTGAAAAAAAAAATTGCCTTTTTTTGTAATATTCATAAGGAGGAGACTTCCTAGATAACCTTAGGAAAGATTAATTTAATTGACTTAGATCTCCTTAAATGCTATTTTAAAATGCAGCCCCCAGGTAAGGTAAGAGGCTCTGTTTCTTTCAGATAACCTGGTTTTGCTACCACTTAGGACAGCTAGACATCAGGACCATCTGTTCCATGAGATCTATCTTACTAACGTAGCGACCTTCATTTCATTGATAAACCATTAACTGATTAACTATTTGGAAGTCTGTCCTTCTTTAACCTTTTCCTAAGTAGCACAGACATGCATTGTCCTTTCACACACGTATTGTTACACAGATAATAACGCCCCCTTCTGCCCCTTATAAGCCCTGAATGCACCCCAGTTTGCTGAAGGTAGGATGGAAAATAGTGATGTATAATCTTGTAGTATGCTCTTGAGAGTTTAGGAGAAATTAATGTAGCATATGTGCAATAAAACGTGGGAGACCACAACAAATCAGGAGAAAAATGGACTGTATAAATCAGATTTGTGATGTTCTGAAAATTAGGAGCAACTTTAAACCAGTTTGACAAGCTAGCACTCTCAAAGTACTTCAGAGTAGTATAAAGCAGCTGAAGTGTTAATGTAGCCTTAAAGAAAAGCTTAAATGAGTAAAAAAATATATATTTATTCTTTGCCTATGTCACTGGCTAGAATAGCTGCCTGCTGCAGCTCCTTAAGAGCTGACACCACTGTTGCTGCATTCAACTTGCTACAGCAGAGCCGAACCATGAGATCATTTTATGTGTAAGAATGAGCAAGCAAGCGAGGTCCTGAGCACTTACAGAAGTCCCCCCTAAGAAAAGAAAGTGTGCCCTCAAGGGCCACGTGCTGCTGGGATGGCTTGCATACCTACTGTTGGATGAGGGAGTGTGCCGTGTTTGTAGCTACTCCAAATCCTCCTCTGAGGAGCTGAGGAAGAACTGATTTTTAAAGTGTTTCTTCTCCTTTCCATTTCTATTGCATCCATGGTATACTATTCCCATGCCAGTCTAACATGTATTTTGACAGGGTAGCATACGTATTTTGATGCATCTGACACAATGTTTAGCCTCTTCAGCTGCATTACTGGTTTGTTTTTATTTATACCTTATTTCTTGTTGAATTTATTAGAATGGTACATATTAAAAGCAATAACTAAGCTGCCAGTGTATAATGCTGCATTAAAAAAGTGACTGAAAGCTCAGGTAAAACATAATGATCCTTTGTTGGCTCGTTATGCTTGGATCGCGGTTTCTCATACCTCCTGCAACATATGAAAGACAAGTTCTAGGAGTGCAAAGGCTGACAAAATTAATTTTGTCAATTACTTGATATTAAACATTATTGCAACATCCTCCAGAGAACAAATTCTGAAAGGATTTTAACAAACTTTGGATTTTTTTATGAGCATTTTTATGATTAAACTTTATTAATGAAAAAGAATTTCAAATTATTCCCATTAACTAGAAATGATCATCACTGGGCTGGTTTCTGAGATGCATCTCAGGTGACAGGCAGACTTGATTTATTTCCAGTATCTGACTAAGTATTTTGAAATATGTTATTTCAATGAGTTAGTGAAACTTAGCAGTATACTTATTAGGAATTCTTTTACCATGGCATTCAGTATACGAGCCTTTGATTAATGAAAGAATTGGCCTTAGGCCCATTTCTAGAAAATTAGGTGAGAAGAGGCCGAAAAACTAAGGAAAAATTCAGAAATATTCCTTGGAAAATGGTTCCCTTAAGAAAATGTTCATTTGAAACTCCAACTATGTATTTCACCAGTTGTTAGAGCCTGACTGACCTTTTTGGCAGAGTGGGGAAGGAGGAGTAGGTTTCCTTTGTATGTTTGTGTGCAGTTCAGAGTGATGACAAATCACTGCCAGTATATGCTCAAATCCAATATTTACTTTGAACACAGCCAAAGTTACAAAACATATCTCAATCTCCACTTTGATCACTGTCAAAATCATGCACAGTCCACAACAAGAACTGTATGTGATAAAATCCACCTGAAACTGCCAAGGAAAAAAAAAAAATAGTATGGTAGGATAAAGGGAGAGAATAAGGACACAATAAGGCAGAGAGAGAAAGAAGAGAAGCAGCAGGAAAAAAGAGAAAAATCATCACAACCTGAATGGAGTCTAGCAGTGGTTTCCTCAGGAAATGTGGTCCATGGGGCAGACGGTGAACACACATGTGCTTCTTGGCAGGGATTATTTATGGAGGAAGGCCATCCTCTATTAGCATGCGAGGAGTGGTCTCACTGCACCTGTGCTGTTTCTCTGTGTGGAAAGACCTCGCACCAGGAGCCAACACCATGGGACTGGGGCTGGAGGGCGAGAGCAGTTCCTGCTCCTGCACCTCCCCCTCTTTTTTCTGCTACTGCCAAACTGCACAAAGGGCCTCGGCACACATGTTCTTACAGCCACACAATGCTTAAGACATAAAAAATACAAATAAAGAACTTGATTTTTACAGCAGTGAACTGTGCAATACAGCTATCGATCAAATAAAATGTGGTTTTGTATTTTTAACTACTTAGAAAAGTCAAGATTGAGTGAAAGAGGTCTTATTTTGGCTCTGTTTAGCATCATGGTGGATCGATGTGAGTGCAAAGAAAAGCATTCACTGATGTGTAATTGGGCATGAGGTTTTCATGAAGATTTGCAGCCAAGTGAAACTCACTGTGGGATCCTAAAGAGCATTTTGTTAGGGTTGTAACAACTGTAAAGGTTCTATCATAATAATTAAAGCAAGGTATAGACAAGTTAGAACTCTATTCAAGTGTGTACAGAAATTGTTGTTCCTGTTGCTCAGATAAAATGTGCAATTTGAGTTAGATAATTGTTTACATGACTCAGAATTAAGAAAGCAGAATACTGCAGTAATACCTGCATTGATTATTGTGTTGTGAGTCCTGATCTGGGTAAACTCACATCTCTTATGCCCCATATGTAAGATTTTTTTCAGTGACATGGCTGTAAATATACCATGCTGTGCTGTTTATCAGTGACAATTGAAAAACAGGAAGACCAGTTTCGTCTGGATGATGAAATACCCATATATGGATAAAAAAAAATGTAAGTACTGATCACTCTCTTGCAGAAGCCATTCTGTACTTTCGTGCTGCAGTAAAACGTATCAGGTTTTATATGGTTTTCTTTTCACTTCTACTCTTTCTCTGCCACATGTAGTATCTAATCCTTGCTGTTGTGAGTGGTTATGGAAGGATGTGCTGAACTCTTCCTTCTTGCCTTAATGTTTTCCTAGTTACTGAATTTTCACTTGTAAACTTTCTTTTTTTTTATCTTTGCTTGTTACCTTTGTTCAATAAAACTTTGTCTTCAGCCAGATTAAGAGGCAAGCCCGTAAAGGGTATATCTGAAAGTTGGTAGCTGTGTACAAGAACCTGAAACCCAGACAAAAACCTCGTATATAGTCAACAGCAGCTCTTTTACAAAAAGGTGCAACTTGCAAGGGTTTAGTCGAATCTCAGGTGGTTTGCTGGTAACTCTTAAGTTCTTGGGAGAAAGCCTTGTAGACAACTGTCACCTTTCTGTGTGAGGTTAGTGTTTGTAGTGTAAACATTCTGCTGCTTGTCAATATGGTAATGTCAAACATCAGAAAATAGTGTTGAATGCTACTGTTTGCAGTGAACTGTACTTCTTTCTAATTCTTCACTTGTGAAAATAATTTCTTGGTTTTGCATGAAGCCTTACGGTCCTGAATATTTTCATTAGATTCCTGTAGCATTACCCCTGTGGAATATGTTTTCAAACTGTGAATACATACTAATAGATGTAAACAAATCCTGATATTTTGTATATTTGTTTCAAGTCTTTATGAAAAATATCTGTTTCTATCATGTCCTGGAGGTTATTTTGGATATCTCACTTCTTTGTACTTGGAAGCATTTACACCTGCATATCAGCAGCACCCATATCTGATTCCCAAAGCTTTGCATGAGCTGTTCTTTCCATCCTATGTGGTATCAAGTTGTAGTCAAGGAGGATTTTTGTTAGTTTATCCGTTTTTAGCTTTCTTTATTACACTGTGTATTGAGCGAAAGCCAGCGTGACAAGTAACCTTCCCAGACGTGTCTTTGGCTACTCATTGAGAAACGGCCTACAGAGCAGGAACACAGCTGAGCCTTGTAATTTGAGGTTCATAAAATGCCAGAATGGTTGAGGTTTGAAAAGACCTCTGGAGTTCATCTGGTCTGCTGTAGCAGAGTGGCTTAGAACCACCATGCCCAGGACAATATCCAGATGGATTTTGAATATCTCCAGTATGAGAGAATCCACAATCTGTGCCATTGCTTAGTCACCCTCACAGTATAACTAAAGTGTTTCTTTATGTTCAGATGGAACCTCCTGTGTTTCAGCCTGCTTGTTGCCTCTAGTCCTGTCAGTAGGCACCACTGATAAGTGCTTGACACTGTCATCTTTATAACTTTACCTACAGGTATTTGTAACCATTGAGATCCCCACCGAGCCTTCTTCAGGCTTAACGGGCTCTCTTTGCCTTTCCTTATTGTACAGTCTCTTAATCTTCTTAATGGTCCTTCATTGGACTCCCTCCAGTCCATGCATGTCTTGCAGTGGGGAGCCCAGAGCTGGACCCAGCACTCCAAGTGTGACCTTGCTATTAGCGCTGAATCAACAGGAAGGACAACTTCCTCCAAGCTGCTGACAACACTTTTGCTAAAACAGCTCAGGATATTGTTAGCCTTCTTTGCTGCAAGGGCACATTTCTGGCTCATGTTCAACTTGGTGTCCACTAGGACTTTCAGGGCCTTTTCTGCAAAGTTGCTTTCTAGCTGAGTGACTGGCAGCCATATACTGGTGACTAGAGTTGTTCCCTAGGTCTTCACACTTCCTTTGCTGAACTTCACAGGGTTCCTGACAGTCCATTTCTCCAGCCTGTTGAGGTGCCTCCACATGGCCGCACAACCACCTGGTTTATCTGTTGCTCAAAGTGGGAATTGAGAAAGCTCAAAACATTTCAGAACCAGAAGTAAAAATATGAAATGTCTTGCCCAGAAATCTGTTAATTGTCACAGCAGCTTGTGACAGTGTATTGAGTAGACTTGGCTAAAAAAAAAAAAAATTACTCCACTTTTTCAAGTACTAATATCCAAATCTTTGGCTCCCAAATTAATCACTTATTTTCATAAAAAGTGGAATGCAGCCTCAATGATTTCTGAGACTTGCTGGTTTAAAAAAATAGGAAAAAAATCCTTTGTTTTATGTTTTTGGGAAAAGTTTTAGTTGTGTCAGGAAGTTAGGAAGTTTTGAAGTCCTGTTCACAGGATGGAAGCAAAAAGATACCTGTCTGCTCATAGTCAGTGTCATAATTCTGTTTATGAGCAATTGCTATAGATTATGAACACAGTTTTTACTCTTATTTTGGGTTTTTTTTGATAATTCTGAGAATTATTTACATAGCATTGTAACGTATATGACTCTTTAAAATAGAGTAGGAGACAGGAAGAAAAAAGACGGAAAGTGTTTCAAGCAACTTGCAGGTAACTTTAAAGCTCAAAAGAGTAGGAGTAAATTCAATAAACAGATGCAGAACGACTGTTAATGCTGGATTGCTTGCTATAGCAGATGGATTTTATAGATAAGGAGTGTGGGGGTGATGAAGAATTTTCTTTAGCAGGCAATTTCAAAATAAGGCCTAGATAGTGTCTGGCCAGTGCCAGATTTTCCAGGGCCATTCACATGAATAACTTGTGTTTACTTTCCTGATTTATCCTGGTTGGTCAAGGAAGAAAAATTGTCATAATATTTATAATCTGAAGTGCAGAAATATTAGATTTCTTATTGAAGTGACAAGAAAAGAAAGCAAAATAGCCTGGTCATAATTATTTACCCTTCAATAATGCAATCACCGTATCAGTAAGGGACCTTTTGTGATTATAAAACCCATGAGATTGAGTCAAGCAGCTGATATGGTGCACTCTATACCTGAGCATAAAATAGTCCAGCAGCAATTTCTGCCCTCGCTTATTCAGATGTAGAGTTCAAGGTGGGTAGAATCTGTAGCAACATTGGTATACTGAAATGTAAAACTAAAATTCTTTGAGTTCCATATAAAGAAAACGTGGTTATAGATTTGATTGTAATAGTAAAGTGTGAAAACTTTAATACGCTTGAATCTTCAAACATGCAAGAGTAGAAAAGATTGATTTTTTTTTTTTCTGATGTCAGATGAATAAGTCTGTTGGAAATTTAATTGACTCCTGAGAGCAAGGTTTGCTGTACTTCAGAAAAAATGTTGTCAGCAAGGTTTTGTAAAATCAAATCTTAATTCTATTATTAAAGATATTAATGTCTGTCTGTCTGAAGCTTTTAAAAATTCATGGAGACCAATTTAAATATTTAATTTAGTGACATTGACCCAATCATTATAAAAGTGCATGAAGATATTTAGTTCTTCTAAATAAGGAACTTGTTCTCACGTAAGACTCTAAAGCTCACCATCTCTGAGGAAAGAGAGATTGAATAGGATGCAAGGGTTAGAATGAAGTAAATAAAATTGAAATTACTGAGTTTGTTGATCTAAATTCAGTAAATACTGTCTCCTAATGACTTATATTTTATCATAGTTTTGCCTCATTTTACACAACCTTAGCTTTGTCCTTAGAGGTATGTTGTGCACACTTTATTTTTTAGCATGACTACTACTCTGTTAATCACACTACTGCAGTATCTAGCAGTCTACCACTGGGGTTGCTTCCTGCCATTTACAAAAATTGACTTTGTGTCTACAACAGTGATTCAAGCTGATTCTTTCCCTTTTCTTTGTTAATCAGAGAGTAAGTGTGTAGTTAGAAATGGGAAAGATGGTACATCTGAAAATGCTGCCATTCGTAATTTATCTTTTTCAGGTGAAAGCACTTTCTTCTTCAGCCCCTTCTTGGAAGCATTGTCAGACGTTGTGAAGCTTACTCCCAGCAATATGCCTGGTCAGAATGGAGAGAAAGAGCTTGTTCCTTGTTGCTCTTATTACTAGTCCCGAATCAGCTTCTTATAAGGATTTTTTCCTTTATCACTTACGGCTGCTGCTGTTTGCTCTAGGCAATTCCAGGCTCCACATGGGAATCTAGTGGCAGGCTTCTACATTAGCTCTTTGTGCCTACGAATATTGTCAAAAAGCTAGCAAGGCATGTGTGTTCTGTACTATCTCTGATGCACAAAGGGACAGTAATACACTTGAGTTCTTGCAGTTAGACTTCTCCTCCTTTTCTCCTTTCCTCATTTTTCTCACTCTCTCTCGTTCCTACTGTGAGCAATCCTAGAAAGAGTAATGAGTTCTGTTTTCACTCAGTCAAACTCTACTAAAATCTTTCTCTGCTGAGACTGCAAGTGTTGCAGCCAGGGCAGCACACAGTTGTTACTGTGTCCTAGGCAAGACAAAAACAGTACTACTTTTCTTTTTCATTGGCTACCTGCAGATGGATGGGTGTTTTCTTGGATTAACTGTGCTCTGGGAGCTCAGAATCAATATATTCGGGAAAAACTCCACACTATATCTTGATTTTCCTCACCAGGAAGGCTGAATGCAGGTTCAGCAATTTTATATTATGTCTAAATTTCTGCACACTTTAAACTGCAATATTGATATAAATCGTATATAGCAATAGATTTCCTGGGAAGATCTGGTAGTGCAGGGGGGCAAGCCCTATAGATGTTATTACATGCTTAACGACATTACAAAATGAACACAACTTATTGTATTCATTGAAGAAATCCAAATAAAAAACATTGTGTGATAAAAATCACATATAATAGCTCAAATTGTTTACTGCCTGGAGAAAAACTTGCAAATTTGGTACCCAAGTCTTACTCTGTGTATTAACAGAAACTTTCTATTATCCGAAAGGAAAATACACAATACTTGGATTAGTTGTGGGTGTAGTGGTGGCAGAGTCTCTGATTGTTCGCTTCTTCATATTTGGTGATCTGCTTCCCAAGAGATCTACAACTTATTTGTAAAAATTATTTCTAACTGAAAGTTCCTAAGTAACCTATTATCCTGGGAGCATGTGTAATAAATTATACTTCTATGAAAAAAAGAGAAAACAGTATAATACTTCTACTTTATGTTAATATTTGCTCTTCAAGTAATTACCATAAAAATATCAATTTACAAATAACTTTGTCTAATAGCTTATGACAGTTTGTGGCATTAGAATTTTTTTTGGAAGGTTGGAGAAAGGAAGCAGTAGATAATGTTTAACCGAGGAAAATCATAGTGACTTTTTAAATAATACTTCTCTGCAATTGGTAAATGCATGGTTTTCTGATAGAGTGTCTCATTACATTGTAATAGGTAATGAAATAGCTCTTGTTAACGATGTACAAATACAAATATATGTTTTCTTTATGCATATATAAAAGTATGTATGCACAACACGTAGCATATATATGTGCACACAAGACAAAGTATGGAAAAACTGCTAGCAAAATAATATGTATTTTTTAAATGAATTTGGGGACAAATCGTCTTGAAGCAGTTGCAGGGAATTTAGATTCAGACACACAGTGCTTGAAGATACAAATATACAAGCGTTCATTTTGTAGAAGTGTGATGTGTTTTCTTATCATTATTATTCTCATAGGAAGAGTATTCTAAGTTGATATTCCTAAGCCATACAGGCAGTCTTGACTCATCCAGTGAGAAGTATTTTTTGCTGGGCAGCCAGTTGAATATAGGTTTTTTAACCCTTAATCGAATCTCTTTGGCTTCTGTGTTGAAAATTGGTTTTCAACATTTTTCATCATTTATTGTTTTATCCGTTTATATAGTGTAGTACACTGAATGCAAACACTTCTAACACTTGAACATATTTTTCTTAATTACATGAATTAATGACCAAAGTCATGGTGTTTTTGTAATATTTAAGGGCCTATGCACAGGGGCACTTCAGTTTGAAAGTCACTTAACTACTAACCCTAAAAGGGATGCCGATTTTTGTTATGTGTTCTGTTGATAAAGGTGTCTTTTGAACCACCCTGATATCTGTTGAAGGGGGCAGCACACTGGGGCATAAGCTATGAAGACATTTCTGGAGTGCATTGATGATAACTTCCTGACGCTGGTGGCAGATAAGCCATTGGAGGAAGATGCACTGCTAGAACTGAGCCAACAAGGGAGGGTGCCCTCCCGGATCTGCTGTTTGTGAACAGAGAAGGCCTTATGGGAGATGTGACAGTTAGAGGACGCCTGGGACAAATTGATCATGAGATGATAGGGTTTTCAGTTCTAGGTGAGATGAAGGGGATTAGCAAAACAGTCACATTAAACTTCCAGACGGCAAACTTTGGACTATTCAGAAGGTTGGTAGGCAAAATCCCATGGGAGACAGTCCTTAAGGCAAGGGAGCCCACGAGTGCTGGGCACTCTTCAAAAATGATATCCTAGCAGCTCAGGAGAAAGCCATCCCCATGTTCTGGAAAAGGAGCTGGTGGGGGTAAAAAACAGCTTGGTTGAGTAGGGAGATCTTGAGAGGCATCAAAAAGAAGAGGAATGTCTATGAGCTTTGGAAGAAGGGACAGTCTTCTTGGGTGGACTACAAGGAGGAAGTGAGATCTTGCAGGGAAAAAATCAGGAGGGCTAAGGCCCAACTAGAAATCAAACTGGCTAAGTCTGTGAAAGACAATAAAAAATCTTTCTACAGATACATGAATAAGAAAAGGAGGACTAGGGAGACTATTCAGTCCCTATTGGATGCAGAAGGAAAAACACTGACAAGGGATGAGGACAAGGCTGAGGTACTTAATACCTTCTTTGCCTCAGTCTTTAATAGTAAGGGAAGCTGTTCCCTCTGTGTACAAACCCAGGCGTTAGAGGAGCAGAATGTGGCTCCCATGATCCAAGAGGAGGTGGTTAGAGACTTACTTGCCCAGCTAGACCCCCACAAGTCTATGGGGCCGGATGGGATCCACCCAAGAGTATTGAAGGAGCTGGCAGATGTCCTTTCCAAACCCCTTTCCATCATCTTCCAGCGGTCCTGGCTGACTGGGGAAGTTCCACTGGAGTGGAGGCTGGCTAATGTTGTGCCCATCTACAAGAAGGGTTGCAGGAAGGATCCAGGGAACTACAGGCCTGTCAGTCTGACCTCAGTGCTGGAGAAAGCTTTTGGAACAGGTGATCTTGAGTGCTATCATGAAGCACATGCAAGAGAACCGGGTGATAAGGTCCAGTCAACATGGGTTCACAAAAGGCAAACTAACCTGATCGCCTTCTATGACAAAGTGACTCAACTACTGGATGAGGGAAAGGCTGTGGATGTCATCTTCTTGGACTTCAGTAAAGCCTTTGACACAGTTTCTCACAGCATTCTGCTTCAGAAACTGTCAGCCTCTGGCCTGGACAGGCGCACGCTCTCCTGGGTTGAAAACTGGTTGGATGGCCGGGCCCAGAGAGTGGTGGCCAATGGAGTTAACTCCAGCTGGAGGCCAGTTACAAGTGGAGTTCCTCAGGCTTCAGTACTGGGTCCAACCCTGTTCAATGTCTTTATCAATGACCTGGATGAAGGCATTGAGTGCATCCTTAGCAAGTTTGCGGATGTCACTAAGCTGGGTGGAAGTGTGGATCTGCTGAATGGTAGGGAGGCTCTGCAAAGGGATCTGAACAGGCTGAGACCAATGGCATGAGGTCTAACAAGGCCAAATGTCGGGTCCTGCACTTGGGGCACAACAACCCTATGCAGTGCTACAGACTAGAAGTCTGGCTAGAAACCTGCACGGAGGAGAAGGACCTGGGGGTATTGGTGGACAGCCAACTGAACATAGGCCAGCAGTGTGCCCAGGTGGCCAAGAAGGCCAATGGCATCTTGGCTTGGATCAGAAATGATGCAACTAGCATGTCCAGGGAGGTTATTCTCCCTCTGTACTCGACACTGGTGAGACCACACCTTGACTACTGTGTTCAGTTCTGGGCCCCTCACCACAAGAAGGATGTTGAGGCTCTGGAGCATGTTCAGAGAAGAGCAACAAAGCTGGTGAGGGGGCTGGAGAACAAGTCTTACGAGGAGCGGCTGAGAGAGCTGGGGTTGTTTAGCCTGGAGAAGAGGAGGCTGAGGGGAGACCTTATTGCTCTCTACAACTACCTGAAAGGAGGTTGTGGAGAGGAGGGAGCTGGCCTCTTCTCCCAAGTGACAGAGGACAGGACAAGAGGGAATGGCCTGAAGCTCCGTCAGGGGAGGTTCAGGTTGGATATCAGAAAAAAATTCTTCACAGTAAGAGTCATTGGGCACTGGAATAGGCTGCTCAGGGAGGTGGCTGAGTCACCTTCCCTGGAGATGTTTAAGGGACGGGTGGATGAGGTGCTGAGGGGCATGGTTTAGGGATTGTTAGGAATGGTTGGACTCAATGATCCAACGGGTCCTTTCAACCTAGTGATTCTGTGATTCTGTGATTCTATGAACTGGCACTTAAAAAGGAATAAGGACTGCTTCGGGATGTGGAGGTTGGAAGTAGTCTTGCTGCAGTACCAATGAAATAGTGTATTTCTGGATCCTGAAGAGCAGTAGCAAGGGATATCATAACTGATGAACCCGGTAAGTTTATACGATGAGGTGACTGACCTTGTCGATGAAGGGAGAGCTATGGATGTTACTGGTTTTAGCAATGGCTTCAGCACTTTCTCCCATCAGATGATAATTGGCAAACTGATGGAATGTGGGCTTTAGAATAAATGGGCAGCGAAGTGTAACCAAAAGCTGGCTAAACTGCTGAGTTGGAAGGCTTGTGATCAGTGGCAAAGTCCAGACTCTTGCAGTGTCCTCCAGGGATCAGTGCTGGGTTTAATATTTCTTAATATCCTGATTACTGAGCTGGGTGATGGGACAGAGTGCACCTTCAGCAAGCTTTGTAGATGACCCCAAGCTGGGATTGTAGACCAACGAGGTAGATGTGCAGCCTTCCAGAGGAGCCTTGATCAGCTAGACGAATGAAGGGGAACATTATGAAGTTCAGCAACAGGAAACACGATGTCCTACGCCTGGGGAGGAATAACCTGGTGCCAAAGTACAGGCTGGGGTTGGAGAGGCAGGCATGGGGCAGTAGTGGTGATATCCCAGTGGGCCCCAAGTTGCTATAAACAACGGTGCAAAGAGGAGTATTATCCTTGGAGATGCTCACAATTAAACTGGCCATTATCTTGGGCATCCTTCCTTGTGTGCCAGCACTCTGAGCCAGAAATTGGACTAGGTAATTTCCAAAGACGCCTCCTAACCTCAGCCATTCTATGAAGATCCTTAAGCCTATAGGCTACTAGCTCAATTTTTGTGAGAGGTTCCTAAATGTTTTCTGATAACCAGAGCATTTGTTGCTGTGCTTTATATGTCAAAGACTGGAATAAAAATTTTTCTTTTTTCTAAACTTTCTCCTGAGGACAGATACATGTATATCTTTAAATATTCAGATGTTGTAGTATAGGTACCCATGAAAATACATTAAATATGATAGTACTTTGTGATGTATTTGATTAAAAATTCTGTCTTGCTGCAGCAGGTGTCAGCATGGATTTCAAATATTTGAAAGAAGAATCTGTTATGCATCATTAGTATGTGTACAAATTTGAATATGTCAGAATAATTACATAATTGCTGTACTATATTATTCTTTTTTGCTTTGAATATTTCAAAATAACATAATCAATAATATTAGTTACCATGGTTGTTTTCACTATTATTTGTGGTTTTGTGTTGCTTAATAACCTGTGTCATGCATTACACTGCTTTGTCTCTATGAATATTTTGTGTAATCGGGGATAGACCATATATTGCTTCTTTGTCTCAGTTAAATTTTCTCTGTTGCATTTACTGGGAAGGGGAGAGCACTCTGTTTTGTTTTACAGAGGGGGAAAGTAGCGATTCTGTGTTTGTTAATTTAGCTCTGTGGCATAGTGAAACTTAATGCATGGATCATTGAGGAACGAAGTGCAAAATTACTGTGTGACAAAGTAACAAACATTAATTTAGAGAGTAAATGGCTAATGTATGGAGGACAGGGAAGTAATTTGAGACAGACAGCATGGCTTCACCAAGGGTAACTGCTGCCTGGCCAGCCTAGTGGCTTCCTATGATGGGGTAACTACTTCAACGGACATGGGAAAATCAGCAGATGTAATCTATCTGGACTTTTGTAAAGCTCTTGACATGGGCCCCCACAACATCCTTCTCTCTATATTGGAGACATGAATTTGATGGCTGGACCATCTAGTGGATGAGGAATTGGTTGGATTGTCGCATTCTGAGAATAGTGGTCAATGGCTCTATGTCCAGATGGAGATCTGTGACAAGTGGTGTCCCTCAGGGGTCCGTACTGGGACCAGTGCTGTTTAATATTTTCATCAATGATATAGACACTGAGATCGAGTGCACTCTCAGCAAGTTTGCAGATGACACCAAGCTGAGTGATGCAGTTGTCACACCAGAAGGATGGGATGGCATCCAGAGAGACTTGGCCCACTGGAGAAGTGGGCCTGTGTGAACCTCATGGTGTTCAACAAGGCCAAATGCAAGGCCCTACACCTGGGCAGGGGCAACACACGCTTTCAATAGAGGATGGGGGAGGATGTGACCGAGAGCTGCCCTGCAGAAAAGGATTTGGGGGTGCTGATTGATAAGATTCTCAGAATGAATGTTGTTCTTGGAGTATGAAACTGGTTTTGGCTGGAGCAGGGTTAGTTTTCTTTAAAGTACCTTGTATGGGGTGATTGTTTGGATTTGTGTTGAAAACGGTGATAATAACACAGAGATGGTTTAGATATTGCTAAGCAGTGCTTACATTGCATAAAGGCCTTTTCTGTTTCTCACATCACCCTGCCAGTAAGTAGGCTCAGGGTACAAAACAAACTGTGAGGAGCCACAGCCAGGACAGCTGACACCAACTGATCAAAGGGATGTCCTACAAGAGTTTTTATACATCAACATTCTGATTCTCTCTCTGTCCATCTGGGAAGGGAGGGAGAAAGTGGCTGAGTGGTATTCAGCTACCTACTGGGGTTAAGCCACAGCACCGGTGATTTATTTTTCTTTTCAAATATATGCAGAAATAAAAAATGTTCTCTGGACCATATATATATTTCAATATGTTGAACACTTAGCTCTGCATTAGGCTGAGTTACCTGACAGATGGCCAACTCACGCAGTGGTACAGTTGTTTAAAATTTTCCAATTTATCAATACAATATTGCCCTTTTGTCAGAAGAGTTATCACTCCCACTGTTAAATCAGTGGAGAAACTTCTCTGTGTGCTGTCTAATTTCTTTCAGGCATGTTAGCTTAAATGGCTTAAACCTGTGACTTAAGTTAAATGGAAGTATTTATCATAAATAGAATAGATTTCACATGATTATCTCTTTCATCAATGGAAAAACATAGGTGGTGAGTGTGGTGGGGAAAGAAAGCATTTTATACCTGCCGCTGCAGTAAGAGTTGTGTTAGAGTTTCCTGCCTCTTAACTAGCTTTCTTGTAAGCCATGTGCATCTTCCTATCCTTACAGCCTTTTAACTCCTTCCATGTAAGATCAATTATAGCATCATTCTTTATTCCCACAAGTAGAATGGTGTCATGCCATTAAGGTATAGAGGAATCTATTAATCTCTCAATCTTGTCTTAGTCCGTATGGCTTTGGTCTATTTTAATGACAGGATGTTAGTGATTGAAGAAATAATCCAGAAGTTTTACTTTAAAAATGATTTTTTTTTTTTTTTTTGTCTAGGGGGGCAGGAGGGGATTACTACAAGCAGAGTTATTTTCTACTGAATGACTCTTATCTAACACGGAATTTTATGTAGCTGTTTATGATAAAATTAATTGTCCATATCACAAACATATCTGTCTGTTTGTGTATGGGTGTTAATAATAAAGTTGATGTAAAGTTATCACAGCCAGAGTGTTTCTTTCTATCAAGACACATATCCTATTCTGTTGGAAGCTTTGCTTACACTAGAAAATGTGGTTGTGCATAGGGAGTTGTTAATAACAGTTTATTATTGCAACAGATAACTGAATAGAAAAGCAGGATTAAAAATCTTCAGTTGTGATTACTTATGTAAATAGTAACTTTCTGCAGAGAGATCCTTTCCCTCACCCTACTTACCTGTCTTGTTTTGAAATTGTTCCTATATTGTCTGTTCTGCGCTATGCTGTTCTGGTAGTTTAGGTAGGAAAGTTAGGAGGGAGTGAGTAAGCAGTAAAAAAAATACGACAATGCAGATGCATTAACCACAATTTGCCTGCATCTTCACAACAGGCTTTGTGCCCAGTAATAGAAAATTTTCATAATTCAGGAAGCTTTTAGTAATCTATTATATTCACTTAAATTATTCCTCATTACACTTATCACAAATTTTCTTCTATAAACCTTTAAGAGATAGCTGTCAAAACTAAGGGCAGCCAGATTCAGTTAAACTATGATGCTTTTATCCTGACAGGAAGGAGGTGAACAGTTCAGGGGAAACATGTTTGCCTTGACAGTTTCTCTTAATCTCAGTGGATCCCATGACTATGAAAATGCCCATCATATCTTTGTTCTTGTGATAGAAAGCAAGTCCAGGAAAGAGTTAAAAATAAATGTTTCTTTTTTTGTTCCCGAAGAAGTTTCTCATCTAGCTGGAATTGACATAACTACTTTTGCTGCTTCAGTTAATTTCCTCAAAAGCTTCTCAAATGTAAAGACTCAAAGACGTATCGGAGGAAGCATTAGACATCAAGTGCCCCCATGACAGTCATTCTGGTTCAGATAATGGCTTTTTTTATGGGGAGGGTTCTTTCAATGTGAAAAAAGGTTGTTTTCCACCTGATCTGCAATTCCTTTGGCATTGCCTCAAAGACATTTTTGCCATGAGTAAGCATCTTCATGAGCTACTGCAGGCTCTTGGGTCTGACCTAATATGCATTCACCAGCCAAACTAGATTCATTTACTGTAAATCACAGAACCATAGAATGGTTTGAGTTGGAAGTGACATTAAAGATCATCTAGTTCCAATCCGCTGGCCATGGGCAGGGACACCTTCCACTAGATCCGGTTGGTCAAAGCTTCATCCAGCCTGGTCTGGAACACGCCAGGGATGGGATATCCATGACTTCTCTGGGCAACATGTCCCAGTGCTTTGCCAGCCTCACAATAAGAAATTTCTTCCTAATATATATTCTAAATCTACTGTTTTTCAGCTTAAAACCATTACCTTTTGTCTTATCACTATGCTCCCTGAAAAAGTCCTTCCCCATCTTCCCTATGGGCTTCCTTTAAGTACTGGGAGGCTGCTAGAAGGCCTCCCCAGAGCCTTCTCTTCTGTAGATTAAACAAACCTAACTCTCTCAGCCTATTCTTCTAATGGGATGTGCTCCAGCCCTCTGATTATATTTGTGGCCCTCCTCTGGGCTTACTCCAACAAATCCATGTCCTTCCTGTGGTGAGGGCTCCAGAACTGAATGCAGTAATCCAGGTAATTTCTCACGAGAATAGAGTAGAGGGACAGAATCATTTCCCTCAACTTACTGGTCATACTTTTTTTTGATGCGGCCCAGTACATATTTGGCTTTCTAGGCTGCAAGTGCACATTGCTGACTCAAGTTGAGCCTTTCACCCATCATCACATCCAAGTCCTTCTCTTCAGAGCTGCTCTCAATCCATTCTCCACTCCACAGCCTATATTTGTGCTTGGGATTGTCTCAAACCAGGTGCAGGTCCTTGCACTTGGCCTGTTGAACTTCATGAGGTTCACATAGGCACACCCCTCAAGCCTGTAAAGGTCCCACCAGCATGTTGACCATACCTCACAGCTTGGTGTTACCAGCAAACTTGCTGCAAGTGACCTCAGTTCCACTGTCCACATCTGTGACAAAGATGTTAAACAACAGTAGACCTGCTACTGACCCCTGCAGAATACCACTTGGATGCTGAGCCATTGACCATAGATATTTAAGTGAGACCGTCTAGCCAATTCATTATCCACTAGGTGATCCATCTGTCAAATCCATACCTCTCCAATTTAGAGAGAATAATGTTCTATGGGCCAGTGTTGAATGCTTTGCAATCTTACGGTTCCTGAGAAAAAGATATCATAGTAAAGTGAAGAATGTATCAAAAACTTAAATCTCTTACCTCTTGTTGCGTACATTGCTTTGGCTTCATTTATAAGGTTTCCTAACACTGAAGGAAAGTGGAAAACAGCTGTGGTTACAAGCAATTTCACTGTAGTGTTCCTGTATCAAAAATCTTAATTTACCTTCTTTGTTACTCAGTTAGTTGCACTTAATGCTTTCTGAGAAGAAATAATGATGCTTTATTCCATTTATGAGTGGAAACCAATCTCGCATCCTGTTATCTGAACAGTATATTAAAGGACTTCTCCCACGTTTCTAAACAGTATCAGAACTTTGATGGTCATCAACTTCCTGGCACGACTTAGCCTTTCCATTGGCCCATTTGTGTCTCCTGAATTGTTTACCGCCCTTGAGTTCGTTTATCTTGTCTTTGATGTTATGAAATTACACTGTAGTTCTTTTATGTAATGCATATCGGGTCTTTGAAGATGCATGTCTGTAGTAAAAGTTGAAATTAACTTATTCTTTCTGCAAGATGTTAGGGCCTTCAAGATTCTATTGAAACTTCAAATACCACCAAAAGAAACAAAATGTCAAAGTTATCCAGAAATTGAGGAAAAAAAAGGAGAAAATATATTAAAAAATAATTTAAAATGCTGTAATTTTAATAACATGCAATAATTCATGCTTTGGGATATAATTGTGATTTATAACCTTAATTTGGGATAACAGTGAAACTAAGGCAAAAAATGTGCTGTCATGAATTTCTCAAGGGTTTGTATGGATATAAATATTTCCTGCAGAAGGCAGATAATTTCAAAATGTTGACAGCTAGAGGTAGTACTATGTAAAGTAGAAATGCAACAGAATGAGAAATGGTGTTGCTACAGAAAAGCTATATTTACTCTTTAAACTATGAGTCCTTTAACATGCCACTGAAAGGTCAGTCTTCAAGAGTAATGGAGAAACTATTAGAATGAATGCTAGAAAATAAATTGCAAAGGATGTACTGTGAATATATTCCAGCTCTATTTTGTTCATAAAGTGGTGCTGAACTAGTGGTTACATTTTTTCTTTTGTTGGGTGTTCTATTTTTTTTTAATTCGATTGGTTGTTTTTATTAATAAATAAAAGTTAAGAATTTTCAAAATATGTAATTTTCTCCAAAACCTTTGGTGAGTTTTAGAGTTCCTACATGTCCTTATATGCTTTTAATTAAAATCCTCTTATATTTTATAATTTAATTCCGTTAGAAAAATGCAGAATGAATGGTTCTTTACTTCTTTTGCCAACAGGAGACAGCACAGGTAACACGTCTTGAGTGGATGTTCCTGGTTCATACCAATACCAGAACTGATAAATTTGATCTTAGATGCTCAGCATAACACTGTGTCTTTCTGATTAGGATTTCTGTTGCCAGTATACATTATATAAAGCCCACTCTACATTAATAGTCTGACCTACTCATACAAAGACATATTCATTTTTATTCTATTCATTAAGACGAGCTATTTTAGACTTATTAAATAAGTTTGCAGTTCTTCCACTAGATTAACCAAGCAGTACTTATAGCTCCATGGCTGTTGCTAATGTGGAGCGTCCAGCTTGTCAGCTTTCAGTCATTTGTAATAAACCAGGGATGTGGTAGAGACAGCACTGCATGAAACTTTGGAAGTGTGTTCCCTCTACCTATTCCCTAAGTGCACCAATGGGTCTTCTTACTCACCTTAGGGTTTTGCTGCTGGTGCTCAAGGTCAACTTGTGACACTGGACGTGAAAGATTTGTCAGTGTGTGTGAATACCCACCTGGGTGGCTAGTAAGCCAACAAAGCCAGTATTTTGTCGGTGATTCTATGTGGCATGACAGGAGAAGAGGCAATAGACAGGAGATGAAAAAGAGGAAGTTAAATATGAAGTTCCTTTTTTACTATGATGGGGATCGAATCGCTGAACAAGTTGCTCTAAGGGGTATTTTCATCCTTTGAATTGCTCACAGTCTGACTCACTGCTGTCCTGGGCATCTTGCCTCATGTGCAACTTCTCTGAGCAGGAGAATTGGACTAGGTTATCTCCAGACATGCCTTCCAGTTTTAATTGTTCTGTGGTTTTGGATCTGTGGACACCAGGAATTGGCCTGATCAACACTTACTGTACAGTGAAAAAAATGACGTGTTAAATACATTCAGTCAAAACAAGTGACAAAACATCTTTTCTCTGTTAATTTCCACTTAAACAAGAGAGAAGGTGATGGCTGGAGTATAATATACACAGAAAACATGCAATTAGTTTGGGGTAGTGGCAAGGACCCACTTCTGGCTGGCTGAAGAGGCATTAAACATACAGCAGATGTTAGGGTTTTTTTTAATTGTTGTCCAAAATATGATTGCGTAACACATTCCTGCACCTGTAATTTTGCAAATGCTGAATTTATTTTCTGTCATAGATTCTCTGATGTTTTATCTTGTTCCAGAAACTGATTAGATAGAGAAATAAGAATTACTTGCAAAAATTACACTGATTTTTTGGCTTACAGTACAAAGAATTTAGCTGTTATTCAGTGCTCTGCCAGCAAGGATTTAAATCGCTGCAATGCATTTTTAAAATGAACACCAATGTTTTTTCAAGTCAGTCTGAGACGTAGAGCACAATCTCTAAGCTCTTCAGCTGACGAGACATTTAGACACTAGTGATAGCCACAAAACAGGGATTTTTGGAAGGAGCAGGGAGATATGATTTTTCTTTCTCAGCATATTTATATAATTTTTTTTACTTGTTATTTTTGCTCAGAGAATTGTGGTTTACTTCTAGGACCAGAACTGACTTATATAGTATGTGATTTTGACTTTTTATTGTCCTTCCCTTGTAAGGATGGAAGTCTGTAGGTCTAAAATGCCAGTTGTGATGTAACAAATTTCATTGTACTGAGAAATTACGTACTGTTTTCAGAAACTGCAAAAATTTATATTTCTTCATTGTAGTTCTTATTCTGCATATGGAACCAAAGTGCAAGGATTTAGTTCCTAGTCTTCTTACTGATCTTTTAAGTGTTTGCGAAATTACGTACATGATGAAAATTTGTTTTTACTGCATGCTAAGTATTTTAATTATATTAAGGAATCTCATTATTACATTGCTAATATGGGTTCTAATAAATCCTTGTTCTCAAATTCTTAAAACCTAAACATTTAAATATACTTAAATTAATTTTCAAAATAGAAAAGCAGAATAATCATCTGAAGAACAGGGCTAAATCATAACACATCATAATGCTACAGTCTTAACATACTCAAGGGGTGGTAGGGAAGCAAATGAGAAATTAATATCAGTTAATTAATATCAGACTTTGTTTCAGTCATTGAAACAAAAAAAATTGCTGGAGCAGAAAGTTTCTTTATGTTTTGAGATATGTTACATTTAGTGGCTGAAGCTATTTCACAGGAATCAGATTTCAGGTTATAATCTCAGCACCTCTATGCCAGGTTTTTCTACACTGAAACTCCACGGCTGTGTGAGTTGGCACTGGAAAACATGACTGGAGTCTGGAAATACCCAGATACATTCAGTGTTCAAAGCTAAAAGATAAGCAGTCTCCAATTAACATATTTGCTGTTTCAGTCTAATAGGTGGTTAAGAATCTTTTTACTCCACTGAATGCTTTAGTTAAAATTTCTTTAGCAATGTTAGCATATCAATTGTCACATTGAGCTCACATTCTTGTTTATGGTGAAATACAATCAAGTTCAACTTATCACAACTTGAACTTTGTTCTCTAAAGAGCCCTTCTGCCATGGTATATTTTTGGGGTAAACCTGATGAACAGAAAATTTTCTGAAATGGCTCTGCCTAGACATGTGAAATGGCAGAAATAAATCTGAAAGCTGCCTCTTGGACCTAACAGAATTCATTGTTATTAATAGATACTTTTGCACTGTTTTTATACATCTGTCCTCAATAAAACCTCCAAGCATAATGTCATGGGTCAGACTCTGACTTGCTTTTTATATAAAAAGATAATCACTAAATACTACTGCTGCTAGAGGCAGTGGACAGTCTGTATTTGTAAAACTGTGACAGCACTACTGTACTATCAAAAAAACTTACCGAAACTCAGAAGTTGCAACATGATAGACTGGATCACAAAGTGCATTTCAGGCAGAATTTGAAATGACGTTTGTCTTTTTGTTTTAACAATCTATGCTGTTCCCTAATTAGTTTCTTTGTACCTCCTTAGTTACTTTTCTTCAGCTTTTGAATAGTTTCAGGAATTTATATATCATTCTGCAAAAAACCAAAGAACAGAAGCTCACTTAATATTGCTTCTACATAGAAATTAGTAGTCAACAAACTTGACAGGAAAAAAAGTAAAAGAAGTGACAATGTTAAGGTTTATGTCATGCTACATGATATAATACTTCACTTTCAGTTAAAATTCCTGGTTTTTTTGAAATAATACTTTTTTTTTTATTTTTAGCTTTTTGAAGAACTTGTAGCATCTAATGCCGTCGTTTCTATTTTATATGCAACAGTACTTGCATATTCAGAATATCTATGTAAGGAACTGCCTTGTAATGTCTCTTGGTACTTTTCAAGCTCACTTTCAGAAAAGACTGCAGGATATTAGTCTGATGTACTGTATGTTAAGCGGGTGACTTCTGGACCTCCATTATAGAAGATTTACAGAGAAAAACTTTCAATCCAAATAATGTTAAGGGCTTATTTATATTTTGATTGCACCAGAACATATGAGGGTTTGGAATTATGAACAAATTCAATAAAAATGGTAATTGGGTTTAGATTCTCTTTCATCAACAACAGTCAAATGCATTGAGAGAGTTTTGTCAGCTTACTGACATGTTATTTGGAAATAGGGAAAGATAAAGCTTTTACGTTAAGCTGTTCTAGAAGAAAAATATTATTTTATTATCAGTCTGGAGATATGCATAATGCAGCCCTTGTATTTAGTCACTGCTGTAAGATCACACATACATCCTACTCTTAATGATGACTACATGTAATACATCATGTTTTACATGTGTAATCATAACAATAAGATAGACGTAAAAAAAAGGCCCTGATATTCTTTTGTATGAGATTTGCAACAGAGCAATATTGAATTTACAGGCATATGGAGAGGAAAAACGTGACAAGATAAACAGATTTCTTTCTTCCAGATGAAGTGGAATAGAATGAAAATCTTTACAGTGGGAAGAATGCTAGGTATGTGAGTAAAATTAGAAGGTGGAAAAGAAGAGATCTGAGTCCAACTTCAATTTGAATAGCTAATTATATATGCTCTATTTATAATAACAGACACATGCTTAAACTAAAAATGGCAACTGCTTCATTGACTTGTGATTAAAAACAAGATCAACAGAACCTGGATGATGACAAGCTGGGGGTCCTGGATTTTAAGACAGTGAGACTACTAAGCGTAGTATTTAATCTTTTTTAGAAGCTGCCTGGCTTCTCTCATATACTGTGTGCTTGGAGTTTTAGTGTTTGGTTATGGTTTTTGGTGGTTTTGTTTTGTTTTTTCGGAATGGGAACAACCTTTTCTTGCTGTACTTCAATGCTGACATAATAGTATCACAGACAGGGTAATCTCCAGGTTTTTATTTATGGAAAGATCTGCTGAGGTCTGTTCTGCATGTATTTTAAGCAAATACTTCTCTTTCACCTAAGCTGTTTAAGCATATGTATAGGTGCACGCAATAGGTTTTGAATACAGAGTATGTTCATTGTGTAAAATGGTAAGGAGTTACTTGTTGTTGTTTATGTTCATCAGACCACTAAAGCTTTTTTTTCAAAATGTGGGTGACTGAACAGCAGTCAGATGATGATAAACTTTAATCTTGCTTTTGTAGTTAGATTCAGACTAGTGAAGTCTAAAGAGTTTATGTAGTCAACTATTGATGTTAAGAACTTCCATGAATATTTGGAATCATTTTGTAATGCCTTCTTTTGTAGATGGATGCTTTTCTGATGCTCTCAGTTGTTTAAATAGCTTTCTGGTCTGATTTAGATGAGTTTTTTTCGTTTAAAAGGGTAAGGATTTATTGAGATTATATTGTAAGCCGATACTGATTTCTTTATATAGAATCTTCATTTCTATTCCATTAGAGTACTTACAATTTTTTTACTTGTCTGTATTTCAAAGGATGCAAACACAGTTTAGTAGTCTCTAATTGCTCAAGGTAAGCATTTTTCATTATATAAATAGTATGTTGGTAAATTTTTCCTTAGCAGTGCATTATTATGTCATAATTTCACTATTGTGAACTAGTATTGAAAGCATAATTTTGCTTATCTGTGTGATGGTTTTCTTTGTACTAGGACAGTATATGATGTCTGTAAAATAGAATCATAGGATCATAGAATAGTTTGGGTTGGAAGGGACCTTAAAGATCATCTAATTCCAATCCCCTGGCGATGGGCAGGGACACATCCCACTAGAACAGGCTGCTCTATAGAAATAGTTCTTTGAAAAAAGTGTCTTAGGATAACAGTATCATTTCCATGTCAAAATTTTCACTCTGGTATGGAAATTCCTTTCTCTTATATGGTCTTAAATTACAGATGAAAATTATAAATAAATAATAAAAGTTTTAGAAAATTCATATCCTCAAATTTTTGTTTCGTTATATGAAGCTACAGTACAAAGTGTGATATTTCTGGGCCAGCTGGATTCTCTCATGAATTTCCATTGCCTAGCTCCATGTCCTTTTTTGCACTAATAATGGTTGTCAGAATGCATCGTGGGAAATGAGGACAAGCATGCATAAGACAAGGGGAGAAAAATTCTCCATTTCCTTGTATTCAAGCCAATCCTATGGTGTCATTTTTGCCTTTTCAACAACAATAAAATACTCTTCTGGAGACAATAGAAACATTTCACATAAAAATGTAATTCACATAAAAATGTAATTTTATAGAGTCTTTCATCCCATTGAGAATTGCTTTTCTAAACAATGAATGCTAGCAATAAATGTTTAAGTCATTCCAAATTACAATCCTCTGCTTTCAAATGAGCTTTCTAAATTTTGTAACGATGCTTGTGATGTCTTTTTAAGTATACTTTTTTCCTGAATGGTTTTGCAGCATTTGAGTTTGATAAATGTCACAATTTTTAGGAAAAAATATTAATTAGGTTATTTCTGAGAATTTCTGGAAACTAGTGTAATTTACTAGAATACTGTTCTGAACAGAAGGATATTGTGTATGATCATGTTAACAGGAAAGCATGTCAGGTTTCCTGTAAGTTAGAAGTTAATAGAAACTGTATGCAGAGGAAAATTTTTTTTAAGAACAGATATACTGGACTTTCTCATAATTCTGGATTCTTCAGTCTGCAGTTTTGATTAAGACAAGTAAGTAACTGCCCAGGCTTCAAACAAACTTGCTCTTGGGGTTCTATTTACAATAGAATTTGAAATGTATGATATTCATATTTATTTAGATGTTCTAATGGAATATACTAGCTTAAAGGAAGCTAAAGTCCTTTCAGAGAGCTTAGCTGTAGAGTGTAATGGACTTTTCATATTAGTACTTAAAATAATTTTTAAAAATAGCTTCTTTTAGCTCTGAATATGTTTATAGGACTATATCTTAAGTCACTAAATTTACCTCAGTATTCCTCTACTTCTAAGTGATATGTTTCAGTCTGTTGTAGGAAGTATTGAATGTATTTCAGCAGCACACTGCTTTTTTTTTTTTTTTTTTTTTTTTTTTTTTTTAACAACTCTTCATATAATATAGCCCTCAAGCTGCCTAGGCCTACTAACCTTTTATACAAAATAATAAGCATTTAGGTATAAACAGATTTTGTAGATGCCTTTGTAAAGTCTGTGACAAATCTAGCAGAACTCTTTGCAGCTGTGGGGTGTCTCAAAAACTATTTGCAGCTAATAGTAATGTTAACCCTAAAAATAATTATAATTAAAATTCATTATTAGTTGTGGTTTACAAGCCATTACAGGTGACCACTATTTAAACATTTCTCTTATACATTCTCTGAATGCAAAATGGAGAAGCCAAGAAAAAAACTCTGAATGAATGCACTTGATGTATGTGGCCAGAGATGCCTTAGCATTCTGCTCCCTTAAGGGCTTTAACCAGCATTTTTGCTAAATCCTACACTTTGTGGTTGTAGTCCCAGAACTTGCCATTGGGTTCCCAAAGCACTATTAGAACCAAACTTTGGCACTGTGAAAATCCTATGTCAAAAGGCATTAATGGGGTTGGTTACTCACCTCTGTTTTCAGTCTCCCTGTCCCTAATACCAGTCAGAAATGGTTTCATAAAAGTGTCAGGCTGTTTTACTGCCAGCTTATGTTCATCTGAGTCTTACTTGCTGAAGACTATTAAGGCAGGTATTTATCTGCAAATGTGCAGCAGTCTTCCCTAAGACTAGCAAAATTAAGTATATTGAATTGACTTACTGACACCTTGTTGTTGACGTTTAGAATAGTATTTAGAATATTAAATTAAATAAATAATTTCATTCTAAGGACTCTTTACTATTACGTTCTCACTTAGGATAGGATATTTGTGGTTAATTAAAATACAAAGAGGGTATTCGAAAATTTACACTATTGAAAGGTATTTAAACATAGTGCAAATGATCAAGAGTGGTAACGGTTAGTCCTATTATTACCAGCTGTCTTGTTATAGTTTGACTTTTTGGCATATAGACTACTTGTATGCCTACCCTTAACTTTGTTGTTTTTATTCTTACGGGACAAATATTGTCAGGTATGTAATTTAGTTGACTGAGGACTTTGAGCAGAGTAGGTTCAGGGTACTAGATTTTAAAATAAATAGGAATATCCTGAGAACATCAAACAAGTAAGTGTTCAGTAAAGTTCTGTGGTGTAATGTGAGAAAGAGGACAATATAAACAATTACATTTATTAAAGTGTTCCAGCCACTGAAATAATAATAAAAAACCGCTTATTTTCTGTATGCAATTTGGATCTGTCTAACATGACATCTGCTGAAAGGAGCCATGTGTTAAAATTTTGTTGTAAACTTGATATATTCTCATGAACTATTTGAGTAAACTGTTTTTTATCCAGTTCCATGGATTGGCTTCTGTTTGTTATGAAGTTCTCTCTCTTTTTTTTTTTTTTTCCCCTCCCCACTCAGCTCTGTCAGTCCCAAGAGATAAGACTCCTATAAATCTTTCAGTACTTTTTTTTTTGTTTCTTGTCCCTTACTGCTGAGTAGGCTTTTTCATGAATCAAGCTACTTAGCCTTATATCTAGGAATTTAAATAATTTAAATGCTTTTTTTTGGTTTTGAATAGCAACTTAATGGTTGATGCCAGGTTTGATTGTTCAAGTTAGTGTTCCCTATCTAACAACAGCAGAGTCAGCATATCTAGAAAAACTTGTCAAGGGAGGCAAGGTCTGTAAATACGCAATGGATATCCAAATGAATTTGATAATCTATAAACTTATTGCTAAAACTTGAGAGTAATGTAACATGAACATGTCTTAAAAATTGAGCTCTGCTTTCTTATCATACAAACCAATTGTATGATCGGATAAGGATCATATGCCAGAGGCTGGAATTGAAGCATGCCATTTCACTTCTAAGCTGAACAGGTGCAGCTGCATTTTGGCATGGAGATCAGAACTGCCTGCAGTGTGGACTTCTGTTTTATTTTCCCTGCATCCTTTCTATTGATGCCCACTGTGTTGGCTTTTTTGTTTGCCACTACACCTTGATTGAAAGATTTCAGAGAACTGTTAGTGGTGGATCCAGATTTCTCTGCTGGTTCAGAGTTCAGTATCCCATAAGCATGATTCAGATATTTTTTTCCTTTTGTTTACAACCTTGCATCTGTCTACCCTGAAGCTCATCTGCTGTCTGATGCTTACACACTCAGCTTAGTGAGGCTCTTGCCATTGTTATGGCATCTGTCTACCTGGAAATGCTTAGTTTTGTCAGTGGACTTGGAGATCTGGCAATACACTTCCTTTTCTGTCATGGGTGGTGGGTAAAATGAGTCAATAGCAGCACAGGTGCCTGGAGGGCCCTGGTACTGGTTCTTCTCTGCCCTGAAAAGGGAGCATTAAGCTCTTCCTTTGCTTCTCCTCTCTTAATCAGCATTTTAGTTTATGGAAGTATCCCATGTCATATAGCATTTGAGTTTCTGTAGCAATTTGTGTTGTGAAACCTTGTGAAATCTTCTTGAAAATCCAGATATGCTATATCTGCTGGATGTGCTAGTGGTTCTTAATCCACTTTGGGGTGGGGGGCAGGCTGCTGGGTCAGAATTTCCTTTCAGAAAGCCAGTTGTCCTTTTCCGAACAGGCTAAGTGACTACATGTCTTACTGTAGACTCTGCACCTTACCAAATATGGAAATCAGACTCACCAGTGGGTAGTTCCTGGAATCCCCTGCAAATCCCTTTTGGTGGACATGGGTTAGCTTGGAAAGCCTAGTAGTCCCCTGGAATGCCAGTAGCTTACACTACATAGTCTGCAGTCCTGCAACGGCTGAGTGAGTTCCCCCAGAGTTCTTGTGTGAATGCTGCTTTTCCACATCTGTTTTGTGCATCTTACTGAGGAAGTGCTTTTCCTTACAGAACGGCCACAAGCTGATATAGCTCCTTTGCTCTGTCTTCCTCAATGAACATATGGGCGATATCCCCAACATTGTGAGCTGTTAGAAGTATTGCATAATTTCTCTGATTACTGTTCCCAAGTGTGCCCTCCCTACTTTTGTCATAGGTAGTTCCAACAGATCCTGTCTGTTTTTGAAGCATTTAATACATCTTAAAGTCACTTTCCTGTAGCCTATTGTGAACTGGTTTATCTGTAAATTAAGTTGATGTGGATTCATGTCCAAATCTTTGAGGCAAAATGTTCATCTCAGTACAATTGAATGGAGTGAAGCCAAGAATATTAGATCGATGTGTGATGGTAAGTACTGAAGTATCTGGAAGTTGCTAGAGTATACTGCACTCTGGTTCACTGCTGTTTTCCATTAACAATTTAAACATCTGGTGGCATTGACTATCACAGGTGATGGTCTGGAAATAAACTAGTAAGCCTCTGGCATTCATGCTTTTCTTCTCAGAGGTGGAAGTTTTGGAAGAACCAAATGAACACTATAAGGACCATTAGACACACCAAACACTCGGGGCAGTTAGGACAAACAGAAAATCATGTATTACTGATGCAAATTCAGCCTAAAAGATGAAGATACTTCATTAAAACTAATTGATGATAAATAATCTTTGTCATGTTTTTGCTGATTTTTTTGGACAGCTTTTAACATGCTTTATTTGGGGAAGTGATTTGGGGTGTGTATTAACAACAGCTTAAACACATTTCGCAGTCAAAGACTCTAGATTTCTTCCCTGGTTTGCTTTTTTACCTTCCATAAAACTTTGGATTAACTGCCATTTAAGGATAAATACAGAAAATTCAGATCAGTAATTCTAAGTATTTGTCTAAACATTGTAATTTGAGCAGTATTTAGGATATTTTATCTTCAGTGTTTTCATGCAGCTTTGTGAGACAGATGTTGTTTTTTCAAGTCCTTTAACATGTTGTGTTAATGCCTGAAGGAATTCAGACAGAGACCTTATGTTTGCTGGGAAATTGATGTTTCTCTTTCACTGCTCTGTTCCTAAATGTCACAAATAGACATTCTACCTCTAAACTGTTCAGAATCACAATATGAACTATCAGCTTATATGAAACTTTCCAGAAATATCAATCCAATGGATTAATCTCAGTTTCATCTTATACAAGTTATTTCATCAGTTCCTCATCTTGGCAGTGAGGAGGAAAATCCAGAGCAGGTTTGCTGAAGAGCCACTGTTAGATCACAGCAAGGCTTAAGAGAGTGGAGCTTTCAAATAGTAGAATATAGCTAGGTATCTAACCAGTGGTCTGTGTCTCACCTTGCTGGAAAATTCAAGTTTTATTTAAATTTTCTTATATTTATTGTACTTAATTTTATCCTCTACTTTGTTATCTTTGATTTTTTTCATATTTAACAATCAAGAAAAGAAAGCTTTTTTTTCTCTTTAGAAGTTCTGAACAGCTAGACAAAGGCCAGCACACTGAATCTGAGTAGTTGGTCTCATGTAGTAGTTGCACATTCAAGCTTGAGTTGCATTCAAATGGACACAAGGAGGAAATAACATTTACCCACATGAGTTCTGATTTCTAGGAAACACTGCTACATTTGCTGAGCAGGCATCTGTCACAGGCAAACACTTCTTCGTTAATATAGCTAACCAAATCAGGATCAAAGCGGTTTAATTAATTAGTGCTTTATTAAAAATGCATAATTAGCCAGCAATCAAGTGAAATACGCATATGGGATCAATATGACTAATATAACAACTGAAAAAGAATACTAAAGACTTCTAAAGCATTAATAAAATTTACACATTCCAAACACATTCATGCAACTAATCCTTAAAATTATATGCTCCCATCCCCTGGGTGGTGGGGTTTACAAGTGCGCACGCTCTTTCTGGGGCTGTGTTCATACACAGCTGTAGAAGGGATGTGTGCTTCTGTGCATCAGTCCTGCCCACTATCATCTGCTTAACAAAACAACCACCACCAACAAAAAAGTGGTGCACCATTTTGACACTATTAGGAGGGTGGATTGGAGAAACACCAGAATAATCTTCCTAGTTCTTCTCAGGATTTGGATGGATGGCTTTACAGAGATTGTACAGTCTTGTCTAGAATAATAAAGGCTCCTAGCTTAGCTAGATTCTGCATCCTGAGCAAGCTATAAGGGAAAACATCAGCTGTGATGGTAAGACTTTTGTTCTTAAACCATTCATTCCACAAACTCAATTCACAAACTAATTGCAAAGTAATCTTCTAGAAAGCAGTGTCCAGCAGATTCTCATTCTGTGAAATGTATGCTGAAGTGACTGTTGTTATGGTTTACTCACTTGTTTCTTGGCCATCTCAATAACAATTTTGTGACTTTGTCAGGAATCAAGAACATCTGTAAGTAGTTTCTGTAACTTAAATATAGCCCAACTGAATAACTGAACTGTAGACAAGTATGTAGCTTTTATAGGTCAGGACGATGTCTTTAATTTTGGGTTAATTTAGGGTGCTCAAAGTGCAAGTCTACTGCTAATTAATCATTCTTAAGTACACATAATTGTGTTTATAGACACTGCAAATTAAACAAAATTACCTCATTATTTATAGTTCCTAAAGTCTCAAGAAAAACATCAGATTGCTTTATCTAAATATGACTGGCAGTTCTGTACCTATAAACCTACATTGCATTGGTGTGCTGTGATCGGTTATAACAGCAGAGATATTTCTGCTCTTTCATCTGTTGTCTCCTGCAGTTATTATAATAGAGCATTGACACATATTTTCCTGCAATTACTACATTTAATTTTAAATATGCCTACTGACATTTTCTGCCTTCAATACAAAATAACCTCACTTCAACTATTTGATTTGCTGACATGAAGTACACAAAATATATTAAATTTTCTTATCTGAACTTTTTAATTTATTTGCACATTAAAGAAAACACCTCAAAATTGTGGCTAGAATAACCCTGTTTGCTGAAGTGGGCAACAAATGCTTGAAGACATTTGATAGAGAGTGAAAAATTGCATATCTAATGTCTAATTAAAAATATTTCTAATGTTAGTCTTTTTGATATCCTGCTGCTTAAAAGTTATTAGATCTGCTATCGTTCATGGCCAAGATAACAGGATACAAAATATGAAGAGAAATGGAGTTTTCAAGATGCAATAGCATAGTTCTGGGTACATTTTGAAAACAAAAATTGCAAAGTTTCTTTGGGCTACTCAAGTGATCCTGTAAACACACAGATGGTAGTTTAATAGATTTAGGTAGGAGGATGTGGCTATGGAAAGTCAAGGCTGATGATACAAAACCCACAGACAGATTGGGCTGCTGTCTCTAGAGATCAATAAAGACAATTGGATAGTGACTTACTGCTAGAGATAAACATTTTGATAGTATCTAGGGCTTGTATAACAATGAATAGTCAGAAGATAGATTTAATTCCCAGATGTGTTAGCTTACGAAGTCAAGACTTACTGTATTTCTGTGAATAAAAGCTGTATTATCTTCCTATTCCTTTCATTCTGAACTACTTGTGGGTATCACTGTTTCATTAACTGAGACTCATAATGAAGCTTTTAATAAAACTTAGGTGGAAAACATTAAGAATATATATCTTTCAATCTGTGCATGTCAGGGAAATGTAGAAGTAGAAGGAAGATGGTCTTAACTTTGCTCAGATCTCTATGCTTGGGCTGAGTTTGGAGAAGGAATCACAAGGTCCATAATACTTTTGGTTGCAAAATAGTGCAGGTCTTCTCTGTAGCCAGGAGATAAGGGGGGTGGATCGTTAAAACCATACTTTTTCACTTGTGACAAACTGGAACGACATTTCTGCCCTTCTACTCCTCTCTTGTGAGACCTCATCTGGAGTATTGCGTCCAGTTCTGGGATCCTCAACATAAGAAGGATATGGAGCTGTTGGAACAGGCCCAGAGGAGGGCTACAAAGATGATCAGAGGGCTGGAGCTCCTCCCATATGAGGACTGGCTGAGAGAGTTGGGCCTGTTCAGCCTGGAGAAGAGAAGGCTCAGAGGAGATCTTATAGTGACCTTCCAATACCTGAAGAAAGCTTACAAGAAAGCTGTGGAGGGACAGTTTACAAAGGCTTGTGGTGATAGGACGAGGGTGGATGGATATAAACTGGAGAGGTTCAGATTTAGACTTGACATAAGGAAGAATTTCTTCACTATTAGATTGGTTAGACACTGGTGCAGGTTGTCCAGGGAGGTTCTGGATGTCCCATCCCTGGAGGTGTTCAAGGCCAGGTTGGATGGGGCCTTGAGCAGCCTGATCTAGTGGGATGTCCCTGCTGATGGCAGGGGCGCTGGAACTAGGTGATCTTTAAGGTCCCATCCAATCCAAACTATTCTATAATTCTACGATTCTATGTTTTGTTTCCAAGATATCAATGTTTATTTTACTGCTTCCTGAGATAAAAAGGAGGGCTTTTTAAATGGTCATAGTCAAAATAGTACTCAGGGTTGCAAGTAGTAATTTTTTTAAATGTTTGAGACTCTTCAGCAACACTAATTATTCTGCTTGTCTTTGCTAGACATTTAGTGCAGTTTAATTTAACCCACTGAAGTACCCTCTGAAATTTGCTCTATCTGGAGTAAATCTTGACCTCTTTCAAGTGACAATTCTCTTCCTAACTTTAGTAGGACCAGATTTTCATCCTCAGAATTGAAAACAGGGTAGAGAATTTGAAATTCTTTGTATTACTCTGACTATATAACCTTTCGAGAAAGTTTTGGGAGACTGTTTTGTTTTTTTTTTTCATAAAAAAAGGACATTAAGGTTTATCTTCCCGTTTTTAGAAAATTACAATCTTCTAGGTAGTCTTCAAATTTTATTTATCTATCAGTTTCCAAGGAGATGGTTTTATTAATGGATAAGATAAAGTGTAGTTGTTGTTGTCATCAGAGTTGTTATTATTATTATTATTTATATATATGTAGCATATACCACACTAAGTTATGTTTAATCTTTTATGGATTCATAGAATCATAGAATGGTTTGGTTTAGAAGGATCCTTTCAAGATCATCTAATGCAGTCCTCCTGCAACGAGCAGGGACATCTTCAACTAAATCAGACTGCTCAGAACCCTGTCCAATCTCACCTTGAATTTTTCCAGGGATGAGGTTTTTACATCTTCTCTGGGCGACATATTCCCCTGTCTCACCACTCTCATTGTAAGAAATTGCTTCCTTTTACTTAGCCTGAATCCACTTTCTTTTAGTTAAAACCATTACACCTTGTCCTGTCGCAACAGGTTCTGCTAAAATGTTTGTCCCCACCTCTCTTACAGGCCCCCTTTGAGTATCTAAAGGCTACAATAATGTCTTATCAGAGCCTTCTCTTCTCCAGAATGAACAAACTGAGCTCTCTCAGCTTTTCTTCATAGGAGAGGTGTTCATCTTTCTGATCATCTTCATGCCTCTCCTCTGGACATGCTTCAACAACTCTGTGTCTTTTCTGTGTGAGGCTTCCACAGCAGCACTCCAAGTGGCTTCTTATCAGACCAGAGTAGAGGGGCTGAATCACCTCCCTTGGCTTGCTCGCTGTGATTCTTTTATCACAACCCAGGATACAATTTTCTTTTTGGCTGTGAGTACATGTTGCTGGCCCATGTCCAGTTTTTCATCCACCAGTATTCTCCAGTGCTTCTCTGCAGGGCTGCTCTCAATCTCTTCATGCCCCAGCCTGCACTGGCACCAGGGGTTGCCCTGACCCAGGTGCTCCCACTTGGCCTTGCTGAATTTCATTAAGTTCTCACAGGCTTACTCCTCAAGCATGTCAAAGTCTCTCTGGACAGCATCCCTTCCCTCAAGTCAATCAACTGTACCACTCAGCTTGGTGACATCTACAAACTTGTGGAGAGTGCACTCAATCTCACTTTGTTATTGACAAAGATATTAAATAGTTTTGGCCCCAGTACAGACTCTTGAAGGGCAGCATTCATTACTGGTTTCCAGATGGACCTTGAATTGTGTAACTCTTTGCACTCATTCATTCAGCCAATTCCTTATGCATCTAATAACTCACCTATTAAAGCTATATTTCTCCAATTTAGAAGCAAGAATACTGTGAGGTGCAGCAGTCCAAGTAGATTACATCTGTAGCTCTTCTCTTTGTCCACTAATGTGTCACTCCATCATAGAAGGTCAGTAGATTGATCGGGCAAACAGCACAATTCAGTTCTGTATTTAAGTTTTTTTGACAATATTATGTTAGTTAAAGAATTCTGTATAATCCAGGGATGCGATCATGCAGTGCAAGCAAATGGGGTTCAGTCAGTAACTTTCTTGCTGGAGTCTTACATGTATGTTAAGTCAAATTTTATAAGTTTGTGAACAACTAATATTTTAATTTTAATAACAAATCTGTGCTCATTTTCAGAGGAACAGTCTAACTATAAATAGCTGGAAAAAAGTCTACTTATCTTTCTGTATCCTCAGACACCAGTCCTTCTTCAACACCTTAATTTCCATTGTAGTGTGTATGCAGAAGTATCAGTGTTTGAGTAAGATATATGGCTTTATTTGAAATGTGCTTAATCAGATTTTCTACAGCTAAGTCTCCCAAAAGATCAACTCTGACAGCTATGTGGCTAGGCTAGACCTAAAATGAAGAAAAACTTTGGGTTTACATCCCTTTATACAACTGGAATTTTTTATTTTCTTTTCTTCTAATTTCTGGAAAGCTACCCTTAACTGTCAGGTGTACAGCTGGAGGCATGGCCCCTGATTAGCATCTGTACAGAAGGAATGAAATATTGTTCAAAATATCTGAGCTTCCACGGGAATCCCAGTGCTGTTTGTGCCTAATTGGGCCCTAGGTGTCCTGCTTGCTTCTCCTCTTGCTTCCTTCCTTTGCAGCACACAGTCTCTTCACACCAATACAGTGGACATTTTTAAACAAGCAAGACTTTGTGCACTATAAAGCTATTAGGAAAAACAACAAGTGAAAAAACATTAATTAAACATATTTTTAAATAGGAGATGTGTTTTGAGTTATCTATGTCAGTAATTCTATTTAAAAAACAGTGAACTTGGTATATTTTTATAATTATAAGTCTCATATAATAGCTCAAATAAATGGAGGAAGACAGAGCATTGTTAAAACCTGCTACTGCTTTCGCTTCAGAAAAATCTGAAAATATTTATCCCCGAATTTGCCACTTTTTTTTATAAATTCTCTCAGTCTCGTGGTAATGAACAAGAATTAATTTCCTTTCAATGGTTGCTTCATAAGGCAAATTAAATCAACATGGTTAATGTTAGAGTGTATATAAAGCCGTTGAACTAACACTCATTAACTAGTTGTGTTGTAATGGTATGTAATGATTGGGCTTTAAACCCAGCTAGTTCAATTACAAACTGGTTATTTGCTTTGAGGATGGAGGCTTATTTGTGAGTTGGAAATAATGATTGAATAAATTCCTTTAACTACAAATCATCCTTGAAAAGGTGAGGAAATGAAATAAATGTGTGTCTCAATGTGCGCCTTTGTGAGCATTCAGTGTCATACAGGCAAACTTCTACATAGCCCTCAAACCTTTGCAAACTATGAATCTTATCCTGACTCGTAAGGTTGTATAGCATTAATTTACTTTCATTGACATTACTTTCACACACCAGTACAGTTTTTTAAGAGTTATCTAGCAACAAGACTGAAGAGTCTGGAGGGCTTTTAACTGAACCAACTGTTTGGTTATGAAATGTGTTAGAGTGGAAACGTTTTGATACATCTGGGAGATAGAGCAGGTACTTCTAAAACAAGCCAATGCGGTACTTTCAACTCATCTGCCTGTTCTCTGTGATGAAGAGGGAGAGATAAAAATATCAGCTGCTTTCAAATTAGAGATAATAGCAATATTTAAAGGATGCCAGATGTTTTTTCCTGCGTATCCAGAAAGGCATGGCGATGAGGAGTTTCAGTTTATGAACTTTTTTTTTTTTTTTAATAGTAATCAGTGTTCTAAACACTTTGAATTTGTGGTCAAAAAAAGCAAGATATTTTGGTGTTGGTTTCACTTAGCAAGGTTTTGAAAATATTAGTTTTACTTACTCAAACATTTTGGAAACAAGAAAAGATCTGGTGATTTTTGACAATATTAATCAGTAAGCACTTAAAAAAGCCACACAGTTTAAAGATTAAATTGGTACCATAGCTATGGTATAGGGAATATGCAGTTTGGAAAGCAAACAAACAACAGAAGGACCATAAACACGTCTTTCTTATCAGCCAGAATTAGGAAAGTGTTGCAAGACAACTCATGCAAATATTTTTGTGAAAGTCACACGATTTCTCTGTGGTTCCCATAATGAGATCTGGAATCAATCTGGCCAAATAATAATTCATTTGCTCTCACCACCAGTAATTAATTTGAAACATTCCTTAAATATGACATTGCTTCTTAATATAGTATTACAGTACAAAATCCGTTTCAAGAAGCAGAGAATATTCTTGGGGATTTTATGCCTTTTGCTCTAAGACTAATTCTTGTAGGTTTACTGGCATGCTTGTTTGCATAAGTCTACCAATCTATTTGGCTATCGAAGTGGAATAATATTAAATGTATACATATATTTAAAAACAGGATCATGGAAAACTGTTTACCATAGATGCTCAGATAAGGTGTCAGGAATGTAAAAATTTGGCTTGTTCAAGGTGAAGATGATGATGAGCAGTTCTCCATTCAGACAACGAAGTCTGTGAAGTGCTGGTGTCCTCTTAACAGAGAGGAAAAGCCACAAAGCTTAAGTTGCACCTATAGTGAGGTGTGACTCTGTTACAGAATGAAAATAAACGGAAGACTCAAACAGTGTTTGAAGTACTAGTACTGGAAAATGGAAGAGTTAATATTATCACCCTGGGTTCTTCCAGTGCCTGGAGTTCTTGAGCTGTGGCTGTGTATAGTTTCCTGAACAGCAGGTTTAATGATTGCATTGTTCTTTACTAAATTCCACCGAGGGGAAATGACTAGTGTGCAGCTACCTGGGGGATTTTAACAGTCCCATTAATAAAAAGTTATGCAGTTTGTACAGTCTCTAAAGTTACACATGCTTGTTCAAACTAGCTTTAACTAGTTCTTCAGTAGTACCTTAAAAGAATCCTAATCTCTAGACTAAATGAATTCGTTTAAGTGTTGAAATTTTACTTTAACGTAATTCTGAGGTAATTAAATTAGGGTTCTTTTCGTTACTTACCAGAACTATTTTACCTCTATTCAGGAAAAAAAAGAAAGAATATGAAAGGTATTGTTGAGATGCACTTATCAATAAAGCATGACTGTCTTCTGTTTTCTTATTTTGCTTTTAATCTGGCACTTAAACATCACACACAAATATTCTGTATTATCCTAGCTTTTAAAAAATACTGGCATTTTCCTTCTGTTGAAAAAAAGATATGTGATTCAGGAACATATAGTCTAACACAGCAGCATTTATTTTAGTTCTCTGTTCAAATTTCTACTGTTCCTATAGTGGCTTATTTTCTTAAGGATTTCAAGTACTGGGGGGGCAGTCGGTAATGTGGTTCTGAGAATGGGTTATCCTGGAATGAGAACATTGTAAAGGTCACTATTACTCTGAACTGTCACTACAAAATGTATCTACTTTCCTTGTTCAGAAGCCCTGTAGGAAAGGAGGAAAGCTCAGTTATGAAGTGTGAGTGTGTACTATTTTTTATGGTGTATCTGACCTATATTATTTTTTTGTGTATAGCGGGACTTCTGTAAAAATTGTGTCAGCTTATAGGAAATTTGAGAAAAAAAGAATCAAAGAACAATCAAGTGAATTTTCCAAATGAGGAATCTTTAATGATTCTAATTTAGTCGGCTTTTGTGCTATAATAATGGAATTAGGTAAATCACAGAGTAATTTCTTTGTCAGAGTCCATGATCTCCAAGAAAAGAATACATAGGCTTTTACAGAAATTTTTGATTTATTTTTAGGTTCCTTAGTTGGTCCAATTGAGCAACAGTCTTGTAAGGCTGTTGGAATGAGAATTGTGGATGCACTTAAGAAAGTCCAGTAAATATTAGTAACTGTGTTTATTAAAGTGTTTATTACTTAAAATGTAGTTAATAATTTAAGGACTGCCAAATATTTTCTTCTGATAATTACCATTGACAAATAGATTAGGAATTTTTGTAATGTTATCTATGCTAATTGTGTGCAAGTGCATCCTTAGGCCCAGTCAAATACCTGTTTTGTGTTAATATGGCTTTACAAATCAATAAAATTTTGTGCAGCAGTCCAAGTTCTATTAGAATTGGTAGGAGAGGAGGCTTCATGCTGTATGTTGTTCTCTAAGTCTCATATCTGTCTTTATATAAATGTATTTGCTATCTGCACTCTCCAACACTTGCAGCTGAGATGATCATAGTATAGCTACGCATGGTTGTATGTGTTTTCAATAACAGTAGCAGGTTTTGGAGGGAAGAAAACCTTAAAATAAAATGAGTCAAAGCATTGACCCGCAAGTGAAAACTTATTTTTCTGACTACAATGCCAAGATGCTTATTGCTGTGGCTATTCAATGTGGCATCCTGTTTTGCCCTAAAGATGCAGAAGACCATTTGATTACTTCTTTTCAATGATTCATCAAAATCAGAATTTTTCAGCCTGGCTTATTAAAATCCTGATTATTGAAAACAGAGATTCAGAGAATGACACAGTTTAGACTTTGCATGGGGATACTGAGAAAAGAGGGAAAAACCTCCAAAACCTCATTTCTTTGGATATCCAGTATTGTTGTTAAGAGTATTTGAGGCTCTTTTGCAGTTTGTGACTTGGTAATATCAATATACCATGGTCATGCAGTCTTATCAAGATGACTGCATTAAAAAAAAAACCAACAACAATTATGCAATGCTAATTAAAGAGAGGTAGTTTCAGGTCTTGTATCTATGTGCAGAGTTTCTCAGTCTCGGCTTACAACAGTTCTGGGATACTGATGAATTTGTTCTCTAATTTCTGCTCACTCTTTATCAGTAGATGAAAGGAAAAACCTTTCTCTTATGGATGTATTGAGTTAGGGTTTGTTTTTTTTTTTTTACCCTTTTACTGCCTCACAAATCCTTTAGGTAATATACTTCCTGAGGCCAGGAAAACATCTCATAAAGAGGATTATACAACTGTGGTGTACCATTACCATATTTTAGAAACATAACAGTTGAAGCCTTTACAAATGCCATGCATCTGTAGATTTTTAACACTTGTCTTTAGACTACTCTTGCTGTTTTCTGGTGACTTTCTTATTGAAGGGAACCATAACTCAGATATAAATAGCATGTAGTCCTTTTAATTGCTATTCTGAATGTATTTTGCTGTATACAGTAGTACTTCTATGGTGGCTTATAAAATCAGTTCTGTCATAAGCAAGTAAGTGTGTGCATCATCCACCCAGGAGTTAGATTTGGTGCATAGGCTTCATCAAAATGTTCAGACATCAAAACAATCGAATAACGTGTTGGTCCAGCAGATGCTTTTCAATACATTTCTTCTTCTAGAGGAAGAAATGTGTCCTACTATGAAAATGTTTAGTTTTCCTGGCATCTGAAGCCATGGAGATTTTATTTCCATGAGTAAGATCTATGTAGCAAGTGCAAAGCTAGAATTATTATGTTTCAATTGCCAGCACAGTTTGTCGTCCATGTTTTGTATCATTGGGGGAAACAAATATATCTTTCTTAGCATTGACCCTAGAAGGAGTCTCCTATTTTCTCTAGTAAGACAGGGTAACCATATGCTAGTCTAGCCAGCTTCCTGAAAGTATAATTTTCTCTGTAACTAGCACCATAAAGAATTTGTTGATTGTTCTGGTTAGATTTTTTGGGGGGGGTGTTGATGGTCCTGAGAAGACCTTACATCTTTCTGAAGTTTACCAAACACAAACTCAAGACAGTCTCTGTCTAAATTCAGAATTGTCAAGTCAGCCTTAATCATGACTAATCAATTAAATCCTTGTGGGTCGGGCACAATACCCAACTGGAGTTTGAAGACTCCTTTGCAGTGAGACTGATTAGATTTAATGTCAGCCACTGAATTATTTTCCAGTGTTCCAATGCTGTGCAAATTGATATAAATGACATAGTCTTTGTAGTGAATTTAAGTCTGTCTTCTTTTATGAAGCAATTTGACATTTCAGCTATGGCCTAACATACTAAAATATAAAGAGGAAGATTTCTATCATTTTAGTTAAATCTGTGGGTATATTTTTTTCACAATTTACAGTTTATTGTGTTTAATAGAAGCATTCACTTATAGGAGGATATTTTCATGGTTTTGTTTGGCTTTTTGGGTTTTGTTTGGGTTTTTTTTCCTGGGCTCATACTGCAGAAAACTTAAAAAAAATCTTTATAATCTATGAAGGCATCTGGCTTTTTTTTGCTTCATGAATTTATTAGCAGAATCAATAAAGTTCTCAGCCTGCTTACTTCTGAATCAGTTGTCATAGTGTCAGATTCAGCCCTTAAATGTGAGGGCTGTCGTGATTTCAAAATGAAATACAAGCCTTATGATTGATGATGTAGTGTCAGTCTAGATCTGTTTTTTACTTTGAGAGCTTGTAGGACTAAGTTGCAGATTGCATTACTGGCAAGGATCCATATCTCTCAGGAGAACTTGATCAGAGTTAATGGAACTGATAATTAAGACATCTAACCCTGCCACTTTGCATGCTGCAAGTAGTATCTTGGAGCCAGGTCAAAATGTGAAAGAAGACCCTGTACAAGCAAGGGAGTTGTCTTAACATCAAGTTCATCTACATAAATTTGAGAAGAGAAGACCTTTATATAGTCAACATTGCAGTTTCGTTGGTGATTAGTAGCCATTTATTTGTACATCTGGGGATTATTCCACTACCACAAATCTTCTGAAGTTCTTACAAACAAAAATTTTAATCTCATAGCATGGATGTTTATTTCTTTATTTGCTTTTAAGCACTTTACTATCTCACACCATTAAAATGGACACAAGAAAACGTGTAAAGTATTAAGACATATACAGTGAAGACCAAATGAGACTAAACCATTTAATATGTGACTGTCAAATGTATTCTGTGTTGCCAGATATCTAGCTGGGAAATTTATCTTAAAAGAAAAAGTTCTGCTTTTGTGCTTTGCCTCTGGTAGTCTTCCTCTCTGGCTCCATAGCAGAGGAACTTCACCTGCTTTACCGATACTGCCAAGCAGTATTGTACTGTAAATTACTATTGAAATAAAGTATTTATCATTTTATTTAGAAGAACATGTGTGGATTTCAGGATGAACTCTTCTCTATTGATTGCAGAAGATCTCTCCCCTTTTTAGGCCTTGCAGATCAGAATCCCAGGTCTCTCTTCTGTCTGTGGGTGAAGCCGCAGATAATAACCATCCTTCGTCACATGTTACACCATTTCAGGAACCAATTCATTGTGGTAAGTTTATATGAGAAAACAAGGAGATTAATGACTGTAGATAAGAGCTAAATGTAACAGCATTCTCTTGATAATAAGAAAACATATAACTAAAATCCGTGAGCTAAGAGAAATGCAGTTTTGTTTAACTGAAGGCTAGATGTTTTGGTATTGCATTAAAGTCATTAGAAAACTGAAATTGGTTTATTAATAAAATTAGTGATGGGAGTTCTTTAGTGTTACATTTTCAGTTTGTCGTCAGTTAAAGACAGTTCAGTCTATTTATCACTACATTAGTCTCATGCTAATGAGGTTAATATAATGAGTAACCCAGTATTTCATTATATTACCTTTATTTGAATGCCCAACTTGAATACATCATATTTAATTGAACAGTAATTGGGAGAAGGTCGTAGGTTAGAAATGAAACTGGAAAGGGAACTTCTCTTGCATTTTATGTGCAGATTGTATTTTCAGTCATAGAGGAGAAAAAAAGATAAATTAGTTGGTTTAAATAGCTGTAATTTTTATGTTAATTGTAAACAAACAACCCCCCCCCCAAAAAAAAAAAAGTAGTGACGAACCTCTACTGAAGCAGATGATATTTCAGCTTTGCTAAAAGATGTTTTCTACCTTTACAAATAAAAGAGGGTTTATGGTTCTGTAGCAAAGAGGATTGATGTTTTGGAGTTGCTGGAGCATCTCAAAGTCCTACCTGCAGCTCTCCTTTCCTATGACCATGCCTTCCTCATCTGATGACCTTGCAGCCCTAACAACAAGTACCATGGTTTCTCAGAGAAGCAAGATCCTGCTACAGAGATGCCTGGGGTGTTTTGTACCCAGTCCTGGATCGGCCATTTGCAGCATGTGTTGCAGGAACCAAAATTGCTGTGTCCACTTGTGTATTTTGAATGAAAATGCCTGACTCATTGACAGTGCTATCCTGCTTTTTGACTAAAACAGAAACAGAAAATGGTGATATGATGTTATGCTTGAGATTGCCCTTTTGGTAGTCTTCAGCAACAGAAAAAAAACTCTATTCTTCATTAATTTTAAAGGCTAAACTTTTGCTTAAACACGCAATACATTTGGCCCCATTATGTGAAAGCGGTATGACTGAGGGAAACCCCACACACCTCACAAACCCGACTCTGCAACATCTTTGAACTATGTAAAATGCAATATAGTACACAAAACAAGTATATTTACTTCAAGAACTATTACTTCTGGAGGGCCTTATGAACAAAATCTGAATAGCTGCTAGACTGTGTAATCAGTTGAGCCAAGAGCCAAAATGCAAATCTCTGTAGATGGGTCTCTGCATTGTGGTACGACATAATGATGGATTGCAGTAAAATGACTAACTGGGAAAACAAAGATGTGCGTATCTGTTGTAAGAAATGTAAGTCTTTCTTGCATGAAATTTGAAATAAGGTATTTGTACTGAAGGATACTTACCTCCATCACTGTTTTGCAGTAAACCCTACATGACCACAAGGATTTCTCTGCATAAAACCTATTGCAGAGCAAATTTCTTTGGTAACCTCATAATATTTCGGATTATTTCTGTGTCATTTAATAGATTTATAAGAAGATATTTTGTGTCATATGACAGCTGTAATGACCACCACTAAATTTTTCTTATCACCCATGCCCCACAGTGATATCTGTGCTCACCATAAATAGAGGTTTTTTACAATAAAGAGCTTGCAATGACCAGGAAATACTGATTCTTGATAGGTTTTTCTGCACACAGGCTGTTAAGGAGCACAACAAAAATAAACAATTATCGTTGTCAAACACAAATTAATTTTCACACCACCATATGAAGAAACTTAATTCAATGAGACTAATTTTAAAATGTGAAAGTGAGGAAACAAGGGTTAAAACTGTGCAAGAAACTGCCAAAGCCCATTAGTAGCAATGCCACCAATAATGACCATGGCTTGTCATCCCTCAGTTTTCTGAAATATGTGGTGCGTGTCCTGCTGGTGATGCTGGGTAGTTTACAAATGTTGGGTTAGGACTATCTCTTCTGTAGAGAAATAATTTGACTAAGTCTGGAATTCAGAAAATTTTTTTTGGGGAAAAAATTAAAATATGCTGTTTTGGGAGTAAGTATTGCTATTTGTATTATAGTTGCTAGTTACATATAGCAAATATATGCTCCAGGTTCTTTAATTTACCACACTAGATGTAAGTAAGAATATTCTATGGAAACCTTTTGACTAATAATTAATCTAATGATTTGTAGTTTTGCTATCATTTAGACTATGATATATGTCGTGAGATTAAAACAGAAAGAACATGAATGAAGTGCTAGCTTCTGTGTTCTTTCCTTCTCTGAATTTATCTTCACTCCTCTATTTAGCAGAGCAGAAGAGTAAATGAGGATAGTGAAGTTGGAAGCAAACTTCATGAAATCTCTGGAGCCTCTTCTACAGTTATATAATCAACTACTGTGGGCTGTAATTTGTGCTAAAATGTGATGCTTTAATTTGAAATCCATAAAAACTCATTTAATTAAAGATTTCAGGAGGGATGTAGATGAAGGTAAGCTAGTGGAAGAATAATTCTTGAGAGAACATGAACTTAAGGATGTAAATGTCTTGAGACCTTGAGGTGATTAGTACAGGAAAGTACAAGCTCCATCATCTCAAAATCTACAGTTATCAAAAGAGATTAATTCATCAGCAGCTTCCTTTAACACTCAGTGCCTTTGCCAGAATTTTTAGCATATATTGGCACGTGTGCTTCTTGTCAGCTTTCCTTTGAGACAGATTTAAAAGCAAACTTCATTGCAGTGATAGAAGACTGGAATCCTGAAGGGTCTGTGTCCTTAAAGGATGTCTGCTGATGTTTGTTCTTCCCATCACAACTGGTCATCGTCATATTTTATATATAAGGATAAGGGCATGCTATTGGGTGTTATTAACCTTTCTAAAAGTCAGCCTTCTACATTTAGCTCTGGGAAACAGAGAAACTTTCTTGCTTGAAATGTTTAAATACTCTGCAGTGAGATGTTTTACAATCAGTTTCTGCTTTTTTTGCAGTTCCATAAAATTTAACTTAAATCTTTCATTTACAAGATAGTACTGAAAGTATCTCTATCAATAATTTTCCTTTAAAATTACATTTTTTAATTCAAGTTCTGGAATGATAACATTGTAAAGTTAAAGACACACATATCTAATTTCAGTATCTTATTCTAAAGATCAGCATTTCGTTTACAGAAACCCCATGGAATTCTTCAGTTGTGAATTTGGCAATGTGTGGTCTATAGAAGAGACTAATTTTTCATTATTGTTTTAGACCAGTACATCATAATAATAGCAGTTTGTCACTTCCATTTTTTTTGTATTATTGATACGCAAGTTGCTTTTGTTAAATTGAAATTGGAAGTTAATAATGTATAAGATGTGGAAGACTAGTTCAAGACTCATAGCTTTTTGTTTGGATTGTATAAAACTTCATTAAATGCCTTAGGGATTATTTTCTAGTAAGCAGAGCAGTCAATTCCTACAGTTTATAATTATTTCAGTAGTTTAGTCAGTGTTACATGTTCTTATATTTCAATATCTGCAAAATGTCAGTCTTCCTTCAGTGATTATGTAGACTTGGCCTTCATTCTATCCAATATTACAGTTTCTAAGCTGAATTATTTGTATCGCTGGATCATTTGGCTTTATATCACTAAACAAGGATCTTCCCTGCTCTCTACAACCTTTCAAAAATGATAAAGCCACCTTGCAAGGACTGTGGTCATTTCTGTAATACCCTTGAATGCAGCTCATCTGATCTTACAGAGTGGTATAGGTCAAGCTTTCTTAAACGATCTCTGACTCAATCCCTATCCACTACTGGTACTTTCCTTCCCTGAATTTTCCATAAACACACATGAGACCTTGCTGTTGAGGGCTGAGGCAAATGAAACTCTGAGTACTTAATGCTTATTTTGTCTGCTGTTATATCACTTCCCCCAGCCAATAGTGAGCCCATGCTTTAGTTGCTCAGCCTCTTAGTACTTGTGTAGCTGTAGATGTTCTTCTTGTAGCCCTTAAAATCCATTGTGAATCTAGCTGCAGAAGAGCTTTAGTTTTGCTAACAGGATCACTGAATGCCTGAGCAGTATTTCTGAATTCTATCTGTCTGGCTTTTTGCACTAGATGTCAGTCATGAGATCCCTGCTTTAATCATACTGGTCTCCTGATACGTTTAATTGTTTTCTGCCACATCTGGATGTAGTTTCTTGTGTTTGGAGGTCCTTAAAGACCAGTCAGCTTTCTTGAATGACTTTTCTTTTCAAAGCTGCCCATGGAATCCCATTTACCAACTCTTTGAATTAAAGTGATATTTTCTCTTTTGAATTAGAGGTTCTGTGCTCTGCTATGTACCTTTGGTTGTGAAGATAGTTGCTAAGGCACTAATGAGATTGCCACTGATTACCACACTTCCTACTAGTTTCTTTCTTGTTCAGTGAGTAGCAGATCCAGGTGTGTATGATCCTTGGCAGTTCCTTCCAGTACATGTATCTCTGGGATATGGCAATTATTCCCTGACATCCTCCAGAAACCTTTGTGATTTCTTCCGTCTTGTCATGTTGCATTCCAAGCAGATATCAGGGAGGTCAATCTGCCAGTGTGAATGAAAGCATGTGACACAGAGACTTCCTCAAGTTCTTTACAGGTTTCACCTCATTCCTCACCTTGATCAGGTGGTCTGTAACAGAATGCCACCTTATGCTTTGCTGCAATGGAGGGAGGAAGGAGATTGTGGAGAAGCGCGTACAGCTGCTCAGGACGTCAGTGACTGGTGTTATAGTAGGAAAGCTATTCTCTGAGGAAATTTCATGTTTTGAGTGATTAAATGAAAGTAGGAAAAAAAACGGGGAAAAAAAAAACACAAACAAACAAATACAAAAATAACAAACCAACTAAAACCAGAAACAGATATTTGAATTCTAACAAAGTCCTGATTTAGTTATTTACATAACTAAATATATGACTACATATACTGTTCTAAGTATGCAAGTAGTTTTTTTGATTATGTTGTAATTACGTGGGTTGAAGTTGAACATATGTTAATATATCTGTTGGTAGTAGAATAAGAATTATTCCTTCAAAATAATTACAGATCTCTTATTAATATCTTGCCTTGGGAATGCTGATTTTAATGATCTGGTTTATTTTTTACTTTCTCAGTTTTAGCCAATAAGTAAAACATTGCTGTAAATATACATTTGTTTAGTAAACCAGGGTAATTTAAGAGTGAATTATTAGACTGAAATGTTTTATGCTTCATACTGTGATATTTCCTACAAAATCACAAGCCGAAAACTGATGTGACTTTTATAACTGGAGATGCCTGATGGAGACCGTGGAGAAAATTAAAAATTCTGGAAAGCAATGTTGAATTACCTGCATTTAATATTTTTGATCATCGGGCAAAATAAACATGAAATTGAGAATATGGTGTTACTTTATTATAAATGAAGCTTGCGAATAACCTTTGTTATGTGAATAAGGACTATGAGAGACTGCAAACTGCTTTTCATCTCTACCTGCCCCCACTGTTTCCAGTCTCTGCACAGAAAACAAATAACTCAAGCTTACTATCCAGTCTACGATGTTTATTTAACTCTCTAGATAAAGAATTTTGAATCACATAAGGCAGTTCTCAAATGTGATTTTGTTAGCACTGTTATGAAATATTTGCGTGAATGGGAGTTGTTTCCTGTGCTGTAAATGGCAGTATGGTGTAACTCTATAAATTCCATGGTGTAACAAAAAGCAAATCAAGTGAATCTGTTGCAGGGCATACGTATGTACATTCTTGGCATTAGAAAATGTTTTAGAAAGGAAATCATAGGTTGCACTGAAGTCTTTTTTAAAGGGTAACGTAAAAAAAAAATGGGATAAATATTTGTTCAAGGCTTTGCTTATTTTTATCATTTATTCAATGATAACATCAAAACATCTGTATTTTGAGACAATACTGGATATTTATCTATCTACACCAATGTTTGTGCATTACTGTGTCTACTCTGAGAGCTGCCTACTAATTTGAAGTCCAGTTTGGCTGGGATTCATGGTGGGAAGGGATTTTCAAGGTCAATAAATGATGTTACTTCTTTTTGCAGCTGCCATGCCATACAGTACCTTTCATAGACTGTGAAACTCCAGATCCTACACTGGAAATAAATGTGTAGTTTTATATGTATTATCTTCCTAGTTTGTTTACATTCTTCTTCTTAAGCAGTGTATTCTCAGGTGTAAAAAATCTAAAAAATCGTGGATGTTACTACTTTGAGGCAAAATTATGTAAGTAGAGATAACATCAGGCTGTGCTGGAAGATATTGCTTAATCGGCGAGAATTGGCAGCAGGGACAGTAATTTCTGTATCTGGGCACTAGATCAAGGCTGAAAGGTGTTTGCCAGTGACAGCTGTCATGTGGCAGCTCACTAGGGAGGGGCGGTCCTGGAAGAAGCCACAGGAGATTTATACAGCCCCTAGGTAGTACCAGTGACCAGAATGCTGCAAACAGGAGCAGTGAGGAAACAGTCCAGGAAGTTCCTGGAGTGTGTGGGAAGGCAACTTCTTGGCACAACTGGTAAGTGAGGCAACAAGGGAAGGTGCCCCACTGGACCTGTTTGTGAGCAGAGAAAGCCTCGTGGAAGATGTGACTGTTGGAGGAAGCCTGGGGCATAACGATCATGAGATCACAGAATTCTCAGTTCTAGGAGAAGTTAAAAGGGAGGTCAGTAGAACGGCCACCTTGGATTTCTGGAGGGCAGACTTTGGACTGTTCAGAAGGCTGGCTGATAAAGTTCCATGGGAGACAGTCCTTGAGGGCAAAGGAGTCCAGGAGGGCTGGAAGGTCTTTAAGAAGCAAATCCTGGCAGCGCAGGAGCAGGCCATCCCTGTGTGCTGGAAGATGAGCCAGCAGAGGGGAAAACCAGCCTGGCTGAACAGAGAGATCTGGGTGGATATCAGAAAAAAGAAGAAATGATGTGAGCTTTGGAGATCAGACATCTCAGGAGGACTACAAGGATGAAGTGAGATCATGTATAGAGAAAACTAGACACGCTAAAGCCCAACTAAAACTTAGATTGGCCAATTCTGTGAAAGACAATAAAAAATCTTTCTACAAACATATCAACAACAGAAGGAGGGCCAAGGAGAATTTCCATCCTCTACCAGATGCAGGGGGGAACACTAGTGACATAGGATGAGAAGAAGGTGAAGTACTTAATGCCTTCCTTACCTCAGTCTTTAATAGTAAGGTAAGATGTTCTCTGGGTACTCAGCCTTCTCAGCCAGAAGACAGTGGAAAGCTCCTATGATCCATGAGCAAATGGTTAAAGACCTGCATGACCAATTAGATATTCACAAGTCTATGGGGCCAGATGGAATCCACCTGAGGGTATTAAGGGAGCTGGCAGCAGTGCTTGCCAAATCCCTTTCCATCATCTTCCAGCAGTCCTGGCTGATTGGGGAAGTTCCACTTGACTATAGGCTGGCAGATGTTACACCCATTTATAAGAAGGGTCGGAGGCAGGATCGGGGAATCTATGGGCCTGTCAATCTGACCTTGGTGCTGGAGGAGGTCATGAAACAGGTCATCTTGAGTGCTTGAGTAGAATCATTTATTTCTCCATATATTTCTGTCAGTGTACTTGTGACATTCAGATTTGTGACAAACTTGTATTTTGAGATGTGTCCACACTAGGAGAACTGTGAGGCGGATGCATGATGAGGGTAATTGAATATTACAGTGAGGCTCCCAAGGGTTGCTTAATTTCTCCTTTCTATTGAAAGATGTCATTGTGCTGTTAAAAACTAGCAGATTAAGTATGCAGGACATTACCACGGGCGTATGTGAAGGAGTCGTCCATTCTTATTTGACTCAGGTTCTTTTAGGATTCCCTTAGCAGTAGTTTGTTATGGTTTTACAATATTATTTTGTATTTTATACATTACACTTTTTGCATGACCTGCTCATCATTAAAACTCCATCTATTCCTTGGAAAATTCTTATCATATTGATCTTGCTACTGCTGCTCCACCTCCAGGATAGTGGATTAGTCTACTTTAATTTGGTTAAAATTTGGTCTCTATATGTCTATGTGTTCTATTCAAGTCAGAATGAATTACGCAGCAAAAGTCAGCAGAGCTCCTGGGGGCATAAGATATGAACAACTTGAAGGAAAGACGATTATTTATAGGAAGCCTACTTAATTTTCTCCTAGTCAGCTTGGAGGAGTACTGGTAAACACAGTGGCCCCTTCAGTGCCTGTCGTCCAGGCCACGCTTGCTATACTCAACCCCAGGAGAACTTTCATACTTGCAGAAAATGAGACAGTCTTAAGCAGACAAGAAAAAAGTCTTGAGAGGAAAAGAAATCTTCCCTATCATGGAAAAATGTTTCAGCTTTTGTACTGAGCTAAGGTGGAACAATCTCCAAATGTTTACTGTCCTATGGCATGAAACTTTCAAGTTCCTAACCACAAGAATTTGCACTGATTAAAATACAGATCTTTAAATATTAGTGTAGTAAAACAAAAATTGCTGTGGGATGTTTAGTTATGAGGACAAAAATATGGTACCTTCAATGCCCTTAGTTTGTGTACTGCATTATCTTATATGGAAAAAAATCCAAGTGTTTTCTTTCACAAGGAGAAAAATAAATGCTTGCTTCAATAAGAAAACACATTCTCTGATTTATGCTGAGTGACACCAGCCCTCAGGGAAGCAGATGGTTAATTGCAGGGTTGATGGGGGATTACAGGAATAACAGTTACAATTTTGGTCAGGTTTGGAACTTAGGGCATGTTTTCTGTCAAACAGTTCATGTTTTGAGATATGCATGCAGGACAGAAATATTTGGAAGAGACAGAAGGGGGTAGAGAAGATGATTAGAAAGTGAGGAGGAAATATATGTCCCAGTGAGTTTCAGTGGGAAGTGAAATGAAATAAAGATTATTTAGATGTTTATTTGTTCCCTTGTAATCTTATAATTGCAGAAATGATAGATGTATTTTAGTAGCAGGTGTTTACAAGAGATCTTAAGATTAAATTAGGTTTCAGCTGTATTGATAGCATAAAGAATTTTATATCTAACTGCTTTTTTTATAATTGTTAAACTCAGCAGGAAGATGTGACCTATAAGAACCAAAAATTGTTTGGCTACATGAAAATTACATATGCATGTGTATATGTTAGGTTTTATATTAAGTTAACACTAAAGTGTAAATACACAAAATAACAGGTACTGAAGTGCATGCCACTCTCACTTTGGCTAAAATAATAATTTCCAGAACAAATAAAAATTATTTGTGTATTATAGTAATTTCTACTTTTGGACAGTGTCCACTTGTGGACAGTTCTGAATTCAATGTGACCACTTTCTGCACCTAAGGACAAGAGGAAGACAGTGGGAAACCTAGCACATTGATTTTATTGACCCCTTCTGAGTATTGGAAGGAAAAAAAATATGTGCTCGTGGGTGTAGAAGTCACCTCAGGGCTAATACAAGGAGAAGCAGTGTGCAGAGCAATGGCAAAAAATACAATAAAATGCCTAAAGTTAAGGTTTAGTTTTCTCCCTCTCCTCCAATCATTTCAATCTGACAATGGAAGCCATTTGACTGCCAGAGTGGTAAAAGAATAGGCAAAAGAAGAAGGAATTCAGTAGATCTTTCGTAGTCCCTATTATCCCCAAGCAAATGGGATAGTAGAGAGTACTAATGATCTCTTAAACCAAGCTTTAAATCCCAACAAACCCAACTGGACCTTGCAAATACAAGATGCCATATATAAGGTGAACAGCCACTGGGGGTTGAATGGTTGCCCCAGGATTACAGCATGTTATAGTAAATCCTCCCTCCTTACTCCCAGGCCAACAAGAAAACATAAAATCCAGTGAACGCACTTCTCTGTCCAGGAAAGCCTGCCTTGGTAGAATTGCCAAATGTCAAATTAGAACCCTTAACATTAAACACACCCCTTAACACTTAAGCTCAGATAGCTAATAATGCGCACGGGAAAGAACAACAGATCCATACTTGAGGGATTACCTCTTCCTTCTAACTTGTTTTATTTTGCAGGAATCACTGTCTTTATGTTGTCAGAAGCCCACCATGGAAATCATGTTTCCAGGTGTTGAATGAGTCATTTTTTTGCCTTGTTGGTATGATTTTATTAGGTTTGGTTATGTTATTTACTATGGAAAGATGATGTGGAAAAAGTTTATATTCTTACTTTGTGAATGTCTATTCCTGTCCCAGTCAGCTGGGAATCTGGATTTGCATGGATGTAATTTTTAATGTCATGTGTTGCTAATGAAAAATTGTCACTCTTTGTTTAGTTTTGTGTATTTTAACATTGATGTTGTTTGCTTAGTTTGTATTTTTTAACCTTGAAATTCTGGTGGGAAAGATATTAGGGGCAAAGCTTGTCCTCATATTAGTTAGCTGTAATTTTATAGTTGTGGGAAATTTGGATGTTCAATCTAATCTAGCTTGGGAGTTAATACAAGGGTTTATGTGCATTTGGAACAACACTGATCAGGGTCTGCGTGTAGCTGTGCCAGTTTTGGCAGAGCATTGATTTCAATTTACAGTTATAACAGTCAACTTTTCAGAGGTTTTAGATAAAAGAGTTACCCCATATAACGTGGCAAGTACCCAGGAATCCTGCTCTATTATACTGGAGTGTGGTCCCTTTCAAGGTATGCCGTACTGGTATGATTCAAATGCAGGTTCTTTATTTTGGAATTTTGAAAATGAAACAGATTGGGGAAAGTTAGCCAACAACACCTGTTGGAAATTCAACAACAGATGGAACATCACACGTGATTGTAATTATATTTCCTGTCAGCCAAGCGCAATATGGGCTTTTTTGAAAAATATAGGGGCTGGCAATTCCATTGAGACCTCATATATTCCTGAATTATGAAAGTTTATCCATGACATGTAGGGGTTATCCTGGAAATGTTTGTTTGTTGTTTTTTTTAATGGGAATCAAGCCATGTGTAATCAAATACTAGACTGAACGGGTAAGGGTACATCCTTGGGGGCTTGTGGTATACCAATCTCCTATACCACCAGACAGAGAAATGTAACTCCTTGTTTTACTGCTAAATATGCAGCTCCTCAGGGTGGCCTTTGGGTCTTTTCTGATGGAAAAATGTATTCTCACCTATCCGTGTATGAAATAGCAAGTCTACGTTGCACTATCAGCGCCATCTCAGTGTGCCCCTCCAGAACATTTGGCTATAATGACCATAAAAATAATCGAAGCAAGCAAGATGTTAACAGACCTCAGGCTACACCTGAATGGGTAAAAGGACTTAAAACGTATTATACTTAGGGAATGCATTATGTTTGAAAATATATTCGCTCCATATGTAACCCTAAAAATACACCAGTTAGTCTTATAAAATTTAACCTGGAAATGCATATTTTAACCTGGAATAAGTGTTTTAACCAATTGGGCTGAATGCTTTTTTGGTGAATTTGAAAGTTCAACAGGTGTTAAAGCTAGCCCTTCAAAATCATCTAGCCTTGAACATATTATTATTGAAAAAATATGGAGTGTGCGCATTGTTGAACTTGACAGGTGAAGAATGCTGTGTCACCATACACAACATCACCGCCACCACAGAAGATGTACATATGAAGATGAAAGATAGCAAAAAACACACTGGAGAACTCTTCCACGTGATGCAACTGAGGAACTGGTTTGATGGCAGCCTTGGATCATGGATTACATCGTTGTTGGAGTCTCTCAAACTCAAGAGGTGGGGAAGACGACTTGAAAATATTATGATATTAGGTGAATTTTTGTTTTTAATGGTAGGCCTTGCAATAGTTAGATGTATGATCTCTTTCCTTCTACTTTCTCTTTCCTCTGTGTTTCCTGTTTGCTATGCACAGATCACAACAGTTGAAGAGGACCTTGGAGTGTTTGTGCTATGGAGTGGTGAAAAGGGTCAGCCTCAAGCAACTGCAGGGTGAGCCCAGAGGTCCCACCTCAAGAGATGTCTGAGCCACTTTAGGAGCTGGGGTGAAGAGCTCCAGAATATTATGGGGAGGGGCTTGGTGTCACTTCTCTTAATGTGACTTGTGTCTAAACCACTCCTGGAACTGGAGTGAGAGAAAGTTCCAGAAGTCATGGGACTGGGGTCTATAAATAGGGGCACACACAAGCCTCTAGGGGCTCTCTACACCAGAAACTTCCCTCTGGCACATCCAACATGGATCCAAGACTGGTGACATCTCTTTCTCTTTTCTCTTAAAGTTAAGTAACATAAGACTTACCTTGATTTTCCATAAAGCCACATAGCTTAGGTAGGTATATTTGCAGGATGGTCCATGTGTATGATATATTTGTTCGATTTAAATCAGTTGCTGCTCATAGCCCATTTGTTCCACTGAAATTTCCTATTAAAGTTGATTGTGTATGGGCCTTGTGTGTCAATCACCTTAATCCATGCCTAAGAGGATTTGCAAGTCTGAGTCACTTCTCCTGCTTCCATAGGTGGGACATGATAGTATGATTTTCCCTGACTCAATGTGTATTTTTAAACTATAATTAATATTTTACTGACCTTACGTCTTCACTATTAACTTCTAACAGGTCACTTCTTATGTAAGTACAGGGAGGGAGAACTCTCCTACTAAAACATGTGTGCATTTGATGAACTTCTTGTCCAGCTGTTGTGTTGACCTGGACATGTTCTTTACTTTAACAGCTGTGCTAAGTTTGATTTCTAGGGACTTAAAGAGAAATTAGGCAGAATCTTGGGGCTGCGTTATCTTGCATTGGGGCATATTAGCTAGCACGGAAGAGAATGAGGACCTTCCTTCTTTAATAAGATGCTTTATTGTTTAGTATCTGGGGGAAAAAACTTGTATTCTGAACATTACTTTTTTTTCTACTCTAAGCTGGAGAAGGATCTACTTATCATCTTGTATCTTGCACTCCCTTTTAGCCCCTAAATCGTTGGTTTTAAGTGTGGTTACTATAATTTTATGATGTTATAGTCTGGAATTAAAGTTATTTAAATAACAAATGTGTTTCTGGCTTTGTCTTACTGTCTGCATTAAGAAATGTGATGTTAACATTGTGAAATATGAAGTGAAAAGTAAAGAGGACTTTTTAAACAAAGTTAACAAAAAAAAAGGCAAAATAATCTGTACGTGACACATGAAGTGTATGACATGAATAATCAGAATTTATCTGTGATGTTCTGTTTACTCCTGTAAAGAACAGAACTACTACAGCTACTGAACTGTCTCAAATTAGGCATCTCAGAGCTTTCCAGTAGGAGTCCATTTCTAACCGTTTACCTTTATCTAGTTCTCAGGCCATGGCAAAGACATGTTTTGTTGTGCTTCAGGGCTTCTGAGCATCCACTGTGCCACTGATACACACCTATAATCTAACATGCTCACTTAAAATTCTGTATCTGTGCACAGTTGATGGGTGTGACCAGGTTGATAGAGATACGCTCTGATAACATGGAAAGATGGGCAATAACAAAAATATGGAAGAAGAAAGTTCAAGTTAAATAGAATCATCTCAGTAACTCGATCACCAAAAACATATGAATGTAGTTTCTTATACCTTACAAATTCAAAATGTATGTTAACTTAGTGTATAACAATATGACGTTCTCATGAGAAGGCTCCATTACTTTTCAAAAGAATGTATTACTTTAGAAGTTGCTTTATAGAAATCAATGTTATCCATGGAGTAAAGTAATGAGAGAAGAACCTGCTCATAGTTTTTCATGCTATTTAATTCTGCTCTGCGTCTTGTGAAATTACACATAATTGTTTCTTGGATTTGTTTTTTTAGACCAATAGCCTAAAAATATTTGATACATTAGATTTGAATAATTCTGTACCCACATCAATACAATATTATTCAATCTCTTTGCTCAAATACTGCACTGTTTTGAGAGCAAAATGTATTTTATGGGTCTGACCGTTTTATTCCTTCAGTGAAAGCTGATTATTTTGGTAATTTCAGGCTTTTTCATAGGAGACAGCACTCCTGATGTTTCCATAATTTAAGATAGAGATGGCTAATCTTCATGCCTTTACATGTTGCAATTTGAAAAAGGAAAACATTTCTGTTTTCTTAAAATAAAAAAATGTGCTTTTAAAAGATTCGTGGGCAGCATGAGTTTCAGAGAAGTTCTGTCAAAACCCCTACACAACTACTTTTTACTTAAGAAAACAAACATCTGCGTGGCAGGGGTAATGCTACCATGTTTTCAAGTCTGTAGTACAGTCATAATTTGGGCAGAGACAATAAAACCAGTCAGATTTTTGGGGCCAAGGCATTGCATCTTTTGTATTACTTTTTTATATCTGTGTGGCTTTCTATTGGAGGGAAAAAAAAATCAGTCCAGCAAATCCTTATGCCTAATACTCATAACTGAATATTCACTATATTTTTCTCTGAGGAATACCTTGAGTTCTTGTGTTCCTACTGTTCTTATGTCCACTAGAACATTTTGATGCTTTTTCAGTTTCCACAATATTAAATATTAAATCTACTGGGTGATATGTTAGATATACAAAAAAAACCCCAAAACAACAAACCCAAATTCATATTGTTTTACACAGTTATCCATAAAGATGTTATATAAGTAAGAGATATTTCTGATAGTTTGCTTCCTCTAAGGAAAAAAAAAGCTTTGCATCATGACAGTTTTTTCATTTACACTCACTTCTCATGATTCTGGAACAACCTTATATGTGCTACAAGTACTATTTCAACTTTAGAAGGCTAATTTACAGAAATTTTCCAGACTTCTGAGATTGTCTTGCAAAGATGATAGGTTTTGAGAGAAAAGAGTGATAAATTACAGAAGATAAGGTAATCAGACCTTTAACTTTTTAATAAAATGTTTTATAGTCCTACTAGATCTCTCATTTCTCACAGTTTTTGATATTTTGTTGATCTCAGAGGAAATAAATCATCAACATATCAGACTACTTTTCCTCATCCACTGATGCATCAGCATGCATTGCACGTCTCAGTTAGCAAGCACACGAGGAATTCTCAATCAAGAAGCTTAAGATGCAATGTTTTACTACCTAGCACTTTGATTGATGGTGCCAGGGTTGCACAGACTTTGTATTTGCTCTCATCAAGCTCAATAAATTTAGAGCAGACAACTGCAGCTTAACTGTGAGGTCTCTTGCCACAAAAAGTGTTTCTCCTTTTAAAAAAACAATGCCACACAGAAATACAAACAAAAGAACTCCCTGTCACTTTAGGTAAGCCGTTTACCCCACTATTTCTTCCAAGGTTTTTAGATGAATATATTAGGGTCCATTACACACTAAATTAGCAGTATGCTCCTTATTTTCTCTATCGTGGGTGGTTAAAATTTGTCAAAACAAATGAAAAACAAATTCATTTCTATTTTGAAAGCTATGTATTCCTTTAGGTTCCTACAGCTCACTTCTTAAATTAAACTATCTGCTCTAAAAAATGCAGTTAGTTATGACTGAAGCTCTCGGGACTCAGAAAAATAAGAACAAGGGATAAAAATCAGATTAACTGTTGTCTTGATCAAATGATTCTAATACTGCAGGTCTGAGAGACTGTTATGTCTAAATGAAAAGCTCTTCAGTGTAGTTCAGATCTGTTGTACTGCCTTGAATGCAGAGTCTTAATGCAGACAACCTAATGTGTCAGCTATTCTCCACTGATTCTGTGAGCTCTCCCGTTGGCGTCATCAGGAGCAAGATTTTCATGCAGTTGTCTTGGTTGTAATTTAAATACTACTAATCATAACAGCTATTTTTGCCTTTTAGCTTTAAAACCATAATGAGGTAGAACTTGGATGAATTTCCATCAGATGCAGCAGGTGTGTATTTGAAATCCCTGTAGTATGAACGTTCTTCCAATATGGTTTGTATTTTCACTATAGGGGAACTTATAACAAATGCTTTAAGGCCTCAGGAAGCTATCTTAGTATTTGCTTTCAACAGATTTGTAGTTCTTAGGATTCTGCGGGTGTATTATTTGAATTATAGTTAATATTAAAAGACTAGAGTTTGGAACATTCATTTTACTAACAAATTCTCAAAGATCTCTTTTTGTTCTGAGTACTGTATAATCTTAGTCCATGAGACAAAAATAGAGAAAGAACGATTATTCCTATTTTCTGCTTGGAAAATGGGGCCCTAGAGAAATTAAATAGACCTGCATTTGATACATGTATATTTACATATTATTGTAACAGCAGTGAAGTGTGTCAGATTCAAGAACTCAGTCTAGGTGTTCTCAAATTTAATGCATTAGTTTAAATATGCTATCCTCTACTAATGTATCTTATCAGTGTGTAGTATTCCGGTTGTGAAAGTCTTAGTCCAGATTTGTTGAAACTTTAAAGGTGAAACCTACTTTATGCTTTCGATTCAATTCCAGTTCATGGAAAGGTGTGAGATCTAATATTCTGTAGAAATTATTTGCTTTGTCAGGTAAAAAGATTCAGAGAAATGGGCTGTGGAAATTGTGCTATTGCAAAAGTTAAACACTGTAGGCTCCTTATTTTTATATCACATTTGCAAGCAACTGTCAGCTGCTTCAATTTCAGCAAAATAGTCAGTTAAGTATGTATTTTGATGAAAGTATTTCCATTCTATTCCTTAATTTGAAATCAGAGAAAATAAGCAAGAACATAGTTACCCTCAATTAAAAACTGTGGGTATGCTGTGAAGGCACTCAGAGCTATGTAATTCTGATAGCAGGCTTTAAGGCAGAACAGATTTATTACTGAAAAATTAGCACAGCTTTAGCATATAAACTGAAGGGTATCTAGAATGTCAAACAAGCATAACTCCCATTTGTTTAATTCTTTTACCTTAAGCCATAAAATGTCAACTTAACCCATACACTCTTTCATTATTGTCAAATATCATTCATGGATGTAGGGCTCAATCTTGTACAGTACAGTGAGTTTTAAACATGAATTAATTTGTTGAAATTAACTCTGAAAAGCTAATGAAAAAGATGTTTATATTCACAAATGGTATATCACATCATTACAGTTGCCACCCGTAAATTATGCTGCAATGATTCAGAATGCATCTGACTGGCTCTTTTTAGAAATTCCTTTAGCTCAATTTACCTCTAACATTTTACAGTTGAAGCCCTTGGGAATGTAGAACCTTATTTTACAAGTGGATCTGGGATAGGTTTTGTATGCTGCTGTTGCATGGGTTCAGCGTGGCATTGCATTAAAGGGATGTGGAGATCTTCCTTTTGGTGTAGGTATCTTGACTCATCTAGGCAGTCAATACAACAGAAAAAGTCTGGAAATTCCTTACTTTTTAAGATGGGTGGACTGATGAACTGTGCTATAGAAAAGGCTATATCTATTCCTTGACAGTCTAGAGTACCAGCCCAGCTGGATACAACTGTAGTGTGAAAAGAAGGCTGAAAAAGATATACATTTGTGACAATTTCCTTCAGCAAAAATGACTGTTCACTTAGTGATCACTTAGGTTTTCTAACTGTGAAATTTTGCTAACTCTTTACGGCTTACATCCAGTAGTGTAAAGGAAGGAAGTAGCTGATAAAGTATGATGCAGTTATAATTATGAAATAAACATAATTCCATGGATGTGGGAATATGCACTGTTGAAAGTAAAAGACACGTTCCTCCACCTTCACCCTAAAATTTTGCCAGTGGCATGCATTTGGTATACAACATTGATTGCCTAGTGTTATCAACACAAAGTAGTTCTCATCACAGCTCTTCATAAGGACTTGATGCTGAAGTGACATCAAGTTTGGTGCTGATTTTGGCTGGAACATTTCAGACTCCCCTCTATTAGAGACAGCTGTTGACTTCAAGGATTCCAGAATACTTCAAATATGGCAAACTGCTCTATTTATATACTAATGATAAATATATATTTGACAGTACATTAGTTCCAAACATTCCTTTTTCAGTACACCAGTAAATACATTTTTCAGAAAGTTATACTTCACCTTTATTAATCTATAAAAGCCTGGCCTATAATTTCAGTCTCGTAAAAATAGGCAAAAAATATATATCTTAGAATATGTAATCAAAGGCACTTGTAACTTAATAAAGTTGCAAATATTTTGTTTATAGATTCAGCATTCTCTGATGTTGATGAGTAGATGTGTAAAATTTTTGGTTGTTAAAACAAATGCCTTATTTTTAATGTTACGGAGCAGTTATTGTATACAGAAGGCTCTTAGCCTTCCTTGCATAATAGAGAAGTGTGGGGTACTGCACACAGGAACCGGATTAAATGCTAAGGCTGCAGAATGTCTTGCAAGTACTGTAGCTCAAATTGCAGGCAGAATTATTGCAAAAGTATCATTCTCTAAATATAGTTAGCAATAACAAATACAAAACTCTTAGCATGTCTACTGAACTTCAAGGAAGAACTGAAGACATAATGATAGTGAAGAGAAATATATTTTTGTAGGAGGTGCTATGCCTTGTCATGATAATAAGTAGTTCATTGTTATTATTTTAGTAATCTGATCTGAAATGTGAAAATAAGGAAAACAAAGCCAAAGCATTAACATTCTTTTCAAAGAGCTTGATACTAAATCGTCTTATCTTTCCCAAAGCAAAACCAAAGGGAAACACTTGCTGCTTCTGTAATCTCTGAGATTCAGCCTTATAACAGTCAGATCAGTGTTATTACGTGCCAATGTCTTTCTGATACTATGGTCTAGCCTTGGTTAGTGGCATGTGAACAGGGTTGAGATGACTCAGAAAAGCTGGTACCAGTTTTAGCTGGGAGAATAGCTGTCTGCTGGCTGAGAGGAGTGTGTCATTTAGATGTGTATATATATGCTTCTCCTGTGGCTGGATCTGAGCTGATTAGCAATGTAATTGCACTACCATGAGTAAACCTTTTCTATTGTCGTCAGTGGCGCAGTGTCATAACGGGATGCTCGTCTCCTACACTTCCTGCGGTGATAAGCTTCTGTGTTTCAACCCATGCTGAAGGGGATCGCTTCAGATCCTCCATTCTCACCTATGCTGCACTGTGGTTTGTGTCTTATGCTTATGTTGTCCAGAATTTGTATAGAAAGAGGCTGAGCAGAGTCAAGTTTAGGAATTTGAAATAAAAATCTGTACTTAGGAAGCATAAATAGCTTCTGGTGCTGAAGAGGAAAAACGTCATAGAAGGAGCAGATCTTACTATAGATTGTCTGTAGGTAGACCAAAGCCTTCTGGTGAGGACAGTTAGCAGCGTGTGAGCAAGCATCAGGTTGTGCAGTTGATTATTGTAATAACCAGTTGTCGTGCTACATATTTAACACACAAGTAGACTTATTTGGAATTTTATGAAGAGCCCAACTCCGTTGCTGAGACAGGCTAATAGGGAAAGTCATAGCTGGTGCAAAACTGGTTATCAGTGATATCTGGCATGGCTACTAGACTGTGTCATTTTGACACTAGAAGATTAAGTCTCAGTGCTAGTACAGAGGAAGTCTGTGATAAATAATGGGTTCAGAAAATTATGAGAATTTGTTAGCAACAACGTATGTCTAAAGCAACAGCATGCTCTAAAAGAATGGATTTCAGAAGTGGCACTGGGGGCAACTGATAAAATACATTCACAGCTAATCTCTTTCCAATAAAAAAAAGTAATTTAAATCAGCACATTTCCAAAAATGTGCTTTGTCAGTATTCAGTCTGGCCAAGTTGGGTACTATATGAGGGATTAATTCATGTGGGATCTGGTATTTCCTTCTTGTGCATTGTCATTGCTTTCTAGAGATAAATAGTTATCAAATGTCCATATAGTTCAACACTGAAAAGGTATAAAAACAGTTGTCAACAGGAGAATGGGTCTGCCTAAACCAAAAAGCTTCGGAATCTCAGTGCTAAAATTTTATTCACTATTTACATAGACAATAAAGTTACAAACAGAGAAAGGTAAATGAAGGACAACAAATCATCCCTTTCTTCTCCTTTGCTGAGGTCAACACTAGGATAATCAAAGAACAGAATGAAATTAGGAACCAAACTCAAGAAAGCTATCTCTTTGCTCTATAAGCACGTTAGTAGAAAGAAGACTAATGAGCAAGGATTAAGTCTTACCACAATGTAGGACTGCAGAATGTGACTTCTCTTCATGGGTAATGGAGGGGAATTGTGCTTCATGGTGTTCTGCTCTGGTCTTCACTAACAGAGTTACTACTGGTGTCTAATAGGGCACCTTCTGGCAAAAAGCTTATATCACTGTCAGCTAAGGAAAAAGGATTCAGAGACTGCTTAGGTAAGCTAGAGGTTTTCCAGCTAGCAGAACCTGTTGAACATAATCCTCCAACATTTAAGAAACTTGTGAAATCTCAAAGGTGTTAGCAGTTGTGTTCAAATATTTTCAACGGACAAGTGAAATACCAAATAACTGTAAAGGGAAAAATATTTTTCCTCTTTTTACATAGAAAAGAAAGATTTATAACACCTTAGTTCCTCCCTTTTTCTAAAATGTCTAGTAAATTACCGGAAGAAACACTCACAAAATTGATCTGTAGTCCTAGAATGCAGTGAGAAGAATAAGACAACAGAATCTGTTGAAGAAGGCCATGTTTCAGGCCACATGTGAAAGCTCTGAAAGCCAGAAAACCCCTGGCATATGCCACAAATGCAGAGCTCAGCATGACTTTCATGACCATACTCTATTCAAAACTCCTGTAACATGAGAAGAATATATATAAAATTTCTTTGAAGTACACATTCTCTGAAAGAGTATATCAGATGTAGCTCTGTGGCAAATTTTCTTTGGTTCTGTTTTGTGTTACATTAATTAGTGATCTGGATGATGATGTAGAGTGACTTACTACAGTTTCAGGTGATATCGATGGGGACAACAACAGTGTGGTATATTTTCTATTTGTCAGGAGAAGACTCTTGATCTTAAGCTACACCAGACTGAGATGCTATCACTGATGATATAGCTAAACCCCAGAAATGTCTGATTATTAAATAGTACAAAATCATGGTAGCTTCAAATCAAGACTTTTATCTTGGTGAGGGTGAAGGAGTAGAACAAAATGCTGTTGGAGAAGAGAGCTGAAATAACCTATTGGAAAAAAAAAAAACCACCAAACTGGCTCTTTAAGACGCTTTGAAATAAGATGATCCTGTATCTTTTGTTGCTGTGTGGCTTTCAAAATAAATCAGGCATGCTTCTATCAGAGTGAGATATATCTAGTCATTAAAGAGTAATTATTGTGTAGACAGTGCATCTGAATGTCCTGCTGGTATGGAGAACACAAACTATTTTACTCAATGTCTTCTGTAAGTAAAAGAAATGGAAGGAAGCCTGACCATTCTTGGTTCAGTAACTGAAGCCCATATGCAATATCTGCATCATGAACAGAGGTATTGTATAGTGTGGATGTTGCTGTCGTATGGTGGAAGCTGTGATGCTGAGCTGCAGCTTGTGTGTTCCCCTCTGTCTTGTACTCAGGGTATGTACAAAGCTGTGATTTTGTACTGTATGGGAACCTTTGAGGAAGGAAAGCTGCCATGATATTAAATCTAGTACAGCGGGTTTGTTTATCCTTGCAATGATCGAGGCTAGGAGTTAATTGCATATTTTAAGCTAGCCTTCCTGTCAGTCAAACCCCAGAGTGCTGTGGGCCAGAGTCTATGGTTTTAAATTTAAGTACAATTAATACTTCAGGATAATTTGAATTCTCCTGACACAAGGCAATGCCTAACATTAATAGGAATGCCAGAAGCGTGCCTTTTCTTCAAACCATTCTTTTGTTATTCCAAGTAGCAAACAACAGGAAGTTTTGCTCTAAATCATTATTGTATATGCCTTTTCTTCATCTATATTCTTACATTAGCACACCCTATGTCACAACAGATCTTGCATCTTTCAGTGAGCATGATGAACTGTAGTAACCATCATGTCAAATTACCTTGAAATATGGGCAGCCCTGAGATAATGAGGTACTTTGTTACTATGTCAAAGCAAGAGCATTAACAAGTATTTTAAATGGCAATGTGTCTCTATACTTTGTGGCTCTACAAATGCATCAAATAGGTGCTTCTGATGTCTGTCAGAAAAAAAACTTAAACAGATACCAAGAATATTTATATCAAAGTTTATAAGTTTTTCTGTGTCATTCTGCTTTTAAGAGGAAGCTAAAGAAATATTGGGCCTGATGGTCTTATTTAAGGAATCTCAGCAACAAAACTTGTCTAATCGCTCTTTATGAATTAGAATAACTGGTGGTCTTTATTTCTCATTCTGAAATGTGTAAGGGTACATGTTATTATGTTTATATAAACATGCCTTTCATAAGCGTAACTTACTAAAGATATTGTGTATTTAAAACATCTGATCGCTCCATTTTATAATATATTAAATAGTGAGGGCCAAGACTATTTTAAGACACTACCATTTTGCTCTAAGTTACAAATTAAATATTATTTTATTGATGTTTGCGCCCATCCTACATTAGTCTGCCCTTCCCATTCATTTTTACAAAGTTAACTGTAAAATGTTAAAGGTAGTTAAACCTACAAATCACTCTGGTATCAGAAATCAACGTGCTAGTGGACTAGGACATGATGTTTGGACTTGTGATGGTACTTAAAGTGCCAGAAGTAAAGTTTAGTATTTATGGATCCTTTTAGGTTGTATTCATGCTGGTGTGCACTAACAGAGCTCCTTTCCTTTTTGAGTACTTATAAATAGCTCAGATAAATATGTTTTATAAATAGCTCAGATAAAAAATGGTTTTTATAATAGTTTTAGAAACCATGTGTATAACTTTGCAGGTGGCCTGAAATGCTAGCTTTATAACAAGTAGGATTCAACCCCATCATTCATTGTAAAATATTTGCTCAGTATGCAGTTGCTGATGATAATTTAATAACTATGTTTATCAGATTACTGATCAAAGCATCCAAAAGGATGAAATTATTTTAATAAAATCTGCTGTGAGTAAAGTTTTGTTTTGTCCTCCTGTTTTAGTTCACTTTGGTCTATGGAGAACAGGTCTTTTTTAATTAGATACTTTAGATAATGCACAACATTATTATTCATAAAGCTACTTTGTGTGAAATTGCACAAATAGAGAGGAATTAGCAACGTTGTGATGTCAAATTCACATGGGATGTGCTGTGAGGCTTATTCTAGAGAGAATGGCTATGTAGTCATCTACAACCTGTAACTGACTTAAGTCATGGAATAGCTGGGTTGTTGGGAGGTTCTCTTGTTTAATTATAGTTGCAGTTTGCCTGAACCATGGTATGTGGTGACTTTTTCCGTACTTTATTTCTATTCATTTTGACCTACCAAATATGATTCCACTCTTGAAAACACTTGATAGGTATATTTTTCAATATTTAAGACAAACTGAAGTAACTAGATATAAAAAAATAGAAAATCAGATTATCAATAGCTGTAATTCTGAAAATGAAATATTGCATGCTGAGAGGAACATGCATCTTGGCTTTACACATTTGAAATCTAGTCAGCTTATTAAAAACAGCATAGTATTTGAATAAACTTAAAACATAATTACAGGCTTCTGGAATTCCGAGGAGCTCTTGAATTTCTATGTCAAGCTTCAGTTTTGAACTTTGGTCAAAGTTTAACTTACTGCATGAAGTTTAACCTAATACATGGAAATATCTGTTTATTAAGTATTGTAATTCATGGAAATATAGATGTAACATGCAAAATCGAAGTGTAGCATGCAGTCAAACAATATTGATTGCCATTTTCTAACTGAAAATGATCAAATGAGCCAAAGATGTTGGTAGTATTAATTTACTCTTAGCAATTATTCTTTTTTTTAAAAAAAAAAAGAAAGTACTAGAAGACTTGGAATGATGAACAATTCAATAATTTATGTAGTCAGGATCCTCTGCTTGTTGACTCTATAAAGGCCCTGAAAGCTGCAAATGTAAAGACTAGAAAGAAATCTTTACACTCTTAAGCAGTTAAGTAGGCTTAATCCTTTGTTTTCTGTGCTGGCTTTTGCAGCAGAGCTAGCAATGGTCATTATGGGTTGCTAGCATTAATGCAGCACTTACTAGATTATAGTGCTACAGTTTTCTGGGTTTGTTTTATCCTTTTTACTTTCCTGGCTTCCAAACACCAAAACTTGAAGTGTTTCTAAATATGAAGTTAGGAAAAACGTTTCAATTATCTCGATCTGCAAGAGAGCCTTTGAGTGTCCCTCCGGAACCCAGAGTCCATGCTGATTTTAAAATCTTCATGCAGTACTTTCCTGTTTATCAATGAACCTCAAAGCTTTCCTAGTCTATTTGCATTTAGTAGACTATTAAATAGCTATTGTGAAATGGAAATACAACAAATCATATTAGATTCTAAGCAAATGTTTTGGATTGTTGAAGCTAAGTATAAAGCAGACACAAAAAATGGTGTAATTGTTTTGAAGATTTTTGAATGCTTGTTTCACATACTAGATGCATAAGCACATCCATCACCCAGACTGTTCCAGTGAAGGATAATGTATCACAGAATCACAGAGTCACAGAATGGCAGAGGTTAGAAGGAAACTGTGGAGATCATTTAGTCCAGCCCCCGCTAAAGTAGGTTTACCTACAGCAGGTTGCACACGAACATCTCTAGGTGGGTTTTGAATATCTCCAGAGAAGGAGACTCTACAGCCCTCTCTGAGCAACCTGTTCAATAAGGAAGATTTTCCTCATGTTAAGGTGGAACTTCCTGTGCCCCAGTTTGTGCAGACTGACCCTTGTCTTGTCACTGGACACCAGTGGAAAGAGTCTGGCCCCATACTTTTGACACAATGTAACATGTTTTGCTCCATATAAACCATCAAATTGTATCTTCCTTCTAGCTAAGGTTTTGATCTAACACTTGAATGAATGTGCAAGAAAAGAGAGTAGTCAGGAAAGGGCAGTTTCAGTTAAGGAGGCAGACAAAGAAATATACGGCTAAATATCTAAACCACTTTACTGAGAAGGGATGTTAACTATATTAGTATGTATCTATAACTATATATATATATATTCACAGAATCATGGAATTGCTTGGTTGGAAAGACTTTTGAGATTGAGTCCAATCATACCTGTCAGCTACTAAACCATGTCCCTAAGCATTTTATGTAACTGTCTTTTAAATACTTCCAGGGATGGTGACTCAACCACCTCCCTAGGCAGCCTGTTCCAGGTTCCAGGGCCTGATAACCCTTTCGATGAAGATTTTTTTTCTAATGTCTAATCTTAACTTGCTGTGGTGCAACTTGAGGCCATTTCCTCTCATTCTATTGGCAATCACTTGGGAGAAGAGACCAGACCAACACCTACCTCGCTACAACCTCATTTCGGGTAGTTGTACACACTGATAAGTTCTCCTCTCAGCCTCCTTTTCTCTAAGCTAAACAACCTCGGTTCCCCCACGCGCTCCTTGTAACACTTGTTCTCCAGCTCTTTCACCAGCTTTGTTGCTCTTCTATGCATGCACTCCAGGACCTCAATGTCTTTCTTGTAGTGAGGGGCCCAAAACTGACCACAGTGCAGCCTCACCAATGCTGAGTACAGGGTCACAATCTCTTCCCTGCTGGCCATGCTGTTCCTGATAGGCCAAGATGCTATTGACCTTCTTGGCTGCCTGGGCACACTGCTGTCCGTCAACCAACACCCCTGAGTCATTCTCTGCCGGGCAGCTTTCTAGCCGCTCATCCCAATGTGCATATATGTGCGTAGGTATGCATGTATGTATAAAAATGAAGAATATGGAAATGAGAGGACAAGGGAATGCCATCTAGCTGTTCACTTGCAATAGTTCCAGATAATCAGTTTCTTTGTCACTGTAAAGGACATAAAGGAAATTTATTATTGCTAATGGAAACAAAACGCAAGAATCTGATGAGTCTTAATTCTTGAAACATCCAGTCTACAAATTAAAAGCAAAGTAATCACAACTTATAAAAAAGCGTTTGCAGAAATCAGACCCTGCTATGCATAATATCTTCCTTTACATCCAGTGTTGAAATCTTCTTTTGTATTTCTTATAGGTAGAATGATGGGAAAACTATATTTTAGTTGTTGTATTGTAATTATTCTTATAAAATATAACATATTTTTGAAATATTTGTATTGCAGCTGGTCGGATTTTTTTCTCAACTCAAAAGTTTTGGGAAACTGAATATATAATAAATATGTTATCTCTTTTGATACATGATATTTATGAAACATCATCCTTATTTTTCTGAAAAGGCTATTTTTATTCTTATGCTTTTATTTTCCCTTCATTCTACAAAAATGTAGTAGCCAGACTTTTTAGTCAGAATGCCAAAATGAACTTAAGGTCAGACATCTAATTCCATGCTGTGGAATGATTAATATGCATTTTCATCATCTCTTATTTACTTGCTGTAGGAGATGAGAATTTGCTGACTTCTCTGATCAGATAAATGGAAGAAACACTTTATGTTTTTGCATCTTGGCTCTCATAAAATACAGATGCCAATACATGTTTCTCCCAATCTTATTCCTTTCCTATCTACGAATTTTCTGTTTTCTTAGTAAAAAGAATCCTGTCTTGAGAACTGGCACATCCAAACATGATAGTGTGTATATTGCGGCAGTAGTCTCTGAAACTTATGTAATAAATAGAAACTACATAGGTGATGGTTTTCCATGCATTGCACTGCAGAACATGTATTGCATCTTGAGAATTCCACCTTCCTCTGGAGGCAGCCTTCCCACAAGAATATTACAAAACTTTAACCATTGTGGCATCTGAGGGCTGTACATGAGAGATGAGCTGCAGCATTGAGAGAAGAGTAATTTATTTTGGACCTTTGGGTGGATTTATTCTATGCATTAGAGTTTGATAAATTTGAATTACATACATGGTAATTATTAATAATATCTTCAGAATGGTTTTTAAGCTGTACTTTCTCCAGCTGTTTCCTCTAGAATCCCTTGTTTCTTACGTCTCTCTTAGTCATCAATTCATCAGTCCTTTGAGATCTTTAGCTAGCAAAAATGTCAGTTGTCTGGAGACCACACAAATGCAGACTATCACCTGGAAAGATTTTAGTACGATGGCTGTTCTAGACATTCAGTTTTAGTTCAGAAAACAGTTCCAACACAGTTCCTCAGCAGCATAGTAATCCCTTTTTCCTACTCCTTGGGTTTATCTTCTCAATTTCTTGTCCCTTGGATACAGTTGGGACATTAATTAAAGTTGTTTGTACTGCAGGAAGGTCTTGTCTTAGCTTTGATTGTTTTAATTAAACTGAAGTTACTACTGATATAAAAAAAATTAAAAAAATTAAGTTGATATTAACGAGACAGCACATTAACAAAATACACTTTTGAAAACAGAGGTTGCATCTTGCTTTCTCCCTCAGCTAAAATATATGAAAGTTTATTATTTTTTTCATTGCCTTTGATTTTGCAGTATTTGTATATGAAAGTTTGTTTTGCCACTGCTGTTGAATCTGTTCTTGAAGATTCTGCAACTTGGTCCTTCAGTGGAAGGACTGACCTGTTTAATTAATGAAGATCACACTGAAATTAAGTATAGTGCTGATTAGCTGAAGATAATAGAGATCACTGCATAATTTTAGGTAGCTGAAGGAATTTTCCATAAATAGACATTGTGATCCTCTATTAGTTGAAACAGAAGTCTGAACAAGGGAGTGAAGGGCACAGCTTTCCAATATAGTTATATGAACCATTGTGAAACAAGGAGGTGTGTCCCCTGGAATGGATGGGCATTATCTTAAAGAAGCAGTGAATGCTTCCACTGCTTAATAAAAATATTAATCTAGTGTATCTTTGCACTAGATATCTTCTAACCTATTTTGCAGTTCTAGCATTCTACCAGTGCAATGAGATTACTGTGTCATTAGACATATGGATTTTATGAAAATAGGGATGATTCTTTTGAAAACATAACTAAACTTTATGTTTTAACTAACTAAAGTTTAACATTGTTACAGAAGTAAAGTATTGCAGACCCTCACTAATGACATTGACTTGATTCCTTATTAACTGGCTATTGCCATAGAATTAGTCATTGACTAAATCTTTTCATTTGATGAAGGACTGATGTTTTTCTTGAGGAAAAAATCCAGAAATATTAATTTCTTCTAAACCCCTGCAGTGTTCTGCAGTCTGCACTAGGCTGAAAAAAAGTCAGGAGAACTGTTACTTCTTGGAGAAAATATTAAACAGTATTTCCCATTTTCATCTGTTACAAATGTTTTATTTGTCTTCAAATACTCCTGCACTTGATATAAAGCAATTCATGTTTTACAGGAGTAAAATTCAAGTTAAGATGAGATTTTGGAGTATTTGTATTTCAATTCTGAAATACATATGTTGTTTTCATGATGTTCATAGGTCATACAGATTTTAAAGTTACAACTTCAAGCAAAATCTGTTATGCCTCTTACGTGGCAGATAACCAGCAGGCCACCTTCTGAAGGCTATTTTGATTTTGTGAGCAAGAGTGCCCCTACAGAGTACCAGGCATCAGCTAAGATCCTTAAAGGAACCTAGGCTGTTGCCCAAGGAGTGTTTTGAGGTCAATGATCTCCAGTCAAGCAGCTACTATAGAAAGTAGGATGCTCTGTGAGAACAAAAGTGTGAAAAAAACATGTTGCTCAGGTATATATATTCTCTGTGTATAATGTAAGAAAGAGTTTAAATTTATTTTGGCTAGGTATAGGTATCAAGACTAAACAGCAGGATTTGTCCTGAGGAGCACGTGAGGCAAACAATAACATAACCACTACAATCCAGATGGTTCTGGGACCTTTTGGGAAGATAAACCTTGAAAGGCAAACAGTGCCTTGGCAGCCATCAGGACCCTGAAAATGTTAAGGAGGAATTCCTGACCCTAAGCATTCTCCCCTGGGACCTCCTCCACTGCTGTTGTGGGTCCAGGAGCCCCACTTCTGCTTGACCTGGGGCCGTCAGCCGACGGACACCAGTGGTGGGTCTGTCTGCAGCCCCGTCATAGCTGTGCTTGTTACCTGGCTGTGGACTCAGTTGGTCCTGATCTGCAGAATATTTTCCTGGTCTGGCATTGTGCTTGCATTATTGGTGTTGATCTGCCTAGCAGTCACCAGACTAACTGAACCCTGGTCTAATCCTGTCTTCCCTATTTGACGTCAGATCTCCTTCATCACAGACTCCTATGTCAATCTACACTCAAGACAGTGCCTCTTCCGCCCTTCTCCTCTTCCACTTCTGCCCTGCTCCTTCTCTGGCAAGTGAGATAGACTCTATGTGGCTGCACTGGCAGCCTGGGGATCAGCTTCCCCACTGCTTAGCGGGTAGCTGGCCTTGTGCTATGCCGTAGGAGTGACTATATCTGTGTTTAGTATATATCAGTAACATCATATAAAGATATGATATGGAAAATGATTTAAGAAACAAGATAACGGTATAAGAAACACTAGTTCTAGGTACAGATCGAGAAAAACTGGAGAAAGTGAGAAAGCTGCTTTTATATTTTTTTTTTTTCTGGCAGGTTTTTATTGGTTAGGAGACATGGTGGTATGAGGAGGCAAAAAAGGGAGGTCCAGAAATGGGTGGGCAAAAAGAGAAGGGAGTATTAAGTCAATTGATAAACCACAGAGGGGTCTTTCTAATGGTAGGAGTGTAGTTTTTTGCAGAGGCTGACCTACAGATCCAAGGTCACCTTGAGGAACCCTCTCTTAGTTGACCTGCTGAACTGTCAATCAGGTCTGCTTTCAAAAGACTTGGTGTGGGAAGCTAAAGCAAAGAGAGGTAGGCCTTCATCTTTGTATGAAAGACATTTGTAGTTTAGTAGTAGTCGTGTGTGTGGTTCATAGCTTTTAAGATTGATAATTAGCAGGTTTGTTTGTTGTATGTGATAATATGCATAATAATATACTTGCAAATTTAAAGCAGTGGTGTAAGTATTAGTTAATTAGATTATTGGTTATTTGATTTATTAGTTTGTAGTAATATTTTGCTTAAGTAATGAACATCACGGTCTTCTGAATTGGTCCCAAACCTGCAGTCTAAATAGTTTAATGTCCTTTGGAGAGAATTTTCTATTTGTTATTGGTGGCTACGTATTACAGTATCACATATAGGAAGGTTGTGAGGTATTAGACTTCTTTCCTTCCTAGCTTACATTTGTAACGGCATGTTCCAGGAGGAAGGAAAAAGTGGAATTTCTTTACTTCATATGAAACTCCTTTTTACATTGTTTTCAAAGGAAGAGTTAAAATGTGACTCTGAATAATATGTCCTCCATTTACTGAGAAGTACAATTTTGTTCTAAAGCTAGTTTCTAAAGTAAAGAAGTGCAATTCTGAACTAAAGCTAGTTTCTAGCTTTAGAGATACATTTTGACCTTTGGGATCCTGTACACTTTTTGAACTTCTTTTTATTCCTTTGTCTTTTGTGGCTGCCCAGAGCATTTTACATGCTTTCTACATCCTGTGATCATTGTAGTTTGCTCTGTGCCTACATGTCTTCCATAGATTTAAATGTATCAAGTAATTTGTACAGCCTTTCTTTTTTGACTTTAAGGAAAAGAAGAGAGAGACTTGAACTTGATCCTCAGATTTTTAACTTCACATATGTATTGACAGCCTGATTTAAAACATGAAAGAATAAGGGCACATTTGCTGTGTATGTTTGGGTTTGGCTGTTGCATGATGTGGAAAGTTTTGGGGACATCAAAATATCTATCAGAAATAAACTCATGTCTTAAATCATACATTCAGGGAAGAGGAAAATAATGAATAATTAGCTTTAAAAAAAATAATGGATTTCAATTTTGTCAGGGATGTTTCAAGTAATTTTTCAGTGTGTATTTAAATATTTGGATTTCTTTTCAGATAACGCTTATGAAAAGTGACAGTCTGATCAGTTTCTGTTCAGAAAAGTTCTTGCTATTATTGACTCTAGGTCTTACAGATTCTTTTTGAAATTTTATTAGGGTTTCTTTGTGTTTCTTTTTTTTTTAATATTAATGAGCATTACTGCCTTTGGTTGTTGATAGTCAAAGGTAAAAAGAACTGAGTTTAATGTCCAGAAAACTAGTTTGCTTAGGATCTCAAAATTTTTCTTAATCTATTTAAACATCTAAAGCACAAAAATATTGAACAGTGACAGTGGACTTCCTTCTTTCACCTTTGTAAGAACAACATCAAAAAGATACTTCCAATTTCATTTTATTATTCTTTGCATAATCTAATTTTATAACTAATTCATTTTTCTACTTGTTTGCCCTAACTAGTAGTGTTGAATTTTTTAAGATTTGGATAAGCCTGTTATTAGTTCTTAACCATGAAGAAGAAGACATGTTATAAAGAGGAATAGTAAAATGTTTTCTGAAAACACACAGTCTATACAAAATCTTCCCCAGTTGTTTAATGATTATACAATATTGTTTTCTCTGCTGCTGTTCACACAGTACATAAAAATGAAGGAACACTAATGTGACGTATTCAAGCCTAAGAAAATTGCTGGTTTATGTGAATTCTAATAGCCTCCAGAATGTAGAAGACATTGAAAGTAATTTCTGAATTGACAGTCTGTACCCTCCAGGTATAACTGTTTAATGCTTCTTGTATACATAATTCCTTTATGCAAATATTTAAGGCTTGTATTATATCTTTCAGAATGTATTTTCAGCTCTGACACTTCGTTGCTTAGTTGCATTTTGAGTGTTAAATTTTACAGATGTGGACAAAATTGAGAAAAGAAGGCAAAAATTAAGAAATATGTGGTTGCTTACATAGTGTTGTTCTTGGAAATATTGGCCTAGATGTGTGTTTTACTTTGGGAAATAAAGTTGTTTAAATAAGTTTATGCCAAATAAAGCATTTAAACACAGTAATTATCACTTTCACAAATGTATGAGTTGCAGACATTTTTTGTACCAGTTTAATATAGACTTGATAGTAGACTGATGAAGGATGAGGTAATCTATTTCATTTACTCTAAAGAATACTCACTATTTTCAGGAAAAAGGCGAAGTAAATTAAATAAGCAAGAAAAATTCTATTTTCCTGTGAACTTTGAAGTACTTGTGCATCAAATCTTTCTTCTGTCCATAGTTTCTCATTCTGTTTTCAGTCTTTTGGCAACAAATTCTGAATGTTAAAACAATGAAGACTGTTATTCCAAGGCCTGGATGACAGTGTTTAAAAAGTGCCACAGCAGTCTCTGTATTTTACTCTATCTCAGCCGTCTGACAATATCAATAATGCCAAATTAGAGCATAAAATAAAAAATTAGCGTCGACACTACGTTTTTTTATAAGGAAATCATCAATCAGCTTATATGGGGAGGCTGTTGTGCCATTTATGCTGAGAAGATGACAGTATGATATACACAAGCAGCACTAAAATTCAAATAAAACCAAGTGCAGCTGTGTAATAAGTACAAACATTTCAGTGAAGAGACTAAAGAACAATTAAAATACTGAGCACTTATCCATTTTCAACCTTTAAGTGAGGGAAGGCGCAAACAGACAAATGTAAATGCTACCTCTTGGCTTATCTTCATTTGTTTTTTGTTTTTTTTTTTTTTTGTCTGATGGTAATACTTAATGCACTTGTACAGAGGGGTTACATTACAAACAGGGTAAAAATAATTTCCAAAGAAATCTTACAGTTTAAAAAGCTGCTTTAAGGTGAGATTAGTTAACTGAAGTGTTATTGAAAGGCAAAGAATGATTCCTGTGAATGTAAAAGTTATATATGATTAGGCAATTCATACTGTAACCATAACCCCTATTGATTAGCTTCTGCTTGTAGAAGTCCTATCCACAGGTTCTCACTGCGTGGGTGGGTACCTGCAGGACTTGGGCGGCTGAAGTAATTTTAGACGGATTATTATTATTACAATATGATTAGAAGTGTTGTTGCAGGTCTTGTTAGTTTGTTTGCTTTGCATATAACATAAATTTTCTTTACCTTCCTACTACACTTTATAGTATTGGTTCACCACAATATGTCTTTTTAAGGATGTCATTTCTTTTGACCAGATTATTCTAAGGTTTTATAATTCCTATCTTTTCCCTTAATGCTTTCATCACCTTGCCTTAAAAGGCTGTCACAGGTTTCTATTTCCTACCAACAATCTTAGCTATCTTGCTCTCATCTAATAGTTCTCTTTCCTCTTTGAATAGCATAGGCTTATGTTGGTGCTTATTTTGCTTCTGCCTGCAACCAGGTGTCTTTCAGCGCCTCACTTTAGATACAGTTTTCTTTGCTGTTCTATTCATGTACCCGAAGTGTGTTTTCATCTGTCTACCTATCCCTGTTAAAAAAGGCAAAGGCAACAGTTCTGCTGGAATACTCCTTCACTCTGTGTCCTCTCAGGTCCCCGACTTTCCTACAGTGAACAGAATTAATAGATACTAAAATTTGCTAATTTCATTCTCATTATGTTTTGCTCCTTTTTAAAATACCAAATTGGCAAAATCCAGCTTCCCAATAACTTAGTGCAGCTTTTGGGTAAGAAATTTTACCAGCTGCTCTGTCCATAAGATGCCACTGACTGAGCAGCTAGAAGTTCAGTGGCATTAGGGTGGTTTGCTAAATGGCAAAACTAAAAGTATCTAAAAATAGCAGAATAAATAGAAGAAAGATGCCCTTAAGGTGTGAAAGACAATGTTGGATAAACCTTGTTATTTCTGATTTGTTTTTACAGTGTTTTTCTATTTTATTTGGAGAAAGAAAAAAGATTACATTTCATGTTGTGCTATATAATGTGGATGAGGAGTGATTACTTCTCTGTGTTTTATTTGTGGTGTTCTTACCTTATGCCAGTACACTGGTGACTTAGAAGAATATTTTCTTCAAGATGAGTTGATGTAATTCTGCTCCTGGACAGTTAGCTAGTACTGAAGTATTTATGAATTATAGCAATCAAAATGTATGAGTCTGGCAGGTGAGTGGGCCAACAACGTCCTGGGGTGCATCAAGCATAGCATAGCTGGTTGAGTGAGGTGATTGTCCCACTCTATGCTGCACTGATACAGCCCCACCTTGAGTACTGTACGCAGTTTTGTGCACCTCAGAATAAGAAGGGCATCAAACTACTGAAGTATATCCAGAGGAGAGCAATCAAGATGGTGAAAGACATCAAGGGCAAGACATACGAGGAGTAGCTGAAGTTACTGCATTTGTTCATCTTACAGGATCCCCAGGGAAGTAGACATGGCACCAATCCTGCCAGAGTTCAAGGAGTGTCTGGATGATGCTCTGAGTCACATAGTTTAGTTTTAGACAGTGCTATGAGGAGCAGGGAGTTGGACTTGATGTCTCTTATGAGTCCCTTCCAACTTGAGATTTTCTATGATTCCATGATTTTATGATTCTAGGGTTACTGAATCTTTGGAATAAGCAAGTACAAACAAAGCTAAAATCCATGTTAATGTAGTGCAGAGATTTCCTGTCACATCTAATTCTTCTACATAAAAAGCCACAATATATTATTTTAATATTTTCCTCTGTAGCCAACACAATGTACAATTAATGCTTAACTCACTGTTGTAAGATATTTTTCCCAGGCTTAAAATAGTTAAAGTGCTAAGTGCTTCATGAATAAAAACCTCTACCTTTGCTTACTAGATCAAGATTTAATCAGACAGTCTAAGACATCTCATGTTTTAAGAAATTATTTATAGAATCATCCAAACATTTCACACTTACCTAAAGAGACAAGAAGAGCAACCTAAATGTAATGGTATGACAAGACTTGCTTGAGTGAATCAAACCCACGCTTATTTATTGCTAATCTCATATATATTAGTTTTGTGAGCTGAGCTCTGTGAGTGACATATTGACTGTATGATCAGACGATGTAAACGAATTCTGACAGCAGCAGCTTTAGTCCTGCTGTGGCTTGCCTCTGTAGCCTCATTTTCTGGCTTTGGGAAAGCAGATACTGTAGTGCATCTCTGTTCCATTGTAGGAGGTAACACTAATTAAAACTCAGCCTGGTTCAATGTAATAATTAAGTAGGCATTATGGCTCCCAAAACTATTGCTACTTGACAATACTTGAATCAGCTTCCCATGCCACTCTCCATCATTCATCACCAGTCTTGGTTAACAGGGAAGGTCTCAGATGACTGGAGGCTTGCCAATGTGATGCTCATCTGCAAGAAGGGCCAGAAAGAGGATCCAGGGAACTACAGGCCTATCAGCCTGGGCTTGGTACCAGGAAAGATTACGGAGCAGTTCATCTTGAATGTATTTACCAGGCAAGTGCATGTTAACCATGGGATCAGGCCCAGCTAGCATTGGTTCATGAAGGGCAGGTCCTACTTCATAGCCTGATCTCCTTCTATGAACAGGTGACCCACCTAGTGGATGAGGGAAAGGCTGTAGATATTATCTACCTGGACCTTAGTAGAACCTTTGACTCTGTCTTCCATAGCATTCTCCTAGAGTAGCTGGCAGCTCATGGCTTACACAGGTGTACTCTTCACTGGGTAAAAAAATGGCAAATTCTACCTTGATGAACAGCAAAATGAATCATCAACTGAAGTCTGACTACAAGGAATAGATGGACAGTGTTTTATTCAATACTAAAAATCTGGGATAAGTGGAAAGCATAAAACCCCTTTGTGGCAATAAGTAAATGATGTGATGAATATATATGCGTATGCATGTAGCTGCTGAGTGCATCTGACTGTCCAAACACTTTTTGTGGCTTTCTGTCACTGTATCATAATCACATCCATTCATATATCTACCACTGATCCTCATCTCCCTCTTCATTGAGGAAGTTATGGAATAGGACAGGGGGAGGTGTAGTGGCTGCACATATTTTACAAAAAAGAAAATAACTTTATTATCTGGTTTATGATAAAACCGAAGTGAATGTGGTTGTCTGGTGATGAAGTAGCAGAAAGAATAGGGAATGATAGGTATTTACACCAGCTGTGAATCACTGGTGAATGTGATTTGTGCTTTGCTTTACAGACAGTGAAAGTGTGTTCCCATCGGTTTAACAGCAACTGTGGTTCTGTCCAGGGCACTGCCAAAGGAGATATGTTCTTCTCCTAAGTTGCCAGTACGTTAGAGAAACTTGCTCAGAATTAAAAGAGAGCTCTTGATTCAGCATGTCAAGTACAAATTGTGAGGTTATTCTAAATCTAAAGAATACCTTTGCCTTTTTTTTTTTCTGGAGAAACTTTCTTTCCCTGATTAGGTAGATGAATTTTCATGCTAGCCTACTAATCCTTTGTGCTCTAATTGTAGTTGCTACAATCCACTCCCTTAGTATCCTAAGTTTGATCATTTTATGAGAGCATTAAACTTTACTAATATTTGTTGTGATTATCTATACTCCCCATGATTTTCAGTACCTATTTGCATATTCTGCAGGCTGGCAAAACTTCATGGGATTCTTTGGTTCTTCTGTTACTAAAGGCATTGTATTTTTTAACTCCTAGACAAATTAGTACAGAGAGAAAACAGAAGAAACAGTTGTTCTCTGTGTGTTTGTAACTAGCAAACAAGGCTGTTTTCGTTTTTTTCCTTTCAGTCTGTCTCAAGGCAAAATGAGTAGAATGTATCACAACCGAGCCTGGACAGTCCAAAAGTCGCTGAGGCAATACCTAGGGTGTTCCTGTAAAATTTATGGATTGAGTGCCCACCAGGCTAAGTGAAGGCAAAATGATACTAGATGATTGATATAAAAAGGCAATCTTAGGAGTAAAATAGGCATTGGTTTGCTAAATATATGACAGGGGGAAAGAGAGAAAGGGGAAAAAAGACCCAAATGCATACATACAACCTGGGCTCTGATGCTCCTCTTCTTCCAAGATGGTGTGATGCCCTTTGACTCTATCTTAACACTCTGTAAGTGTTATTTATAGATTGAGGTCCCAAGGGGGAGGGATTCCTGGTGGACTTGTGCACTGCTCCCTCCAGAGGGTTCTGGAACTGAGTTTTGGGGGTGATCCTTCTAGGGCAGGTCTCAAATTCTGTTCTATTCTTGCTCGCCCCACCAACAGGATTCCAGTATGACTGCTCCTTGCAGTAAGCACAGCTTGGCTGTTTGCTAGATAAGGTCAGCAACAAGAGATACCGCCACTACACTGGAGTTTAAAAAGACACACACACATACAGAGAAAAGATCGAAGGCAAACCATATTTAAGTAGCAAAAATCAGTCTCTGACACCTCCAACGTGTGTTGATGAAAGGCAATACATAAGATTATTGCTGGACACTTAATCTTCCACTGCCATATGCTTCATAAAATAATGTTGGCGGTGAATCTGCAGTTAGAAGTCGTGGGAGAACCCCTGATCCAACTGTATGGTTACAGAATTAAGAATACAGAGCCTTAGTTAAATCAAATTTAAAACTCACAGTGCCTTTTAACTATATACTTATTTGTATTTAATTACATGTGTATTTTCCTGTCATTGGTAATTTTTCACCCTGTAAGCAATACATATTTAAGTTCCAGTACAAAATAACTCCAAGCTTATTTTGCAGTTGGCTCTTAATGACCAACTAAGCTCTCTTCTACTGGATTCAGCTGATAATAGACTACAGAGAACGATCTAGCGGTATTCAAACTTAGGAGAGTACTTGGGAATGCAATATGTTTTCAAACACTAATATTTTATACACACTACATAAAGTCATACTAGGAAAGCAAGAAATTTAGCACAGTTCTCAACCTGTGTTTTGAAAAGAGAATGCAAGTTCTTAATCATGTGACTAAACAAGCACATTTCTGCCAAGGGAATTGAAGGAGTATGACATGAAAGCCCATTTGCTTCTCTTCTGCTAGAAATACGGGAGTGTAACTTTCAATTGAAATAAGATTCAGCTTCTATTTAAGGAGGGTTGAAAAGAGAAATAAGATTTTCAAGCATATTAAGGGAATTATAAAACTAATTATGTATGAAAATTAAAATAATTTAAAGTAAAACAAAATTAATTGACAGCTGCCACTCTTCAGAATTTACTTTATTGTACCCAGCAGTTGCAAGGACTGAAAGCAACGGGTAAAAGAACATGTCCATTTCGCAGCACAAGCTGAGATGACTCCCTCCAGAAAATTACAGCCCATAGTCATGAATGCTGTGTATGAACTAATTCATCAAACCAGTTCCTGATTCACTGTATTTAAATTTTATGCAATATTTCTATTTTGCAAAGAACTCTCTCCCTATTTTTTTTAAAGTAGCTACATTTTTATTTTCCTGTGACAATCTTGCTGACCTGGGATGGAATAAAAATGTAGAAATGACATTTCATGTCACTTTAATATTATCATTAACAATTCTTCCACCATGAAAGAAAAATTAATAGTGGGTCTTGGAGAATACTGTGCTCATGGGAACAGAGAAATTAATATTTAATTGAGATTACAGTACTGCTTCTTTCTAGTCAAGACCACTCAAGATTCAAACCACATGACTATAAACTACTGGTTTTGAAAAAGCAGAGAGTGCATTTGTCAGAGGGGAGGAGCTGATGTAGGACTGCATCTCACAGAAGCCTAAGTATAACATTTGCCAGAATAGTAAAAATGCATGTTAAACCTATTTTCTGATGTCCAAAACATGAGTCATCTCAAGTGCCTAAGGGAAAAGCTTGTGGATGACTGCAATGCTCCGAAGTCAAGTGAGAGACTTTGAATGATTGCCCAAAGTAAAAATGCTAGGTGCTTTCGGGAAAGCTCTTGGTTCTGAAATGACCCATGCAAAATTGAAACTGTCTGTTTTTAAAATGCCAATGTAGATTCTGCAGGAGTAGGGAATAATGAGACAAGGGTATAAATTTCTATTAACTTTGACATTATTTTGAAAATGAATATTTTAATTATTTAAGACGGCTCTTGTGGTGTGCACACTAATTTTAATATGGCATTTTGGCAAGAGAGGTGCTAAGCAAACTGAACTTCATGGATTACAGAACTCTCTCCTCTATAAAGATCATGATTTGATGTGATAAATAAAAGATATCTGAAGAACATATACCTTCAGATAATGACATTGGAGAGAGTTTTGAGATCCTTTCTTGAAGTGATGGGTCATATCATTGGTGCTAATTGGGTTAGTTCAAAACACCAATGGGTGCTGTGTAGTGTGATACACATTATGCAGAAAAATAAATTGAACAACTGAAAAGTGGCTTAGCTAAGTTGCGTGTCGAGTCTAAGGTTGTGTTGAGAATGAAGCTCAAAATCTACTTCCCCGTTGAAATGGTGGCTTTGTTCAGTCATACTCTCATTGCTTGTACATATGGCAATGGCTTCCATGATATCTTGCTCCATCGTCTTCCCAGAACTTAGGTGAGATGGATTGACCTGCAGCTTTCTTGACCTTCCTTCTTGCCTTAGAGTGCAATATTTGTCTATTTGTAGTTATCAGGAATCTTCCACAGCCATCACAATCTGTCAGAGATGATAGAGATTCTTCAAAATCAGTGACATTGCAGTACCTTCAAGACATATTTAGTCAGGATCCCAGAATTTGTAAATGACAGGTTTACTTAAGTAGTCCTTAGTTTGATTCTTTTCTACAATGGGTAGTACCTATATTCACTAAGTTTTGGCACCACCAGGGACCTGGGACACGTGACAACAGACCTTGCTAGGAATGTCTGAGGCATGAGCCTTTTGCACACAGTGCACAGTTAGGCTACCTGCTTCATTCACCAGCAGGCCAACATGGCCTTCATCATTGTGCTGAATTGTTTATAGAAGCTACTGTTCTCCTTCAAGTCCTTCACTAATTTCACCTTTAGCTTCAGTTTGACTTTCCTGATTCTTTTGTGGTGTGCTTGGGCGATACTTCTGTATACCTCTCAGCAGCCTGTACCCATTTCCACCATCTGGAGATATTTTCTTTTGGTTTGGGTTTGTTGGGTTTTTGGTTTTTTTTTGTATTTGAGCTTCATTAGGAGTTTCTTAATTAGCCATGCCTTAACTGCTTGCTTTCGTGTATATCAGAAAGAACTATTCTTGTGCTTGAAAAGTTTGCTGTTGGAGATCAGACAACAGCTGGCCCATTTGCTATTCAGGACCACCTACCATGGCATTTCTCTGAATGAGTTCATGAACAAGCCAAAGTCTGCTGTCTTCAAGACCAGGGTCCTTATTTTGCTCCTCATCTTCCTTTTGCATCTCTAAACTCTACCATCTCATGGCCCTTACAGGCAAGCTAGCCATTGACGGTCACATCACCAGTGACTTCTTGCTTATTTATAAGTAATAGTTCCAGCAGAGCACTTCCTCTAGTATCTGCATCAAAATATTTTCTCCAACACATTCTAAAAATCCCAAATATTTGTGTGCTACATTGTCTTTCCAGAAGATGTTGGGGTGTTAAATTCTCCTATGAGTACCAAGGTATGCAACAGTGAGTCCCTCAGTTTTTAAAAGAAATTTCATTTTCAGCTTTCTCTTCTTGACTGGATATCTCACATCCACCAACGTGTCTCTTCTCTTTGGCCTTTCTATACCTTCAGCCTATAAGTTCTTGGCCACCCTTTTCTCTGTTGACTACAGATGACTGTAGTGAAGAGTCATCCGCATAAAGGACAATTTCCCCCTCTTCCTGTCTTTCCTGGAAAGTCTGTGTCTATTCATTCATGTGAGCAATTCTGCTACTCCTCTATGATAATCCCAGTGGCATGACAGCTCAGCAACAATGCATGAACATATAATTCCTCTATTTGTTACACATTGCCTATCTCCGTTTCTATTTGATACACGTACACACCACAAATATTTCTATAGGTTTCTATTTCTGTGTTACCCTGAATCACAGTGACTCTAGACCACCACAGATCTCTAAAGAATGCTGTAGACTGATGGGAAGATATATGATGGGGAAAAAAATATTCCAACTTAGTAAAAAATTCCAGGTTGTGCATAGGGGAATGCTACAGAACTGAGCAGAGTAATGTCACACATACCCTAGAGAGCGAGAATCTTAGACTGCTCCTCAACTGTTTTCAGTCCTTGCAGTAAAAAAGGTGGATAATAACACCATTGTGGATGCATGAACAGACATTCATATAAGTAGATGTCTTGCACGTTCACAATGCTCATTTCTTTCTGTTGATTGCACATAGAGCCTCTAGCAACAGGCAGAGTAGCTACGTCATACAGGGGGCTTTACGTGTCAGTATCCAGAGGTTAGACAGGTGTATACTGCTTGATGCTTTTCATAAATATCCAGCTTCTGAAATGAATGATAATTTTACAGTCTTGGTTTTTTCCAATATTTTTTTGCATTGAGTAATCAATTCAAACTTATGCCACTATGGCTGTTTGGAGAACTTACTGTACTGCAAATAAATACCCCAAAAATGCAGCAAGCAGATTGTTCCCAAAATATATTTTAAAACCTTAATATTTTTAGAATTTTAAAATAATTCATTTTTAAGGTTCATTTTTCTAGATTTTGAAGAGTCAGAGTTGGTGAGATTGCTGTACCTATGGCAGGTGCTTTACAGACAGCTACATCGTTAAATGTATGCACTGTAAATATTTTACTTTTGATTAGCAAATCAGGAACCATGATTGCTTATTCTTACTTTACATAATTTATCGTAACTATCTCAGATACTTTATTACATGCTTTATATCTGATAGAGTATAAAGTTTCCTGCTGAGTTGTTGCAAGTATTCAGAAAAATTTGGTGAGAAAATTTGTCTGTTTTTTTTTAAGATAAACGCATTGCATACAAAATTCTTGAGGAAAATGTCAATCTTTTGAGTTTAGCTGCTCATAAGATGAGGGTAAAAGGATGAAGCCTGAATAAAATGATCATGTGAAAATTGATAGCATCAATTAAATCAGATGCCATTAAAGTGGCAACAGTCTATTGTGATCGTCCTGGTTGAGTAACAGTTCCTCTCCCTTGATTTTCTAAGTAAAATCTTTTTATAAGCCCTCTGCTCTTCTTGTTAAGATCAGAACTGAAAGATTGGTATGTTCTACATATAGGACTGTTATTTGCTAAATATATTTCTACTTTATGCAAGATACAGAATAGCTGTTAAGTTTCTTCTGGAATTTCTGAGATTTCATATCTACATTCCAAAATATGAAATGACTTTCAAATACAAGAGAAATTCAATATCTTGATGAAAACTTATAAGACTGACCAGCACTACAGATTTGCTGGGTTTTGTCACTTATTTACAACTGCTTCAAGAGGTACAGAAATTGAGAACTATACTCCATACAAATAGACAGGGTGCAAAAAAAAATGTAAAGCTGTTGATTTTCTAGTACTGGCAGTAGCCATGGGATGGAGCAGTAGACTCACTAAAATAATGTGTTTGTGTGGCAATAGGCAAAAAACTCACAGTTACAAAACCCAAAAATAACCCCTTACCTAGGAATTTCATAGAAAAACAATGCATTGAGAGTTTTTAAAATTTTCAAGAAGCTAAATCCATGAAAAATGAGTGGAAAGATATTAATATTAGAGTACCAATAACAGATTATGATGGTGTTGACTGTCCAACACACCAGCTCTAATGATTTAATCTAAAAATGAACTATATAATTGGTTGGTTATTAGTACATGTTAAATGCACTTTAATAAAGTGATGGTTTTCATTCCACCCGTTTAGGACCAACACGGATCTTGAAGCATAATGACAATGCTTATACTTCACTGATGGTAATTATTGGTTTGAATATGAAAATGAATTTTTTATACACCTGCACTTTTTTCAGATACCATTTTCTCAACTTCTTGCCTGTTTTGAGTTCCTTTTTAGCTGTCCATTTGTAATCTACAATTCCTGTCTTCTCTGCTCCTTATAGTGTTGATAGTCTATAAACTTCGTAGCAACATGGTCTGGAGGCATAATCTTGTATATATTGGCTACAAGAGCCAAACAACTTAAAGGGCATAAAAATTAAAGAGTCAAGTTCCAAGTCCTGTATCAGACCTTCTCCATCTACCACACTACCCGTACGAAAGCAGAGAGTGTTGTTCTTTATTTAATATATGTGTTAATATACCCAGAGCTGAGTGTCTGGATGAACTGATAGTTTTTAAGTATTATACTGCCAGAATTAATTGAAGTCATTGGCAATATTTGGTTTTGGATACCTGAGAAACAAATTATTTCCTTTATAGGCACATGGCTTTTCTGTTTGAATTTCCAGGGGTTTTCCTTGTTTAAGGCTTTCTATAGTTGCTCTTGTTATGCAAGAAACATTTAGGGTTTTTTTTCTGCTTTTCTGTGAAGGGGAAAAATGTATTTTTATTTCCATCCAAATTCTGCCTGTACAAATGTCAAAGTTCAGCAGTTACTGAGCTGCCAAATCAAACAGAAATTCATAACTGGGTGTGAAAAGAGCCCTTTGAAATGGGAAACAAATGAACTTTTGAATACTGCATGCCACTCAGTAATAATGAAAATTCGTAGTGGAAAATGTCACCGAGCAGCAAAACTTGGCGGTTTAGTAGAGATACAGGCACATATTTTACCTAGCATTAGTTGATCGTATTTCTAAGCCATGCCAATGACCATTTTGACAAGGAATCAAACTATTTCTTATTTTTTGAAGGTTTTCATCAAAGATCTGATCAGTTGAAAAATACATTTTTTTTAGCCTAGCCTCTATACCAGGATACTCAATCAGAATGGCATTTTTAAATTTGCCTGCAAAATACATATCGCATACCTTAAAAATCCTCCTGGTAAGCCCATTTCTGTTGTGCATATAAGAACAGATATGGCTCAAAATTTTTCTTGTATTTTTGCAGGCTGAGGAGAACTCAAGAGGCATTGTATTCCTGTGTTAATTTATAGGACTGCACCAAAGGTAATCACAGAGAATAAAGTTTTCTGTGATCAAAAGAAACTAAATCTATTACTTGAACAGCACATATCCCATGCACTGTCAATACATTATAGAATTTTTGGTGTTTCTGGCTAATGAGATTATGGTCATTCTTTCTAGTACCTATTTTTCAATTGAAGATAATTGTGATGTCAGACAAAACTCTCATCATTTAAGATTTTACTGTATCAAAAAACAGCTTGTTTTAGTATTTTCAAAATATAATGTATCCCTTTTGTTCTCCTTGAAGTTGTTTAATCAAGAAGCTATTTATTGTTCTTATATTCTTCTGATTTATGTGGATTGATATGGGTGTAAAAGAACCAAAATCTCATTTGAAAAAAGTACATAAATCTGTACTTCTTTCTCCCTTCTAAATATACCAGAGGATGATCAAACACTGCCTTGATTGAGAATAGTGTACAGAGGATGACTCATCATGTAGCTTGACCTTGCAGAAATGTAAAAGGCTTTCAATTTGTGCTTCTTTACAGCTTGCTTCACATGTTTATTGTACTCCAGGAGGTGGTCTGTGCATCCCAGATTGGTGTGAATATTTGAAAAGCTTTATAAGAAGAGCAAGTGAAAACTGAGACCTGAGCAAAAAGACAGACATGCAAATAGGCTGAGTAATATAAGTTTTCTGCTTTTATCCAATGAGTTGGATATATAACAATTGACATACAGGCTAAAGAGAAGCTGCTATTTACAATATAAAAACATGATTGCATTTTATTGCTCTTAGCAAGATCTAAAACTATGCTGTATATTCCTCAGCACCCTCTACTGGTTTTGCAATTATTTACACAAATAAAGTACTTATGAAGCAAAATCTGAGCAAAGAGATAAGCAGCAAAGGAACAAAAAAATATTTCTTTTTCCTACCCAGATTTCAATTATGAATTCATTCAGGTTTCTGCTTTTACATCTACGGAATTCTCTCTCTGTGTCTTTTTGATGCCTTTGAAGTGAGGCTCTGTCTAGGTGACCTAAGCCATCTCCTTGAGGAGTATGTTTCTCTCTATATAGTTTTATGGAACTTGCCCCTGAATGTTAAGCAAAGACCTGTCTAGGCAAACACCAGATTTCTCTCCAGATTGGTAATTCTGCTGTATAAGGTAAGGAGTCAGAGGAGTTGTGCTGCAAATGAAAGCAGGCTGAGTTCTACATCAAAACAAAGGGTAATTGGACTAAGACAATAGCTGAAGGGCCCCTGCTGCTTTTGGTAGGACTGTTCCTAGAAAATCAAGCACAGGAAAATTGAGGGAAACTAGAGGAAACAAGTGTCAAAGTAAAAACTGTTCCACCTCACATTCTCCAATAAGAAGCTTCTTAAGCTCTACTTTTCTAATTTTTAAACAACATACATATTTTAATTTTCTACTTTTGTTACTTGAGAAACTGATAAGTAGCTGATTTCTGTAGTCTATGTCGTCTGTAAGAAAAGCCTGATAGCAGAATACCAATAACTCAGAATGAAGCTGCAACAACAGCAGAAAACATTTGCTCAGTTGAATTTGGAAAAAAATGTAAATTTATACAGGTTTTTTTTGTACTGCTGCAAATATTTTTAAAAAGACAGACTGAAAAGGTGTTAGAAAATCAAAAGGCAGCTGGCTGAGATCCAAAGTTCAGGATGCCACTGGGTCTTTGTATGTCGCTGGTCCTTTTTACAGTAAGGGGCAATACATGGACGGTTATTATAAGGATTGATAAAGTATTACTTTATGGTAGCCACATATGGATGTATTCATCCATCTATCAGTACAGTTTAGTTGGAGAAGTTCCTCGAGTTGGAATATGAAGGCTTTCTCATTAAACTAACAGAAATTATAGTTGTAAATACAGATAATTACTTTTTTTGATTTCTGTAAATTAAAAATGAGCGAACTGTGCCTCAAAAATAGTTTCATTTATATAATTTCTGCACTTAAGTATATATCTCAAATTACTGTATCAATTTCCATTTTTCTGTATCAGCATTACTGTTCTCTGATTTTAGTTCTTGTTTAAGGATAACATTTTACGCAATGCTAAAATGTCTTAGAGCAATTTGGATGTGCTATCAACATAAACAAAATGAAATAGTATAGTGGAAAAGTATGGGAAACTATTCTGCTTTAAAATGGGTTGTTGAGACTTAATATTACAATGCTAATATAGTGATTATGTAAAGAGAGAATTACTCATCAGAAAGATTAAATCTTCATTGTGCTGTAGCAAGTGGCAATGAACTAGCAATCCATCTGTTCTTGCATTGTTCAAATATAAGAATTTATTAGTGTAGAAAATAATAGCTACTAATTTTCCAACCAACCACCTGTAAAGAACAAGTCATTGCACAGCTAAGATTTGATTTCCCTCCTATGTACTGCACCTTCAGCTAACTTCATTCCCTCTGTTTGAATGAAAGCACATTTCAAGTGCGGGGCAATTATATGGTTTTATGCCTTGTATAACTTGTTAAAAAAGAGTAATTTGCTGGAATAAAATTAATTTTGCGCTGTTTACATCTCTAACTAGCTTAGAGTAAAACCACTTCTCTCTTTCAAATCATAAAGTTGTTTGCTTGTGTTTACTATTATCTTGTGCTTTGGTTGAATGTTTATTCTGAAATAGAATTTTTCAATAGTTGATATGGCAATGATATTATGTATTGACAGTGCAACTCAATGACATTTATATTTTTATAGGCTTATTTGTACAAAATAACTTCCTTTATTCTAAATGTATATTATTCCTTTCATTTGAATGGAGCTATGAATAGTAGTTGTACCCTGTAAGAGAAGAGTTGAACATTGATAATGCACTCCTTTACTGTTTTAAACTTTAGTAAGTAGTTATATATTTTCTTTCTCCAGGGCACTTTGTTCTGATGTGTAAATTCTTGGCCAACATCCTTTATTATCAGAAAATATCCAAGACCATCTTTTTTTTTTTTTTGTAATCTGGCACCCCTGTATAGTTGCCTTTTTGTCTATGCTGAAACTATAGGCCTTGCATTTAGCAGAGAATAGTGCATTGTCTTCCAAGGCAAGTTGATTGGAACTGAAGGAACTTGTTATTATTATTATTATTTTTCTATATCATCAAAAATTCACCGTAGTATTTCCTTCTCAGAAATCTTTTCAGAAATACTGAAAACCAGAATTACTTGTTTTAGCAAAATTTTGGTCTAAAGTGTTGTCCAGCATAGCTGTTTTGCTCTTCTGGTTTAACACTTAGGGACAGACTTGCAGTATATAGATGAACTCTTGACGAAACCATCGAAACTTATCAGAGTTAATTAATATCACTTTAAGAGGTGGTGGGGGCTGCCAGAGGGGCAGTTACACTATTTGTCAGCAATTTCATTAGAGGTTCTTATGATGGAAAATCCTAATATTAAAAGCAGGACATAAATGTCCACAAAGAAATTTAAGAGGTAAAGTTTCTCAGGTGAGACAGCATTAAAAGAATTAGAGAACAGTTAGGAGGGGCTCTGGCCTTCTGACATATGCTGTGAAAGCTCCAGAGGGCTTCTTGGAAGGTTAAGGAAACTGTGGGAATGATGATAGCATTTGGTTTCTTCTCTAGACTCCATGTGTTTTTAAGCCAAGAGAAAAGTATTTAATAAGTTCATTATTGAATTCTTGCATTATTTGCACTGATTGTTGCTTTTTCCCTATTAATTTTTAGGTTTTTATTAGGGAGAGTGCCAGATAAGGAACATTCACCTCAGAAATGTATGAACACTGAAGATAGGGTCTGATTATCACTCCATCCTAGTGCGTTTTGACGTTTGTGGTATCGTAGCTGGTTTCATCCAACAAACTGGAGACCTTTTATATGAACTCAGGAAATGTTTCTTGATCTGAAATATGCTTTTAGTCTAGCTGACTGCTTTTACTACCTCTATATTAGAAAAATAGGGCTGTGAATAATTACCTGTTCGCTTATCTGGGGAAGGATGAGAGTTGTTTACTCAAGAATATTTATGAAGTCCTGTCACTCTGTCAGAAGTAGTATGGGATGAGCACAGATGGTAAAGGCATTACTCGAATGATGAATCCCCAGGTGATATATAAGACCATTTTATTTTCAAGGATGTCAGTAAGGAGCCACCAGTTTCTTAAGGTGATCTTGTTAATTTTGCATGCAAGTTTTACGATTTATCTCTAGGCTCTGAAGAGCAATTAAATTCACCTATGCTCATCAAAAAGCTTAATGAGTATCATAGGTTTTGATGATAATGCTGTTCTTTTCTTCCTTAGGTTGCTTCATTCACTGAGAGTACTATAGACTTTAAGCACATAAATGTAACAACTTCAGAATGGGATGGCTTTCATGAAGGAGGTCTTTCAATTTAAGTTCTAACTTCATTTTATGTCCTATGCAGGATGGGTCTTTCGCAGGCAGAACACCAACTATCTATCCCAGATATAGTCTGCTCTGATTCCTGTAAGTACATGTCATGTACTACCATAACTACTTTAAAAAGGCAGGCCTTTGTCTGATACTTGCTTTCTACCTAGTAGATCAATAACATCAGTAAAGCCTTCAAAAGGTATTTAAATTCACTGCTACTATTTTATAGAATAAAACTCTTTAAAAGTCTTAAGATGCAATTTATGCACATTTTCACAACAGGGAACAAAAAATCAACTGTTAACTTTTGAGTTCTACTATAAAAAAAAAACAGGATTATATTCATATAGTGTGGAATATTGACAGTTATGTGAAAAGCTATTTAATAATATTCTATATTTTGCTGTGTATGAATACAGCCTGTTCTCTCAGTGAATCCACATACACCTAGCTTTCTTGGAAAGATTTTTTTCTCCTATGAATTTAGGATTAATTTCTTTCATATCAGTTCAATTTCCATGTCAATAAATAAGAACATAAATAAGAACTTAAATAACCCATGTAGTGTTTAAAATGTAGTAGATATGCACCTGAACTGCCCAATTCATGCTGAAAGTCACAAAAATCTCTGCTTGCTAGCAATGGTAGTCATAATTCATGGTGAAAGTCACAAAAATCTCTCCATGCTAGCAATGGTAGCCACTAGATGACAAAAGCCACCATGTAGCATACAGACAGTTCTGCAAGATTTACTACATGGAAAAAGGTTTATGTTTAGGGGAAAAGAAAAATGGGTTATTTGTTGCTTTTTGTACCACTGTTTTAGTTTTGGGTTTTTGGTTCTTTTTTGCAAATTACTTGTAATAAATTAGTAAGGGTGTTTATGCCTGATTTCTGCTCTTTGTCTCCAATGATCTTGAAGGGGGTTAAGACAGACATGACCACACATGTAATAGAAACTTCTTTTCTCTCATCTAGTATCCTAGATGTAATGAAATCTGTCCAGCGTGTTTGGAAAGGAAATGAATATAATCAGAGGACCTCATAATGTTCTTCACTTTGTAACTATGTTTTCCCCTTCTGCATGATAGGAATGCATATGAATTCATATGTATATGAATACAACTACTTTGGAGTTACTACAGATGAAATTTGTTTATACATCTCATATCTGAAAAAAAAGTTTTCACATTTCCAGGAGGAATGCTGACATCAGTGTTAGTTAGAATAGAGTACACATTTCTGCCAGAATCTCTGCAGTGAATGATAAATGAGGGAAAATGGAAAAATGTTATTTTAAGGAATTCCTTGGTTTGCAGAAAGCAAAACCTGAATGTTGTTGACTTTTCTAGAAGAAATGTTCACAGCTTAGTTACTTGAATGACTTCCCTTTTGAAAGCTCCAGCATTTTTAAGTAATTGACTCCAAAATATCTGTTGAAGTATCTCTTCACATTAGATGTGCATGATTATCCCTAAACCATTGTCACTTTTAAGTGGTTAATATTTCATCTCAGGAACCTGAATGAAATACCTTTTACCCTTTGAAAAGTTTTTACCAAGCCTGTTTGTTAATATACAGACCTATGTGAAAAACAAAGCCCACTGGAGATTTGCTTTACAATGTAGAGTGAATGTGGAGAGACCTCATGACTGTATTGTTGTAGGCAGCTGCTGATTGAGTACAGAAGATTGAAGGTACAGAAGATTACACTTGATCTGATAAACATTTACATTGCCAAGGAATTTGTTTATGTACATGTTAGAGAAAGATGAAACTATTTCCTCAATGAGTTTTGGTTTTTTGAGTTTGTTTTTTTTTTTTATTATTTTGAGCACAGGGAATATTAAATCATTCCAAACTCTATACAGAATATTAAAAGTAAATTAACTGTTAAAGCTGGTCTGTCTTCAAAGTAAGTACTATTGATGAATGAGACTTGAGAGATAGTATTCTGGCAGAACAGTTGATTACAAACACGGTAGCAGGGAAGACTTCTACAGCAAGTCGAGTAAGCACAAACTTCAAAACTTCATGTTGAATGTAGAGTAAATCTGTTTAGGTTGCTCTTTTTTTTTTTTTCAGCTACAGCTTAGATAAATGTGTGTCATTTTTCTCTTTTGGATGCTGTAAACAAAACTTTGAGCTTTTACTTTAATCTAGGTTGAGTGATCTCATGATAACAGCAAATGCTGGTTCACTATATGCCGGTTCTCAGGACAACTGATTCATTTTAATAACTTCTCACTCGTCAGTACCTTGTCTGGACTATCCTAACAGTGTCCTCAGGAGATGATTTATGAGCCAGTTTGGAAGCTGGTACTCCAGAAGCCAGGAGCAGTGAAAGTTCTTCTTACCAACCAGGACTGATTGTGGAGTGCTTTAACTCGTAGGTTCTGCGCCACTACAGAAAGTTTGTGATGCTTTCCCCTCCCTACAGTAATAACTACATTTATCTAAATAAAAGATTGTCATTAGGCTTGGTGTATCTGCCAAAATAAGACTTTTTCATTTGCTTTTCAAAGAACATAAATTTGAAACCTTTTTCACATAAAATGTATCTACGAGTGAACATGTGTAAAATTCATGCAGTATTTTGAGATGAAAAAAAAATTGGGGAATATACTTATGTCCCTTTCCCTGCAGATTAATGTTCCTGTTGTACCATGCTGACTACCAAGTTATGGTATAAATACAATTTTATTTCTTGTCAATGAAGTTAAATTAAAGTGAATAGTTGAATAAACATTCCAAATGCAAATCTGAAGACTGACTGTTGAATATGTAAAGTAAAACTTGATGGTTTCCTCCTCACTTACACATTCTAATTGTTTTAAAGCATATTCTTAGATGAGAATGAAATCAGAGGTATAGTCTGCTTTGGTTTTAAGCTTAATATTTTTAGAAACCTTTCATTCTAATTTGTTGCAAACACCTTAGAAACAAACAGAGAAAAATAGAGATATAGGAATGATAGCTATAAAAAATAAACTATTTTAGATTTTTTTTTATATTTATTGAAATATATTACTTGTAAATTTGAAACCAGTAACCTGTGTGTTGCTTAAATCAGTTTAAAAAGACTTGAAAACACAAGGAAAATCAGCATAGGTTATGGATAGAATAAAGACTAGAAAAGAGAATACAAGGCATTTTTTAAATGTAATAAACTCTTTTAACAAACAAGTCTATGCACCATTTTTTGAACTTCATCTTATATGCATTCATTGATTAGGAGAAAATACACTGCATATCTTATGTGGTAAGGAAAAAAAATCTAGTGTTATATGGAGTGTCAAAAAAAAACCAAAGAGAAATGTGTAATGTTCCTTGTTAAATACAAAACTAGCCTTACTAATTTCTTTAAGAGTTCTAACTGTATACTTAGGAAGTTAGTATTAAATTAAATGCATGTTTTTCCAAATACCAAGGGGTAACGAGACTATTTTTTTTTGATAGTTTCTCTGATTCTCTATAAAAATTGTCCTTCTTTTTCCTTCATATTTCAGTGTTTCTTTTGAAATTTATACCCCTGTAATTAAAGATTAAATCCCAGTCATTCTTCCTATTTCTTGACAGAAACTCGGTTCAGTATGTTTGCGATCACAGCAAGCTGAAAATCTGCCATTATACCAGGACACTTTCAAAGATTTGGGTAACAGTGTTAGCCAAAGTAAAAGAGAGATGGTAATTGTATTCTATAACAGCAAAATTTAGAAATTTATGAAGTTTGGTTTAAATTGTATGTAGAGTTGAAGCACAACATTTTCAACAATCTGAAATGTCCCCCCTTCCTTGATCTTCCTTATCCTGTTGTAGCCTAAACTGTTCCTGGTATCCTCCATGTGAGGATGGTTCATTGAACAGGGCAATAGCTGATTATGCGTATTGTGAGGTGAGGGTAATGCCACATCTTGGCTCAGAGGCTTGAACGAATTAGGAAAAATTGCTGCTCATCTACGAATTATATCAGCCCAGTTTGTTTACTGAACAGGAAATGTATGGGTTTGGAAACTGAGTACAGATATCCACCTGTTGAATATAAATATTTGCTTTTAAATCTGTTGGGAAGAAAATTTATATCCCATTGTTTTTGTCCAAAAGGATCTTAAAATAAGAGAGTAAAGAATTTTATCTAAATAGTTGTAGCCCTTCTTCTGCCACACGTGTGTTTGATGAAAAATTTAACACTTTCAACCACAGTGATATTTTCTTTTGATTGTTGAATTGCTGGTGTATTGTAAAGAGTACTGGATATGATGAAGTATTGGTAAGTAACTAGTAATTCTTTTTGTCTTCAGTACTTCCACCTTCCTTAGCTGTCATATGAACTTGTCACGAACACCGGGGTTCAAATAAACCCTTTAACTACTCTGACCTGAAGTCCTTCCAGAGTGGAATTTCCAGATGTTCAGGATTTACAGATACTCAGAAAAAGGTGTAAATGTTTTTCCCTTCAGAATATTTTCTCACAGGTTATACGAGGCACCTGTTCAATCTGTATCACAAGCCTTAAAACACACTACCCACTAATAACTGTCAGGCCTTTTGTACTAACCACACTCCTTTCAGAGTTAAAAGGATGAGGAATTAATGATAGCTTATTACCATCATTTTTAAGCAAAATACTAGATAATCCTTAAAAGTAGACATTAGGGAAGGCAAAAAATACAGATTGCACATGTGCATCGTAGACTCTGGACTAGATTGCCTGTGTTGCTGGAAGATTATATGATTGTCTGTGATGATGGAAGATCAGATTTGACAATGAGAATGTTCTCTGCCCTAAGTGGGCATAGACATACATACATACCCATGTGTTTATATGTGTATACCTCTGTATATTTGCATATAAATTAAGTCATTTTGTACACTTTTACCTAATGTGGAAAGTATCTCAACCCACCATGGCACTTCTATGTGCGGCTTTTAACATGTCATACACAACCTGTTACTCTTTTCTGTGTGTGTTATTATAAATTAGGATGAGATTCTGGTGTATTGTTCATGTATCAACCAGAAGACTAAGGAGGAAAGCAGTTTCTTTTGTGCTCCTTGTGGAATTGATACCACTGCATTGTGTCTTATCTGGCAGAGACAAGTTTTTCTTACAATAATAAAAACAAGTTTCTGCTACAGTGTAAACTCTGTTAAGGAAAAAAATACCCTTAAAATTATCATATTTCTTATATGTTTCCTGTTAACCAATAGTACATTGCTTGTGAGAGCATCTCTCAAACGTGATAAAAGTACATCACTGGTATATTAGTTACATAATTCTATGAAATCTGGATCAGAGATGAAGATTCATTGTCTGTCTATATGAATTGTCTAGTGAATTCAAGTAGTATTTAATGTAGATACTAGATAAGCATCAGGTAGGTTCCTAGGAATGGATAAATTCCTACTTGCTGCTGCTGTTTTGATTTTAAGAACAGGAGCATAAATAAGGGTAGATTTTATAGTAAAGTGAAGTTCTCCCCCTTCTCTGTTCTCACTCTAAGAAGCTACGAGCTGCCATTGCCAAGATGCTTTGGGGAATATCCCTCACAATCGTAAGGAGGAGGAGGAGTAATTTGGCTAATTCAGGAGTTTTCCCTTCCCATCCATGCTATAGCAAGGGCTGCTGAGGGTCCAGCCTTGGGATGACAGCAAAAGCCTTGAAAGCGCAAGTGCAAAATAATATCAGAGGCACCAAGGGTACAAACGTAAACCACAATGGAAAAATTACTGGCCATTTAAAGAGTGCAAGCACAAGCTGTGCAGATGCATTTCTGCGGATCAACAGAAAAAAAGTATATCTGTAAAATGCTGTATTTTGTGGTGGAAGCACAAAGAAAATGATAAGGTATAAAAAGCAATTACATCCTTTTAAAGCATGGGGAAACAAAAGGAAGAAGGGAAAATAATTCTTGCATTATGGCTTAGTTAAGAGTACTGAATGTTACCAGTGTTTCTGCTTGCCAGTATCAGGCCCTTCCTCCCGTTTGCTGGAAAAAGAGTATTGTTTTCTGATTTGTTCTTCACCCTGTGTCCCTACTGCAGGGTCAACAAACGTATGTAAAGATTTAACCTTATCAATATGTTCAAGTAGAGTAGAAACACAAAGAACACTATGTGTGTGTTCCATGCTCTAACCTTCTTTCCCAGGATGAGTGATGATACATCACTGGGAAATAAACTCAGATACAATGCTATCCAAGAGACAGGTTTGTGGTCAGTGAAGTAAGACAGTGGTTACTGATTCAGCTCATATTGAAGTTTGCATTTCAAGCAGAGAGAGCAGGGCTGGGAGATTGCACAGTAGTTTATTTGGGTTGCTGAAACTTTTTGCTTGCACTGAATAGGAAGTAGGTAAGTAAATTCACAGTGGTCGATATTGGAAGGGACATGTGGAGTTTTTCTAGCCCAGCCTTCCTCTTCCAAGCAGGGTCAGCTAGAACAGGTTGCTGAGGACTTTATTCATTGAGGTTTGAATATATCCAAGGATAATTCACTGTGCTAAAGCTTAGGATTTAACGTCTGGTTTTAGCAGATGCATTGTAATAAGAGCTAGAGGTAAGAACTGGTATTCGTGTCACCTGAATCTAAGCCTTAAATTACAGGCTTAATTGAAAGCTTCTTCTATTGAAGCCAAGGTCTTAGAACCACAGAATCATAGAATCATAGAATCATAGAATGATTCGAGTTGGAGGAGACCTTAAAGATTATCTAGTTCCAACTCTCCTGCCATGGGCAGGGACATCTCCCACTAGATCAGGCTGCTCAAGGCCCCATCCAACCTGGCCTTGAAGTCTTCCAAGGAGGTGACATCCACAACTTCCCTGAGTAAGCATTTCCTGTGCCTCACCATCCTCATTATGAAGAATTTCTTCCTAATGTGTAGTTCAAATCTTCCCCTCTCCAATTTATATCCACTCCCCCTAGTCCTATCACTACAAGCCTTTGTAAATAGCCCCTCCACAGCTTTCTTGTAGGCCCCCTTCAGGTACTGGGAGGCTGTTATAAGGTGTCCCTGGAGCCATCTTCTTTCCAGGCTGAACAACCCTAACTTTCTCAGCCTGTCCTCATATGGAAGGTGCTCCAGCCCTCTGATCATCTTTGTAGACCTCCTCTGGACCCATTCCAACAATTCCATATGCTTCTCATGTCAAGGATTCCAGAACTGGACACAATACTCCAGATGGGAACTCACTAGAGCAGAGTAGATGGGCCTCACCTCCCTTGCCCTGCTGGCCACGCTTCATTTGATGCAACCCAGGATACTGTTGGCCTTCTGGGCTGTGAGCGCACACTGCCAGCTCGTGTCGAGCGTCTCATCAATCAGCATCCCCAATCCTTCTCTGCAGGCTACTCTCAATCACATCATCCCCCATCCTGTACTGAAACTTTAGATTGCCCCAACCCAGGTGTAAGACCTTGCCTTTGGCCTTCTTGAACCTTATGAGGTTCTGTAGAATAGATAAGCAGTTTTCAAAATCAAGAAAGAAGCCCTGTGATAAGCAGGCCTCTACCTCCTACCTCCATATTCCCACATACCCCAGCAGCTTTTGGCCAATGACAGAATATAATCCTGCCAAAATGGAAATAAAATCCATTAGTAGTCTGTGATTCTATGTTCTCCTTTATTATGCTTGCTGTCCAATTTTCTTAATAGCTTGTTCTTGCTGCATATTGAAATGAATTATATGGATTACATCCTTAGCTTAACCTTTCCTATATCTTACTACTGTGACAAATCTGCTGAAAGGTCAAAATGAAAGATTACTGTGAAAGGAATTCTTATGAACTAGTTTTTCTCTCCTTCAGACTTCATAGAAAGGTAAGAGTTGACAACACTGTGTTCTTTGGTTATCTTTTAAAGTAAACCAACCTGTTCTCCATTCTCAAAAGGTCTATTTTATTCATCTGAGTTTTAGACAGAAACACAGACTACTGATTCCAGGTTTACATATGCAGTACATTAGAAATACTGTCAAATTATGCCATCAGGATAGGGGTTGTGCTTTAGAAATCCAAGCAGGCAAAAAGAAAGACTAATGATAAGAAATACTGTTCTCAAGAATCTGGCAAATGAAAATCATGTTTTAGGTACTGGAATTTCTTTATGCATTCTACATATTGTTTAGACATTTTAACATGGTTTACCATTAAAGAGAGGGTACCTGTTTTTGCTTATGGACTTGACAACTCTTCCTAAATCTTGAAAGTACTGTCTTTGTCACATATGCATGAGCATTTTTTGACTTCAAACTATTTATACTTTCTGATAATTACAAAAGTAGTTTGAATGTGCTGTTGTTCCTCAGTCTTGTCTCTCTTTGGTTTTTGAATTTAGTTAATAATTGCTTAAACTGTGAGCAGTAGTAATTATTCTTAAATATTTAATTTAGAAATGCTGACACATACACGTAACTACACATAGTATCCAGCAAAAATGGTGTACTTGTTACTTAATGGATGCAACAGAATTTGACTTTCTTAATAATGAAAATGCTTAGAGTATAACTAAAGTTCCTTGTGTTCACATGAATGTATGCTAATGACAGTCTAGGAGAGACTGTGTGGATAAGAGCATAGGCAGTGCGTAAGAGAAGAGTCAGCCTTTAGGATTGCAACTGCTGCCCGGCTCTTTTCTAGTGTTTTGTTGTTTTGATCAGCAATAAGGTGATGTTTTGCTGCTTGTTAGATGATCTAAATGAGAAACAAAATCCAGTGAAGATTCTGATAACACATCAATATTACGACTAGAGAGGCTAGGCACCTCTAGGTAGTGAGGGTGACAGACAACAGGGGCAAGAGGTCCAGGAATGTTAAAACTAAGAATATAATGATGGAAGTTTGGCTTTTAACAGACTGTCCTGTCAGAATCTTGATTTTTTTTAATATAATAATCTAATAATGACCAATACAAATTGCCTGCCTAATTCTAGATTCAGTAAATTTAGAACAGCTATTTTAGTTTCAGTATGGGAAATTCCACATGATACAGTAAATTAATATCATAAATAACAATGAAATCCTAAGTTTAGTCTTACGTATATGATTGAAAAATCTCATACATTCAAATTTTCTAAAGTCCTTAAGGTTAAGTACCTGAATCAATTAAAAGCTCTAGAAATGTCCCTGTGCTCATCATTACATGCAGGAACAGTAGGAAATCTACAGGTGCATAGTTGTGTCTTCACAAGATCAGGATTTAATTTTCAAATTTAAGTCTCAGTACATTACCCAAAGTTTCTACAAGAAATTCCTAATGGAAAAAGTGTTTTGACTTTCCTTGAAACCACTGCTTTAGGCATACACAGATCAGGTTTCAGATAAATATTTCTGATTTGAAAAGTATGAATGGTTCCTAGAGCTTGTCTCAGATTTCCTCTTCTTAAATTTAAGTAGAAATATCCTTAATGTATTTCTGTCACAGTTATGGCAGCCAGTAATACATCACCCAGCAATGGAGTTGTAATGATGCATTGCTTATTCTATATAACCTAACTAGTTGTGTGTGATAGTAACATGTACAGAATTCTAAGACACTTAAGTCCTGAATACTCAAAGAAAACAAACATTTATTAAAATAAAAAAGAAGAGCAAACAGCAAACCAAAGACCTAGACATTGGCTACAGAAAATGATGAGGTTAGATAAAAACTATTTTTACACTTGTATAATTCTCGTTAGGTAGTAAGTGCATTTTGTTTTATTTGTTTGAATGAACAAATTTAGACCAACCATATTGAGATTGGTATTTGTTAGTATTTGTTTTCCCTTCTTGCAACAATGCTGCTTTAGCAATATTGTTATTTTCTTCTAACTTCCTTTGAAAATTATAATGCAAATTAAAAAGGACTTTTCTACTTTTTGAAATCTTGCGTTTGTTTCCTGAACTAGTCAGTTACAGAAGGCTCCTCATTTGTTTGATTTCCTACTCAAAACAGATAAAAATTGCCTCAGCTCAGCTCTTTCTAATCTAAGCACAATAGACTTTGAAAAGCAGAAAAAGTAGCTCTTCTGTATACACTCGTAGCACAATACAGCAATTGAAAATGCTCTTAAGTATTGTGCAAACACATACTTTAAAATGTCACATGAAGCCTGATAAATAGATCTCATTTAAATTTTATTGTGTGAATGTTTATACCTTAATATTTTGTTAACCTGTCTAGCAAATTTCAAAATCTTTGTCCCTTGAAGGAATGAATCTACTGAAATATACTGTGACTTCAGGGTCCCTTTGAAGATGACTGGAGGTTTGGTGTCTTAACACAATCATACAGTTGTCATTACTGAAGATGAGGTCCTTTCATTTTGTGTGTTAAATTTACTCATACAAAATGAATTTTCAGCATAATTATTCCAGTTCTGTGTTTCAGACTGGTGTTATTTGCAGGTCTTCCATATGTGGTCTTTAGGGACCAGCTAGATGCGTCTCTTGAAAGCCTTTTTCAGCAGTGCAAACAAAAAATTATCTAGGAAAAAACCCAACAAACTTTAATCAACTCCTGGCCTGAAGAAGCTCAGTAATGTAGATATATCTGAAACACAAGAAAAGACTAAGAGGCAAGCTCTAGGGTTCTGCGCTTATGAAATATTGGTAGGTTTTTGTCACTGTTACAGTTCTTCCATGTATCTGTTCTATGCAAATAGACTGAGGTTGTGCGTGTTCCCAGCTGCTGGTGCTTACACCATGATTTCATTTGCAGTATTGGTTGCTGAGAAGTACTGGTTATTGTGATGGCATGAAGATAAAGCTTAGCTAAAACCTAGCTCACGGATTTGGATTCATAACTTCCAAGCAAAACTAGTAGCAATTTACCCAATTCAAAAGTGGAGGCAGGAATTCTTACACAGTTTATTATTTCAACTGTTATTTTTGTTAACTGCTTTTAGTTCCTTCTCATTTAATTACTAATATGTATGAACTTGAGGTGCAACATATATTTGTTTAATATTGGACTGGTAATGTTTTATCTGACATAGGAAGTTTACTAGAAGACAGTTATAAGTAAGTGAAATCCCTGTTTGTAATATAACACATCCCAATTTTGCCTTCATAATAATTATAATAATAAAAGTTTGTAATAAGAAGTATGGTTAACTGTCTATTAAATGCTTCCTACTCCTACCATCACCTTGTATTATGATATAAAATTGAGCATAAAGGAATTAATGAGATATCTTTAAGAGAGAGTGAAATACTAATACTAGTATTATTCTTTCTGTTTTAAAGCTGTATGGTTTAATTCACAATAGAAAGAAGGAGTTGATACTCCATTAATGACAATTTTTTAAAGCAATTTGATCAAGTGCTTATGTGGAAATTTCCTAAACAAAACAAGAGAAAAAACACAGAAAGGGAGTTTTACCTAAATAAGTACGGAGCTATGGTATTCCTTTGATAGGCTTAAAATGTCAACGAAGTATTTTTGTGCATTTTGAAGTATTTCCAGTACCAATGTTGATTAGGTATAATGACTATATTTTGGCAAGAACTGAATGCTTTCATATTCAGATTCACTAGGCTTATAAATAGTGTGTTTTGTATTATCAAAGCATTTATTTCTATAAAAATGGATATAGGAAATCAGGATATCTTAAATTTTATTTAAATAAATAATTAATTATAGTAGAAAGAAATAGGACCTGTAGACCTATTTTATGCAAATACAGATGAATATATTGCATTAAGCTGAGTATAAATAAAATTAAATGGACTTCAAACTTAACAGTTTACAGAACTGAAGTCTGAATGTTTTCATCAATACAACTAAGAAATAGCAAAAACAATTAAAACAACTTGAAGCATGGTGACAGAAAAAGAGGGGGTTTGCCTCTTCAATTTGAGAGCAATTCTAATTTCTGCACTTGGAGGAAAAAAGAAAAGGAATGTTCAGTGAGTATTCCATCTGTGCAAAATAAATTTCACAAGCAGAAAAACGATGTCTTCAGAGATCAATTTTTAATTGTCTTGTGAATACTGAAATGAAAGTTTACATATTTGAGTAGAACATTTTGTTTATAAATATCCTGTCACCACAAATAACAAACTAATCCATTTCAAATAAAGACTTGAGAACTTTGCCTGATTCTTTTCCCAGTCACAATTTAGGAAACCTCAAAGTATATGTGAAAGACAGTAACTGCATACTATGATTACTGAGTGGCATTTAAACTTATTTCCTTTATCAGTTATCCCCTAAAAGACATGAGTATAAAATTGTTACTTTCAAATTGTACTGCATTCTTGGCCTGTTATCGACATTGCCAAGAACATGAGGTCCCTTGATGCTGCTGTGCAAAGTGGACTTCAAAATGCTGAGGTGATCTGGCTGATAGTGTCAAATAGAATCTTTTCAATGTGACTAAATACTTCTAGCTTTAGACAAAACCAGACCAAAAAAATGGGGTGCCACTTCTATCATTTTACTCACACCTAAACATTGTTGATTTTCATTTCTGAATGGGTGGAGTACATTTTAGTTGATGATCTGTTAGTTCTTCTACTTATTGATATATAACAACAAGTAGAATTCAAGTATCTCAAGAACCACATGAAATCTTAGCAAAGCAGTGACAAAACTTAGTATTTTACCTTGGTAATACAGGGATTAAACTGGAGGATCTCTTCATTCCAAATATGAAGGAGAGACCTGTGTGGGCTAAGCTTCCTCGCTGATGTGTTGGAGATCTGGGGAGTGCAGCAGCAGAGCCCAGCACTCACCTTCACTGCCATGAACAACCACTCAGCTTGGCACATCCTACACACTGCAAGCAGATGGAAGGGTGTATTTTTGCCTGAAGTGAACCAAGTACTCTTACAAGTCATCTGGAAAAAAAAAATTAAGACTAACCGTGGTTGGTTGGAGGCAAAGGAAGGTCTGAGAAGAGCTATTTCTGAAGTGGGCTATTATTTTAATATATGAATTAAATTTCCATCTTTTTTTCAGTTCTCTTTTATCATCTATTCTTTTATCATTAAAAGAAAGAACATTGAAATGTTGTAGCAAGTTCTGTAATCAGACTGAAAATATTAGTGCTGAAAATTCAAGATACACCTGGTGAGAAACCTCTAGATTATGTGTCTGTCTGGCCAAAATCTTTGGATTGTTTTACACATATGTAAATGTATGTATGTATGCATGTATAAAACCCAACAACAACAGAAAGTACTAGCAACCTCGTAAACAAAGACAAAGAAAATACTCTGGCAACAAAAAGTGAGGTCACATTTCATAGCTTCTTTATGTTTGAGAGGTGAAGCCTGTTTTAATCTTGTCTCTAGAATTAAATTGTATTCCTGCCTTAAATCCTAGAGTGCAATTGTAATTGGATTGGGTGAGAGAATTTTGACACTCTTCTAATTCTTTGACATATGACATAGTCCAGTACAACTGGTCATCATGACAAACGTGGTTATGTCCTAGGGCGTTGAATCATAGCATCATGGAATCATAGAATGCTTTGGGTTGGAAGGGATCTTAACGATTACCTAGTTCCACCCTTTCTACTATGGGTAGGGACACCTCCCACTAGATCAGGCCATCCAAGGCTACATCCAGCCTGGCCTTAAACACTTCCAGGGAGGGGGCATCCAGAACTTCCCTGGGCAACGAACTCCAGCATTAGATTATTAATGTTGTCAGAAAGGCAAAGGTATTGACTTAAGAACATCTAACTGCTTAGCGGGTCGAGTTTTTCAGCAGCTCATAGAAATATATATTTGAAAGCTTGCAGCTAGTGCGGTGATAGCAGAGGGCTTCTTAATTGTGAATACTTAAGGATTCAATTAGACCATCATTCTTGTGTGGTAAAGTTCCACTCCAAGCAATCTGTACTTACAAAGACAACATTCATACTGCACAAAAGATAATCAGTCACAAATATGACAGAGCAAATAAAGGACTGGTTTGTTTTTCTTTTATATAGCTTAAGCTCTATACTTAAATTCTCTGGGTTTTGAGGATTAATTATGTTTGATAGCTACTGAAATGGAACAGTGTAAGCATTAATCAAAATCTTATAACCAAGAAATCTCAACTTCCTTGATTTCTCTAGGTAACGTTGCTTAATAATTATCCAAAGTATTGGAGGACAGGATACTTTAATTCCCAAGTTTAAAAGAGGCCCAGTGGCTTGGAATTCTTAGATTGCAAGCACAAGAAACCAATAACTTGGCTCAATACTGCGTATGTAGTAGTCATGTGGATGGTGCAATAGTGGTCATGTGATTCTATATTCTCAGCCTCTCTTTGGCATCTTCTTGAGTTATGGAGGAATAGTCATCAAAAAAAAAAAAAAAAAAAACCCAAACACGATACCTTGTTTGTTTCAGTGACCTTCCTCAATTCATAAAGCTGTGAAAACTCACAAACATGTATGTATCCTATCCTATACTATAAGAAAGTCAGAGAGACTCCAGGGCTGAGGAGGAAGAGAACATCCGACCACTACTATCAAACATATCCCCACGAAGACTAGGGGACACTGGTAAATCACCATGTCAATGTCCTCACTGTACTCTTCCTTAGAAAGATGAAAGTGTTGGCCTTAGGACACGGATGGATTTTAAGAGGTTGAGAATATCACCAAAGAAAAGGGCAATAGTAATTATTCTATTGTAATAATATTAAAGATGGTTTCATCTATGAAGGTCTTCTGGTTTGGATGGTATTCTTGTAATTGACCTTACATTAACTGCCTTTTTTGTTTTAATTAGGGTATTAAGATTTAAAATAGACTACCAAGATATTTATTGTTTCTTTTTAATGCTTACAGGATCTTGATGTAACTGGGCTATCCACAGTTACAATTAATGGAAGATAAGGCATTGTGTTGTTAAAATCTTGAGCTGGACATTAACCCATCCTCGTAAGTTGTTGCTAGGTTTTGATGGTAAGATGTGGTAGACTTTATTCATCTGAGCCTATTCTGCTTAAATTTCTTAAGCTTTTCTCTGAAAGAGAACTTGCACATAGAGAATTGTGATTGTAGACTGCTTGGAGATATGGCAGGTGCAGTTCTAGAAAAAAATTCAAACCACGTTCTAGAAGAAAAGATCTTCTGTAAAGGGAAGAACTTTTGAAGAACATTTGTTTTAACAGATATTTTGGAGAGAGGCGAGATTCATGCTTAAAAAGTTTGACATGGGGAATTGTGTCTCTGAATAGTTTATTTCCCATACATTTTAAACACGTGACTTGATTTAGAAAAATAATTGCATTAGCAACATCTGCAGGTTGGTATATGTGTTTAACTCCTGCCAGTGACAGCGGTGAGAAGAATTTCTTTGTTGACATCAGTCTAAGGTGAGAAGACTTTTCATGAAATGAAAAGGAACTGTTTGTCTCACAGTTCTATCTCACTATCGATACACTTCAGGAAGCTGATTTTTGACTGGAGATAGCTGTGTAGGAAGCTGCGTTTGCAATTAGTTGATTGCTGAACCTTGAAATACTTTTTTGCTGTTGTGTTTCCACCCACTTTGCTTTTGAGAGGGGAGGGCAAGGGATGTGTAAGTAACAGTGTATATTTGTGCACTGAAATATGGTAGAAAAGAAGAGAACTGGATGACGAGCCAATGGAGAGCAAATGATTCGGAGGATTCTGTATGCCTTATATACTGACTTTTTTCTACAGTAAGGCTGAACTCAACTTCTGCAATAACCACTACTGGATAGCTGTAAAAATCTATTCCAAATTTAACATTGTTTTTTAATGCGAGCTTGATTCTTCAGGTATTAAAGCTGTATCTAGATTTGTATTGTGGATTTATGAATGCCCAAATACATACAAGTAATTTGCCTGAAAAGTTATTTCAGGTGCACCTTGCATGCAAATCTTGGCATACATGAATTTTGCCCTTCCAAACAGGAGCACCATGTAACACATTTAACAAAAAAATAAACCTTAATCAGTGTTCACTTCTCCAGAAAATAGATGTTTGTCAGTCAGCAAGCATGAAATAGGGAATACTGTACCTCAATCATGCTGCTTTTGGTACAGACAGTTAAGTCTAAAGACAAGTATTTTAAAATGTTGTGTATAAAGAGATACAGCCCTTGAAAAAACAAAGGATGCGTGAACTTTCTCTTCATCCTATTTTTGTTCTTGACCATAGATTGTCTTGTTAAACTGGAAAGCTCAATCTGTACAGTCTTCATGATTGCTGAGACTAAGCAGCAATAATATTTTTCATTAAGTGCGTTCACTGGAAAAGCAGGGTTTATTGGATTAAATGGCTCTTCCATATGTATACCAATTGACAACTTGAGTATCTGCTACGCTAGTGCAAAGTTCAAAATAGAGTAATAGCAGCAATACTCTTTTCGATACTTTCTCATCTTAGCTATAAGAAAACATTAAAAAATAATTTGGTGTCTATTTAGGTATTCAAAAATATGTTTTTAAAAATCAAGGTTTAGACAACTATTTTGACTCTTATAGGAAGAAATCTACTCTGAGTGTCTCTAAAATGCAATATTTGCACAGTTTAGAATATTTTAAATACATAGGTTTAAATTTTCAAATAACATTAAAGTGATTGATGTGTATGTACGTTCTCCCCAAGTATAATACACCATTTTATATTTTTCTGAAGAATCAAATATTGTTGTTTCTTTCTGATGTAACTTTTAAAATTTATTACTCAGCTTTGTTCCAGTGTTTCAGATTATTACATTAAGTCTTTTAAAAGTAATTTAAATACGATAGTCTTATTATGAGGCTAATTAATATATAAACTTTCTTTATCAAAATGTGCTGAAGAATATTTTTAATGAAAATTAATTTTTCTGTGTTTTATGTCTCCAGTTTTGTCCTTAGGGCTGAAAAGTATATGAATTCCCTTTGTAAGCTCAAAATATTATTTACAAAGAGAAATACACTAATGCAATAGAAAAAATATTATTTTTTAGTTTATTTTATATGAGGATTAGGTAAGCTACTCCTGTTATTTCTATAATAAAAACAAAATATCGCTATTTGCATATAGAACACACTGAGAAGGCATTTAGATTTTGGTGCTGTACTGTACTGTGAACGCACCACTACTATCTTGTGAAGTCTGAGAGAGAATTAAATAGTATTTTCGCAGTGTCTTTTCCTTACCATGTTATTGCCTTAGTACCAGTGGCAAATGATCATGATACAGAATCTATAGTACAAATTCACTATGATACTTAACTTCTGCAGATAAATAAATGCAATCCATCTTCTTTCCTGAAAGTGTGAACATGTATTCTGTCATTTCAAGTCTTCATTTGCTAGACCTCCTCCCTTTTTAATACCTGCCATGACTGGAGCATTTTCTCTTTTTTGATTTACGAAGGTTCTTCCTGTGGCTTCAGCTCTGGTTTGTACCATTGGTTTGTAACAGTGCAGCTATGTAGTCACTGTGCGTATGAGCTTTCCTAGGCTAAGATCTTCTTAGCACCCTGTGTGACAGGTCTTCAGACTTCTCCTTAGCATTTAAGTTTTTATTTTGATTTGAAATCATGGTCTTTTGCTGCACTTTGGATGTTAAAGATGGTACTACATCCACCTTTTCCTCACACTTCTCATTACTGTCTAACTTGTCCACTGCTCTGATTGGATTTCTCTTCTGGTCACTCTTCCATTTTTCCTGTTCACTCCAAGCAAATTTCCTGCCAACACTGACCAAACATCTGGTTTTAATTCTGGTCCTAAAACACCTGGAAAAGACTGTAAGATCTTGCATTAAAAGAATATAACAGCTCTAGTTACTCAGGATGTAAGAGTCTTCTCTTTAAGCGACTCTTATTCAGAAAAGAAGCACTCTTAATGTATATCTTGGAATATTTCTCAGGAAAAAAGCACTCCATTCTTCTTTACTGTTGCCATGCAAATGCCCCTAGCTGTTACTTCACATCACTTTATTTTGTGGGGTGTTAACAACAGGAGTGCTATTAAGTAAAGGCTTCAGTATTCCAAAGTGAGTGACTGTTCCTTTTTGTATGGGAGAAAATGGATGAATGTTTTCTATTTTTTTTTCCTCTGCTTAACTCCATTTTCTTCCTAAATGAAGTATCTGAGATGAATATTTTTTAAAATTGTAGTTCAGTGTGAATTAGTTATATTATGTCCTGGTAAGGAGAAAGAAAAAAAACAATATGTGATACAGATCAGAGTATCACATTCTTTTCTGAAAGGTCTGTATAGGATAGAAGTGATCTTCAATTTCTGAAGTGTTGGAAAAAAAAAAAAAATTAATCTTGTACTGGAAGGAACAGGAATATTCCTATTCCGTTTTGGCAGCAGAGACAATATACTGTTGAGAAGCTGACTTGTTCCTATTGCAACTGCGGTTCCTGGTCTGTTGAGACAGAGTTGCTATGGGTGCTTGAGCGCTTTTCACCAGACGTTAGTGCAACTATGAAGTTGTATGTTTCTTCTGTACAATGCATTACTCCTGGGAGAGACTGAAGCTTATTCACTATTCTAAATAGGCAGTTACTCCCCACAACCCCTCTTCAAGCCTGAAATGGTATTTTTCAAGACGAGCTAATTATGGTGTAGCATAATTCTCCATTTTAGATATTGATTGTCTTGAGATAAAAAGAACAATTATTTCTGTCCCCTGTAAAGGTTTACTTTATTATCTAATAGGAAATTCAAATGGGGGAGGATACAGGAAAGGGAGAGAGTGAAATATTTTTTAGTAATTACATGAAAATCTATCATGTCCTTCATAATAGTAACATATTCAAGTTAATATGAATAAACAATTTGCCCCGTATTCAGTGACATATGCTGCTTTTTTTTCATTGGTAAAACGTTTTGGATTTTTTATCCAAAGCTAAGGGGATTATTTAACTAATTTCTCTCACTTCTCCTGCATCAGAATGCTGTTCCTCCTAGTATTTGCATGGGTGGGATTATTTCCACAGAGGAAACAATAAATCCACCAAAACAAAAACGAAGATGATGGCATTACAATTAAGACAAATATTTAACAAACAGTGGTGTTAGTGCATCAGAGACAGATTTTACGCAAACATATTTTTCGGTGACAAAGCTTGTTTTCAAGCCTTAACATTCTGATATCTGTTTTGTGTGTAAGATACCACTTGCAACACTTCTTGTACTTGTAACAGACTATATGAATGCAAAGAAAAATTAACATTAAAAAATCAGTATTATTTTGTATGTTGTAATGCTGCCACTTTGCACTTCTTCTCCACTGGAGATCTAAAGTACTTATATATTACCCAGATGAGCCTCTCAAAACTTCAGAATTTTATTCTTTCAGGTCACATCTTGCCTCAGAATTATAAACAACACTGGTGGAAATGTCGTTTTTGATTACTAGTGGAGTTGCATTTGAAGGTAAATTTTCTGATGCAAAAGAAGTTGAAATGACTCTGTCATTGTTTAGGGGCTGCTTATGTCCAGTCATTTAATGTGTTTTTATTTATCTATAACAGAGAGAAAATAGTTAAAAGTGTTGGCATAAAAAATTATATACACCACTTTTCCAATAGTCAGTTCCTGTACTGTAGCTGAAATCATGAATGTGGGTCTGCACTTAAATGTAAAGCAAAGGCAACAGGCTCTATTATTTTACATCCCAAAGGGAGGAAGAAGGATAAGTTTATTGACTAGGGAAAGGAAAATCCCCACTCCTGACATTTGACTTCAAGGCTTGCAGGGCTTTAAGCTGGAAGCAAAACATTGCTCAGTGACATCCTAAATGATGAGTTTCGTTTAACTAGAGTAGTATTTAACAGCCGCATTGTTGATAAAGGAATGGAAAGTAAATATACAGTGTTCAAAATACACAGTGATTAAAAGGAGATAGAGTATGAATTGACTTCAGGAGATAGAAACAGAAGTTATTGAACAGCAAATCCTAGCTGGAAAAAGATTCCCTCCCTGCTGTTAGGCAATTCTCAATAAGTTTTTGAAATAGAGGAAGGGAATATGAATTCTCTACTCATTGACTGTACCATATTTTATAGTTTTAAACAATTAGCAAATTATAGTAAAATTAAATTTTACCTAGCCTGGAAGAAAGAACTTACATTTGTTGAGCATGTCAAAATTGTTTCAGCCAAAAAAAGCAGGGAGTGAAACTGTGAAATCTGAAATATTTTTTTCTATTTAAGAATGATGATGGCCCCAGGAATCCTAATATAGGCTTTTCAAAATCCTATTTAGTTAAAGAGTATTGTAATCCTAGAAATACTTTTTAAAATTTTTTATTCACTAGTAAAGATTTTCTCTTTTTTCTATTAAAAACCGGCAATTCTTAGCATTAGTGGTTCTATTCTGAACTGTACTTAAATCCCTGAGACATCCATATCATGTAGGTTTTATTTCTGGAGAAATCCTCCATGGTGCGTGGTATTGAGTTAAAGGTTTTACTAGTCCATCTCTGGTTCTGTCTTTTCATAGAATCATAGAATCATAGAATCACCAGGTTGGAAAGGACCCATTGGATCACTGAGTCCAACCATTCCTAACACTCCCTTAAACCATGCCCCTAAGCACTTCATCCACCCGTTCCTTAAACATCTCCAGGGAAGGCGACTCGACCACCTCCCTGGGCAGCCTTTTCCAGTGCCCAATGATTCTTTCCGTGAAGCAAAAAGACATGAAATCTTTCCTTGTAGGTCTTTGCTTAATGCATCTAGTAATTTAATGGCAGTTAACTTACTAAATGGATGTAACTTGAAAAGTGAAAGCTGAAGATTACATGTAGTGTCTAGATAAATCTTAGCTTTAGAACTGACTTCATGAAAATACCTGAGACTTCTAAACATCATCAAATAATAATGTGGTGGAGCTTTATTATTTACATTTTTCTTTACTTGTTTTTCTGTTTCTCCACTACCATCACAAACAATTAAGAGTGTATGACCTGTGGCGAATTGCTATGATCAACACCCTCAGATTCAAGTGACATGTTACCAGCCTAGTTTAGAATTCATCTCGTAGTTATCTCAGTAGATTGAGGAGCACTATTTAATATATATACACATATATATCTGTATACCATCTGAGTTAAGATAACTTTGTATGCTATATATTTTTTCTTCAGAAGTGAAAGTACAGATGTAAGCCTCCTCTTCCTTTCTGCTTGTAATAGAGCAACAAACTTTTTCAAATAATTATATAAAAAAAAATTCTTTCCATTATTTTCATGGAATAGGAAAGCACGTGAATTTACTCATCTCTTTTGAAATTACAAGACTAATAATGTGCATCTAAAACATAAATGTTGAGCATCTGTGGGACTTCTCCATTTAAATAATTTCTGAGTATATTTGCCTGTGTTAACGCAAACTGAACTTTCTTGAACTTTCAAGTTCTGAGTGGTGCCTCTCTCATTTCTCCAGCTTCTATATAGTCTCATGGAGATATATACATATATATATATATATTAAACATCAGATAAATGTTCATTTTTTTCAGGAGAGAGGGAAGCTAAATATAGTTTTCTTGATGCATATGCTACCATAGTGGATTCTGACAGATTTAATTCTCTACTGCATCAAGCTCTGGAGTGATTCCAGTTAATTACTTTCTGGAAGTTGCTTTATGGAATACCTCTCCAAAAGGATTCCTGAGACATATGGGACCACCACTTACAGAAGGTTGAAGGTGATCATAAGTAAGCATGACACAATTAAGCAAATATATCTTCTATACCAGTTTATTTGTAATTGAAATCTTTATCTCTCTTTGTGAGAAGAAATTCATTTACATACTTCACAGTTTACTGTAGGCCCTCAAGAATGCTTTTCCTTCAAAATTAGTACTAGTCTTGCAACGATTATTTTACATATTTTATCTGATAATCTTTCCAACTCAATGTCTCCTTAAAAGGAAGAGCATTTTTTGATATATGTCCCTTGCTAGTAGGAAAGAGGTGTATTAAACAGCTTTAATTTTTTTTCCTGTACTCTAAAAGTCAGTTTGCCACAGTTTCTCGGGCAAATAAATTGTACAGACACATTAACCTAATTTTTGTAACTAAAAATTAGTTTTCTTCACTATTTTTTTTTACCAGCAAAAGCCAGTCATTTAAACATTAATGAACATTTCTTAATTTTACCAAGTAGAAATTCTCTGTTGATGAAAAATTATTACATATACTCTTGACAGCCAAGTAAGGTAAGGAAAATATAAACTAAAATCAGATTCTGCTGGATAGGAGAAAGCAGTGTGATGTTCAACAGAAATTTGAGTTATTATATTTCTGAAATATACTTTGTCTCTTAAGCATGTATGCTTTCACTGACAATTCAACTTAGCCTTTTGAGAAGCATGCACCTTGCAAAACTGCAAATTGCTGAGAAGAATTAGAAGCTATTTTTAATGTCTCTCTTCTTTTTCCAGAGATTACAATATACCTAAATTACATCAGCCCTCTGTCCTCACCTGACAACTATCTTAAAATGTAAGTGAAAGTGTAAATATACAGGTGCAGGTTCTAGCACGTACTAGAAAATTTGTTCAATGACCCAACTGTCCTAAATTGTTTCTGTCCCCCAGTAGTGCTGACATATACTTGCAGAGATTTACCTGTCTGTAAGGCTGTAGAATAAGCTGAGGTTGTGAAATGCATTTCTTTTTTTTATTTTTGTTTTGAACAGGAAGCAGTTCTGTGGGCAGTCCTGCAACAGCAGAGGATTCCCAGTGGGAAGGAGGAAAAATGGTGAATATTAGAACGTCAAGCTGTTTCTGTAGCTGGTGAAAATGTATGTCGACTTTGTAGGCCACCAGTGCTGTAGGCTGAAGAGATCACCTTTTGAGTTCACTTCAGTATGGTGGTTAGGACAATATTCAGACCTCAGCACAGTTAGTATATCTCATCCTGAAAGGTGTTATTTTTGTGATAAAAATTCAACAGAACTTCTCATAAAACATTGTGGGGTACAAAACTCCCTTCCCATCCAGGCAGAAGCAAGCCTGGATCTAAAACAAATGTTTTAGACCCTTAAGAAAACCAGAGAAATAAGCTAGCATGTGTGATTATTTAAGTTTTGGATTATTCGAAAAAAATACTATAAAATTAACCTTATTTCTGCTGGTATAGAAGAATTTATAAGGATGATCACTTCTTTAGGCGTGATCTATTGAAACTGGGCAACTGATAGTTGCAGTGATATATAATAGTGCATTGGAGAAAAAAAGCTGCTAACAAGCTTTGATGGATGGAAAACAGTAACCAAAAGCAGTGAAAGCGAATAAATGTTCCCAGTGTTTCCTCATGCTGTAAGGCAAACACTGCATTCAGACTAAGCCAGGCTGTGAATTTCTTTCCTGGTGCAGAGATTATTTTTCATCTGTTGTGTTTTCAAATGTGTGAATGGGAAGGTAAGAGATTTTCGCATTTTTTTCCCCACCTTTCTTTCTGCATCCCTTATGGCTAAAAAGCAAGCCTTGAGGAGGGCATATTCAGTTTTCAGTGCCTCACATATAAGGCACTCCTGTGTTTGGCCAATATGCTGGAAGTAAAAAAGTGGTAGAAAACTCATCTATATCCAGATGCCCTTCTTGCAAAATCAAGTACAGTTTTGATTAGAAAAAAAATGTATGGAAAATCAGTTGGCAAATCAGTTCAGTTTAAATGGGTCACTTCTACCTAACCTGTCTCTGTAAAGATCTCAGAATCCACAATGCTTAGGAACTATTTCAAACAGTTAAGACAGAGCATGTTGAAAACTTAAGCTACACAGCATAACAAAGCAACTTGAATAAGTTACTAAAACACTCCTCCCCAGCCCCCCAGTTCCTCTGAATATCTACCTATCTATAGTCTTCATGGCTATATATATGTAGGCACAGAGTTAAAAAATATATATGAAAGTACAATGCAAAAAATAGTATCATAAAGCTACTTCACAACAATCTCTAAATATAATGAAATCGGTGATTTGTAGAAAGGCTTTTTATTTTATATAGTTACATTTTATTTCTTTAACTGCAAGATAAAATGTGTTTTAAATCACAATATTAAACCATTATTAAGCAGAATAACATCAAAGTAATTTTTGAAACCTCAGCTTCCAAATACTTATTCTTGTAGTAAATAGCATTCTCTGTGCTGAGTTCAGCATTAAAATTATTTAATCTAAGCAAATTGAGAAGCTATAAGTATGCAATACCAAGTACAAGAAATTAATCTCAATATACTTTTAAATACTATGTGATTTACTCTAGCTAAGCTATTATAATATGTCCTTATGCTAAATAAAATGAAAGTGTGTAGTACAGTCTATTGTATCATCTTTTCCATTTTAGATACACTTAAAAGGTAAAAGCACTAAATGCTACTGGCTAAATTGTAAACACATCAAAACACATTGCTCTAAGATGCAGGATTGTATTTCTACATTATTTTATAAAAATTAACTTTGTTCATTTTAGATTTTGTCTTTTTGTTTTAAATGTAAATTAGACAGTACAGACGTGAACTTTAGCAATGTGAAGTTGACTTATGACATATTTGCAAAGCCTGAATATGTGAACTTTGTCCTTGTCTTTGTGTCTATTGAGGCATGCTAGATTAATGGTGGTGAAGTGGTTTAAAGTATAAATACATGATTAAACTTTTGTAATGCTCCTTTTTTTTCTGAATTAAGATAAATTGGGAGCAGCAGACATTCAAATTGGTTAAGTCTCTACTTAAGAAGTATATTCAGCAGTGTAAAACCAGTGGGTAGTGCAAAGTAATACTATTTGCTGTGGCAGGGGAAACAGTAACCACCTTCAATGGACTGTCTAGGCAAATAGGAGGTGTAATATGTTAAATGACTGTTTACACGTTTAAACTTAAATCGATTGAAAGCTGTCTATCAAAGTTCCTGGAGCATCCTGAGATAGTCCCTGTGTACTCGAGCTAGGTCTTTTGTTCTGCTTGTCTCCTACCAAATCTGTGTCTTTCTCCCAATAATGGTTTTAGTTCCAGGAAAAATCAAGCTGCTAGTAAAAAATAAACTCAGTACTTTGCTGAAAGGAACACTGATCAATGCATTATTTGTAGGTGCTGGTCATCCAGCAATCTCAACAAAACCTTTGAATCTTGTCCAATTAGAACACATGTTGCATTTAGAGTTTAAGTATTGAAATTATGCTACATTAAATAACGTGCTTATCATGCTGGGTAGTTGTTGCATTATTAAATACAGTAATTAGGGAAAATCAACAACCTCAGATTGTAATAAACTTCTAATAGGTTTTCTTTTCTTATGTCAATAGTATTTGAAGTAGAGTCAAAGTGCAATTACTACCTTGAGTGTTTTGTGTGATGAGTCCTTTCTTATCATGCCTTGTAAATGAAAATAGTATGCTTCTTGAACATTCATAAAAAAGAATGGCAGATCAATTCTATTCAATCTGTATTTATTTATTCTTTGGTTTAGAATTATGTAATTATGGTGTTCAAGTCACCTAGGCCTATTTATATGTCAGTCTGTTGGAACAGATTGTGAACAAAAGGATATGCATTTTTAATAAGATAATTTGTGCAAGAAAGTTTATACTAAACTTAAGTGCTGGACTGGTATCTTTGTTGTTTCATCCTGATTTTCCAGTGTTTTCTCACTTACAAAATGTTTTTCTTAGTCCTTGCAATGCAGAATTTTTTTTCTGCCCTATATGCCATGGTTCAGTGTGAGATGCTATCATTTGACTTTGCATTTACTAGGTTGCATGTTCCAATGCTTATTCCACCTGTCACTTCTCCTTTCTTAAATATTCTTGGAAGACAGTGGATTTTTTTCCACTTCCCAGGGAAGAGACTATTTTTCAAAAATGCAGTCTGATGGGTACATTTTTATTCTGTGGAAAGATTGATAGAACATTGTTTTTCAGTATGTAAAACTAACATAAAAAAACCAATTACCTGATAAGGGGCAAAAGGATATAATTGGTTGGCCTTGTGAATATAAACAAAAGTAAACTTAGTCCATATCTGGGTTCAGTGCCACCTTTACCCTCAAAACCCCTACTTTTCATCAATAAATCTCTTTAACAATACAAAAAAGAATGCTTCAGCACTCCGATCCGACAGTAGGCTGTGTCAGCTTCTTTTCATGCAATTATACTGCTTTGTGTGAACTCTAGTAGCACAACAAGGTAAGCTGAACTGATGCTGTACTGTTTTGTAGAGCTGGGTTTTTCAATTCAGTTTAATAATCTAAAAAGTGAAGTTGTTCTAAAGGTACTACCTGTTTATATATATACACACATACACACACATCTATAGTTATGTACACATATATGTATGAGAAAAAGAGGCTGAGGGGAGACCTTATTACTCTCTACAACTAACTTAAAGGAGGTTGTAGAGAGGAGGGAGCTGGCCTCTTCTCCCAAGTGACAGGGGACAGGACCAGGGGGAATGGCCTCATGCTGCGCCAGTTGGAGTTGAGAGTAGATATCAGAAAATTTTTCACAGAAAGGGTCATCTTGTGTAGCGATTGAAGGCTCAGGCTTCGACCTCTGTTTGGGTGCTTTAATGACATCCCTTCATTATGCACAGGCACCCTTATCACCTCGTTAGTAATCATTCCAGTGATTTGCTACTTCTAAGGATCTTACAGCTGCACCATGCTAGCGCCATTGGTAGCAATCGAAGGCCTGGCCTCCGGGTACATCCCACAACTGGGCACTGGCAGAGGCTGCCCGGGGTGGGGGTTGAGTCACCATCCCCGGAGGGATTTAAAAGACAGTAGACAAGGTGCTTAGGGACATGGTTTAGTGGCAGATAGGAATGGTTAGACTCAATGATCCAAGAGGTCTTTTCCAACCTGGTGATTCTGTGAGTCTGTAATTCTGTGTGTAATATGTTTACACATCTTTTTAACAAACTACCACATAATCTTTGGTAGAAGTACTATAGAAGAATCATCAGAAATCTTGAGTCAGGCAGGATGTTTTCAAGACCCTTTTGAAGCCATGCATATGTTAAGCCCTTCTATTGAATGCAGAAAATATTTGGCCTATAACATATCAAAAAAGCAACAGACAAGGGAATGATCTTATTAAATAGAAATAAAAAGTTATAGGGACTCCCGTGAAATACTGTGTAATACCGTGAAATACTGTAAAGACATCATCATTGGTCTTTGTTCCTATGAGTGTTATCAAGTGAAAGATCTTTTCTTCTTAGCACATGCCTTAAAGGGAAGCCAGGTGGTGTCAGAAAGAAAAGACTGGGGACATTTTGTGTACTCAGACCAGGTAGTCGTGGTATCACGAGATAGTAGTAGAGAAGGAAGAAGATGGCAAAATATGTTACACAAAGGTAGTAATATAAAAAGTGACATGAAGGTTTGGAGTACAAAGAACTACTAAAACAGAAAACTACATCAAGGCTTTCTGAGTACTTGTCATGCTGTGCCTCTGTTTTCAACAAGCCATGCATTATTCTGTATCCTTTTCTTACTTTCCCTTCTGCACCAGCTTGGCTATAAAAGTATTTCTGTTATTCCCCTGGTGGTTTTGCATAACTTCATGATGAACCTTAGTAGTTTGTGACATTATCGTAAATTGTGACAGTATGCCATGCATATAAACTCTGATGTTCATGTACATTTACTCATGCACCTGCCATGTATAAAGACTTTACTGCTTTCGGGGTGCATATTGAAGCAGACTACCCTGTTGCTGAATAATTGCTGTCTCCCAGTCACCAGGGTATTCCAGGACGAGTCTCTAGTTTAACTTTAAAAACCTAAGTGATATAGGAACCTAATTTTAAAAGAGTCTCAATTCAGCGTGGTGTAGTAGAAAATTAGCTGAAGCACTGCATAAGCTGTCATGTTTTCTAGCACTCTTTAGACTGTACCTGGGATTTACAGCTTCTTGTGAGTCTTTTCTCATGAGCATATTCTTGGCTTGCTCAGGAAAAGGCCTCACACACAGTAAAGCCCTCCCCTGCTTGGTACTAGTGCTGTCTGCTATCCCTATTAGAAACTCACATGCAGGAACAATTCTTGTTTTCTTTGCCAATGAAATGACACTGCTCCCTTCAATACCACTTTTGCTTCAAGAGGTCTATATATGTCTTGCTACATACAATTTCTTCTGTGTAATTTTCTGTTTGAACAGATCTAGATACTTGGAACTTTCATCACATAGATCTGAACATCAAAACAATTTGTAAAACTCAAATAATGGATAATGGGAGATTTAAACGTAGCAAAGCCAGCAGCAACGCTCATTCAGTGAGAGATGGCAGCAGGCACAGTAAGTGCTGCAGCTGGGTGCTAGGTGACGCCAGTCCTGGCAGCTGCCATGTGGTGGCTGATAGTGGAGGGTGATCCTAGAAGCAGTTGTGGGAGATTTAAATGGCCTCCTAGGAGTGCAGTGAACACGAGTGCGCAAACAGGGGTGGGCCTCATCAGAAGGGCGGGCTCAGCAGTTTGTGAGAGCTGTTTGTGAAGGCAGGGCACACATGGAAGGTGCAGTCTCAGTGCTCAGGAGGTGAGTTCAGTCAGTGAGAGGGATCCCAGCCCTGGTGTCTGCCCAGCGGGAGGCTGCATCCTCTGCACCTGCCAGAAGGGACGGGTCAGCCTAGACTGAGCTCACAGGAAAACATGCAGCCATCCAGGTCTCAGGTTGCAGGGAGCACCACTAGCTTGCACTGGAAATAGAGGGCAGCAAGGGCAATGGCTGTGTAAGGTACAAGTCCTGATGAGGTGGAAGATGTCCTCAGTCTGGTGGAAGAGTTGCGAGAGGAAGTAGGGAGGCTAAGGAGCGTCAGGGAGTCTAAGACACAGACTGGTGGAATCACACTCTGAGCTCACTGATACAGGAACAGAGACAGCCACCAGGAAAAGCCCCTGATCAAAGGGATGTGGTATCTTCCCTCCACTGGGATGTAGGCAGGGATCCCCTCCTTGCCCGCATCTCCTCAGATGCCTCTGCACAACAGATATGAGGCTCTAACTGTGGAAGACCAACCAGAGGAATATGTATATGATGACTCTTCTACATCAGAGGAAGGGCCAAGACCAGAATGACACTCCCTGTGTTACTAAAACTGCCATGAGGAGGAAAAGGTTGAGTCATAGTTGTAGGAGACTCCCTGATGAGGTGAACAGAGGGTCCAATATATTGAGCAGACCCTACTCACAGGGAAGTCTACTGTTTCCCAGGAGCCCAGGAAAGGGATATTGCTAGAAAACTCCCCAGTCTGGAAAGGTCATCAGACTGCTACCCATTATTGCTGTTCCATGTGGGAGGTAAGGAAGCTTCAGTACGCAATCCAAGGGTGATTAAAAGGGTTTAGAGTCTTGGGATGGCTAGTGAGGGAATCTGGGGCCCAGGTGGTTTTTATCTCCCTCCTTCCAGTTACAGGCAGTGACATTTTAAGGATCAGACAGGTCCAGTCTATGAATACATGGCTCTGTGGTTGATGTCACTGTAATAACTTTGGGTTTTTTGACAATGGGATGGCCAGCACAGCACCAGGTTTATAGATATCAGATGGGAGCCACCTTTCTTATAGGGAGAGAGTCTTTGCTCAGGAGCTTGCACGGCTCATTGATAGGGCTTTAAACTAGATGTGGAGGGGAAGGGAGATAATACCAGGCTTGCCTTTGACAAGCTGCAGGAGGACACACAGTGGTTAGAGGGATGGGGTGCTCATATGGATCCTGCACCTGCTGCCTCAGGGCATGCTGGGGGTGCCGTGGCACAGTTGAAGTCCTGCAGAGATGAGCAAGAGGCTCAGGTGCCAGGAAGGAAATTTCAGCAAAACACCTTTAGGGAAATAAGGTATCTTCCATTAAGAAGGCGATTTGGCCAACAGCCCAACTGAAGTGGCTCTGCACAAACACACAAAGCCTGAGCAACAAACAAAGGAGCTGGAAGCTACCGTGCTACTAGAAAGCTATGATCTGGTTGCCTTCACTGAAACTCAGTGGGATGAATCCCATGACTCGAGGGTGGCTATCGATGGTTACAGGATGTTCAGAAGGGACAGACCAGGAAAGAGGCATGGAGGCGTTGCCCTCTATATCAGGAAATGGATAGAGTGTGAAGAGCTGTCTTTGAAGAGTAGCCACAAACAAGTTGAAAGCTTGTGGGTCAGAATACAAGATGAAGGCAGCAAAAGGAACCTTGTGGTTGGTGTATACCTCAGGCCACCTGATGAAGGACAGCCTACTGATGAAGCCTCCTTCCTCCAGCTACAGGAGACATCACGTTCACAAGTTCTTACCATACTGGGGACTTCAATCACCCTGACTTATGCTGGGAAAGTAGCACGGCAAGCTGTAGGCAATCCAGGAGATTTCTGGAGTGCATTGAAGGCTACAAAGATGATCAGAGGGCTAGAGAATCTCTGCTACGTGGACAGGCTGAGAGAGCTGGGCTTGTTCAGCCTGGAGAAGAGAATGATTCAAGGAGACCTTATAGTGGCCTTCCAGTACCTGGAAGGGGCATACAAGAAAGGTGTGGAGGGACTTTTTACAAAGGCCTGTAGTGATAGGATGAGGAGAAATGGCTACAAATTGGAGAAGAGAAGATTTAGACTAGACATTAGGAAGAAATTCTTCACAATGAGGCTGGTAAGGCACTGGAAAACATTACCCAGGGAATTTGTGGATGCCCCTTCCCTGGAAATGTTCAGAGCTAGGTTAGATGGGGCCTTGAGCAGCCTGATGTAGTGGGAGGTATCCTTGTCCATGGCAAGGTGGTTGAAATTAAGATGATCTTTAAGGTGCCTTCCAACTTAAACCATTCTATGATTCTATAATAATTCACAAATGGATGGAAAGTTTTCTTTAATTTTCATCTATGAAAATACTAACACAGAAAGTCCATCATTCTCACTATAGAACATAAAATGTAAATCAGCTTACATTAATTACCTTTTGGATATTACAACATGAAGCAAAAATAGCTTGGTGTGGGAAATCAAATGCTATAATTTTTTTACAGAATCCATGCCAAGGTCTCTGCTGAGGTGGGATGAGTATTCTGGCAACTGGTTAAGAAAAAAATATGATTTTTAAATTGAATTTTACTTTTGCATTCATGCAGTTGAGAAGACTCTTCCACTCCTCCCCTTTGCTATAGTGGTGTTAGATGTTAGCTCACATACAGTTTTTGTTTTAAAATACATGAAGATAGTTTTGTTAATTATTTACTGATGACTTTACAAATGTCTTAAAATAGTTCTCATATCCCATGTCAATTTAATTAAGAGTGACTTAAGTTTATGCAGAGAGTTTGAAGAAAGCCAAAGCTGTTACAAAAGGAACTTTTCCAAAATGGGCCCGAGCAGTTAAAAAAAGTTGTTTACAGCAAGTATTTTGTTATATGTTAGCAGTATTTTAAAAAAATGTTTGTTTACTATATTTGATCTCTTTCACAAGGACACAAATAGTCTGTGTGTCTACTGGCCCATGGTAAAATGAGGGTTGCTGTTGGACATGAATTTCAGCTGGCTCAAGGACTTGTGTTTCTTGTCTATATAAAACAAATCTGGAAAGATTAGTTTAGTGGTAGATTAGCTTAGTTGTAGTTTAGGTAGTAATAAAAAAAGACTTGGATCTGATGAAAGTAAAAGTTGCAATGAGAGAAGGTCTTGTGTAGTGAGCATACTTGAGTTTAGCATTTGTGCAGTTTTTTTAAAGTCAGTTGCAGCTGGCTTATGTTACAATTTGTGCAGATGGTCCAGCAACAGCAAACCCACTGCTGTGAGTAATTGGTACAATAATTTAGAGATGCATTCTTGATGGCTAGCCAGAGTTTGGCAACAGATAACTCACAGATGTTGGCGTATGGGAGGCTGTACGCTAACAGTGACCACTGGTAGGTGTGCTATAATGCTTTATTGTAATAAGTTTATTGTTTGTGTAGAAGCCACAGCAATACACTTGCTTTCTGTTAAAATCGACTTCCCCCCTTGACCTCACCTTTCTCCTGTCCTTCCTAAATTATGGCTAAGACTGTCATGATTGCCAGCTCTTGTGGGTGAAAATTTTGACCAGTATGGCATTATGCTTACATCTAGTCTTGTGTAAAGCACTAAGATATAGCTTAAATATTTTAAAATAGATTTCAATAAATTTTGTCCAGACCCTGTCTTACTCTGGTTTTGTTTCATTTCCTTTTGGCCCTCTCCTCTTTTCCCCCTTGGGCCTTTACTATCAGGGAGAGGGGAGTAGTTCCTATGAAGCTGGTGTGTGAAAGGCTAAAAAGAACATTTCTCACATGAGGGATATTCAGAGCTTGAATTCTAATTATGGCCAACACAAAATTTAGACATAAAGATATCAAAGATGGCACCTTATTTTTCTGAATACTTTTATCACATCAAAGTATTCTTTGCATATCATTCCTATTTCATATAAAATGTTTCAATAGACATGTCTTACTTTGAAAAAATCTAATAATCTGTATTTAATGATGAATTACATTTAAAGCCATGGTGTAGAATTTAGATTTTCATATTCTCATTGGAGAGATCCACTAAAAGTTCTTAGCACCCAGATTTTTGAGTCTGGATGTTGTAAGAATTATCCAGAATAGAAGCCTACATTCCCATACTTTTTTGTTTCTCTTCAGTGTGCACTCAGAGAGAAGGCCTTCATGGTATTCAGTGAAAAAGTAGGAGATGAAAGCAAGAAGAGAAACAATACAGAAGAGAATCTAAAACAAGAGGGGGAGAGACGAGCTGAGATTTTTTAACAATTTTGTAGTGTAAGGGAAAAAGCCTGTATAGAACTTTGTGATTGTTGTGTGTCTACTTTCAACTCACTTGGTTCTTTAAGAGCTGAATTTTCTTCAGTGTTTTGTAGAAAATGATATGGGATTTTTTTTTTTATTTATTTTTTTTTTTTTTACTGCAGTGTTCCAGACTTCAGTCAGAAGACAGAGACAATAAATTACTGCACCTGCAGTTATTTGAATGATAATGCTGAAAAGAATATTCGTGTTGCCCATATACACAGTCAGAAGAGGGAGCTATTTCCAAGGGAAAGTGCTCTGGAACTGTCAGGAGTGCAGAAAAAGAGCAGTCTGTCAGTACATATAGAAATGACAGAGATGGCCCTGTCCCAACAACAGTGAAAGGAGGGGAGGAGAAATGGCTCACAGGAAGACTGATAGGCTGAGAGAAAAGCCTGAAAGTCATGCTGTCCCCATGGCAGAGGAATGGGACAGGTCAAGCTAGTGATCGATTAGTCTTCTGGTGCTTGGCTTTGGATTATTTTTGACTCTTTTAGAACACTAGGAATTTATTGCTCATCATTGTTGACAAGGTATTAGGGTAATATTGAACCTTCTGTGTATGGGGAGAGAATAATTTCAATAGCTGTTGTCACTTGGGTGGCTATTTTACACTTCAGGCAGGAGCATTTCACTGTGCAGTTTAAAGTCTTGGTCTATTGGTGCATGCCCTGGCTGCATTGCTCAATGAAGTCTTGGGCTAACGTTGTTTTACAGACTTTGATTTGCTTTGAAAGAAGTGTAGGAGCATGGTCACAAAAGGAAGTCTGATTAGCTATAAAAGATGACTGGGTCTGGGTGACCAGGGTGTATAACGCTGGTGTACTTTGTTCACTATGCCAGCACAACCAATGAAAGACCAGAACTGGGACACTGAATGCGTATGCTTCTCCACAGAAAAAATGAACTTCTCTTTCAGGTGACAAAGCATGGTATTCTGCATTAGCAAAGAAGCTTCTTGATAGTAAGAAAATGAATTCTTTTCTTAACCTGATTATCAGCTCTAGGACTCAAATCTCCAGCTTGATCAATGTAGACAGACAGCTGTGTTACTTTAGGACGGGACTGATCTGCATTAGACTGGAGATTTCTGCGTACCCAGGACCACTCAGAGAGTTATGAGCTTGCTTTGTTCTAAACATCCAGAGCTACTGATGAATGAAAATTCAGCATGTAGATGAGATGGGCTGAAACCCACCTACATGACAAAAAACAATAACAACAACAAAATTGTACATTTTGATTTTTTTTCACTACAGTTTCCTTTTTAACTGGTAGATTGGAAAGTCGTCATTCCATGAAACATAAAGAATTGGTCATGAAGCAGTATAGCAAAATCTGGTCAGTATATGGCTCAGACACAACTTTATTTATTTATTTCCATTTGTATTAGTGCTTTCATGGCTCAGTTTGACAAAGTAACTACGTTGTGCCAGAACATGTAGTGAACGTTGACAATACTTCCAAGATAGGGAAGTTTTATCTTGTGCTTCTGACCAAGTGCTTCAGTTAGAACAAGTGAGCAAACCAAAGTACGTTTACAAACAGTGCATTTCAGTTGACACAAAATACTCATATCTGGAAGACACTACTCCTTGTGCTTTTATGGCTAGATGAGGATTTTGAGTTTTAGCAATCACGTTAAGCATTTAGAGTTGAGCAAGTAGAAAGGAATGCAATCTCTGAGAACAATAGAATCTTTGAGGAATATTACGACAATAGTTTGTCAAGGAAATCAACATGGCAGTGGGATAGTTGTGGGACTAGTATGATATACCTCAGAAAACAAAGTATTCACTAATTGGTTAGTATGATAATAAAGATACGTAACACGTTAAAGTTGTGAATTGAACTGTATGTGGATAATGTCATCAGATATATTTATTTTACAAGACATTGGTCAGGTTGAGTTTTCAGATGGCAGGAATTTTGATTAAGTTGTTCTGAAGTAGCCCAGTGTAGAAGTAAGGTAGATTAATGCTTGCTTTAATAAGATGTCTCACTGTGTAGCTGCATAAATTGTGCAAAGGAGAAAAAGACATGTTTGAAGAATGTTTTGGGAAATCTTTACTGAAGACGATATCCCACACCATTTGTTAGTCACCTTGTTTTATCAAGCCAAGTATACAAATTTTTCCTCTATAGAAACATATTTTTGCCTTTAATAAATTATTAAATTTGCCTATTAATTTGTTTTTAAACAAAAATTTAAATTTTATTTGAAATTTTCTAGGACAGATTTAACTTTGCCTAGCTATGTAAGCTTCCAAAAAGTAACAATAATTCATTGAATCTTATCTCATTCCAATCTAACCTAATAGGCACTGTGAGAAATGCATATTTATTCATCATGGCAATGACAGAAAATAGCTTTTTAATGCATTCTAACCCAGTCATAGTAAGGTGGACATTACAATATCCTCCTACCTTATTTTTCTCTTTCCAGGACATTGTCTAAAGCACTATTAATTAGCAATTTAAACTTGGTAAGTTGTTTTCTAGGCATATATTTTTAGTTTTAGACAGCATAGCATATTGTCTCTATTTCTGTGTTCCTCGTTCATGTGTGTTTATTATTCTTCTTATCTTGGTTAAGTATAATAAGCAAATTCTTTATCTACCAGTAATTCCCTGCTAAAAGAATAAGCTTCTGGAGGATGCCGCAGCAGGAATTTCCTCTTTCTAGTTATGTAACACCAAAGGGTAAACCTCCTACTGGTTAATTTATGTACAAAAACTGTTTCAGTTTATGTGCTAAGTGATGCTTTAGCACTTGAAGGCTAAATTAATTCTAATCATGTTTGTGCAACTATTGACAATTATTATGACCTCTGGCATAGTCTTTAGAAAAAAATGATATGTTTTATCTTCTGTAGTAGATTTTAGCTATCCATAATTAACATTAAGAATAAATTGCAAGACAGTGAGGGGAAATAGCCAGAAGATCAGAGATAATGGCACTTAACCTGCCCAGTGGATGGAAGGACAAAGGATAAGGGTTTACTCTAGGTGGTGACCTCACTACATTTTTAAAGGAATTTCTTAGTTTTTCAAAAATGGCAGGGAGGAAAGAAGTTGAAATTTATGTCTCATCTGAAGAAAACAATGAAATCCTTAGTGAACTGGGTAACAAAAATAATTACCTCATATAACTCTGTGTCAATTTATACCGAAGTGAGGCTCAGTTTTGATATATCTTTTCCAGATGACTGTGGGGAAATTATCTAGATTCATATTGACAGGAGAGAAAAACTATTTCATAATTATAGAAAAAGATCAATAAGCAGGATAAAATTTGTCATGGGAGAGGTTACTCAGAGTGTTTTTCTTTATCTGTAGAATTCATATGAAAATTCAGTAAATTTGAAGTAAAACTTACTTGGAGAAACAGTATGACAAAATACAAACAGCATGGGGTAAAGTCAGGGGTTTGGGGTTGAATGACAGATTAGAGTAACAGTCGTTCTGCTTTACCTCCTAGACTATGTATCTTATATACTGCGTAATAATATTCCCAAGACATATATATTACAATTGAGTACAAGATTTGTAATATAAAGAAGTCTATTTTTGCTGGAAATATTATTTGGTGGGCAGGGGGAGGAAAGAATTTATAACAAATAGTAAGCCTTTGTTTTTGAGGGAAAAAGTCCCCAGTAAACTGTAATCATAATCTTTGTTCATTCACTTCCAAACCCCTGGCTTTGCCCCATACTGGACACAGGGAAATCTCAGTCTAGGAGGCCTTAATCTGTCATCACCTTTGAAAGAACGAAAACTATGGTGATACTATCGCCTACAGTTACCGCGAGGAATAATTGTCATTCCAGATATGGTGGAACAATAATATGACTTTGAGTTTTTATTAGCCACTCAACCAGTTTTCCAAATCAGTCAAGATGTTTTCCTCAAAATCACAGAATCACAGAATCACAAGGTTGGAAAGGACCCATTGGATCATCGAGTCCAACCGTTCCTAACACTCCCTAAACCATGTCCCTAAGTACTTCATCCACCCGTTCCTTAAACACCTCCAGGGAAGGCGACTCGACCACCTCCCTGGGCAGCCTGTTCCAGTACCCAATGACTCTTACTGTGAAGAATTTTTTTCTGATATCCAACCTGAACCTCCCCTGACGGAGCTTCAGGCCATTCCCTCTAGTCCTGTCCCCTGTCACTTGGGAGAAGAGGCCAGCTCCCTCCTCTCCACAACCTCCTTTCAGGTAGTTGTAGAGAGTAATAAGGTCTCCCCTCAGCCTCCTCTTCTCAAGGCTAAACAACCCCAGCTCTCTCAGCCGCTCCTCATAAGACTTGTTCTCCAGCCCCCTCACCAGCTTTGTTGCTCTTCTCTGGACACGCTCCAGAGCCTCAACATCCTTCTTGTGGTGAGGGGCCCAGAACTGAACACAGTACTCAAGATGCGGTCTCACCAGTGCCGAGTACAGAGGGAGAATAACCTCCCTGGACCTGCTGGTGACCCCATTTCTGACACAAGCCAAGATGCCATTGGCCTTCTTGGCCACCTGGGCACACTGCTGGCTCATGTTCAGTCGGCTGTCAACCAGCACCCCCAGGTCCTTCTCTTCTGTGCAGCTCTCCAACCATTCTTCCCCCAGTCTGTAGCGCTGCATAGGGTTGTTGTGCCCCAAGTGCAGGACCCGGCATTTGGTCTTGTTAAACCTCATCCCATTGGTCTCGGCCCAGCAGTCCAGCCTGTTCAGATCCCTTTGCAGAGCCTCCCTACCCTCCAGCAGGTCGACACTTCCTCCCAGCTTAGTGTCATCTGCAAACTTGCTAAGGGTGCACTCGATGCCTTCATCCAGGTCATTGATAAAGACATTGAACAGAGCTGGACCCAGTACTGAGCCCTGAGGAACCCCACTTGTGACTGGCCTCCAGCTGGAGTTAACTCCATTGACCACCACTCTCTGGGCCCGGCCATACAACCAGTTTTCAACCCAGGAGAGTGTGCGCCTGTCCAGGCCAGAGGCTGACAGTTTCTGCAGCAGAATGCTGTGAGAAACTGTGTCAAAGGCTTTACCGAAGTCCAAGAAGACTACATCCACAGCCTTTCCCCCATCCAGTAGTTGAGTGATTTTGTCATAGAAGGTGATCAGGTTAGTTTGGCAAGATCTGCCTTTTGTAAACCCATGTTGACTGGGCCTGATCACCCGGTTCTCTTGCATGTGCTTCATGATAGCACTCAAGATTACCCGTTCCATGACTTTCCCTGGCACTGAGGTCAGACTGACAGGCCTGTAGTTCCCCGGATCCTCTCTGCAACCCTTCTTGTAAATGGGCACAACATCAGCCAGCCTCCAGTCTAGTGGAACTTCCCCAGTCAGCCAGGACCTCTGGAAGATGATGGATAGGGGTTTGGAAAGGACATCCGCCAGTTCCTTCAATACTCTTGGGTGGATCCCATCCGGCCCCATAGACTTGTGGACGTCTAGCTGGGCAAGCAAGTCTCTAACCGCCTCCTCTTGGATCACGGGAGCCTCAATCTGCCCCTCTAACTCTTGGATTTGTAAACAGAATGTAAGGATAAATGTGTATGTAAGGATTACTATCCCTATTATCCAATAATACAGAATTATTTATTAAAATAGATCTAACTCAATACCATCAAATATATCTATATCATTAAATGTATGAAAATGTAATGGCCTTAACATCACAACCTTCAAACATTTCAAAAGAGAGTTTTTCTTAAAGCATCACTATGGTTCTAATAATTACTTGTAAAGCCATTGATTTTATGTTGCTTCAGGGAAGAAGCAATTTATTACTGTTAATAATGCTTCCACAATTACATGAAAGGTTCCTCATTACCAGCAATTAATTAATCCATCAGAAAGTATACATCCTTTTAGAATAGATGATGAGATTTTTTTTTTTATAATGTTTATCTGCCATGTCTAGTCATCACATGAAGCAAGATTTGTGGTATGAAAAAACCTGGAAAACATATTTTCCTTCATTTTTCTGTAAACTTCTCAGTATAGTCAAGTGTGTGGCAAATTATTTGCTTGATATGTCTTTTCTGCTTCTGCAGCGAGATCATAGTTTGTGTTTTGATTCATGTTATTGTACTTGGTTTTCAGTTCAATCAGTAAGTTTACTGTCTTAGTGCACTTTGTGTTGTGTCACTGGAAAAGTAAAAAGTTTATAAGCTTAAGTAGACAGCAGCTTAGGTCACACCATGGGCTGGATAGCTCATTTGTCCATGGTGTCAGCAAGTGGAGTGAGTGCAGGTCTAACGCCATGTATGTAAGAACTGATGAAAATCAGGACAGACAAGCCAATGAGTATGAGAATCAACCTGGAAGAAAGATGGTGATCAGGTCCATAAGGCTTGACTCTGGGTATGAGAGCACTTGGATGTCTCTAGGCACAAGAGCATGAGGGGATTGGGTATTGCAAAGTCCTGGCCCAGCTCTATGTGTACATGACAGTCTATGCCAGCAACTGGAGTAGCGCTGAACCTTCTGGAGCTCACATGTGTGGGTTCCAGCAGTTGAGGAGCCTGAGTTCTAGGGCCCAGCCACAGTTGTTCTTCTCACATATACTCAATCCTCTCTCCAGCTGCAATTGCTCTTGCGCAGTAACTTTTTTCCACTTCTTAAATATGTTATCGCAGAGGTGCTACCACTGTCAGTGATTGTTTTGGGCTTGGCCAGTGATGGGTCCACCTTGGAGCTGGCTAGCATTGGATCAAACACGGGGGAAGCTTCTAGCAGCTTCTCACAGAAATTACCCTTGTTGCCCCCCCCCGCTATCAAATCCTTGCTATGCAAACTCGATACAACCATTCAGGGGGAGAAGGATCAGGCCATCTGCTTGTGAGAGCCTTGCACGTTTTATGGATACTGGTAAAGGCACTGTTCTGTCTATGCTGCTCTGTGTGGCTGGCATCTACGTGCATAAACATGTGAATGTATGTATTTATAATGTATGACTGTCTGTATGGGAAAACATGGGCAACCTTTCTATTGGCTCCACCTGGGGACTTGGAAGCACTGCAACCTCGTATCAAGCCAACTGCTGCTGGGTTTGCATTTGACAACCTCTAATATTACATCTTTCTGAAAGATGACTAAGTAAAGAGTCAAAAAGTACGATCATTACAACTGGCAATTCCATTTAAATTTTAAATGTTCAGGTACTACTCATTCATTTTGTTAAATTGAAACATGATTTAAAATAAACACTGAAGTTTGGTACAGACTAGTGAACTTTAACTTGCCTTACTTTGTAAGTGAGTTCTGATTACCTTCCTATGCTGATTGCTAAAACAAGGTTTTCTGAATAGAATAGCCCTATGGACTTAATTCAGGAAAATAGTAATGCAAAAAGTGAGCTTGTCTCACTGGAAATTATAAAATGAGGATTCCTGGAGAGATAACAAATTGCCCGAGAATAATTTGGCTAATCAGTGAGCCACTGGAAGTGGTGTGCCATACTTTAGTATTCTTACAGCTTTTGTGTATGTTTATGCATTTTAATTGGAAAAAATACAGATTTTTGCCACCTGCTGTTTTTACATGCTGCTTAGCTGTGAGACATGGATAGACTGCAATATAAGGACTAGTAATATAAATAATAGCTTAGCTATTAGTTCAGTATTATTGTGGAAAAGAACTACAAAACTTGAGAGTACTGACTGTATTCCTGCCTACCTGCTCACAGAGTTGTCAACCTACATATAAACATTATATTGATTTTTTGCATGGAAAGGAGGAATTGATGGCATAGGAGATGATGCTATTATTTGATAAGAGTGGTCTCTTTAGTCTGCCAAGCAAAGACATAAGAAGATCCAACAGCTAGTAGTTTAAGTCAGTGAAGTCCAAACTGGAAAAATAGTGAAAACTCCTGGCAGTGAGGGCGAACAACCACTGAAATAGATTACAAAAAGGCATGATAAATTTTTCATTTTCTTGTTTTGTGACTAGCTGTCTTTCTTGGGAATATCATCTGATTTGTCAGATGCAGAACTTATGTGAAGATATTTTATATTCTATGTAATGCTTAACGTCAAGCTAGTCCAAAAGAAGAAAATACTGACTGAAAGTGATGTCTGTCTTTGTCTAAAATGTCTGGACAATGCAAAGATACACAAAAGGCAGTTTTAAAAGTTCAGTGGGGTAATGAGTCACAGTGCAGGAGTACTTAACCTAACTAACTTCTCGTGGCACAAATGGTGGTTGAAAGGCATAATGTGGTGATAGAATTTAACTAGGAAGAGTATGAGAGTAGTATGTTTATCCTTCGCTACTTTCAGTTCCTGTCAGCATGGTGACTTCCATGGACACATCATGGACTAGATTGTGAAAGACTGGCTGCTGCTCACAGTGTGGTTTTAATCTTGTTTGTTCTGGGAAAAAGATTATTCTCTTGCATCAGTTATAGGATTGTAGGTGTTGCTCAGAAAAACTAGGATGAAAAAATATGACATTTGTTGAACTTCCATAATGTGCTGAAGATCTGCTTTTGTGGATTCTTCTAATCAGCCTTCTGAGTGATAGCTGGAGAAGGGTGATAAACTACTGTCACTATGTTCTGCTGTTGGTCTTTGGTTTGGTCATGGCTAAATGGTCATGTGTAAAAGCATCCATCAATGAGGGATGTAATTCCTTTCAGAAGGGGAAAAAATTGGTTTTTTTTTTTTGTTTTTGTTTGTATGTTTGGTTGGTTGTTTTTTTTTGTTTACGTCTTTAGGATATCTTGGCCAAGTTAAAGGTTTGCTCAATTCTAGTGTGATTTAGAAGATATCTGGATATTTGTACAAAATATACAGGCCCCTGTAGTATAGCAGTTGCTTCTGTTAGAAATGGTACTGCTTGGTTTTCAGGAGGATGAAGTGATGAATCCTTTGCTAACTAGACATTACACACTAAGTGTAGAACTGTTGTACCTTAGTGTTAAAATTGTAAATTGTTGCTATGTTTGGATCTGACCAGTGCCAGTATGCTAGTTTGCAACTTTTGTAAACACTTAGTGTTTCTTGAGTAGTAATTAATTATTTCTTTTTCAGAACAAGACAAGAAAAATCTATGATGATTAAATTCCTCTTACTACAGTTAATAGCAATGACTAAGAAAAAATGAGCACAGGGTAATTTTTTTGATAAAATGAAGCACAAAGAATAGGGAATAAATGCAAGTGCAGTGCTTGTCAGAAATGGATAACAGAGTAACTGTAATAGGAGGAAATAATTCAGTTAAATTACATGCTTGAAAACACATGGCTAATAGATGGGGAGAGATACATCAGTTACATTAATGTGGATCAATAATTGATCTTTGCAAAGAGGGATAAGAGACAAGCATGTGCCATTAATGAGAAGGAATTAAATCCAGTCAAGAAGTCAAAAGCATGCATCATAAAATATGAATAGTGAGACTGAGTGATGAAACACATCAGACTTTTATTCAACGTGAAGTTTTGTGGTCTTGCTAATGGCAACTCCTTAGCTTTATCAGGAAAAAGAAGATTTCTGAAGAAGTGAATGTACTTTCATTTGAAAGGAGAAAATTAATAGTTCTTTAAAATTCAGAACAAATCCTTGTCTCTAAACCTAAAGAGCTATTTGTTATCCAATGCTTAAATGTGTAAAGTTGATGGATATAGAATGTAGTTAGCAAAGAATAGTGGACAACTCTAATGGAGCAAAATGCAATTGTTTTTTTAAGAAAATAAAAAAGAAAGGGAGGAGGAAAGGAGGTGAACTAGGAGATTTAAGACTGACAAATGAGAAAATCCAGTGTGGGTACTGAAAATGGTAATATCTTTATGTCACTAGAGTTTTTCTGTTGTTGCACAAATGGGAGACTGAAATGGCATAGAACAAAAGAAAGGCATGCCTGTGTCTTTTGTGAATAATGAAGTACTGAAAACTTGAGACAAAACTTAATGCCTACAACAGTGATGGGTTTTAAGTTGATATCTCTGCAGAGAAACAAATGGGAACAGTAAGATTAAAAAGAACATTTTTTTACATATAAATAAATTAAGAAAAGAAGAGTTATTGACAGAAAGGCAAAAAGAAAAACTTGTTACAGTACAATGAAGAATAGAAATCATTAACTCATTTCAATGAATAGCAGTTCAATTTATCTTACTGTAAAACATGGTATACAGTTAAAATTTTACAACAAGCATAATAGTGTGTGAATTGGAGTGTTAAGCTTTTTAGCAAGTTGCAGTCTAATTTCTGTGAGCTCTGTATTGGAATTCATTAGCTTTAAACACTTGATTTTACTCCTGCCAGACCTCTGCCACCGGCACACATGTCCTGACAATTTCCACATTAGTGATTCTATCGTGCAGCCCTTTACTATGAAGACTTTGGAGTGTCTTAGTTTCTGCCTGATTCCCCTCTGGAAGAAAAATATCTGAGAGGTCTGAAAAACTTCCTGGTTTTCTTTTAGCAGGGAATTCCTGTTGTGTGCCATTCCTACACAGTCCTATATTAGTGGAGCTCACAGTATTTTTTGTTCTGCTATTGAGGAGATAAAAATAGAAGGCAAGAGCTTCATTGAAGTAAGGTTTTACACTGATAATAAAGACAATGCTTACAACTAGTTACTAACTGAATAATGTTATTTTGCTGGACTAGTTAGTTAAATGTCACCATAACACAGACTTTTTCTGTCTTACCATGTATTTTGCAATGAAAATGTCTAGATGGAAGGGAGGAAAAAAAATCAAGATTTCATTCAAAGATCACTGCAACTAATGAATTATCAACAAGTTCTGGATTAATATTTAGCTTGCCTATTTTAGATCTTGGGATTATTAAAAGGAATCTTATTCTTTGTATGATCTGGAAAATTTTTCCAAATGTCTTTAATCCAGTAGCTCATACAAAATTTTATAAATTAAATTTGAAGGACATGCTGTCTGGATAATTAGTGTAACCTTCTTAGAATGCTGATGTGCTCTTTTGCGCCATCTGTGCTGCAATAAACATTTTACAGAAGAGAAGGGAGGTCAACTGCCAATGTTGAATGTTGAACAATGCATTAGTTTCTTTTCGACTGAAGGTGTATGTTCGTGGAATTGTCACATAACAGATTCATTTTCTTTCATTTTTTTTTTTAATTATTATTGGAGCTTATCAAATCACTAGCTCCATCATATTTACCTGCCTGCATTTGTCTTTTTTCTTATACTCTCTGCAAAACTTTTAGTGCTGAAGCATCAATGGTGTTGCAGGGGGAGAATGGGAGACAGGAAAATCAGCTTGCCCCTATTTACCTAGCACAAGCTCTTGAACATTCTTACTCTTTCTTGTTTTTGACCGGACTACTTTTTCCCTACTGCAAAAATATGGAGGTCAAAGTCTTTTTATTGTTCTTTTCCTGTCTCTATAACCTCAAGTTATAAGAAAAGGTATTAAGTGTTTAAATAGTCAAGATTGCTATGGATTATCTTTTTATTTAAGTATTTATGAGAATTCCCACGCTGACAGGCTCTTGAACCTGAAGCTGTCTTTTACCCTTCTCTTACCCTATCTGCCTTTTTCCAGTTGGTGTTATGAGAAACTCATTAAAATTAATCAGCTGTGTACAGCACAAAGGTCACTTGACAATGCTTTCTACTGTGTTTCACCAATGGGCACACTTCTCAGTACATCAATGTTTTTGGTTTTGTTTCATTTATAATTGTAGCTTTTATGGTATGGACACCTGTCCGCTAGATGCTGGATTAAGAGCAGCAACTTTTTTTTGCATTTGGATCACAAAATAAGGGTTTATAATGATTGAAATTAACTTCTGGGCTGGATTTGAGTTAATGACAAATGATGGTCCAAAACCCTTGGTTAGTTGGGAGACTTCTTGAAACAAGACTTTAATGAAATTCTACTTCTTTGTTTGCAGTTTCATGTTTGATGCTTATTTAAATTTTCAGAGAGCATATCTGAGTAGGAGACACAACATCCATTCAGAGATCGAGGAGAGATAACACTCAGAGGGAACTAGTAAAAATATATTTTCATTTTGCTCTAAAGCTATATGTCCACACATAATTCACAACCAGTTTTTAGGATGAACTTGAAATTAAAATTTTAAATATCTTATGCATGTAGTAGAAGTAGTATCACCTTTGGTAGAGAGAGGTACAGGGTCAGTGAGAGTGGAAAAAGGAAGAAAGTCCTGAGTACATGTGATTGTCTGTCATCACCCATAGGTTTTTTTTCAGTTCCCCCTCCCCCCTCCTAGTGATAGCTCTATTTTAATTGAAAAAAAAAAACCCCTGTTCTACTCAAATGGATAACCTTTTGATTCAATTGGAAACTAACTTTCAGTTAGTATCAATATAAACCAGTAGTTGTTATATATTAAATATTGTCTTCTGTATTTTAGCGAAACAAGAACTTTTGTAGTGATACAAGATGAATACATCAATTCTTTTCTAAATATGCAAGAAGTAAATAGTAGAAAATTGAGATAGGAGTAAATGATAGTGAAATCCAAATATAGTGTTTTAATAATAACAATCATAAATTTCTGGATGTTTTTATAAAAGAAAACAAACAAACAAACAACAAACCCTGAAACCTTTAAGTAGCTTCACAATATATCTACAGTGCATGAAGAAAAGATCTTCTGAATTAGGAGCTTTAAGAAAAGCTTCTAATGACTGTGGAAGTTCTTATTACACATGGGTACATGACTGGCTTTTCTGTGCAATTAAAAGTATGCAGGTGGTGAGCAGCAAAAGCACTACACTGCTTTTGCAATTCAGGAGTACCTCAAATTAAAACCATTCTTGCATTTCTGCATGTTGCTTTATGTACCTTGATTAATACTGAAAATTACTGGCAAGCTGGAGGAACTCCCTACTGTGTATATTATGACATGCAAGGAATTCCAAAAGCAGTGTAATAGGAGAAAACTCATAGCAGTCATCTATTACTTTTCTTTAGAAGGCAGCCTGCAAGAGAAAATGTTGTTAGGGCCAAGGGGATGGAGTAAGGAGAAGCTGATATGAAGCTCAACCTATCCAGTGTTCCTGGTAAGCTTTAATAATTAGTATTTGACATTTTGCCATTGACTGTATTTGGTCATGTTCCTTATCACCATGTCAGCGTGTTAGGTTGGACCAAAAGATAAACCGATTAATGTAAGTACTATAATTAATGTAAGCAATTGCACTTATCTTGGTGCCTTTAATAGTAAAGCAGACTCTTGATGTACTGCATCTGACCTCAGTTTTGTCTTAATCTCGTTCTGAGGGATCATATTGAAACCTTGCCAACATTGGATCAGGGCACATGCCTAGCGGGCGTAATTGAGCTTGATCGGCTGGCACCAAATTGCATGAAGGGGAATGTCTCCTCATTTGAAATGAACATTCCCACTTACCCATCTTTTCAAGGATTTCAGCATCATCTTACATCAGAAAATCTATCGGGGATGTGAAACTGTATTTTTCCCATAATTCTCTATTTCCTTCTTTTAATCTGCCTTTCTTATTTTTCCTTGACCCTCATATCTGCATTTCCATGGAGGCATGTTTATATGGCTTATTGCTTTATATATTTTACATATGCATACATCTTTGCCTTCTCCATGAATCAATAGTTATTTTACTTTAATAAGTAACTGGATATTTGCAAGCCATCTTGGAATTAATAAATTGGTTCAAATTAACCATTTAGTTTTGTTTCACTTCAATTCACCTCCAAGGATTCCATTTTATTGGATCATGTTCTCATTTCCCTTGGGGCAGTTGGACATGACGCATACTATGGTTGCTGTCTTTTTCCTTGCAATAGAATATTGTCTAGGGAAGCTGATGGGTCAATCAACTGTTTTTCAGAATGGATTGAAGTGACAACTTGAGAATTTCTATTAGTGTCTGAGATCAACCGGTAATAGTGAACTTGTATTACTTCATTTTGGCAATTATTACACTAAAAAGTAATTTTGCTAGATGAAGTGAATTTTATTTCTAACAGCATTGTACAAGATGGGAGATAAGAAGGTCTGGCTAGAAGTCTCTGCTGCAGTTACTGTTGCATTTAGTACTTAGGCTGAACAGAGCAATGACTAACTCAGGCTTATGCTGAAATCTACTGTAGCCTTACAGTTTGGAGATCCTCTGAGAAAATGAAACATGTAGAATTGTATTTCCTCCAAAAGTGAAGATAACCAAATCTGAGCTTCTAAAGTAAGATCAGCACCAGATGTCTCAAGTTACTTGATGAAAAGAAGTATAGTCTGCCACCCCAGCTGAAGCCAAAATTCCACCTTGCTTACCTTTCATTTATTTTTCTCTGAACTGAAATACCTAAATAAAAACACACAAACAAAGAAACAAATTAAACAAAACAGAAAACCCAACAAGAGCCCAAACAAAGAAACAAACAAAACCTCAAAGTAACTGTTTTTTGTTTAAGAGACAAGTGTGTGGAGCATGTTACTTTTCTTTCTTCTGTCAATTCAATAGTTGAACTGCTAAAAGGAAAAGTAATTTTCTTGTGCAGTAGTAAAAGTGACATTTCCTTTGATCTTTAAGGTGTGTATCCCCTTTCTATCTAGAATAACTAATGTTTTGTCATTTTCTTCCATAGAAATAATAACAGCAATTGGAATGGTTATAAAGATGTAGAAGCAGCAGCAGTCATTCTTGCCCTGTGAAAAGCTAACACAAGGACAAGGGGAAGTCTTGTACTGCTTACTGTTTGTAGCTATTCTACAACTGGTAAGCTGGTAAACAAGCTGGGTTCACTTCACACTCTCCCTTCTCCCACCCCTTACCAGCACTTCTGCAAGAAACTATACTGTGAAAGTGTACCAAGGGCTCAATTCACTAATACTCTGCAAAAAGCAGGATTTGTGTCTAGTCTGTTTCCTCCTGGAGGTACTGAACTGTGAAGAAAAATAGACAGTGCTAAAAATAAGTTTGTTTTATCAAGGGTGAGACATTTTTTTTTTGTAGAAAATCTTGGTGTGATTGTGTTGCCTAATTCTTTCATCTACTCTGAAACATAATACATGTTAAGGTCTTGAAGACCTAATGTTGCTTGTTATTGCTGCAGGAAATAGGATGAAACATGTAGCAGAATCGTGTGGGCTTTTGCTCTTAGCTTCAATTTTGTTGAATCCTCAGAAGCCTTTGGCATAGACTCATAGACTCATAGCATCAAAGAATCATAAAATCATTTATGTTGGAAAAGAACTTTACGAACATTGAGTCCAACCATTAACCTAACACTACCAAGTCCACCACCAAACCATGTTTCTAAGCACCACTTCTACACTTTAAATACCTCCAGGGGTGGTGACTCTACCATTTCCCTGGGCAGCCTGTTCCAGTGCTTGACAACCCCTTCAGTGAAGAAATTATTCATAATAGCCAAACTAAACCTCCCCTGGCACAACTTGAGGCCATTTCCTCTTATCCTATCACTTGTGACTTAGGAAAAGAAACCTCAACCCACCTCTCTACAACCTCATTTCCGGCAGTTGTAGAGAGTGACAAGGTCTTCCCCCAGTCTCCTTTTCTCTAGGCTGTAAAGCCCCATTTCTCTAAGCTGCTTTTCAAAAGATTTGTTCTCTAGATCTTTCACCAGCTTCATTGCTCTCCTCTGGACATACTCCAGCACCTCAATGTCTTTGTTGTGAGGCTCCCAAAACTGAACACAGTGTTGGAGGTGTAGCCTCGCTACTGCCAATTACAGAGGGGTGATCACTTCCTTAGTCCTTCTGGCAACACTATTTTTGTTATAGGCAAGGATGCTCTTGGCTTATTTGGCCACCTGGGCACACTGCTGCTCATATTCAGCCTGCTGTTGACCAACATCTCCTGTCCCTTTTCCACTGATTTTGACTTAGCTGATTTCAGCAGATAAATGAAATGGAACAGTCACAGTGAAAGCGTCCATACTACACTTTGGTCTGCTTAAAAAATTACTTGCCAAAGTCAGCGGTTTCTACCAACACCATTTGTGTTGGATTAAAGTCTTTTGTTTCTGTAGGTGTTCCCCCCTACAGCTTCCTTATATTGTGCTTCTTCATGGGCTTTTTTACCAGCAAACCGACTTCTTAAAATGAAGGAAGTTTTTTTTCTCTTTGACCTTTTCTGTTTCATGTGTTGTTTGCCATGTAAAGTTTTTTGAAATTTCTCTTTGTTATGGAAATCTGAAAGTGCTATTTCACATGCTGTTTTGTTTTGGATTCTAGTCTTATTTGATTTATTTGCAATTTTGTGAAGAAAATATTAGCCTTAGTTTATCCCATGCTAAACTTCTGTGGAAATATAGTTGATTTCATAAACCTTTTCCAACATCTTTTTATGTAATTATCTTGATTCATGAAGAAAATAGTTGATTTATTTGCATTTACACTTTTGTCAACTGCAGAATATTATGTTTATAAATTACTCAGGTGAGAGACAGTCTCTGATGTCAGCATTGGTTTAAGCTCAGATATTTTACATTAAATAGCACAAGAATGGGAAAAGGACTCAGATGCTGGAAATCTGTTTTAATGGAACAATTAGCTGTAGTGGATTTATTTTAAATGGGTGAAATGTTGTGTTCTTCCTTTCAGGTATTTTTGTGTGCATTGTTCTCCACACAGATATGTGAGGGGAGCTAAGTCCCTCTAGGTCAGCTGAACTGCTGTGGATTTTGCTGACACACCCCTCTACCATCACCTCTGCTTTCCTAGCTGAAAGTGGTGGCCTCTCAGTCAACCACTTTTGGAAGATTTTTTGAGAGTATTGGAAGAGTAAAATCTCTGCTCAAGCGTGCCTTGTTACAATGGGGTTTTTCTTTATTGCCAAGAAGATACCCCACTGTCTTGCTTGCTTCAACTATTGTTTCATGGCTCGTGCCTGCAGCTTTTATGTCTCCAAAATTTATCAAATATATGTCCAAAATTTAATGAGTAAAAATACCAATATTAAGTATGTAACTGTATCAAAAGATGGTGAAAAGATCCTTTAAGTCATGGGTAGTTTGAGTCTGCTATGTTAAACTAGAAAAACTGCACACTTTCTTTTTGGTGGAATAATACTTAAGATACAAATTAAAAGAATTGTATAAAAATATTCAATATCAAGAAAGACATTGGAAGTGGGCAATTCCTCTTCTTTCAGCTAGACACCTGATAAATTCTAACTTTAAATTATTGTGTGGCCTATACTTTATTTCTAGAACAATCACTCTATTTATTCCTTAATATTATTATACCATGCCTTTCTGCAACAAAAATTGAGAAATGTGCCACTTGTTGGTTATATGCTCCTAAAAGATGGAAATTTCCATCTGATGAGTGCTCTTTTTCTTTCTGTCTTTTACATGTCTAAAACAGTTTTCACTGAAGTGGTGTTTTGTTCAGGATCAGTGGCCATGTGATTTGCTGAGAATAGCCTTGCTTGACTCCTGACCATTAGACTCAAAAGAGGTTTAGATAAACAATACTCTGTAAGAAAGCTCATTGAATTCAGAAAGTGATATATTTACAATTATATGTCTAAGAATTCTAAAATAGGGATTAAAGTACAGAATATGGGAAATTTGACTGTGTTTTTCTTCCGATATTGGGAAGAGAAGATAGTTATACAGACCTTAGACTACAATACGGCCTGCAGGAAGGATGACTTAAAAGTGTATGCAAGGTTTATTTTCTTCACTTATAGTAGAAAGGGAGTAAAGTTGGCCTTTTTGGTTTCTCTGTGCTGTTTATTTTTCCGTTTGAGTGCTATACTGGCTTTTAATCTGAGACACTCTGAGTATCTTCTGTATCTCTTATACACTGCAAACATGTGAGCACACAGGCATATTGGTGAATATGTATCTGTCAACCTGACTGAATATTAATATTGGTGAATGCATTTTCAGAAAATAACTTAGGATTATTTACTTATTTTTGAAGAAAGTAGATTACCATAAAATTATTAAAATTCACTAATGCCAAAATGAGAAATTCCTTTCAAATAAGGGATGAGATATGCAAAAATATATTTCTGATACTGATTTGAAAGTTTTCCACTGCAAAATTCAATTTTCTTTTCAATCTTAAAAGAATTATTGATATGTTGAACTATCTTCAAGTGAGAATGAGAGAAAAATCATCGGTATTGTAGAAAATTCCCCTGGTAGGACTTAAATGCTTTTCATTACATCACAGCTACTCCAGATTTTCCTGTTGTGAAAAGTCAGAACTCAGCCTCTGTTTTTATATTTTACTATATTTTACTATATTTACTATATATATACCTAAATATATCATATATTTAGGTATATGATTAAAACTACTTAAAATTTTTAATAATCAGAAACTCGAAGTATCTTTTATGTTCTGGAAGACAACTCTTCAGAGCATCTTTAATTGGTGTCTATTTAATGAAACTTGTAAACTGGACAACTCACTAATTTGTTTGTTCCTTTCCCGGAACATCTTAAACATTATCTCACTCTTTTTGTTTTGAAAACATTGGGGGTGAAAACAGGATATGTATATGGGCAAGAGAAAGAAACTTCCCTTCCCCTCCAGAATGTGAATCCTTATTAATAGATATTATTGTGTATAGTATAACCAATCACTCTAATCCATGTGTGTGCAACTTTTTTATGATCATTATTTGTGATTTTAATTTCTCTGTGCAGATAACCACTCATAAAATTATTTCTTTTGATTACATGTATACCACAAACTGCAACTAACACCTATTGGAATCAATTTGACTTTAGTTAATGATTCCTTCACCATCTTGATCTGATAAGCAGTTTGAGGGCAGTGAAGAGAGACTTCAAGGCCTTGGAAGGGCTGGTTAAGGAATCAGGAGCACAAGCAATATGCCACACCAGTCACAGGGGATTACAAAGGGATAAATAGGAAGACCAGATCAATGCCTCGGTCCAAGACTAGTGCTGCAGGCAGAGATTTGGGTTCTTTAATCATGGGTTAATTTTCACGTCACCAGGTCTGCTGGCAACCGATTGGTTATACCTGACTCAAAGATGGAAAAGGATCTCAGGACAGGAGTTAGCAGGGCTCGTAGAAAGAGCTTTGAACTAGATTTGAAGGAGGAAGAGGATGCCAGCAGACTCACTATAGACAAACCTGTCAGTGACGTGCCAATATTTGTGGGACAGCGTGCTAGCGAGTTTCTTCAGTCTGCTGTCTCAGTGGAGGCTGAGGATGGAGATCCAAGTAGTAATAAAGGGTTTCTGGTGGGTTAGTAACCGTGGAAGCTCCTGAGAGTGGCCAGGTAGAAATTAGGCCTTCTCCCCACAGAGACATTAGCCCAGCTGAAGTATATCCACACTAATGTATGCAGCATGATCAATTAACAGGAGGAATAGGAAACCATTGTGATGCAGGGGAACTATTATATAATTGCCACCACAGAACCGTGGTGGGATGATTCACACGACTGGAGTTCTGTAATAGATGGATATAAGCTTTTCAGAAAGAACAGGCAAGGAAGGAGAGATGGAGGGGTGACTTTGTGTCTTAGGGAATGCATCGAATGTCTAGAGCTTAACTATAGTGACAATATTGTCGAGCGTTTATATACGAGAAGGAGAAGGCAAACAAGGCAGATATCATGGTAGGAGTTTGTTACAGGCCATCCAAACAGAATGAACGGTTCACTTCCCATTGTACTGGTGGGGGACTTCATCTTTCCAGATGTCTGCTGGAAACAGACTACAGCAGAGAGGAAACAGCCATGGAGATTTCTGGAATGTGTGGAATACACCTTCCTGACACAGCTAGTGAAGGAACCCATAGGGGAAGGCACTCTACTGGATCTGCTCTCTGTGAACGGAGATGATCTCATGGATGATGTCATGACTGGAAGTTGTCTTGGGCACAGCGATCATGGAATGATTGGGTTTTCAATTCTTGGAGAAGGAAGGAAGGCAGTTAGAAGAACTGCCACCTTGGACTTCCAGAAGGCAGACTTCAGCCTATTTAGGGACTTGGTCGACAGAGTCCTTCAGGAGGCACAGGAAATTTGGACACTCTTCAAGAAGGAAATCTTGAAGGCACAAGTGCAGACTGTCCCCATCTGCCCAAAACCAAGCCAACAGGGAAGAAGAGCAGCCTGACTGAACAGAGAGATTTGGCTGAAGCTGAAAAAAAGGAGAATTTATGGTCTTTGGAAGAAGGAGCAGGCAACTCAGGTAGACAACAAGGTTGCAGTGAGGCTCTGCAGGGAAAAAATTAGAAAGGCCAAAGCCCAACTAGACAATAAAAGATGTTAAACAGAACTACCTCCAACACTGACCCCTGGGCAACACCGCTTATGAATAGCTGTAGGTCAACCTGCTTTAGCAGGGCTCTTGGACTAGATGATCTCCAGACGTCCTATCCAACCTCTACCATTCTGTGATTCTGATTCTGTGTGCGATTTGATTTAGGAAACCTTGCACTAAGTCCATGTGAACCTTGCCATTCTTGAATTTTTAAACAAGTCACTATTTTGATTGTAACAAATTGTATTGAATCACTTTTTTAAATTAGCTGACAATTAAGTACTCTTAAAATCACATTTTAATTTTGTGCTCTACCTCAAACTATTAATAAATTCTAAATTGCTGTTAAATCAAAGCCATATAAAAATCCATTTGTGACAAGAGAGTGCAAACCTTTGGGACTTTTCACCTCGCCTTTCAGATATAACATGAAAATATTGTACTCATCTTAAAACTTCAGGAAAAAAATTTGCAGAACACTGCTGCAAGTCTACAGTAATGCAGAATTTATCTAGGCCTAGCAGCAAAGGGAGATTTTTTCCTTTTAATACTATATTAAATCTGCCATTGCTGTGGAGAACTGAGGCATTGTCTTTTCTTACTTGTAAGCAGATATTGGATTTTATTACGTCTAGCTTTTAAAGGTGGCTGAGCAATTGATTACTTGAAATTCCATATAAGAGGAGAAATTCAATATTGTTTAAAAGCTATCTCTAAAAATAGGAGAGCTTAACAATTCTATCTTGCATAAAATACAGAGTAATTAGGAGAATGAGTGGAGTGGGAAAGGGAGGAAGAAAGTTTTTCTAATACTTTCTTAATGAGTTTTTCCTTTTTTTTTTTTAATACTTTTCTTGAAAATGAGGGGGAAACAATGATATTTCTTAAGTGCTTATGTGGCCTGCTAATTACCATTAAAGGTTTGATTTGGCCATTCAGACATCAAATGCACATCACTCAACAGAAATTTCACTGTTAACAACGTCTTATTGTTTCATGACAATTCCTAAGAAGACGCATGGCCTTAAGACATTTTTCTTATCATTTTCCCATAACATTTACCAGGTCTTACTTTCTCTAGTACTGAGCTAATATTTTAAGATATGACTGTAACTAGAAGTTGAAAAAGTAGTACCTTAAGCAGGCTGATCAAGAAAAATATGTCATTAATTTAATGTTGTAGAATGCTACAATTATGACTAGCTTAGCCCTAACAGAGAATGTGAGGTTTCCTCCTCAACCTGAAGTTAGAAGTTTGCCTCGCAAGATTTAATTCACTGAATGTTTTGTAAACATCAGTGACAACTTCAGAAGTGCCTCTTTAAGTAGGAAAAATCCATTAAATTAATTTGGTGGTGATTTTTAATTAGTTACAAGAGAAACTAATTTTATCCTTTAAATTACATTTTATATGTTCAGGTTCATGTCTAACTTTAGCAAGTGAGGTATCTTTCTAAATAGGAATGAACCTTGCAGGTTTTATGAAATGTAGAACTAGTTGTACTTCCTTGCTGTTATGCCTTTTTGTGTCTTAAGAATGCTACTTTCTAGGCTATGTGAAAGTCTTACTTGAAAATCCAAAGCATGTCTTGGAGTGAAACAGATTCACTGTGGTATTAACTACATCTCTGATATGAGCAATTCCTCAGTGTGACTGACTGAAATTTTCTTGTGTTTCACTGAATATGACTGAAACCAGACTGTCTTAGGGAAAGCACTTCTCTTTAATGAATCAAAAGGTTTTAAGGAATCCACCTGAAATCAGTTAGTGATTTCTTTTTTTCTCCTCTCTTTTTGAACTTCTTGAAGATCTATCACTTCCCACTCCTTGTTGAAAGTTAAAGGGAGGGTAATTCCAAACAAATAAAGAAAGTCTGTTAAAAACTGGTATAAAAAGAATCATCCTGGGCAAAATCATCAGAGAGATGATTTTTTGAACACAAAACGTTCTCTGTTTCAGCAACCACAAAGTAACAAGTAATCCCACTAAGGCGCTCAGTATCAAGAAAATAATTTTTTTTAGTGTCCTTTAAATCACGGAATGTCAAGCCCTCATTTCTTCCCAGGGAAATAGACATATTCTTTGCTTGAGCCATTGCTTTTCATCATAAAGTGGAAATCTTTGTGCAGAGAATTGAGTCCTTTGGCTCAGTCCCATCTCTTACATCCAGGCATATCAGCAGGCAGGGTCAGATGTCTTTGAGCTTTATGAGTCCTCTATGCTGTACCAAAAGTGCATGGTACAGGATTTTTTCCCTTCATAATCATGTAATTAAAAGATGGTTCTCCACAACCACGGAAAGGTTATATTATGCTACGATGATGAATACCAAATGAATCTGCCACTGTCCATTTAGTTAGTAAGATGAGTAAGATGTCTTATGCATAACTTCATCTGTTGCCATTAAGCAAAATAAGCTATCCTTTGAGCTAAAGCTGCTACTCAGCTTCAATCACAGTTTGCATTACATTTTACCCATTAAATCAACCTAGTTACTGTACCAAGGAACAAAATTTACAAACAACTTTAAGAATTGAAGTAAATTATGACGTTCAGATTCTGCATTTGGTTTTCAGTGCTGTGTGTTCAGGAAAAACAGGTGCTGGATATTGTAGAAAAGTAAAGGAAGCTGTGGGTGAATTCTGTAATCACCAGTCTCTCTAATCTAATTAACTCACAGTGTAGCTATTTACTTTTATTCTTCCTATTTTTTTTTTAAGTAATTAAATTCTCATTGGCTGGTAGAGAAAGCAAAATCTCTGTTTGTTAGGAAGTAAACTCAACATCTTTCTATTCCAGGATCTGGGATAGATCATAATTTCTCTTGGCTTTCATAGTTTTGGGGCCAGTGATTAGTAAGAGACATTGCAGAATTACCGTTTTGTGTTAAATGATTTTCAGTTTTGTAATCTGATTTGTAAACCAACACGTTAGTAAGTACTTTACCAAAAGGTTAAAATAATTCAGTAGTTTTATTAGTGTAATTAAGTTACTAGAGTCCTTTCATGTCTGTTGTGGAGTACTGTACATGTTACCCTCTGTTTGTTCTGCATTGAAAATGCTGAAAAGATTTTGCCCTGATGAATATCGTTCATCTAAATGCTGTACTTCAGATAAGCATTCATAACTGTTTATTTTCACAAATCCTCTGGTGTGAAACTGTTCCACTGTGTTTTTAAAAATGAATATTTGCTGTGAGTATAGTTTTTCTCTCAAACTTGGAATTGCCAATATGAGGGAGATGACTGTCGGTCTAGCACATAGACTGGTATGCAGCAATACACAGTTGCAGATGCTAGGCAAAGCACGTAACACCAGAGTAAATCAAAGAACCCCTTTCCCGTTTGGTTTGCAACAATGAACATATTAACTACTTTACTAGCCAGAGGCTATATCAAACCACCATATTTAGTGTCTGTGAATTGAAATCTCTTCCCTGAACTTACCTCATCCTCTTCTGAAATTCATTTATACTTTTGGTCTCTTATGAGTATCACTATTTAATTACATTTTGTGTGGAGAACTTCATTCTTCTGATGATTTTGAATTGCTGACCATGGTAGCATCATGAGTTTCTTCTTCTGTGCTATCAAAAATAAGGAATAATTTTGCACTGTTTAAATTCTTCTGTATTGGCTGTGACGTTCTAAGCATCTGTTCAGTCCCTCCACAGTCACAGTCTTTTCCCCCCCTGAAGCTGAAGAATTGTAATTTGTTGAATCATTTCTAAATACAGAGGCTGCTGTGTATGTGTGCATTGTGTGCATTGTGTTGCCTTTCCTCATTCTTTTTTTTTTCCATTTTCTTCTTGTCTTGCTTTGAGAGAGAATGACCAGAACTGTGTGCAGTATTAATGGGAGGGGATGTTATGCTCCATGGATTTTGATGTTAGCACAGCTGCTATTTTCTTTCTTTTGTCTTTAGTTACTGAGAGGTCTTTGCATCTTATTGGCCTTCTTGAGCTCAGCTGAAGACTCGCTACACTGAACAGGATGAAAACCTTCAATTTTCCTTTTTTGTTTAAAAGACAAATTGCTTCTGATTCTGTCAAGTTTGATGAAAATCTGTTCACTTCCAGAGAAAAGCTTCGTGTCAGGGCAATACACAGTTTAAAGGCCTCTCAGCAGCTAGTACTGCATCTCTTATTCCAGAGAAAAGTTAAAAAGAAAGGAGAAGTGAGTATACATTACAAAACAACAAAACTCTGCAGTCAGGTAGAATTTGCCTTTGACTGCAGCTTAACACAGTGATATGAGGTTAGGGGTGAGATATGCTGGAAAACTCAGAAATTTACTGAGATCTTTTTGAGTAGGGATATGAGGCAAGAGGCCAGATGAAAACTAATGTCTGCTCTGTATGTCACTGTTATATATAGTGGTGCGCATGAGAGAGTAATGTTTTGTTTCCTTTGGCAACTGGAGACCATTGGGATTTTAAAACTAACATGCTCGCCTGCTTCCACATAATTAGTGGAGAAAAAGTGGGCTCATTACCAATATAATAGGACAGAATACTAGTTCTCTTCCACTGAATATTATATTTGAATCAGGTCACTGACTGGTTCAACCCCAGGAAAGAGAAAAGAAAAGAATACGATGAGGAATAAGGTGGAAAATTCTGTTGTCTTGTTCTCCACTCTTAGTAAGGCCTAACAGGAGTGCAGCTTCTACCTCTTTAAAGTTACCACTCAACTTTAAAAATGATTGTTAAATTTTTATGACAAACAGAGGAATAAAATAATTTTTGAAATTTGAAGAATACTATGTGTTTAAAATAAGTGGATTAATAAGAAAGTTGTCCTCCTAGACACTGTGTATGCTAGATATTTTACTGTGTTTACTCTCAAGGCAGCAAATTTCCACAGCTTTTACATCTGTAAATTAATTTCATAAAATTATCTAAAAATTTTTCCATGTTTCATGGTGACTGCTTGCTGCCTGTAAATCTTAGTCATCTCCTTGTCTCTGTGTGCGCTGTGAGTTCTTTGTTCACAGTCTATTTTCCTACCTTCTACTTTCTTAAAGGTGCTTCTAGTTCTAAGCATGCTCAAAGGCATCCTCCTGATTTTATGTATAAGCCTTTCCCACATAGGTGACATAACACCTGTTTATGAAATAGCACACACAGTGCATACTGGAGGCACAAATAAATTATATATTCTGACAATTAGTATATTTGCATAATCACCCAAATGGCAATTTTGAACTTATTACTGCAACGTGCATACATATACATGTTCTCTCCTTAAAGTAATCTAGAAAACACAAGGATCAGATACAGTCTGCCATCTCCAGAATATTATTGTTGAATAAGTATTAAAAGCCCAATGGTTTCCCTTATTTTTTTCCTTGTCAGTTCATTACTGTATATTTCTTTAATCTAAGAAAGAAAGTAAAGTAAGTGGAGCTATTGGACAGAATTTACTATCTGAATGATAAATATAAGCCATAAATATATACAGAGAAGAGCAATTTTTATCACGTCCTCAATCTTGTCTTTGTGTATTGATCCTTGATTTGAAACTTAAAGTGCAACTGATGTTTAAAAGTAATGTCTTTTTCAGGGTCTTACTATATTTCCCTTCAATTTTTATCTGGAGAATCATGGGATACATTTTTCATTATTAAAACAGCTTCTGTTAGGATATTTCAGATCTTAACATTATTAAAATATGAAAAGAATGGGGTCTGTACACCTGAGTTTAACACTATTTGAGGGTAGAGTGTCTTTTTTTGTGGTCAGGGACTTAATGTGAGATAGGTATGAGAGAAGTCAATTCAAGAATGTAACTATCTTGGTTAATGGCTTGAAAGGTTTCACATGAATGACTGCATTCTGGAAGCATCAGAAAATTTGCCCAGATTAAAACATAAGAATGCATGAAACCTAAAAAAATATACACAGTTTAAAAAGTGGAAGATAGGAAAGGAACAAGGAGACATCATTTCTGATAAAACCCTTACAGGGAAGAAATTCAGATGTACACTGTTCTCTTAAGCTAGGATCAGAACTCAGTATTGCACTGTTATTGAACAGAAAATATATGTTGTTGAACGACCATGTAATTAACTTCTATTCTCAAATCTAAAGTACTGTTATGCAATACTTCATGAAATTAATTACTATTACTAAATTATTAGGGTATGTAAGTATGGAAATCTGTATATATAATCAGCAGCCTTTAAGACTGCTAGGGAGAATCTTTAATACCTCAGTAGAACACCACAAAGAGGCATCATCAAATTAAAAGCATATGACTGAGAATTAAATGAAACAGACTTATTAACCTCTTTTAAATGAAGCTAGCAGAATGACTCTATGTCTGATAAATTTGTTTATCTCTTCAAGTACAGCTGTTGAATATCTTAAATCTTAATTTTAAAAGAAAGAGTCTGTAGTAAATTGATAAAGTCTTGATATAAAAGTATAATGACCAGATTTTTTTCCTACTCCCTTCAGCAACATAGTGCCACTTTCATCTCTTCTGGAAAACAACTTACAATTTAATTATTACAGAAAGTCAAGAGGAATGCTTAATGGAAGAAATAAATCAGCAATGTTATTAGAGCATGAAATCAAGTATACTGAATGTAAAACAGAACCCCTATATTATGTTTAACACACATGAGTAGGCTTATTGAAGTCAATGGAAAGATGTGCATAAATAATACTTTTCATAATTAAGTCCTAGAATAACTGTTTATAGTATCTGGACTTAATAGCCATATAGATAATTCAATTATACAATAGTAACATTCACTGCTTCTTTGTTATTTTCTTGATGTTTAACTTGGTTTCTTTGAGCTGGTTAAATCTTCCTGTATAATCTTATTTGGAAAATTCCTTAAGCCTCCACTAAGTCTGTCTTTATTGATAAACTCAAGAACTCCTGGTTTGCCTGCACTGGATAGACATTTTTGGATGTGTTCTTACTTATGCATCCCGGTAAGGAGTGTGGATAACAGGGTAGGAATCAGTAGTAAGTCAGGTATGTCCTGAGTAAAACAATATATTTATGAGGAATAGGAGCAAGTCATACATTACGTGTGTGTAGCTAGGTTTGTGAGGAAATACTTACACTAATTCTGTATGTCTTCAATGAAGCAAACACATACAACGAAGAAAACTGATTTATTAGAAATTTAAAAGCTAATTACCTAAAAAATGAAAGAAAAAAAAAAAGGAAGAAAAAAGGTTGGCTAATTGTTCTTTTGTCCTAAGCAGCTGCACAATATTTCATAAAATGTGTGTGCTCTTACACTACTATCTACAGTGAGTAGCTACAGCTACTTAATCCACAAATAGTCTTTTGTAAGTCCATACACATAAGTAAGTTGGAGTCTGCTGTTCACCCTGAAAAACAATCCTAGCAACAGCATAAGGGTAGATTAATTGACAATTCTTGCTTTATTCTATTTTGTTTCTTTTGCTACAAAATTCTATTTCCTGTATGTAATAAGTAATTTCAGAGCAGAGATTATTTCACTTGGAGAATGATAACATACTATATATCAGAAAGAAATTTTCAGATAAGTTGCTTTGTTGACTTCCTGCTGTCTGAGAGTAGGTCTACACATCATCATTGTAAGGATCTGAAGAGATATCTTTACTATCTATCTTGTTTAAAAATAAGGTGCAAAATGTAGGGGAGAGACTTGAAAGCCTTTTTTGTCTTAACTTTCTCGTAGTTGCACCACATCTTTCCTTAATATATTTTCTCTGTTTAGTATATTTACTTTTCATGAGGTTCACTTTGTTGCTTACAATATAGTTTGGTGTTAATTTGGCATGCTTTGTATATATCAGTAAATTTTTTCTTTTAAAGTGTCAATAATTAAAATTTGTAAGAGAGTTGAAACTGATATAGATTTTAAGGTCATGCTTAACAATAAGAATTCAGCAGATTCTTATTTTTTCTTAATATTCTAACAAGGCTTTTTTTTTGTCCCATCACTAGGTTACAGGTAGAAATGGACATAAATTCTATATTTTTTAAGGAGTGAAAAGACTGAAATTTTTAGTTAATACATGGGACAAAATTTTCTCAATAGTCTTAAAAACTCTACTGAAGTAAAGACTTTTTTTCTGTAACACACTGTTCTTTTCTAGTGTATATGAGTTGATTAGTTACTGGAAAGAAACTTACAACTTGTTCTTATTTTCCATAATTTGTAGTAATTATATCTAAAAAACAACATGATTGTTGTCCTTTGCAAATGATAAGCTGGTAAAGTTCAAACCATTTGATCGTAATACCATTTTTGTGTTTTCACATGGCTCTGATGTGATATTATTGCATCTCTTTTGATTGTGTATTAGTGGACCATTTTTCCATACACTTCCATTGCTTTTGTTAAAATTGGTCAGAAGTTTGATTCCTGGCTCCCTTAACACTGTATGTTTACAATGAAAATACTATCTCATGGAAGTTATCATAGGCTATTTTTACAGTCAGTGAAAAAAAATAGAGCATGATTCATCTGACCTGTTACAGCTATTTATTTAGTTAGATTAATTGAGCCCAGAGGTTACATTTTTCCTTCTTCTAAAGTGAACTTCGGTGACTAGTTTAAACGAAGATGCCTCTACTGTTAAAAATCTGAAACTCTGTGAAGTGAAACCTAATGAGGATTACTTCGTGCCGAATATGTTACAAGAAAGAGTTAATGTGTGGTTACAGACCAAATTATCTGCTATAAAGTTTCCCCTTTTGCTTGGTTATCCACTTTTTTCATATATAAACAAAGGGATAAATCAGAGAGGTAAGGAGGGGCATTTTCAGGAAAATGGACTGTTGGCCTGCTTATAAGTGAGTTGAAAGGATTCAGCCTGTGTAGATCAAACTCAGTCATCCACTAGACTTTTCAGAGGAAGCAGTCTTCTTTTAGAAAATGTGCAGAATAGCTTTACTGTTTCCAAAATTCCAGTCCCATGGAGAACTGTTTCCAGAGTGCCTTAGAGTATTAATTTTTCACATAGGACACCTGCACTGACTGTGTTTATGAAGTTTCTCATTGCACTTGCATGTGACAGACAGAAGTATAAAAATGCATTTTGGGAAATAGGGATGAAGGAGATATTCTGTCTGTATAAGCATGCACTCTCCTCTGTGCTCTCTGTCTTTACATTCAAAGTGGTTATTTTGCCTTTACCATATAAGGATTGAGAATTTAGGTTTAGTCCAGAGACAGAGCTGGGACAGGAGCCAAAGTGATCAAAGACATAGAAATCTGAAGGGGAATCTTAGGAATAGTAATGAAACAGTGTGGATACAGCTTTGGGGAGCAGACAAGTAACACACACAGGTTATTTCTTCATAAAAGTAAACTCCTGTATCTATTTCCATCCACTCTTCTTTATCTGGCTTAGCATATGTCTGTATGTTAGTTTTGTGTCAAAATTGCCATAGAGAATTTTTTGTTAGGGGATAAAAAAAGCAAAATCTAAACAAATATTCTTCAGTGTAAAGAGTGTGTGTGAAAGAAGTAGAATAAAAACATATGAATACTCAGTAAAGAGTTTATTCATATACCCTTCCAAGTGCTTATTGCAGAAACGCTCTTAAAATTAATTAATCGGGAGAAAAAAACCAAACCTATAGAGTATGTGCTGAGAAGACAGAATTATTTACTTATGCTAATATAATTTATTTTTGAGGTCACTGAATAACAATTGAGCATAGTTAATTGGAAGCAAGTCTGTTTGTATTACAGGTTACAAAGTAATTTCCAGGGATGAGTGGAAAGAAAAGCCCATAGTTGATTGCAAATCCTCTTGTAACAGTCCATTGTGGATTGGTATTTTTAATGCTTTATAATAATACTTTTCAGTTTCCCCAAAACATTCTAAACATTTACAGCTTTGATATGTTTGAGTCTAAAAAAGGTTAATTAAATTATTAGTATGAAACCTGAGCTTGGTATTGAAAGTGTTGTTTCGGATACCCAAATGTGGCAAAGAGGAAATTGGTAGATTCAGCTGTGCTGCTGTAGTGGTACAGATAACAGCTCAGTGCAAAGCAAACATCTTTAATTGGAGAGGGGGTCAAATTTGCAGACAAGATAAAAGACTGCATTTAAGTCCTGAAACGCAGAAAAGTGAGCAAATTAGGCAGGCAAGCTTAGATTAGTCAAGATAAAACTGTCTCTGAGATTTCTGCAGTAGCTGTGGCAAAAGTATCTGGAAATAAAAGTCTTTTCCAACCTGGTGACTCTATGATTCTATGAAGATATGTTGATCACAAACATCTAAATTTGGAACATAATATTGTTTGGCTATGGAGTTCAGGGAATGAATGTACGACATCGATAACAGCTGGAGCTTACATGAAGGCAAATAAAATTGCTGTGGAAGAAGGTGATATACAAAAAGAGACTGTCTTGACAACACATAACAAACAGTTGGATGCCCATTAAGACCACAGTCCTGGTTTTTAGAACTGAGGTGCCTGTGTTTCAGTGAGGAAGTTGTGTTGTTGAACAGTAGGAAAGGAAGGAAAGATGAGACTAAATATAGTGAATAACTAAATTAAACTATTCAAAAAGGGCAGTTAATTCATTAATTCACTACACTGAGTTCCTATGAAAACCGAGGAAAATCTTGATTTTAATGTGTTTTGACAAAGTACCACGTTCAGTTGAATATTGAACTAAAATTTTGTAGTAGAAAATCCTATCCTTATATATGTGTGCAACTACTGCTGCTGTCTACATAGGCCAGAATGTCTATAGAAGGAGGTGGTGCCATCACTGTAGTAAAAATCGGCATTTCATGGTGTACAAGAGTGTATAAAAGAACAAACTTTTTATAACTGTGGGATCTGAAGATGGAAGTTGCTGAATTCCTAGAATCATAGGGTACAATAGAGATGATCAAAGGTAGAGTTTGCATTTTTTTAACTACATTTGAGACTACTACTACTTTTTGGGTTTTTTTCCTTGAAGCTAGTGAAACTAGTATTTGGGGACTATATAATATGGGAGAGGATGATTTGCTGCTTTTGAAGGCTCTGGGAGCATATATTTTCTTGGGCAAATGTGTATTGGTACACTGGCACACTTTAGATGTAAAAACCTGATCTTACTGAAGTTAAGAAAGTTTTTAAAACCTCCTAAAAGAAAGATTTTTTTTTAAAACTTAACATATTTAAACTTTCTTGGAAAATAAAAATATTGATGCTACATTGTGTTGTTCCTCATAATATATATTTCTGTGATATGACTTCACTAAGTGTCTCTTTCTACCATATGTTAGAAATAAAACAGATGCACCTGACTGAAAACTAAAAAAATAGATTAAATAGATGCTTAAAAAAATTCCCTACATAGTGTTGTTAACTATCTTTATTAAGACACCTTTAATTTTAGCTATGTTGAAGTGAAGAAGGATCTAGGATTTAAGGAGAAAATGAAAGGAATTGATGGAATGAAAAGGGAGGCTGAAACCTGAGGTTTGTCTGCAGATGATTAATGCAAAAGTTTAAATGATCTTGAATTAAAAGACACTTCCCCCGCAAGTAGTGATACTTTTAATCCAATTCCCAGAGTCTCTCAAGCATGCACCAATGTCCAACATGCTGGCACTTGCTGCCTCTGAGTCCTTTGTCATCCCTGTTTCCTCTTCTCTCAGGCTTTAACCTTCTCTCATGGTCCTTAACTACAGAGCCATAAAGGTTGAGCAACAGATCAGATTAATACTCAGTCTCAAATTAACTGGAAATCTCAGAACTAGAATATTACCTGCTAAGATCTGCTTGCTTTCTCTGAGAACCAAAATCACCAGGTTCAATACTTGGAAGAAGAAACTTCCTGCTGGATGTAGGCCAGTGGATGATCCTCCTGGAAGGAGGAAGCAACTACTGAGTTGAATGTCCATGGAATCCTAGTGATCACCAAGATGGGAGGACTTATGTAGGGAAACTCTATACTAGCTGCTCCTTCAGGAGCCTCTTAGACTGAATTGTCAGTTCAGCTGAATGAGAGAGGCATCAGGTTTTTATTTCATGTCTCCAGGTTATCCTGCATAGTAAGGCAATGAAGAAAGATTATTAAAAAAATTATGCTCAGAAAATTGTCTTTTTGACTTCACATGTACTTTTCAGAGGCATGTTGAAAAACAATTAAAATTCTTCATTAAAAATGCCTCTCAAAGCAGGAAAAGTTTTTACGAGAAAATGAAAGCCTTCATCCAAAACAGACGTATTTCAGCCCTTGGTCAGAGTATTTGTGTTCTATTGGGCTACTGAGAAACCTGTGAAAATTGAGCTTCAAATATCACTCACCTACGTTTTACTTTTCTCTCCAGCTACTCTTCCTGTGCAATACTGTTATATTGTTCCTCGTATAAAGCTAGCAAGAACTACCACATTCCCTTGAGAAACTGTAGTAGAAACAGAAATCTTGGAATTCTTTTGTTTTCTTTTTGATAACAGAAATTACCTTTCTTATACCTAAAGTATGGCTTACTCTTTTCTCTTTAAGCTTTACCCTGGATTTGGTCTGCAGAGCTGTGAGTGTCCTTGTTGATCTGGGGGGGGGGGGAGGGCTAGGACTGAGTACTTGCTCCTCAGCACAGGGTGTGAGAAAGCAACTTGCACTACCTTCTCCTTACAACATACACAATGAAGTGAGAGGCAACTTGTTCTCGTACTATGAAAGTTGCCTTATAATACAATCAGGTTTTGATCTAATGATAAATCTAACAGTGGTGATCAGAACCTTCTGCTTTTATGTTTCTCATAGGCTGTGCATACATAACTCCTCTGTGCAGCTTCACAGAAAAGGTTTCCTTTCTGAAGGATATCCGGCAGGAAGCCTAACTGTTTGGTGCAAGAAACAAATGGACTTAAAATTTTCCTCAGGTGACTTTGAAGTAGAAGTGAATGGAATGTCAATGCACGGTATTCACCTTGAAAAGTTGTTTTCTTTTCCTTCTCTGTATCCAGACATTTAAGACCATGGTCTAAGGTTTGTTGTTGTTGTTTTTTTTCTGGATAAAGGATGAGTTAGTTTTTCTTTAGAGAAATACCTGCTTCCCTTGAGTATGACAGTGTTGGAAGAAAATTAAAAATAATACTTTCTTCGGCACAGGTGTGTATAAATAAGCTGGAAAATAATAGATGTCTACCAATTTTCTTCAAATGTGTCAGCCTGACTGTGTTATTTTTGTCAGTATACATAATTATCTGCTTATTCACGGTAGTTAAAGATCCAGTTTTTCACCAGGTTGACTCTTTATGTATATGCTATGCATGATGGCTAGGAATTTTTATGTTGTTATTTACTTGCCAGTGATCATTCTGACATCCCTCCTGCTCACCAAACAACAGAGGACTGTTGGGAATTCAATCTTATATGAGGAATTTGGCTACAGACATGAAAAAGTGGCTTACAGCCCTTGTTCCTTGTCCATCAGAGTACCTTGTCCTTCCTCTGTAGCTCTTCTCTTGCAGTCCTGCCTTTCTAGGGGATTTCCAGTACAATAGGCTGGGTTTTGTCATCATATTTATCTTCTCTCCTGACCTTCTTCTTCAGCTTATCTGTGACCATTTCTGAAGGACTGAAGAATTTTCTCAATTATTTGAAGAGGTTGCCAGTACATAGTCTGATATTAAAAGAACATATATGGGATTAAATAAATGCATCAAATAACGTAATAATCTTTGCAGCAAATTTTTGAATGACTTCTTATTTCTATAGTCTCTTATTTATCCTGTTCCTTAAAGGTGATGTTAGAGTCTTTATATTGTCATTCTGCCATTTTATGCTAGGAAGTGTGACTGATATATCAGATGGAAAACTGCACTCCGTAGTCTCTTTAAAGAAGGCTATGTGACCAGTGAAACAGCATTTTTAAGCTAGAAATGATTTACCTGGCTTGTTCTTGGTGAACATGCCTAGGAAAACCAGCCAAGCACACTAAAAAGAGCCAGAAACCCCAGAACTTGGAACTGCTTATTGAGACAGCTAAACCAAAAGTTTTAAATACATTCTAGTTCCTAGTGTAGTAGGTCTCTTGTTGCAGTCTTCTTCCTGTTTCAGCTAATGTCAGTATCTTTCTGGAGCAGATGGTTCCGCATGGTCTTGTCTTTGTATCTGGGAAGGTTTTTCTTTACCTCACTTCCAAGATGTGCCAGTTTCTTTGACTCCCATCACAATAATGCCCTTTGTTCATCTTACAAGCTAAGCTTGATTTGGAGGTTGCAGTTTGGGTATGTTGTTGCATCTGGAAAATGGACTACCTTGAGGTCAGCAATGGCAATCCATGAAAAACCCATAGGGATTACATACATGTTACATTAAGCAAATTCCTTTAAGGTTTTATGTTCAGTGACTGTAAAGAAGGAAATGAATGAATCTCTTATTCTGAGAAGTGTTCCTGCTGTTTAAGAGTTGGAGATCCAGAATCTCCAAGCTGTGACGTAGTAAAAAAACCCAATGTTTAGTGATAGGTGGTGGCAACTTTTGTTGTTAAGGGGTCCAAACAAACTAATAAGGTTGAAATACCAAAATCACAAGAATATATCATGAATCAATTTTATTTCAGTTCACAAACTATTTTGTTGCTTATTTGATATGGCGTTGTGAAATAAGGCTGTCATGTTGTTAAAAGATCAGCAACAAAGAAGAAATGGTACTTAGAAATATGTTTCTAAGAGCATATGAATGAATGAATGAATGACTAAACATGGATTTCTGATATACTGTTTGCTATATTTTTTGTATATGAATTCATAATGTAACACTAAATAGATTAATTTATGATACACATTTTTTTTTAGTCTCCTGATGAATAAAAAGACGAGATAACCAGCCATTTTTTCCTCCCTGTGAAACTACATTTAAAAGTGAGTACCAGATTAAATCTCTCACTGTTCAGGTCATTATTGCTTAAACTAAGTCATCTGAGGAGGGCAGTATTCTGCAATCTCTCCTTGCCTTCTCTAAGAGTGTATGTTAGTTTCAAAATACTGCAGGCAGCATAATGAATATTCAATGAGAAGTCCCTATGTGACACCTGCTTCTTCTGTAGAGCTTTAAGACACCTTAAAAGCTGACAGACAAATGGTATTATGTGCCTGTAAAAGCACTAAGTTTCATTTAAGGAGATATATATTAAAACTGTCTTGGGTGGCCTGATTAATGTAGCACCTCAGTGAATTTATTATTTCCCAAGAAGTAGCACCAAGCAATAATTTATGTCAAAAATGTGTATCAAGATTGATCCTTCTTTTAAAACCTCAGTTTTATGGCTAATCTTCTGATTCTGTCAGCAAAATGGACATTGTTTCATAGTTAGATTTCCTAAAGTTAAAAATATATATAACTTTCTAGTTATGTGTATACATATACTTATCACAGAAACTAAGAGAAATACATTGTGAATTTTATTTGGAATTAGTAAAGTATAAATGTGCAACCACAAAGATGAAAGTAGACAAACTATGTGTGTTGATCTGTTGAATCGTTAAGATACTTCAGACACAAGTATGTCTTCTGTTTGTCACATACACAAGTATTACCAAGTAACTGCAGGGCTATACCAAAGAAAAAAATGTGTAGAATAAGAAAGCTATGTATTATATGCCATTAAACAAGTACTTGGATTAAACACACAGTGCCAGAAACTCCCTGCACAGCAGGTACAACTTCTTGTGAATCGTCCAGTATGTGTATATATGCACCCACCGAACACATTTTTATACATTCTTTTACTTCTTCCTGTATGAAAGATCGGAATCACAATGTCCATATAGACACTAACAGCTTGATAAGTGAGGAAAAGATTAGTATGACAAATAATGTAATCTGCTCAGGGGAGCTAGCTAAATTGCTTTAAACAAAGAGTTGTCACGGGTAGAAAGGAATATAAGAACTACTGGTAGCTAAAGTATTTCCTTCCTTGGATCCGTGTTATAAGATATAATAGATGGGGGACTTGCAGTCTCATGCAATGGCACCCTGAGTAGAAAAAGAGTTGGTGTTGGATGAAACCCTGTTATTTATCATGTTAACTGGTTTATTAAAAATGACAGTTCCTGTCTCTTCAGTGGAAGCCAGTGGGTTACCGAACACATGCTGTAAGTTGATGAGTTTTATTAGATGAAAAACTTAAAACTACAGCAAATTATCTTTTTTCTCAGATACTTATTTACCTTGGTAAACTGTTTGCATTACACTGTCAGCTGTAGAGGCGGAGAAACAGTCCTTCTACCTTGGAAAGCAGAGACAGCTTAATTGTGACAGGATGGAATGGGGTAGTTTCTGACCAGGAAGGCAGATTAGGTACCTTGTGCTGGATTCTCTGCCAGTGTGGTTCTTTTCTGGACCTGATCCAGTGCCATCTGCTGCTGTGGTCAGGGAGGAGTAGAGAAGAGAAGCTGCACATGGATTTTCAAACCCTTCTTTTTGAGTATGGTGCTTAAGAAAGTAAAGGGTGGTTTGGTTTGGGCTTTTTTTTTTTTTTCCCGGTTTGTTCAGAAGCTTCAAATCTAAAAATGTGTTCTTTTTTTATTATTGTTATAGTCATAAAACATCAGAAGATGACTTATTAGAGTGGAACTGCTGGTGTAACCTCAACTATAACTATAAATATAGTCGTGTGTGTGTTCAGGCAGTATGCACCACTTTCAGTATACTCTCAGTAGCAATTCTATGAAATTAAAATTATTTGTTCATCGTACCTTTGAGAACATGATGAATTGTTGGTATACTGTGGTGCAGAAAGGCTTTCTGCTTTCTGTCATTTCTCTATATGTGTTTACAGCAGGTGGTTAGCTGCTGCCAAAACCTCATGTTCCAGACTAAAAAATGATAGACTGAGATTTCATTTAATGTGTGAATGTATGTGGGTCATTGAGGGGGAAGGGACTGAGTGGTTTTGGCTTATAGGGGTTGGGATTTTTTTTTTTTATTTATTTATTTTTAAATTCTTGGCAGAATTTGAGACATAGTAGCTGTGAATATAGTTCTGTTTATTTTTATACCCTTAAAGCAAATATAGCATGTCACTTCTTAATATATAACATCTGTAGACTAGCAATCCCTTTTGACTTATGGAGAAATAGTTACAAAAAAAATATTTTAATATATCTTGTACTACCCTTTTTTACTTCTAAGAGAGAGATTAAAGTGGCCAGATAAATCAAGACTGCTAGTATTAAGAGGTCCTCAGTGTTTTTTTACAAAAGCCTTAAGGAATAACTAGAAGGATGCTTACTACCTACTAGATCAGGATGAGATATTCTTCAGAATATTTCTTAGATAGTCTTTGGAAACATCAAGACAACTAATGTTCTGTTCCAGGAGCAGAAAATAGAAAATTAAAAGAATTTTTCCAGGGAAAAATTTTAACTCAAAAGAATCTCCCCCTATTTCTGTGTTTGCAAGAAGTGAGAATAATTTAGAAACAATTTGGAATGGAAGTAGCTTGTAAGGGTTTTTTTGTTTTTTGTTTTTTATTTCTTTCTTCAGTTTAAGCTTTTCTCTTTTTGTGTTTCCTTGTTGCTTATGCAAGAAAATCCAAGAAAACACAAGTGGCTTCCAAATTCTTCTCTCTCCAAATCTATCTTTCCTTTAGCATAATGAAATTGCTCATGGGTTTGTGCCTTAAAAGTACTCCTAAAACTACAGCGTCCAGAAAATTGAATATACAGATTTTGAAAATGTTGCTACAGTGTACAAAAACTAACACAGATTAATTGTCATCACCTGAAAAATATATTATTCGCTTCAGGATTTAAGACGGAACAATTAAGGATATATTTCTATTGAGGTCATGCAGCAAATACCCTAGTTGAACTCCTTTTTTTTAATAAGAAACATATTGACTTAATTTTGTATCTTCAGGACAGAGCTTACCAGCGCAGCGACCATACCTGACTAGGTAGTACCTGTAGAGTTAACATTATTAAGAATAATGTTAACAGAATAGATCTATCTTAAAATTTAATGATTATATAGTATAAATAAATGCTGGTTTTTCTTCTGCCTTTCTTCTACATTTTTTCAAGTATTGTCTTTGTAAGGATGTATCATATACATCCTCATTTTTGTCATTTATTTACATAGGCATTTCTGACATAGATAGTTCAAGAAAGATACAACTTTGAAATACACCTAATCATTGTTCAGAATTGAATAGTAATCTCTTCTTCTCATGAATATGTGTGAAGAATAAAATAAAATATTTCTAATTAATGCTGAATTAGATAAACTGATCATTCTGTAGAAATTTTTAACCATTATTACGTAAATTCACAAGCCACTGTCAGTGTCTGAATTTATGAGCCTACCAGAAAGGAAAGAAAATTAAACACACAGTCAGAAATATAATGTGTTTTCAGTGTGCTTAAGTTAGAAATAATTTGTTCTTAAAGTTGCTATAAAATCACACCAGAAATGTTTCAAGTTTCAAGAGTAAACTCATTTAATACCAGCAAAAATATAACTTCTAATGAAATTACATTGGGTGATGTATGTAATGTTTCAAAAATTATAGGAAAAAGCAATGGCTAAAAAGAAGTGGTTTTGATTTTTTTCATATGTGCTGTTCACAATTTTGTTGAAAAAATCATTAGTAAAATCACGTCTTGTCGATATGGGCAGAAAAAGAATAATTTGAAGGATATAAAATAACTTTATTTGGAAGGAGCTATCCTGTAACCTCTTATTTTTTCTGGCAGATGTACACTGGCAATACGTTTTCTGTACTGAAAGATTCAATCAACTTACAGTGTGCTTTTATAAATGCATGCAAAGTCACATTGTGTATTCCTACTGCTTACATCCTGCCACTCTTGAGGTAGTGTCATAAGCAATTGTAGCAAAGTTGTTCTTATTTTTAGACTTTAGCTATGGCCGAGGAGGAGAATGACAAGAATGACTCCTCTGAAAAAAAATAACCTTAAAAGCATTTAAGCACTTGGAGAAACACATGGTGCAGAAGACCAAACAAGCTATTTTCTTGCCAATGACCAGTTCCATCTCTGCAGTTCTGTTCACTGTTGATTGGCATTCTGTACCTGGTGGTTTGCCGCGCAGGTTGCTTTCTGCATACATTTGCTGTATCACTGTGTGCACACAGGTAACAACAGGGATGCATTACAACTCTTGACATTCAGAGCTGGAGAAGCAGGAATTACCCCCAACCAAGTAATAAGCAATATTATTGTTCTTTGTTATAACATGTGAAAGCACAGAACCCAAATATATGCATGGGGCTGTCTGAGAACAAAAAACTCATTCAGCCTGATAAGTTATATGAAACTTAGTCACTAGCAGCATGTGAATTAATGGTGCTATTAAGAGAGAAAGAATTATTTGTGTTAATGTACTGTTTTCCTTTCCTCTTTTAATAAATACTGTACATCTTTGAACATAAAACCATATGATATTGTAGACTCTTCTCATCACAATCATCTCTTGGTACTTGGGCTTCTCTTGTGCACATTTGATTACTTTTGCAATGAAACGAGAAGTATAAATAGCATTAGGTACTGTAGGAATAAAGAAGGGGTTATGATTAGTGGATGAAGGAGAGATTATTTTTGACTTTTTTCTTAGTTTTTATAAAAACTGGAAGAATAGATTTTGATAAGTACATGCTGACCAGAAACAGAAATTTAAACCAATAGCAGGCACAGAAGCTTTTGACTTACTGACATCTGAGAGGAACCTTGACTCTTTAAATTTTCAGATGCATGGAGACTAAATTTATATAGGTTAAAGACAAAGACACTCATCTATTTACAGATGTCAAATGTTGGTAAAGATCAACTGAATATGTGCTATTCTATAGGTTGAGGAACACTTGTCACTTAACAAAGTGAGTTTGATATTCAAAGTGAAGATTTACATTTATTAGCTGGAATCTCTTTCCTAATCTTTTCTGGGTGCTTTTTTCTTCGTGTGGCTGCCAGTGACATCTAGGGGGATGGTGCTGACTCTGAGAGAAACAGCTTGTTTGTAGCTTATTCATTCCTCCTTATTAACAATGAAAATGCACCAAACAGAAAATTGTCAGTTTACCCTAAGTTGTAGCAATGTCCTAAATAAATGTTAAAGGGAAAGAACGGAAAAAAATCTCAGAACTAATAAAGTATAGCTCTTTAGCTAATAGATCTTTATTTTGGAAAGCTTCTGAGGGTTTTTTCATTTTGCAGTATTTTTCTTGCATAAGAAAGAAATGGACTTATCTATCATAAGAAAGAAATGCAGAACAGGAGGCTGAGGGGAGACCTCATCAATGTCTAGAATCATGGAGTGGTTTGGGCTGGAAGGGACCTCAAAGCCCATCCAGTTCCACCTCCCTGCCATAAGTCTTTTACTGGATCAGGTTGCTCCAAGCCTCATCCAACCTGGCCTCGAGCTCCCCCAGGGACGGGGCAGCCACAGCTTCCCTGGGCAACCTGGGCCAGGGCCTCCCCACCCTCATGGTGAAGAACTTCTTTCTCATGTCTAATCTCAATCTTATAGAATCATAGAATAGTCTGGGTTGGAAAAGACCTTAAAGATCCTCCAGTTCCAAGCCCACTGCCATGGGCAGGGACACCTCCCACTCAACCAGGCTGCCCAACGCCCATCCAACCTGGCCTTGAACACCTCAAGGGATGGGGCAAGCCATGACTTCCCTGGGCAACCTGGGAACCTCACCACCCTCACAGTGAAGAAATTGTTCTTTATGTCTAGTCTAAATCTGCCCCTCTCCAGTTTATACCCACTGCCCCTAGTCCTGCCACTACAAGCCTTTGTAAACAGTCCCTCCCCAGCCTTCTAGTAGCACCTTCAGGTACCGGAAGGTCCCCCTTCCCATTTAAAACTACAGCTACAACTGCCTGAAAGGAGGTTGTAGCAACATGGCTGCTGGTCTCTTCTCCCAAGTATCATTATATCATTAAGGAGTAATGTCACAAGCACTAACGAACTTGTTGCAAAGTGTTTCTTACATTTTCTCTATTAACCTGAAGTGCCAATTAAAATAACTTTACATGATTAGAAACTAAGAAAAAAAATGAAAACACCTTCCCTCCTGCTTCCTATGCTCAACTTCACTCCTTAATCCCAACTCCTCTAATTCCTTTACCTCCTCCCTTGCCCCAAAAGGCACAGAGAGAGAGAGGATGATTTGCATGTTGTCCATAACAGCTCCGCTCTACTGCTCCTTCCTCCAACTGCTTCAGCGTTGGTCATTCTCATGGGCTGTAGTCCTTCAGGATAAACCTGCTCCAGAGTGGGTCCTTAATGGGTTGCAGTTCCTTCAAGACATGTCCACATGCTCCATCATGGTCTTCTTCAGGGGCTGCAAGGGAATCATCCCTACTTTGGAGCCTGTAGCACTTTCTCCTCCTCCTTCCCCTCTCCTCTTGGGGCTCACAAGGCTGTTTCTTATGCTTTTCCCTTCAGCCCGCACTGCAGGTGACGTTTTGGCCTTCCTTGCACAGACTTTCCCTGAGGCACTGCAGTCATGGCTGCAGGGGCTCAGCCGTTCCCTGTGGTAGAGCTGTTGGAGCCATGGATCCAGCTGTGTCCAGTACAGGGCAAGTCCAGCAGCTCCTCACAGAGACCACCCGGAAGCCTCCCTTGACTGCACCACAGTGTGCACCTGCACACTTGCAAACAGGAAATTCTACTCTCCTAACACATAAGAAAAGAAGATGAGAAAAAAAAATGTCATTGTCAGTCTGGAAACCTCACTGTTTTCTCTCAAACTTCCCCAGTAGGTGATACTACCAAAGAATCAACATGTCAGGATAGCTAAATATTTCTTCTCACATCCATGTAATTAGCAAGAAAAATTACCATGTTGCCTGCAGGAAGTAGTTCTACAGTTGAACATTGCTTTGAGTGAAGAACAAACGAACAGAAGTAGAAATGTTGTGGTTTATTTGCATAATATTTGAAAAAGATGAACAGAAAGATTTTAATTTCATTGAGTAGTTTTACTGTAGAAGGAACAAAGCTGGGAAATGGGCTATTTCAAGCAAAATATCTTTTGCAACAATGGGGAATGAAGGTATGTAGGGGGTAAGCAAGGGAGGGGATCACAGTGGGAGTGTTTTCACCCCAGCCTTCCTAAAATTTTCACATCAAACACTCATACTGTTTCACCTAAGCGCATGACCTGCTGTCCAGACTGGGCACCAACAATCAACCCAACAGAAGTAAGGTTGCTCTTTTCGTCATATCAATGTTGTGGTCAATGTGGGGGCAGTTCTCTAGGAGCAGTAGTACTGTCCCATTTCCCTATGCACCCCTGAAACTGAGAAACTGGATCTCAGACAGCAGCGAACTGGGTTGCAATGAGGCACATCTTCTGAAACTGTAGATCATCTATTTTTAACCAATATTAATAAGAAAGTCATGAGCTTCTTAGGAAGATAGCTGAAGAAATCGGGATGAAGCCAGGCCAAGCATATGCACATATCCAGCAGAAATGCTCACTTTCATGGAACAAATTACTGAAACTTGAGTCTGATATTGGCTACGGAGACTGCCTTTCTATTTAAATTAAAAAAAAAAAAAAGCAGCAAACCCCCAAGACAATCCTTGTGTTAAGGTATTTTGCTTTTTCTTTTCTCTTTGAAGGACTAGTTTTAAGGTTCTCCCAGGACCTAGACAGCTTAAGCTCTAGAAATAAACAGGGAAAGAATGAGGTCTTACATAAGACGGCTGGCAAAGAAGAAATAAAGTAACCCAAACTGTATGTTACACAACAAATATTACTAAAACTGTATGAAATAGGAATATAACAATGTTGTTTCTGGAATTTTTCCTTGTGGTCATTGTAAGAATTTCCACTAAAGAAGAAGAAAAGACAAACATAGGACATGAGCAGTGGCAGGAGGGAGCTGGACTCCGGAACTGGGTTCAGGAATGCATGGATCCAGGATCAGGGGAAAAAAATCAGTTGAGGTCCATGTTGGACACTGACCATCCAAGAAGAGAACTTGACCCTTATGATCCCTCAGTTTTATACTCATATGAAGTACACGAAATGGAATACTCTGTTGGCCAATTTTGTGACACCTGTACTTTTCTCTCCTCCCTGCAGATGCAACCCTTTTTCACCCCTTTCAGTTAAGGCATTCTACCAACTTGAAAATTGCCTTTGTTTTAGAATAAACATAAATAATCACATTTCTGAATACCAGTGCCCCATGTTATCACTTCTAAAGAGAAACACTGTCTGAAAAAACATGCATTTAACTTTCAGAAAATGAAGTTACTTAACAAGGCTTAGCTGAAAAGTTAGAAAACTGTTTCTACTTCAGCTCAAACCAGACCATTGACCAAGTTGTTTTCCAAGAAACAAGGAATTCTGAAGGAGTTATCTCAAGGGCGCGTGTCCTTTATTGTCTCAAATATTTCCTATGATTTTGATTGGAAATGTAAGCTAGGGGAAAAGTATGTCCCTTGAAATATACAGTGTTGATCACTGTATGTCTCTGATGGCAGATTATAAAAAATTTCTTATATATAATTCTCTCATTACTTACTGAGCATAATATCTTTGTAACGTCTTCTGTATTTAAAAATGAGTAAACAAGTAGCATGTTTTCCAAGATTTATGAAAGAATATGCATCTAAAGGGATTTCCCCTCTCTTAGGTGGTGTTGTCTATTAAATAATAACAAGCTTAGGTAAGAAATATGCATTATGCACCAGATACAACCTTTTAAAATTTAAATTTTCCTCTCTTGACAAATCCTATTTTTTAAAACTTTGGAAACTAGAACATTTTCATCCCACCTTGACCATCTCAGGCCAACCTTAGCCCCTCTCTGCACCCTATTCAAACTTTCCAGAGACACTGGTGTAAAAGTGCTCTCACTGTTTTAATTACTTTCTTCAGATATTGTCTCTGAACATCCTTGAGTAAAGCAAAAAGTTCCCAGTAGTTATATAATTTTCATGCCATCTCTGAGACATTGTAATAGGTCATGGAAAGGCTTCATAAAGTGAAGAAAACGTACGTTGATCTACTCATAATGTGGTATACAAACATCTAGCATGTAATTAAAAGTATACCTTTTAAGGAGGTGTATTTTTTTTTCCCTGTTTAGATGATATCATGTTCATATTTGTGTGTACAGAAAAAGTACTCTGATACTCCCATGGTTCTTGACACAATGGGATTTGTCTTCTTTCTTGGCTCCTCTTGCAGTGAATTCAATGATCTACAGTGAATCTATTTAAGCTTCGGGATCCTATACCCAGCTTTTCTCCCTTTTAACTAGAATTTCTTTCTTTTATTGGGACAGTTTTGTGGTTGTAAGAGAGGAGGAGGCAAGAGGCTGTGGAAGGAAAGCTGAAGCTAAGGTTAATTTCAGGAAGGTTATTGAACACCAAGATGAGGAGATCAAGAGGGTGATAAAGGAAGTGCAAGATGCGATAGAGTTGAATTGCTGATTTGGTGGAGGGAGGAAGGTTGGACCTTGCAAAATTTCTGCCTGGAATGTGATGTTTAGAAAGCAATCCTGAGGGTATTGAATGAATGGATCATCAAGCCACGTTTCTGGGTCATAGAACTGAACAAGCTTTGGCCATGTAGCCACAGCAGCAGCTGAAATACTTTGAAGCAGAAATGATTTCATTTCTAGAAGACAGGAAAAGTCCAAGGCTGTAGACAAGCTATCATCTGTGATGTCTGTGATAGAGCATGAGGGATGAAGAGGGAGTTTCTCCTGCTGCTTTTTATCATCTCAGCATTTTACTTGGGATCAGCAAATTTTGAGAATCTGCTAATACTGATCACGTTTGACAGGATCCATACAAAGAGGATTTAGCTAAGTCATTTTTAACTGGGGTTGTGTGCAAGTGTTGTGCAAGGAGTCATGTTTTTCATATACCATGAAAAGTATACCGATGATGCTTCTCAGGCTGCTTCAGAAAAATGTGGTTTAGTAGCTTGTATCTTATTTGCTGTAGCAGCTCCTCCAGGAGAGTCACAGCCCTGATCTCAGTGGAAGCCGTGCACCTTGCAGCTGCAACATGCAGGGCACCGACATTTAATGTTACCAATGCTAAATCCTCCACTCACCTCATGTATATTTGTGTTTGGGCTACATAAGAGAGTACCATGCCAATTTTCTTTTATTTCTCAGTTCTTTACCATTATCTGCTGTTTTGTAATATTTAACTTCTTAAACATGTACTATAAAATCTGGTATAATAATAATAGGGGACCTGTCAATCCCCTCTACTCAGTTCTCAGTGATACCTTTCTCCTACCTGTGTTCCTGTCTTTGCTTTGGCTTAAAACTAGTAGAGACACTTTCTGAAATATTAGTGTTAAAAAGCACTAAAGCAGTCATTTGCAAAATACATTTTTTCCCCTCAAGCTACTCCTGTGTATCAAGTTCTTCCTCATAACTGTGGGTGTATTTTCCCAACATGAGTTTAGATTGAGTTTCTACAAGTTTTTGATAAATGCAGCAATCTCTGTTATAAATACATCAAAAGACTTACGTATTTCTGAATATTGACATAGTTTTGTTTCAATACTTTCAAGAATTTCAGGTTTCTGTTTCTTTACTATTATGAAATATATTTTATGTTAAAAAGTGCATGCTTGTACATATGAAGGCAAAGAAGTAAAAGGAATTTGTTATTTAATTAAAAATACTGATTGAAGAAATAAAGTAGCATACAACTGGTGTTGAATAATTAGGGAAAAAAATCTTGAACAAAAAAAAAGCAGACAAACCATAAAATGGGTCAGCTAATAATGATGTAATGGAGATATATAATTTTTTTTAATTTTGATCTTAATTTCCCAGGTGGCCTACATGCCTCAAAAGAAGGAACACAAAAATCAATGTCAAACTGTAAGAGGGATACTGCTGACATTTAGCTCAGCAAGACCAAGAATCAGAGCTGCAACGGACATGTCAGCTGATACACATTTCAGGTAAGCTGCTTCCTCAGGGCTGTGGCTTGTTCATGTAAAGCCAGACTTCTTAAAAATTTAGTTAAGCTAGAAAATATCCTTGGTCTCATCCATAGGAATTGTGGAAAAGCTTGAGACAACACCGAATCCATAGTCTTCCTGAGCCAAAATAAAAATTTTCCTTCTTTGCCATGTTGCTTGTGCAGGGGCAGACTAATTTCTCCAGACTGCTCCCAAGTGAGTATTCAAATTTATACACCAAAATAGTAGGTAATAAAATCCATGCAGGTAGATGTCATTCAGCAAACAATGCTTTGAAATTGTCTTGTAATTAAAAATTTATTGAAATATTGATGAAAGAAATCAGACTGATTTCAGGCTTCCCTCTAGGAATCAATATAACAAATGAGATACACCAGAAGAAGCTATTATGTGCCTTTATGAACAAAAGGTTTTATTACACTTTTTACTGATTTGCTGCCAGGCTTATTATTACTGCTGAATACTACAGGATGATTTTTCCTACTTTGGGTAGCTGTTTTAGTAAACCATAGAATAATGGTGTTATGGAAAATTGCTCTCATGACAAATAGAGGGTTGATGACTGTTTACTTAAAGACTTTTAGTAAATATTCTGAAACTAATACACACTCAGATAGAAACTTTCCAGCTTTTCCCACCACACACCTTTGTGATGAAAAGGGCCTTAAACTAAAGTTCCCAGGATAGAGGAATCTCTGTCCACACCACCCTCCATCTCAATCCATTCATACCTGTTTGATGCCAGTGACAGCGATAGACGACCACAGCTTGGAGGAGGAACACATGTTAGCAGGGAAGCACCTGAACAGAAACATAAAGAGTCTCCAAGCAGTAAGACAGCTTCATCAGGGGCCCAAATTAAGTTCCTCTATGGTGGGATGTATCCTATGATTGGAGTGTTGAGATAGAGGGATACTGAACGACAGGGAAAGGAAACAAGGAGAGAGTGTTTCCCTCTATGTCAATGACCAGCAGGAGTACATGGATCTTCACCTGGGGATGGATAAGGAGCTGACTGAGAGTTTATGAGTCAAGATTAAAGGAAAGGCATAGACAAGTGGCGTTACCGTGCTGGTCTTCTACAGCCCAACAGACCAGGAAGAGCAAGCAGGTAAGGCCCTCTATAGACAAATAGCTACAGCCTCACATTCGCAAGACCTGATCCTCAAGAAAGAAATCAAACACTGCTATATTGCTTGGAGGGACAACAGAGCAGTGCATAAACAATCCAGGAAGTTCCTGGAATGCATTAGTGGCAACTTCCTTCTCCAAGTAATAGAAGAGCTAAAGAGGAGAGGTGCTGTGATGGACCCTGCTCTCAACAAGGAAGGTTTTGTGAGGAATGTGAAGATCAAGGGAAGCCTTGGCTGCAGTGACTATGAAATAGTGGACTTCAAGATCCCCAAGGCAGTGAGAAGGGTGCATAACAAGCTAACTACCCTGGACTTCAGGGGTGCACACTTTGGCCTCTTCAGGAGTCCACTTGGTAGGGTACAATGGGATAAAGTCCTGGAGGGGAATGGGCCCTAAGAAAACTGCTTAATATTCAAGGATCACCTCCTCCAAGCTCAAGAGCGATGCATCCCAGCAAAGAGGATGTTAGCCAAAAATGCCAGGAGGCCTGCAGGGAAGAACAAGGAAATCTTGGACAAACTTTACCTCAAAAAAAAAAAAAAAGGCCTACAGAACAAGGAAGCAAGGACAGGCAACCTATGAGGAATACAGAGAAATTGTCCGAGCATCCAGGAATCTGGTTGGGAAAGCTAAAGTCCTGATAGAATTAAATCTGGCCAAGGATGTCAAGGACAATAAGGGAAGCTCCTCTAAGTATGTTGGCGATAAAAGGAAGACCAGGAAGAATGTTGTCTCTCTCTGGAAGGAAAGGGAAGACCTCATTACCCAGAATATGAAAATAGCTGACGTACTCAACAACATTTTTGCCTCAGTCTTAACTGGCAAAGATTCAAGCAACACTGCCCAAGTCACAGAAGGCAAAGACAAGGACTGGGAGATTGAAGAACCACCCACTGCAGGACAAGATCGGGTACGAAACCGTCTAGGGAACCAGAGGGTACACAAGTCCATGGGATCTGATGAGATGCATCCTAAGGGAGCTGATGGATAATTTGTTAAGCCACTGTCCATCATATTGGAGAAGTCGGCGCAATCTGGTGAAGTTCCCACTGAATGGAAAAGGGGTAACATAACCCCCATTTCAGTAAAGGATAAAATGAAGACCCATGGAACTACAGGCCCATCAGTCTGTGCCCAGCAAGATCATGGAGCAGATCCTCCTGGAAACTCTGCTGGGGCAAATGGAATATAAGGTGACTGGTGATAGTGGATATGGCTTCACTAAAGGCAAATCATGCAAAACAAACTTGATGGGATTCTGTAACGTGGAAGACAACAAGAATAATTAAGGACGTGTGAAAAAATACATAAAAAACTTGAAAATGTTTGACTATTTTAGGAAATAGATGAGAATACTTAAAATATGATTAATGTATACATAGCCTTTTAATCAACTTTGATGCAGGCAAGAATCTCAGTTCACTCGTCTTTAATTAACATCTGTTCAAGACTAAGAATCTGAGTAAGTGAAACTAAACTGCTTTGATTACTCTGTAAGCTATTTCTTCTTGCTTGCAAATTCTGACTCAGATGGCTTAACAAAGCAAGGAGAGAAGAAAAAGAAAGTGGGAAGATGAAGAAAATGGGAAGTCATACATGTTTTTTCTGAGACTCGTGGCTTCAAATTCTCCTCTTTGATTTGGTGAAGCAACTGCTGGAACAAATTAGCTTTTTAACTTGTGCTGTTAATACCCCATCACAGTTCATGTTTACTGCCCTCCAAGCAGTTTGTGTCTCTTTGGTTTGGGTGAGGGAGGTCTCAACCCAGACACAGCTGATGCCAGCCACTGCAACTAGCCTCTTCCTTTGCTGTCCCAGCTGTTCTAATTATTCAGTGACTTTTGCTGGATGGCAGAAAAATCTTCAAGCACAAGAATGATTTTAAAATGTGACCTCGTAGTATTGAAGCACAAGAATGTTACACTTTCACTCTGCAGGTCATTGCAAGACATTGGGCTGACTGCATGCGCCAGACATAATTCAGCCTAGCTGTTCTGCCCAGTGCTGTTTCAGCTATGTAATTTCCATTTTGTTCAAAAGTAGTTTTAACACAGAATAAAAGCAAATTAAAATTAAGTTTCAGTCCTGCCCATCGATTGATAGCTTTCATTCAGCTTTATTTTTGTCCAATATCTACCAAAAGAAACGTATATATACATCAATGTATATATACAGCAACTCTTTTCATTTAGGCCTCAGATGTGGCCTAAATTTGCATGTTGTTTGAGCTACCTTGTGTTTCAAGTGAAATGTAAAAGAAAGATGTTAACTTTCAGATCATTACATTTGTTAAAACAAAAGGTGCGTGTCTTGGATTGAAAGGTAACAAATGAATAAAAAGAAATATGTGTAAGTAGGGTTCAAAATTAATCTGAGAGCTTAGTAAAATTCCAAAAAAAAGTGATTGATACTGATCTAAATAAAACACATCACTGGAGTCACTAAGTATAATGACTTTTGGAAAAGCTGTTAAATCCAGTGCTTTACACTTTAAGCTGATCTCTAATTATAGGCAGACTGCATGGTCCAGATTGTTCCAGATTTGCTTACTGCTAAATTTTTATTTCTTCATCTGAATAATTTTGTACTGGCTCTTAATTCATTAGTCTCCCACTGCCAATAGTCAGTTAACAGTTCAATGTGTGAAATGCTGGGTTTAACAGCTTTTCCAAAATTGCTCTGTTATACCAGTATCAGGGTTTTTTTTTTTTTTTTTAATCTTATTTAGTTCTTGAATTCATCTGCATTCTGTGTGGATGACAGTTTCCTAGATTTCCTATGTGCTTTGGGAATTCCCAAGTGACCTCGATTTTCAGGATAAATAAGCAATTAATTCGTTCTCACAGGCTACTGTAAGGATGCACCCAAATACTAAACTTAAGACTTGTATGTTTCCAAGAAGCTAGTGATCATGTGGTGTTTTCACCACTACTGGCTCAGTCCCCAGACAAGGTGGGTAACAAATTAACTGAAATCACTTCAGACATCAGACTAGCTGAGCTGCATAGAGGGGTCCAAATCTAGTCATGTGTGTCTTTAAACATTTTATTCCATCCGCTAGATTTTTTTCCTCTTGTTCTGTTGGCTGCTGTTGACGCCGCTTGAAGTTAATAAGGAGTAGGGGTAGGAGATATCTCTTATGTTTGATGTTTTCAAGTATATATCAGACATTGCTCTTGGGGAATTTCTTCTCTCAGGCTGTGCGCAGAAAAGAGAGCTAACAGAGAAAATACTAACCATTGAAGGACAGATTTATTTATATGTAATTATGATATCTTAACTGATATTTCTTGACAAAAAAGCAGTTTAAAGTTAATCTCAGGAGCAGACTGTCAGTGTGTTTTGTAGGTTAATAATGTCCATGCTTCTCCTATACACCTTAACTTATAAGTCAGTAAAGTATCACTGTATTTACTCAAAAACTTAGATGTGTTTAAGTGATTCAATAAACAAAGAGTATGTGCTGAAGTAGTCTATGTACTTTGTATATAGTTTTAGCTGATAGAAGTAACAAATGGCTTGGAAAAGGTCTCATTGCCAAGAACTTTATAAATTATATGAGCATGTTCTCCAGATCAGCAGCCTTGATTGTTCATCCTGATGTTGGATAGGGAAAGGAGGGAGTTTGCTGCAACCTCATCGAAGCAGGTTGGATCTAGGAAAGTGGAAAATTCCCAAGCATGCAGAAGCAACAAGAAAAAAAATACGATGTTACACTATGAAAGAGTGGAAATGCAAATGAGACGGGAAGAAATGGAAAGTTCCCTAGGCTCTTCTATTACTAACAACACTGTTTATGTGTTATGGACTCTGTTTAAAATTTAACATCGTACACCTCCACTGGATAATGTAATTTCATGATTCAGGAGATCTGAAGATTGAGAAAGTTTTTTTTCTGCACCAAAGGACCTTACATAAGTGCACTGCTAAGGAAATGGAAGAATTTAGGGTTTGTTATTGTGTGTACACCTGTTTACCATCTCATGTCTAAGAACAACTGTTAAGAAGTTCTGCATGCGTATGTATTGTGCAGCACAATACACAGTCCTCTTGGGAATTAACCTGCAGAGTTAAGCCAGGTTGAAGAGCGTGAGGAGCCGCTGCTTCTCCCATGCAGTGAACTCCTGGGCTGTAGGTTTTAAGCTTCCAGAAAGAGAGACTTTGGCAAAATGAGCATGTAGATTATGTTTAGACCCTGAAGACTGAACTTGGAGTAGCTTAAAGATTCAATCAAAATTATGTATATGACAGGCAGATAAGCATGTGTAAAGTACTTCTTTGAAACAGGTTCTTGATAATGATCACTATTTTCTGTGCTGAGCTAGGACAGTCTTTACTCTCTCAACTTTTTCAATGGTTTTGCATCTTCATGTCACATTGGTGGCTAAAGACAATGTGTGCGAAAAAGAGACCCCTCTGGAGTGTCTCTGGGCTGTTTATTAATTGACTGGAGCGGTTGATTTTAAGCAATGTTAAAAAGCTCTCCACCTGACTGTGAGTGTGGTGCCCTAAGATGTACTTGTCTTCTCTGGCCTGTGAATATAGGAAATCAAAATGATGTTCAAACTTGCTTTTTGACATGGAAATACAGAGCATTTCTAGTAAGCTTTTGGAGTAGTTTTTTGCTCACAATTTTTCCTTCACAAGCATTGGCAAAATCTCAGCGTGAAATCTGTCTTGACCAAATATAAATAAAAAAATTAAAAAACCCTAAACCTCACACTCCTTTTTCTAGATTTGCGGGAAGACAGGAGGAAGAAGCAGACTACTTGCCATTGTTACAGATTTCCCTACCTCTTGTATCCCCCCTGATATCACAAAATAGTAGCACATAAAATGACCCATCATTGTACAATTTTACTGTTTCCTTTTCCTTCAATTTTGAAACAAATTTAATTGATCAAGTTGTACCAAAAATCCTCTGGAAGAAATGCTATTTCAAAAAGATATTCAAGTCCACAAATATGATACTTGGGAATTTGTTTTTTTAGGGAAAACCATGCTGTATTTTGTGCATAATAAATGCTTTGCTAGCTGGGCATAAAATTATTTGAGTAAACATTTTGAGGCTTACAAAGAAAACAGCTAGCAAAAAATTTCAATACCTCCCTAGAGCTGAAAGAGCTGCCCTTAGTTTTGAAATATGTACAAATCTTAGAAGCAGCTGTCCAAAAATCCAAATTAAGCAACAGCAAAACTTTCAGGCTGAGAGCAAGTAGATACTCAATACTAGATGATTTATTTCCTCTGTTCCTGATGTTCCTCTGTTCCTTAGCAGCTTTATATGGGATGGTCTTTTTCTACTATGTGATTCCTATGTATTCTGTCACACTATTTTCTATTAAATACCACTTAACTAATTCTGTGCATAAATAGATGTTCTGAGAGAACAATTATGCTTTACTGTGTTATCCTGGGCATACTGCAAACTACTTTCTGTTTGTTTGTTTGCTTGCTTTTGCACATGTCCCTTAGGACTATAATTGAAATAAGATGTTCACTCAAAACAGTTGAGGAGGACTTCCTTGTGTTTTCCTAACCACGTTTTTCATCTGTTCCTTTTTTTGACTATTTTCAATCTGTGAGCGCTGCCAATATTGTTTGTGTCTAAGTGGTGCAGCAGGTTGCTAACCATTTTCTCTTGCATTGCAGTGGCTCCATCCTGCCCTCTTCCCCCTTCTTCTGGCTCAGAGGGCTGAGTGGAGAACAACTGGTCTTACTATTAAAGACTGAGGTGAAGAAAGCATTAAGTACTTCAAACTTTTCTTCAGCCTTTGTCACTAAGTTTCCCTCCTGTAACCAATGAAAACTGGAGATTCTTTTCAGTCCTCCTGTTGTTACTAATCTATTTACAGAAACATTTTTGTTGTCCTTCACTGCAGTAGCCAGATTAACTCCTAGCTGGGCTTTCATCCTTCTAGTTTTTGCCCTACATAACCTCAAAACCTCTTTGTAGCCCTCCTGAGTTGCTTGCCTCTTCTTCCAAAGGTCATAAACTCTACTTTTCTTCCTGAGTTCCAGCCAAATCTCTCTGTTCAGCCAGCCTAGTCTTCTTCCCCACAGGCCTGTCTTCCACTACATGGAGACAGCCTGCTCCTGTGTCTTTAAGAATTTCTTCCTGAAGAATGTCCAGCCTTCCTGGACTTCTTTACCCTCCCAAGCAAGTCTGTTAATCAGTTAATCACCAAGAATCAAAAATCTATCATGATCACTGTGATCCAGATGACTGCCAGCCATCACATCACCTACAAGTCCTCCTCTCTTTGTTAACCACATGTCCAGTGGGATGCCTTCCTAGTTGGGTCACTCACCAGCTGTGTCAGGAAGTTATCTTCCACATCCTCCAGAAACCTTGTAGACTGTTACTTCTGCACTGTACTGTATTTCCAGCAAACATCGGGTAGGTTGAATCTAGTAGGTTAGAGAGTTGCAGTCCCTTAGTGCATCTGCCTTTTTATGAATCCCAGCCCTGTGTGCAGCTTCCAGGAGGCCCTAAAAATCTCTCTGAAATAGTTTTTAAAGGTGTCTGTCTGCATCATCGTATTCCTAAATGTGTTTTACAGTTTTGTTCTTTCAGCACAGCTCCATTTTTGTTTCAGTGGGAGACAGGAAATTAAATCTCCTAGATTTCATGGAAGATCCAATTTAGGAAGTGCTACAACTTTCAGTTGAGCTTTGAAGTAAAATCTGTTAACAGTGAATCACAGTTAAGGGTGTCTGAGATCTGCATGTGCATCTAACTGAGTTACTTGGTTGCAAACAGCATCATCTGTGGATTTTCAATGATGGACTGTTGCTTCTATGGTTTTAAAAAATGTGCAGAATTACTTAATTGATGCATACTTTCTCGTCTACATACATTATCTTTTAAAACAGTTAAAAATCAGGTGTGCTAGGCAAGAATTGCTATGCAGTAAGTGATATTAAAAAAGAATGAGAAACTTTATATTGCTATTTCCAGAGCTGTGACAAAGGCAATTTGTTATAATACTGTAACACTGACAAATGTTTGTATTTTAAATTGTGGATAGAAAACTGAAAGTGAGTGTTGCATAAACATTTTCTAATTTGGAGAACATAAAGTTTTCTGCATCCTAGTACTATGGTGGTTTATTAAGTGTATTTTCATCTCAAGGTTATATATATAGTAAATTCAATTCTCTCTTTAAATAAAATCTATTTGTATTGTATTGTGCAAGTAATTCTCTGGAGAAATGGTGTAGGTTTTATTTATATATATTATTTTCAATTGTGCTGTAAGACTATTTTTAAAAGATCAAACCTTGCAAACCATAGTATAACTTTTCCCAGTGCTATTTATTTCTAATTATCCATTTTCAAAAGAGGATGATGAATACTATTCCAAGGTCGAGAATTTGTTGAAAAACTGCACTGTTTCAATCTGATTTTCCCACCTTTAATTGTTTATTAGTAATGGAATTATCATTAGGAAAACTTATTTGAAGGCTGTCATCCCCTTCCTTTATTCTCAAGATAGTTGAAGGTGAATACTCTTACAATAGATCTTTTCACTCTAATCTAAGCTATTTAATTTTATGGAGAGGCATAAAGAAGAAACAGGCTGCTTAAAAATTATCAACATGGCAGAAAATCTCCTTGGAAAGACAGGAAAAATCCTATGAGATAATCTATTTTGAAAGACAATACTTCACATATAGCCCTATGGTAAAACATGTCTCAAGAGGTATAAATAAGTGAGGAACTTTTCCTTATGAAGACAAATGGTCAAAACAGGCATTTGTCCTTAAGATATTTGTGAAAGTTTTTTTCACGCGTTTTCAGGGAGTTAAAGTAAATGGGAAATTAAAATAAGTCTGATTAGAGCAGAAGTTTGGACTAGAGACTTCTGCTTAAAGCAGGCCCATTTTAATCAACTTCATCAGTCTTGTCTGGTTGAACTGAATAACTCTTAGATCTTTATGAAGGACAACAGAGGACATGAGAAGGGGGTATTGCCGTCTATGTCAATGACCAGCGAGAGTGTATAGAGCTCCACCTGTGGATAGATGAGAACCCAAATGAGATCTTATGGGTGAGGATAAAAAGAAGGGTAGGGACAAGTAATGTTATAGTGGAGGTCTGCTGCAGGCCACAGGACCGGGAAGAACAAGCACATGAAGCCCTTTATAGACAAATGAGCCTCATGTTTGTAAGCTCTGATTCTCATAGGGAGATTCAACCACTAGGATTTCTCTTGGAGGGACAACACTGCAGGGCACAAGCAATCCAGGAGGTTCCTAGAATGCATTGATGATGATTAAGTAATAGAACAGCCAGCAGGGACAAGTGCAATGCTGGACCCTGTTCTCAACAACAACGAAGGGCTTGTGGGGAATTTGAACATCAAGGGAAGATCTTCTGAGTCTCTTCATTGCTGAGCAAATTCAGTTTTGTGCCCATTTTTTAAGTGGTGAGATGCACTGCCCAGTTGTCTTGCTGGTCGTCAGGTGAACATGCTCCAGTATGTTAGTCTTTCATATACTGGATACTCTTAAACAAAATGCAGGAAAGACAAATAGAAGAGGAGAATCACTTCCCTGGACCTGGTGGCTACACTTCTGCTAATAAAGACCAGGATGTACTTGGCCTTCCTCACTGCAAAGGAACACTACCAAATCCTCTTCACTTGCTGTCTACCAGTACTGCCATGTGTTTTTCTGAAAAGCTGCTTTCTAATGAGTTATCTGGAGATATTTTAAGGATCTTTTGGGGTTTTTTTATCCTTATTTCTGTAAACTAAATGCACAGTTTTACTTTTATCAACTTAGAAAATATATAGCTGCTGAGATTATGAATTGACATTTTGAGAGGATTAGTTAGGTTTATACTTAATGCAAATATACATTCTTAGCCTGAAGTGCAAAAGCTGTTTATCTGTAACTATGATTTTGATTGGCATGTCCATAATTAAGCATTAAAAAATTTTTCATTAGTGGGTATATACAAAAATAGTTGATATGATCAGCAGGATAACAAAAAGTCATGTCATGCCATTTCAATTTCCCTTTAAGGAGACCTAGCTAAGTGGCATATAGAGATCTCCTATGTAAATCCTATCATATACTTGGCTTTACGCTGTTCAAAGCGGTGGAGCATGCAAGCTACTAATGCAAAATCTTAACACAGAAAAGAAGTGAATAAGGAGTTAGATTCTAAGTTAGAATAGCTTATTTTCTTTGAAACAACTTCCGTTTATGAAAAATTAATGATATGAGAGCATACATCCCAGCAGGCTAGGAGCTAATTTAACTGATGACTGCAGCTCAGTTCCTGACATGCTGGTTTGCAGAGTATGAACACTGCAGTTAGCTCTGATTTTACAATTGATGACATACATAGAGGCAGGAGGGTTTTCTCTCAGACTTTACAAAAATAAAAATGATGGAAGAAAGTGACAGACATTTGCTAATCCTGCGCTCAAAGAAAGTTCTTGGCATTTTGCTCTCATGAGACTGTAATGATAAGGACTGGATGCTGTCAGTGGTACTGGCTATATTTAATATGCACCAGAAGGACAAATAACACAAACAGGGCATTTCAAAATCTATTTCATAGAATCACAGAATCATAGAATAGTTAGGGTTGGCAGGGACCTTAAAGATCATCCAGTTCCAAGCCCCCTACCATGGGCAGGGACATCCCACTAAATCAGGCTGCCCAAGGCCCCATCCAACCTGGCCCTCTCCAGTTTATACCCATTCCCCCGGTCTTATCCCCACAAGTCTTTATGAATAGCCCCTCTCCAGCTTTCCTGTAGGCCCCCTTCAGGTACTGGAAGGTGGCTATAAGATCTCCCCTGAGCCTTCTCTTCTCCAGGCTGAACAACCCCAGCTCTCTCAGCCTGTCTTCATAGGGAAGGTGCTCCAGCCCTCCGATGATCTTCATAGCTCTCCTCTGGACCTGTTCCAACAGCTCCATCTCCATCTTACTTTGAGGATTCCAGAATTGGACACAGTATTCCAGATGAGGTGTCACAAGAGAGGGATAAAGGGGCAGAAACTCTTCCCTCAGCCTGCTGGCCACGCTTCTTTTGATGCAGCCCAGGATACAGTTGGCCTTCTGGGTTGCAAGCACACATTGCTGGCTCATGTCGAGCTTCTCATCGACCAGCACCCCCAAGTCCTTCTCTGCAGGGCTGCTCTCAATCGCATCATCACCCATTGTGTACTGAAAATGGGGATTGTTTTGACGCAGATGCAGGACCTTACACTTGACCTTGTTGAACCTCGTGATAGTCACACAAGCCCACTTCTCCAGTCTGTCCAGGTACCTTTGGATGACATCCTGTCCTTCTGGTGTAGCAACTACACTACTTGCAACCCATTTCAAGTTCATAGCTAGGAAGAAGATTGCAGTTGCAAAGCAATGAAATGAAAGATTGAATTGTGTCCAACTGAAATGCACAGGGAAGATGACAGAGCAATTAGTTGATAATCAGAGAAGATGAAGAGCAAGAGTCACTTCAAGAATCATTGGCTGTAACTCATAACTTCAAGGAAGGGTCAAATCCACACAAACATTCTCTTATCTCTTTTATTCTTAAAAAATTATCAGTAGTGGGAAATTCAAGAACACCTAAGTTGTTTTTTACCTCCTGAATCTTTTTCAACTGTCATCTAAACTGAAAGTTCCTTAATACAGTTTGAGTACTTCTTGTCTAATCTTGATTGAATGTAGAGAACATATTTTTTTATTATGGAACATTTTAGCGCATATTAGGTACAGTTATCATGTCTCCCCTCTGTTCAAATAAATCTTTTGTAACCTACACATTTTTTTCTATAGACCTACTATTTGGTGGCTAAGTGCTTGTACTTGTACAGCTGATTATTCTTATCTAATAACAGTTTTATTTTCCCATTACAGAATTGCATCCTACATTATTCAGGGTATTGCTTCAATTAGTCAAGATAATTTTTTAAATCATATCCTTCTTGGCAGTTCTGAATGCACTTTGTGCACCTTTCTCCTACCTCCTGTATTCATATTGCCTTCAAATTCAAGGAAGGTCCTTTGCTATCTAGCTTATTAATTAAGGTATTGAGAAGTACTGAATGCAGGACAGACACTTGACTGATTTCATTCAACACATTTTTTAGTTTGTTTTATATTTACTGTGAACCTTTACTAACTACTTTGGTAATGAGTTTTATACAAGGTATGAACCCATTTTAAAGCTGTTTAATCAACACTGGTTTAACCAAGATGTTTCTCAGAGTATCACAAAACTGTCAAAAATCTTGCTACACTGAAGAGGCGTAATGTCAAGATGCGTTTTATTTATAAAGCCTGTTAAGATGCTATAGAAAAAAAGTTAATCTTATTTTTGCCTCTCATTCCTGTATTGTTTTTCAGTTGTTCACAAACAGTTGTTTGGAATAGGCTTCCCAGGATCCTTCTGGATGCTGAAGAGCATGAGAAAATGAAAAGATTGCTACTGTTCTCACTTTTCCTTTCAGTATCTCATTTTGTGCAGCAATCCTCAAAGAAAGATTTTGTACTTAGTTGTTTTCTATTTTGTGTTCAGTTAAGCATGCTTGTTTCTTGGTGCGACTCTGTGCTGTTGGAATTGTTCTGTCTGTCCCATGACCTCTAGAACCCTTCACACATAAAACATCTGAAATGTGATGTGATAGAGCCAAACAGAACTTGGAGTGCCTCATTATACATAGTGCAGTGATAGTGTGGAATTCTGGCTTTGTTTATGCGGTACTTTTTGGCTATAATTGCTTTTTGAGTAGCAAAGACCATGGAAATAAAGACAAAGGACTGAACTTTAAGTTTTTGTGTTCTTTTTCCTCTACTGTTTTTCCTGTACTTTTACATTATTAATATTGTATTGTTTTTCCTGTACTTTTTCATTATTTAAGTACCGTAGTCCAGTTCTTCAACACTCAAAAATAGTTGCTTTTTTTTAAAAAACTCTTAAGAGTTTTAACAAATGTATTCCCATAGATGTATTACATTTGTTTTAGGGAAGGAATTCAAATAATGTTCACTGAAGTGTGAAATGCATTTACACTATTTCTAATTGAACTTCTGCAGTATGCACTATTGAACCACAGGCATCATAGATGTGTCTAGATAACCAGGTACTATGAGCAAAAGGAACTCAAAATGAGTCATTCACTTAGAAAAGAGACAGAACAACACAGAGCTCTTGTTAGGAAGGTGTTATCTATTTATTATTTAAGATGCATTCAGGCAACACTAAATTTTTAACTGGAGTAAACTGTAACCACCGAAACAAAACTGGACATAGGAAAATATGTATGTCTTTTGTGTATTGTATCTATTTAATCAGTTCTCAGCTGGAAAGCTCTGAAATAGATTTTAGACTGTAGTTTCCCTTTTATCTGTCTTCAGAATTTCACATTTAACAACAAATAACTGATTATTTAATCAGTTGTTTTATTTTCTGTTCTGTCTTAGAAAAGCTACCTAAAACAATTACCTCATCTAATCAAAGGTTTAATAAACTTTGAAGGAAGAAAGCAAATATGATTTGAATTGAGCCATAGACATGAATTAAGACTGTTGTTGTTACATTTGTTCCAGAATATAAGCTAAATTATCTAAAAATAATCAGTTTTTCAAGCAAGGAATTAAATAATTTACATTTCATTTTTTACTTTATGGACTTTTTTCTCAGTACTCTGCCTACTTTCGCTGCTAAAGGACTGACCAGGGAGCTGCTAAAAACAAACATAACAGTTCTGTCAGGAACAATACAAAATTAGTAGAAATAATTCAATGTAACTGCAGAAGATTCTACCTCCATAAACTTTTGCTTCCTCTAAGCTGTCTTTTGTCTTGAATCCAGATTAAGATACTTGAGATAGCTTGCAAGTATATGACTACACATATTTTGAATTAAAACCTTTTCTGTGTTTGCTCTGAGTGGTAAAGGTGAATTAAAACGGAATGGCTTGTTGTTCACTGAAGCTACAAGAAAGCGATCGGTGCATTCTCTTCAGGTATTTTATCTGAATGCTCTAATGCCTGTTCAAATGTTTTCGTAATTTAAAATCTCTAAAATTCAAATGAAAACAGTGGGTCTCTATTACTGTCACTATCAGTACATTTTACTTCCTTCATCAGTTTCCACTATTAATATCCACACTTCCCCTTACTCTATTGCAGATTTCTACTTACTGGGCCATGGATCAGAAGAAAGGTAGAATTTGCCGTCTCTTATATTTCCCAGATCTTTTACTACATTCGAATTCTAAATTTTGTTATTATGTTTTTATTGCAGTCTCATTCTATCTTTTAGGTAATGGGGGAACTTTGAGTCTTAAAAAAAGCCAAAGCAAAACAAAAAGGTGAAGAGCTTATAAACAGACATAAATATTATACAGAAAATCAATGAGGATATAATTGCTCCTCTTTTTTTTTTTTCATTTTTTTTTTACTTTTCCTCTCTCCTGCTTTTCAACTCAGTATAGACGAAGTTACCATGTTTCCTCTCCTGGTCCACATAGGTTTCAGCCACTGAGCTTTTCAGCTCTTGCAGCCCACCTGAGTATCTTCTGAGTCTCTCATAGAATGTAGGGAGAAAGGAAGATGATGACAGCTCTGAAATTTAAATGAATGACTGATATTCCTTCTTGGATTATATGTTTTTTTTTCATTGGACCTTATTCTGGTCTGTCCTAATTCTTTAAAGTATTTTAATCTGTTATTGCATGACTGGTTTAGTTATTTTGGAGGGAAAATATAAGAGAAATGTGGAAGATAGAGATACTTATGTTGGAGGCTCATCAGCTGTAAAAGGACTATTATAGATGAGAGATTAGTAGAATAACTGCTTTAATTTCTGCTACTAATTAGCTGTCTCCATATGAACTTGTAGAACAGTGGAAGATCTAATATACCCACTTACTTGTGAAAAGTAAGTCTTTATGATTTTTAGTGTAACTACTTTGGTATACTAATATGTTGGTAAAAGACTATGCACTTATTCCTTTTTTTTGCTGTTATATGCTGATTCAGGTAAAAAATACTTCATCCTCCAGTTCTAAACCAAGTGACAACTGTTCAGTTTTGTGCATGCAATAAGCTTCCATGGTTTTTTACATCGTCTAGTGGCCTACTGATGGATATCTGTAACTGACAACTGATAAACTGTTTCAATTAATTTTATACATGTAATTTTATACATGTAATTTTATACATGCAACGACATCTGCATTCAACTAGAAGTCCATATATCATGTTTGAAAATGATTGCTACAACATCTAATCCTCTTTCATTGTAGAATACAGTTGCTACATTTTAATTTTGTTTGCCTAAAAAAAATTTGCTGCTATATTTGTTTATAAAACCAGTCGGCTAACACACAATTGTCTAATAAAATAGGAAGGAAAAGGATTATTGAACCTGTCTGAGACATCAGCTATGCAACTATTGCTTTTCTAATTTTTTTTTTAATTTTCAGTATTATTTTCTTCATGAATAATATCTCTATCTGGCCCTAGCATAGTTGAAGTTATTGTTTTGTTTTTCTCTACCAAACAAATTGATCTTTCTTAGTGGACAACTCCTCTCTTACTTTTAATTTAAATTAAGGTGAGTACCAGGAAAGCTCAAAGAATAAGTTACTAGTTATCTTATAATTGCTGTTTTAGTTTTATCATGTTATTAGTTTCAGGATTTGAAATGAATTTAATGTTAGGAGTCCTACCATGGAATAAAGAAGAGAACAGAGATTAGCCACAAATCCATATTCATTTGTTGGCAGCAAATATGCAGACAATCTGTTAAAACATAATGACACATAAAATACTAAAATCAAGATAGCGAGAATGCTATTTATAGTGTTACCCTTTAGCAGCACGTGTCTTTGCATGGAGATGGATTCTATAATGCTCTTTGCCAATTTTTTAACTATGTATTACTTTCTCAGCTCTGTAAATACAAATTACTTCAAACTAGTTTTCATTTGTGATGGAATGAAATAACTGCTAACAACATGAAGTATGTTGACAGACCTCTTTTTAACACTCCTGCTTTTAATTTTTGCTATATACATGAAATTACTTCTTAAAATCTTCTCTCTTTATACTGAAATAGGTGTGCCATGGGTATTGAGCCTGGCAGACTTCATGCTGTCACTGAGAAAAAGAAGCAATGTCAAAGCAAGTATTTGAAGAGTTCTCTTTGCTTGACTGCAACTTTGAATACTCTTGAAATGTCGATGATTATGAACCCTATATATTATGCACAGTACAGATCAAGTGTGTTAACTTATTTAGTCTGAAACAGGTTCAAGACAACAGGAAGCAAAATGTTGATTGTAAAAGTCTACAGAGGAACAAAAATGACAGATTATGAAAATGCAAATTGACAAATCCATGAAAAATGGGAAAATAAAAAACCCCTTGCTGTTAGAGTTATTTAAAATTCATTTGATGACTTCTACCACAGAATATGACTTTTGCATATTGATACGCACTTGGTGTTAACTATGTAAGCCACTGTAGGGCAAAGGTTATACAATGCATGAAACAGGATAATTTATATTGGAAGGGACTGGAAGTAAGAATTAATGAGCTTTTTTTTTTGTGTATTTATTTTGATTTCTTCCCTAATGGAATGGGGCAGCAGTAGTAAGAACGCAAAACAGCAAAGATACTTCTTTATTCATTTTCTGTCATTGTGGCAGCTCTTGTAGGAATATGATGCTGCTATTATAATTTACAATATAGCTGATATTTGGGATGAGATTGTGATATTGGTAAACAGGATGAAATTCTGTTTTGCATTTCTTCAGTATTGAAGTGAAAGAAATCAAGTCAGAAGTTTTTCTCACCTTGTAGTCAAATACAAGGATTTGTACCTGATCACGCCTACTGTTCTGTATTAAGGATAAATCATTACTGAATGTTTTGTAGAGCATATATTTAATTTCAACTCCCTGTCCACACCTCTATAAAGAAAAGATTGATACTGCCTCACAGTTGCAATATCACCACTAGTCTTAGCAGAGTGGTTATGAAGTCTGCTGTCTAGAAAGCTCATGAACTATTAGACGTCAGCACTAGTAGGTCTATAAAAGTTTAAGCTGTTAAAGAGGAGATAAGACTGCTGAGTGTAGTTTGCCCTCCCCCCCAAAAAAAAATTATATATGAAAGAATTTTTCATTTTATAAGAAGCTGCCTGACTTTTTTTAAAAATGGAAACCATGTAGAAAGGAGAGGCTATGGTTAGACACAGGGGTGCAGCCAGTGATAAAATCATGTAATTATAAAAGCTGAAATATAGTACCTGAGGACAGATGACAACACAGTTCAAAATTACTCCTACTCAACAGATAAATCTAAGGAAGCTAAAAGTCCTCTTCAAACTATTCGTAAATTCTTTGGAAGAGTGATGAACAACTAGATGACAAGACTTAGATGATACAGTACACTAAAAACAAAACCACACTTTGAGAAGCTGCAGAATATTTTCACTATCGTGATATCTTAATGACTAAGTGAAAAATGGCAGGGCTGGTGAAACTCAGGGGAAGTAAAAGAAATGCAACCAGAGTTACTACGTCATTGAGAAACTCTGTGATAAACTTTACCACTTAAGGAAAGAGGTCTGAAAGTCTTTGAACACCAATTCAATGCTCAAAGGCTGACAAAAAGCATGTGGGAATTTTCTGAAATGGATGAAAAGAAAGGAAAAAACAAGAAGCACTGCTGTAAGCCAGCATATATAACTTTATGATGCCCCTAAATCTTGAATGTTATGTTATGTTCTGATCTCCTCATCTCAAAAGTAATATAATAATGAGGAAAAGGTAAGAAGAAGGGACATGAAGAGTACCAGAGATATAGAAGAGCTATAAGAGAGACCATAGAGAGTGCATAATGATACATAAAAGTGTAGCATTTAGCTTGGATAAAGATATGAGAGAGCGTATTTAAGTCACTATATCCAAAATAATGAATGAGATTATAGAGAAAGATTATTCATGATTTATTATAAAACAAGAAGTGGAAAGTATCAAATGAAATGATGAGAGGTTTTAAAAGGAACAAAGGAAGTGCTGCTTCAAGCCATGCTTAATTAAGCTGTAGAATTCTGTGCCAAAAGATGCTGTGGATGCCAAAGTATAAATTGGTTTAAAAGTAATTAGGGAAATTCATGGAAAAAAAGACCTTCAAGACTTATTAAACACACAGATGAGGATAAACCCACTGACTAATGACACTTCTAAACCACAAGATTATGTTTTACTGCATCAGGGAAACACCTGAACTTAGATGGGTTCTGGCCCGTATACACCCACTGTGTGCTAAGGAAGCTGTCCAATGTCATTGTGAGGCCACCCTGGATGATTTTTTAATAGTTATAGTGATCAAGGAAGGTTACTCAGGACTAGAAGGAAACAAAGGCCACTTTCATTTTCAGAACAAGTGGGGAGAAGGATCTGAGGTAGTACAGGTTAGTCAGCCTCACCTTGATCCCTGAAGAGGGGATGGAGCAAGTGATTCTGGATACTATTTCCAGATACATGAAGGACAAGAAGGTAATTGGAATTAGTCAGCATGGATTATTTACATACGGGAAATTGTGCCTCAATAACCTTCTACAGTGAGACGACTGGCTTGGTAGATGAGAGGAGAGCTGTGGAAGTTGCTTATCTAGACTTCACCGATGGTTTCAGTACTATCTGCTATGATATCATAACTGATAAACTGGTGGAATATAGACTAGGTAAATGGGCAATAAGGTGGGGCTGAAAGTTATCTGAACTGCTTGGCTGAAAGGGTTGTGATCATTTGCACAAAGCCCAGGTGCAGGCCAGTCCCTACTGATGTCCTCCAAAGAGTGATAATGGATCTAATATTGCTTAACATCATTATTAATAAACTGGACAATGAGGCAAACAGCACCCTCAGCAAGCTTGCAGACAACCTCAAACTGGGAGAAATACTTGGCAAACCCACCACATGGTTGTGTAGCACTCCAGAGGTGCCTTGAGAAACTGGAGAAATAGGCAGAGTAGTTTGTCATGAAGTTCAACAAGTCTTGCAAGTGAGAAGAAATAATTGGAAGCCCCACTGAAGGCTGGAGGCTGGTGGGCTGTAAGGCATCTTGGCATCTTGGTGTGTGACGGAGACCAGCTCACAGGGACGCCTAAATCGACAGACGGACTACCGCTCTGGTGGCAAGTAGCAACATTTTATTCTCCAAACGGAGTTTTTATACTCTTCTGGTTGAGATAACATCGTACTTGTATGCACTATTTACTTACTTTATTATTATTCTTGTCGTGAGAAAGCAGGCTCTACAAGTTCTACAAACAAGGGTCTACGCGTCTGTCCAGAGTTCACATAACATCCATAACTAAATCTGCAGGTGTTCCTGGAGTGTATACATTTAGCTTGGGCCCTGGAATGGGGAGAAACACATTATACTGCCAAGAACCTGTGTGTCCGCATCCTCCCTTCCAGGAGGAGCGGCTTTTGATCTCAGCACAGTTTTCTGTTATCGACCCTTTCAGGCCCCACAAAACACTGCTCTCAAGGCCACTGGCTTCATCATTCTGCTTTTGACCCTTTCAGGCCCTCAGAATGTATAATGGTTCTCCTCAGGTGTGTTCCATGCTGCCCATGATCTCACAATGTACCCTCTTGAAAAAGGAGAGCCATCACCCTTGTGGTGCCATTACCCCTCCAGATCTATGATAAGCTAATTGAGATGTTTGTAGTATGTGTGTTTGTGATCAACAAAAAACTTGAAAAAGAAACATGTCTACAGAAATGTTCTTTGAAGATATTTCATTTTTTCTGCACCCTCTAAAGTGCCATGTCAAAGCCTCTAGGTGTGAGAACTTGAATTTGTGTGTCCTGACTTTCATTTTCCTCGAAGTCAGGGTTGATCACTGTTAACAATATTATCCATCCTCTACATTTGCCTTTTAGCATTCAGACTTAAGTTATGAATGGAGAAGTATACTTTATGCCCATTTTAGTACAACCTTTTGTTGCACATTTGCAAGTGCCATAATCATTGCATTAAAACTGACTTGCTTCTATGAAATAGTCCTCCTCCAGGATCATATTGTTATTTGTGTCCTAAAGGGCTGTCTGACATTCATATTTTGTTTTTATCACAATACCCTCTTACTTGCTAATTAGGTTCCATGTTCCATGGCCTAAAGCACATCCTGAGCAATTTTTCTGCTTGATTGTTTAACCTAGATTGAAAAACACATTTGTATTCCATTTTCCACTTTACGTAAGATCAATGTTACTCTGTTGCTCCTTCCCCAGTCGGTCACCTCCATCTGATAGGGTGCAGTGGATAACATGTTTTTATGACTAATTCTGTTTTATTCCTCCCGGGAAGAACTTTACTTGTCCCGTCAGTGAAGTCTGGAGAGGGACCCAATCTCATTTGCTTGATTGAATGTGCAAATCTCTGTGAGTGAAAGGACATGTTTTACTCAAAAATAGGTGGAGGATTAATTTTCGAAGTCTTTCACTGGAACATGCTTTTCAGAGACACAGACTTGACAAACAAACAAGAACTAAGTCTCAGGGAGGAGCTGAAATGATGTTTGGAGAATCAAACATAATACAGTCATGCATCATCTGTGGTTGCCAAGGGAACCAGCTTTGGGATCCTGTCAGCAGGATTCTTCAAAATCATCAAAGGAAACACCACTGGTGTCTGCCAGTTAAGCCACCTACTGCAGTAAAGAACAATTTCTTGCTCCTGTTCTCAGAGGTAGTCAGTATATTAGTTTTCTAAGAGAAAAAGAAATACCATCAGATAATCATCACCTCCGTGAGGTGGCTGTGATGCCATATGTTCCAGCTAGCATCACCTACACTCCCTTCAGAACATCAGTGGGTGAACAGATACAGCACTTCTTCTGCAAAGCTTTCAGTTCTGAAAGCATTCCTGCTGTGTGCCCGACAGTGCAAAACTTAATGGATATATGGTGTTAAAAAATGTCATTTTTATGGTCTCTAACTGTGTAGGTCATTGCAGATTTCCCCTGATTCCATCTGCCTTTTTCTTATAATTGTATACATGAGCTGCTGTATCTAAAATTCCATATGTTTACTATTTAAAGAGAATTATTTGGGAATTCTTCATTTTTTGTTGTTAACTCTACCTCAGTCAGTTAGCTGTGTTTGAACTAAATTTGTCAGCCTGCTTGCTACCATCTAGTGACCTAGTCTGCTATTGTCTTTTCTGTCATCTTCCAACAACCCTGTCTCACTCACCTGCATTGCTCTTAATGCCACCTTTACTCCCCACTCTTCTGCTTTCTTTCTGCTTTTCTTTCTGTTTACAGTTCTTCTTTTTCCAGTAATTTTCCAATTATTTTCTTTGTCTTCTTTTCTTTTTTTTCTTTCTTATCTATTAATGTATTTGGTGATGGAGGTGACACACTGAAGAATGGAATGAAAAAAATAATGAAGGGAAGGGTTAAAAGAAGTACTACGTAACTTCTCAGGCTACTAACTGCAGAAATCCTAAGTGGAGGTTTAGACTGACTGAATTTGAAATCTTTTGCAATCCTACCTAGGGAGAAAGTGGTATGGAAACACAGGTTGCTTTTGGGACAAGGACAGTGCTGTATAAAACAAAATGTTTATTTTTGGTACAAGCCCTTGGGTGAAATTCCTTCTACTGATCAAACAAACAATAGCTTGAACTGAATGTCCTCTCTCTTAGGGGAACTTAGAGGTATGTCTTTAGGTATAATGAAGTAATTATTTTTTTATAACCTGAAAATATCCTAGGATGACTTTCTAGCCTGCTGATCAGGACAATAACTCCTATGTGAAGACATCTTTCCTGGTGTGAATATTTTAATTATCTTTGCTAAGTGAAGCAGTAATGATGAGCAATTGAGATATCTAGTCATCCCCTCGACTTTCTTCTATAATAATTCTTAAAATGGTCTCCTGAAAGAAGTGACATCAGCTGTCCTCAAGCAGAGGATAGACTAGCACTAATATTCCGCTTCCTTGTGTGTGTATTCAAACATTTGATCTGTTGAAGAATCCTATCTCTGCCCTTCTGACAATAACATGAAGCTGATCCTAAAAAAAACTCGACAAATTCTCATCCAAAATTGCCAACTGAGTATGAAAGAAAACCTGCTCTGAAGTTTTGTGGTTTCTGAAATCCACTTTTTGGACATGTTTGGGACAAATTTACCACTAAAAATTAAAGAAATAAGGAAACAAACCTTAGAAACATGAATTGTGCCTGTCCCACCCTGTTTCGTTACTCCTGTCTGTTTCTACTATTTGTTTTGGCGAATCATAGAATCACTAGGTTGAAAAGGACCCACTGGATCATCAAGTCCAACCATTCCTAACACTCCCTAAACCATACCCCTCAGCACCTCATTCACCCGTCCCTTAAACACCTCCAGGGAAGGTGACTCAACCACATCCCTGGGCAGCCTCTGCCAGTGCCAAATGACCCTTTCAGTGAATTTTTTTTTCCTGATGTCCAGCCTGCACCTCCCCTGGTGGAGCTTGAGGCCATTCCCTCTTGTCCTGTCCCCGTCACTTGGGAGAAGAGGCCAGCTCCCTCCTCTCCACAACCTCCTTTCAGGTAGTTGTAGAGAGCAATAAGGTCTCCCCTCAGCCTCGTCTTCTCCGGGCTAAACAACCCCAGCTCTCTCAGCCGCTCCTCACTAGACTCCTTCTCCAGCCCCCTCATCAGCTTCATTGCTCTTCTCTGAACACGCTCCAGAGCCTCAACATCCTTCTTGTGGTGAGGGGCCCAGAACTGAACACATTACTCAAGGTGTGGTCTCAACAGTGTCGAGTACAGAGGGAGAATAACCTCCCTGGACCTGCTGGTCACGCTGTTTCCGATACAAGCCAAGATGCCATTGGCCTTCTTGGCCACCTGGGCACACTGCTGGCTCATGTTCAGTCATCTGTCAACCAACACCCCCAGGTCCTTCTCCTCTAGGCAGCTTTCTAACCAGACTTCTAGTCTGTAGCACTGCATAGGGTTGTTGTGCCCCAAGTGCAGGACCCGACATTTGGCCTTGTTGAACCTCATGCCATTGGTCTCAGCCCAGCGGTCCAGCCTGTTCAGATCCCTTTGCAGAGCCTCCCTACCCTCCAGCAGATCCACGCTTCTACCCAGCTTAGTGTCATTTGCAAACTTGCTGAGGGTGCACTCAATGCCTTCATCCAGGTCATTGATAAAGACATTGAACAGGGCTGGACCCAGTACTGAGCCCTGGGGAACCCCACTTGTAACTGGCCTCCAGCTGGAGTTAACTCCATTTGCCACCACTCTCTGGGCCCATGTGAATAAAGGGATGAGAACTGAAGTTTATCTTCACTTCCTTTTAGCCATTTTTCAGCTTTCAGGTGCCATTGCCTGAACTGTTTATATATTGCTTGAAGTGGATGGGGCTGGCATATCTTTTTAACTAGAAAGTAATTGAAGCAAGAGGGTTGAATTTTAACATGCAGTTCAAAGTTAGATGCTACGTGGTGTAACTCCTGGATGAACTTGTGACAGATTGAGCCTGCGCATACCTAAAGCAATTTTGCCCCCTAAAAACAAGTAATGCTGTATTGATTGATGCTATCATTATGATACAGAGTTTAGACATTTGTAGAATAACTGATATCTCCATTGGCAGATTGTGGGTAAACACAACAAACAACAAAATGGTTGTTTATATTTTAAGAAAACCCACGTAGCAGAACCTTTTCTGTTTACTCAGCAAGACCTTAGAGGAATTACATATCCCTTAGCTTACTAAAGTTGAACAGGAATTTTTGATAGTGACTCTGGCAGAAATTACAGTGTCTGTTAAAGTCAAGTTTTCCTTAGGGATACATTAGGATTCTGTTAGAGGGAAACCCTCATGAGAGTTTATTTGAGATACTGCATTGTAGTATTTCAAAGAGCCATGCACAAGAGTGATGACTTTAAGCAGGAATAAGGGCAAAGAAAGAAGATTGGAAAGAAACTGAAGAAGCCATTTTACAAGGCAAGGCTCAAAGAGTACCTTATTTATCATAACCAAATCAAGATCAATATATATGACAGTTCTTTTTAAATGAGAAAGGCAAAATAAAAACATTGGCTAAGGACAATAGCTGCTTTGGATAAAATTAAACTAGAAATTCTGTAACTGAGGATCTGGAATGGATCTCTTCGAGACATATTGGGGGCGCTAAAGAAGGTGAAAACTCTAACACAGAATTTGATATCAGCTATTAAAAGGAATTACATGACTGAATGTAGTTTAGCCAGAGTGTCAAGTACACTTTATTTTAAAATAGATTGAGACTTCCCAGAAGTCCATATAGTTGAAATAGAACATAAAAACCCCTAAAGTAAAATAAAATACTTCTTATTCCAAAAAAATTGTGGTCTAAAATTACAAACTTAACGCATGACCTATTATGAATCAAACGTTTCTTGAATTTTTTTTGGAATTATGGATTTATAACATTTTATAAACTGTATAGATTTATAACATTTTATTTATGTATTAACATATACATGCATTCATTTATTCCAGTAAATGATGGAAACCAATATGAAGTATCAGTGTTTCCTGTGAAGCAGAAAATTCAATTTCCTCTAGACTGCAACAATTGAACAGTATTTATGTGACTTGGGCATCAAAATTCTTGAAGTTATTCTGCTTTTAGCAGCTAATAGTTAGCTATAGGGCTTTCTTACTATGAATGCTGTTGATCTGTAACCTTCAGGATTTCTTAGCAGAACATTAAATAGTGGAAAGTAACAGCTATTTAAATATTCTGACTTTTTTTTTTTTTGTCAGGTGTATAACCTACTATTGATATATGTGTGTGTAGATTATATTTAATGTAATCAGTATGGCATGACTTTAAGAAACTTTTAATCACCAAGCAGAAGAGGAAAAGAAACAGGGATGACCCGTAGCCTGAAAGTTTGAGTTGTATTTAAAACAAAACCAAACAAAAATAGCAATAATAAAAAATAAAACAACTCAAACCAACTAACCAAACAGAACACTTATTGTTACAGATAACGAGTTTTAAAAGTATCCATGATATTGCAGGGGTACTGTGGAGCTTGCTATAGGCTATATTTAACAAATCTCCATTACTTTTTAGAGACAGAAAGCTCTATGCAGAAAACTTCACAACAAACTTATGCTACTTGTTGGTTTGGCTTTCATCTCACTCTAATTGTGAACAAAACCTGAGAAGAGACCTAAACAAAATTGGACTTAATTGAGCATAAATTGTTATCTGGATTTTGGTGAGTTTTCAAGAGCTTGTAGAACAATTTGAAATATTTCATTGGCACTGATATGTATGCAAGCATTTAAAATCAAACTCGGTAGGTTCATCATGTTCTTAAGAAGCATTTAGTCGTCAGCTTACATATCTCTTGCCAATGTACAATCCCTGGTTTGTTGATTTTTGAGTTGTTATCTCTTTTGATTACAACTTCTTAATCAGTTAATTTCTGAATTAATTATTAACCCTTTGACCCTATCTCTTCTGAGTTTTTCCATAGGTGAACATTCATAAAGATTCACAAATTTGACTTGTTTCTGTCATAAATTGTGTATGAAAATGTCATTATGCTGCATCATCCAGCCCTTTTCCTGGGGAATATAATATCTATGAAACACTCCAGAAGCAATCTGTCCTCCTTTATTTTAAGCACAGGATGTTTACTACAAGTATGAAACTGTGGATTTTTAGTTAAAATCTTTTTAGAAAAACTGAATCTTAGAAAATCCCAATGTCAGTAGTTTATACTGTCTTTATCTTGAGATCAAGCTGTCTTGATACATCAGGAGAAAAATGTCCTTTCTCACTTTGCTAAACAAAGTAGTTTGCATCCATCCTTATACTTAGCTTCCTCGTTGAAGAATCCAGCTAGTAATCCTCTTTCCTATTTTAAACATAATTAACTTGTTTTGATTGAATTGAAAGTTATAATTAGATGTTCATTAATATTATCCTTTTTTTGCTTTGTTGGGATAAGTAAAATTTTAACTTGCCTCATTGACTAAAGCTCTGGGCTGCAATCTGAGCTTTGTCTGGTGTCAGGCAGACTTTGTATTAGCCACAGGTTATGGTGACTGTAAGTAGTTCAGAAATGTTTCTGGTTGCCAGATTGTAGTGTCATTGGTCATAAATGAACTATTTTTTTATTTTCACAGACTCACCATATCATTTAGGTTGGAGAAGACTCCAATATTAAACCTAACACTGCAAGTCTGCAACAAAACTATATGTCCCAAAGTACCACATCTACCCATCTTTTAAATACTTCCAGGGATGGTGACTCAATTACTTTCGGGGACAGCCTGTGCCAACTCTTGATTACTGATTACCTTTTCTATGAAGTAATATTTCCTAATATCTAGCCCAAACCTCCCCTGGCTCAGCTTGAGGCCATTTCCTCTCATCCTATCACTTGTTAATTGGGAGAAGAGACCAACACCCACGTCCCTAAGATTTCCTTTTTGGGCAGTGAAATGCTACTGTAATGTAAACTTGTAACAGATATTATTGCAGTTGTTATATATTATTGTTATTATTATATGCTGGAAAATAAGGTATGCTGGAAGAATATGGAGGAGAGCTGGATAAAGCGAAGACTATCTTTTCTGTCTCCCTTTCTCGCATCTGGAGCAACCTACATCAGCCTCTTGCTTGAGGAGCAAAGAAATAATAATTTTAACAAAGAGGAAAAAAAGGCAAGAGGTGAATCCAGAGACAAAAGGCCACCGTTTTATGGGACACGTATGTGTCTTTTCCTTAGTCTGTGACAGTCTCAATATGCACTCTCAGGTCTGAAATCCACAGAAGGTAACTATAAGGCACCATTTTAAATAATGTAGTGCTTTCTGTTGATGTCGTTTATGGAAGTTAAATTTTTTGATACCACCCTAAGATACACATTTGTATGGAAGGAAAAATCCTGTTATGTGTTATAAACTACTTACCTGGATAGTAGAAGAACATGCAAATATGTACAGGGACATAGATAGATCTAATAATATTGCAGAATCATGAATATTCTTTCAAAAATTTTTAGTAGTTATTTGAGGTTATGAATTAACAGCAAGTTTAAGAGGCACAGAAATTAGATATGAGTATATAATTGTCTTTTTATGCAGATAATTGTGCTGCATTTCACACAAGAGCCACAGAAGCAAAATGTAGAAAAGACAAAACATTTTTCAACATATATCTCTCTCTCAACTGAAATACATCTGCACAGACACATATCTATATTATAGGCTAGTTATTTTGACTTCTGCTGCCAATGATCAAAGCTAGAGAAACAGTATATTTTGTAAAACTTTATAAAAGTGTTCATCACTATAGCAAAATATTGAATATGACATTTCATTTTTTTGCCTCAGGTTTTTTCTTTGTTTGTTTGTTTGGTACTTGCTCAAATGAAATAAAATCAAATAAAAAAAAAGTAAATGTACGAAATTGCCTTAAACAAGAGTTTTTCCCAATCTTTTAACTGGAGTCGTCAAGCTAGGATGTTCACTCATCAGCAGCTGTTATTAGTCTAATCTACTTCAAAGATACCCCACACTGATATGAGGCACAGAAGAATATATAGCCATAGCAGGGGATTGAGATGGAAGTCAGGAGCTGAGCAGAACTGCCTGTGCCATGTACCACTACACGGTTCACAAGCTGCACAAATTAAGTTTCAGGCCACTCAGAAAAGCCTAGCATTTAGTCTGCTCCATGTAATATCATCAGAGAAATTGTTTCTTGCCTGTGCAGTCTTACACTCAGGCAAAACATGCAGTACAAAACATTCAGTACTGGAGAAAGCAAAAAATAGAAGACAGGTAAGTGAACTGTCAGTCAAACAGAGGAAGCAAGATCTGGCTGTTATTACTTTTGTTACTGATACTGTTACATCTGTCAAATTGCTCCTATTCTCTGTGCTCACTCAAGGGTGAGGACACTTTAAAATTAAAACAGGAATCTGGACTGCATATTTAAACAGTATATTTATGTGCCTGTTTGTGTTTGCCTCTTCTATCCCCTGTTATTCTTTCTCTCTTACAAACATTTCTTTGCATATTTTTAATAGCATGTTTTGGTGAAAGGATTGACAGAGTTTATTATTGCCCCGCTTCTGAAAGACAATGGTTATAGCTTGGAGCTAAGTAATTTTCAGTGCATCCTGTTGAAGATGTTTAATTAACATGAATCAAAATAAACAGCACAGCAAGTATGTCATGTTTTATCTGCTCAGATGTGTGCATGTGCTGTAGCTTTGCCTACAAAAAAGCTATATGGAAAGATAATTTTAATAAAATAAACACAAAACCAGAAGTAGAGGTGTTACTTGTAGTACGGTTTAGGGTTTATTTTTGGAAAAAGATCGTGTGTATAGAAAAATATGCGAACTATGATGAATTATTTTTATTCTTTCCACAGTGTAGGTACCAGCCATTTGGTTTTACTTTTGACCAAAATGCTTTTAATCCAATGAAAGTGGCACAATGCCTTATATTTAGCGTACTGCTGCAGCTAATTCTGTACTGCACTGAAAGGTGCAGGGATGCTGAAAAGTGAAAACCGTATAGAGACTGAAATATGGTAGAAGCAGGACAATAAGCAGGATTACCACTCTGGACTTCATGAGAGCTGTCCTTGGCCTCTTCAGGGACCTACTTGGAGGAATATCATGGGTTTGGACTCTAGAAGTTGGGGGCGGGATTCATAAGAGCTGGTCAATATGCAAGCACTACTTCCTCCAAGCTCAAGATTAGTGCATTCCTAAGAGTAAGAAATCAAGCAAAGGAGGCAGGAGATCTACATGGATGAACAAAGAACTTCTGGAGAAAATCAAATGGAAGAAGGAAGTTTATGGAGAGTGGAAAAAGTGACTTCTAACTTGGGAGGAATATAAGAACATTATCAGAGCATGCAGGGATGAAATGAGAGGCTAAGGACCATTTGGAGTTAAATCTGTCAAGGAATGTCAAGGACAACAAAAAGGTCTTCCAGCAGCAAAAGGAAGATGCATGGGGATGCACCCATGGCTTCTGAGGCAGCTATCAGATATTATGGCTAAGGTACTCCTAGTCATCTTTGAAAGGTCACAGAGAACAGGAGTAGTGCCTGGGGACACAGCATCTAGCAGAAAAGAGAGTGAGCATATCATCACCTTGCTGAGGGTACAGAAGTGGGAGGAGTGGTTGATACACCAGAAGGCTTTGCTGCCGTTCCATGAGACCTGAACAGGCTAATGAGCTGAGCGAAGGGGAACATCATGAAGCTCAAGAAAAGTAAGTGTACAGTCCTGTACCTAGGGAGGAATAAGCCCTATGCACCAGTACAGGTAAGAGGTGGAGCAGCTGGAAGGCAGCCCTGAATAGAAGAACCTGAGAGTCCTGGCAGACAAGTTGATGATGACTCAGCAATGTGCCCTCATGGCCAAAAAGGTTAATGGTATTCTGGGGGGGCGTTAAGAAGACCGTAACTACTAGTCTGAGGGAAGTCATCCTCCTCTTCTACTCTGCTCTAGTGAGGCCCCATACAGGGTACTGTGTCCAGTTTGGGGCTCCACAGCTCAAGAAAGACAAGGGACTACTGCAGAGATGATTAGGGGACTGGAGCATCTCTCTTATGAGAAAAGGCCTGGGTCTGCTTAGTCTGGAGAAGAGGAGACTGAGAAGGGATCCTATCAATGCTTATAAATATCTAAGAGTGAGTGCCAAGAGCATGTGGCCAGACACTTTTCAGTGGTTCCCAGTGACAGGACAAAGGGCAAAGAGCACAAACTGGAGCACATGAGGAAAGACTTTTTACTGTCAGGGTTACAGAGTACTGAAACCGGCTGCCCAGGGAAGATTGCAGAACTTCCTTCTCTGGAGATATTCAAAACCCACCTGGATGCATTCCTGTGCAATCTGCTGGTGGTGAACCTGCTTTAGCAGTGGGGCTGGACTAGATGACCTCCAGAGGTCTTTTCCAACTCCTACCGTTCTCTGATTCTGCGATTCTGTGAAGCTCCTTAGAGTAACTTAAGTCAAGAATGACTAGTAGATATCTCACCTAGGTTGCCTCTGATTGCCTCAGTTTACCTTAGTCCATCAGGAAAGCAAACTTGAGAAAAATGTGCTTTGTTTTTTTTCCTTTGTGAATCTACTAGATATTGTCATTTTGGGCTATTTAATGTTTCAGTCATTGCAGTTCTGCAATATCACTGTATCATAATAAAGCATCAGTGCCTTGCTTTTCTAATCTCCTTTTTTCATTCCTGTTTTCATTTTATCTGTGACAGAGGCTGATCTATTATAATCAATATAACGCAGGAACATGTCTTTGTGGGTTTTTTATAGATTTTTTTTTTATTTCACTTGTATAATGAATGAATGAACACTTTCTCTGCTGTGGTTTCTACTTCATCATGATGAAAATTCATGCTGATTTACAGTATGCTGTTTTAGATAAATTCTTGTGGGCTTGCCTGTACAAACAGTAACACTGTTAGAGATGGTACTGTAGATGTCACTCATGTGGTTGCCATGTTTTTTTCAGCTAGCTCGTGTTGCCAGGAAGGAGACTAAGTCTGGATCATAGCATGTGTTTTCCCTCAGTTTTTATGGTTTTCATAGCCAGGAGTGGTTTGTTGTGGATTTTGGTGACTTGGTGCCATAGGAAACCACTGTCGCACAGGAGAGCATCTGAGCTGCTCTTAGCTGAGCCTGAGGAACAGGAGCATCCCCCAGTGCAAAGAAGCTTTGTTAAAATGTGTTAGCGTAATATTTGTAGCTCCATTTCTGAGTTTATTCATCATTTTCATCCCTGACTTTAGCTCAATTTTTAAAGCCCAAAACAAAACATTTGAGCTACCCACCCTTCTGTCCCTCATCTGTACTTAGTGATGTTCATAAAAATGCAGTGCTTTTCTCCACATTGCTCTTGATGGTCCTCAATATTTCTAATGAAACCAGAGGCAGATATTTTTCTGGTCTTGACAGACCATTTCTAGGCAGTGAAGAATCATTCCCTTTGGAAAGATCTCATTTCACAGCTGAGAGAAACCGTTCTAAAAGTTACACCATCTGTAACATATTCTTACCTTAAAATCTCCAAAGTAAAGAGTTAGTCCTTTTTAACTTTGTAAAGATAACACAGGGGAAGCTGTTTTATGTTTCCGTCCTGTTTTTTTTTTTTTTTTTTTTGTTGATAACAAATGTTTAAAATCATCTTGAGTGTTTGGAAAAGAGCTTTTGATATTATATATGCAAAACATACGAAAGCAAATATTTGTAATTCCAGTTGTCATGTATGCACTGAATAAGGTTATGCAGCAAATGCCCTGGGGTTGCTGTTTCCTTATGAGCTGTATCTTCCATTTTATTTAATATTGAACTACCATTTTGGAATCTTCTCGAGTATTCTTTGCATTTGTGGCCATAATAAACAAACAGATTATTAATGATCAAATTTATTACCAGTTTGCTACATACATTTGTGGCCCACACACTTGGACTGCTTCATGCTTGTTGTTGAATTTCTGGTTATAAATGGAAGCCTCACTGCAGCAGACAAATATTAAAAAGAGAATGGGTGTATTCTGGACATGAATAAGGGGAAAATAATGTGGCTGTGTTGGCAAAATCTTTTCAGTTAGGATTTATGATAACTAAGTAAAGAAGCTCATGTGGAGAGAACAGTGTAAAGGAACAGAAAGAGAAAAGCAGGTTTCATCAAAATGTCGGCATCATTCTTACTGTAATTCTCTCTTAGCCTACTAATCATTTATTAGTAAAACTTTCCCAGATCACTGTACACACTATTTGACTAGAGTCACTTTGTATTTCTTATAATATCCAGTTAATTTCACTAGAAGCAAAATTACAGCTGTTAAACCCATACATTTGTGCGAGAGAGGCAAAGATGGTTTTCAAGGTTATTCCTAAGTAATTCTCATCAACTTTTGAAAAAAAAAAGAGAAGGGAGAAAAAAAGACTTGGTACAATTGTGAGGAGAGATTGGTGGATGGAAGAAGACAACAAATGTCAGGTCTGTGTTTGGATAGTTGCTTTTGTTGATTTGAACATAATACAGATTTTCTAAAACTGATTTCTAGTTTGACTTTTTTGAATTTTTTGACATAATTTTGCATGAAAACATTGTTTGCGAGATGCTGTAAGAAGTGCTGTCTGACACTTGCACAGTCTTTCTCAGTTCCATTAGCTATAGATGTGGTTGAATTGCTGCTGGTTAAGGCATGAATCAGCTGTATTGCATAGTAAAATTACATAGTAAAGTTTGAACGTCTTGGAAGTTGCCATTTTTAAGAAGCATTAATGTGATTTAGTTTTTGAGACTGAAAATATCAAGTTTTTGGTACAAGAAAGTGCAATATGTTTAACTCCTGGGGTTTTTTTTCAGGGTCAAAGGTATTTTTTCTGTTGCTATTTCAGTTTGGTTTGCTTTGCACATTGAGCATGTATTAAAACTGCAAGTGGTATAAATGACAATTTCCAAAAGAAACAGTTAACATCTACAAGAGGACCTAAAATAAAAGTTGCTTGGGTTTAGTGTATATTTTTTTCCTCTAAACATCTACAGATTGATCTTAGAAGAGCATTCGCTTGATTTTAGGCTGCATTCAGTTTTATGCTAAACATCTAGCACCTTTCTCCTTTTCTTTTCCTGCCTGTCTCTTCATAGGTGAAGAGATGCATTTTTTAGAAGAAGGAAGAATTGTATAATTAGATCATAAATACATTTTTATGAAGTGCAATAAGGCATATCCTCTCCTAATATATATATTTATATGTATTTTCAACACTACTTGAAGACTATAGTCTTACTGGTTGTTGTTACTGAGCTTTTGGTTAAAATGACAGCTTGATGGCAGACATCAATGATTCCCGTTTGCTCTCTTAAATATACTTCGAGGTTCAGCTTACCAAACAGGAACTATTGTGTTTACTCAGGAAGTGAGATACATTTAAAATAATAAATTTTATTTTACATTTTTCAATGCAATGACCCTCTGACTGAGTTAGTATGTTGCAATGAATAGGAATAGTGTTCCTTTTTTTAAGGTGTTTCAATTATTTTTTCTAACCAAGTAGGATTACAGGTTGCAAAGATTGTAATATTACATAACCAATTATTCTTTATTAGCCAGCTCTGTATGAAAGACTTTTCAGATGGAGTACAATATAAATATTAGCTTTGAAAAAAATGAAGTAAGGCAATATGGTCATAATAATAAAAAACATAGTTTAAAATCATCAGAACAAGATAATTACAGTGTCATTTTTAGTAATTTACTGTCACCACTGAGTTATTATTTAATGCTTTTCAGAAATTGGATTGTACATCATGAAAGAAATAGGTAATCATCAAAATAGAAAACTGAAGTGTAAGAAAATGGAGGAAAGTATATATACATATGCATACTTCATGCAGAATTGAATCATGTTTTATTTGTGTAAACTAATTTAATGTTGTACTTTATCAAAAAGATAAGAAGAGTTCTAGTCAATAGAAAGGTTCTGTTATCTTTCTGCTTGAAAAAAAAATTGAAAAGTGGCATTAACATGTGTATTTCATAACAAAACCATTAGCCCGTTTCATAACAAAACCATTAGAGACTGAAGAAGTGAGTAAACCTGTGAAGTACAAGGGCTGACCACAATCTGCTGACATTTTAAAGGCAATAAATTCTGTTAGATGTTTTAAACATTTAGCTAAAATCTGTTACTCAGTATACACAAAACATTTTTTGAGCCTGGCTCTGTCCCATGTCCTTGCAAATTCCTGGAAGGCAGTCAGCAACATACCTACCTGTGCACTGGGGCTGTCGTGGCTCAGCATCACTGTGGCTTAGAACGAGAGCACACACCTGTGATGGAGATGATGATGAATCCATTCAATTAAAGCTTTAGGTTTATGCAATTGCATTCCTCTGAGTGAAACGTCGGAAACGATACTCTATGATACTTTGCAGTTCAATGTAAATGTTTGTCTTCTGACGGACAGGAATAAAATTGCATAAGTCTCTGTGTAAGCACTACCAAAGGAAACTGCAATGGTGTTCCTGCAAGCATTCTTACTTTACTTTTAGGAAAGAATTTTTTTTTGCTTTTAAATACATTTTAATTTAGATTTCCTACTTTGCTGGTGACAAGGATATCCTGCACGTATTTTTTAAAAAAATCAAACTGGGTAATTCCTACATGCATTTCACAAATTTTCCTTTAGAAGGAAATGGACATATTAAAAACTGTCATTGTGAAACGTTAGAGCAGTAAATATTTTTTTTGTTTACATACTTTCTATCGAGAAGTTATACAATTCAAATGAAAATTTTAAATGACAATATTACAACAGAGAATAATCTTCTACATTTTTGGGGAACCTTTTACAATAGGCCTAAGCTTACAGACTTCTGGTTTGTAACCAAAAGAATTGGACAAGTACCAAAAAATTTGCCCAAATATACTTACTACAGTAAAAATTGTCTTGTTGATATGTGTTTAGGTAGACACAGTTACATATTTATATTATACTCCAGAAATTCATGTACAGGGAATGAAGGGAGAGAACATTTTAATTCACTGGTGGATACAATAGCTAAAAATTGAACTATTTTAAATACAACAAGTCATTCAATTCAAAGTCTAACACTACCTTTCAGGTTTAATATCTTAAAAAAAAAAAAAAAAAGAAAATAAACTGAAATGCATTAAAAATTTCATAATAAAGCATTAAAATCTTTCTTTTTAATGCTTTCATAGTATTTTTTCTGAAAGCATGTTTATGGTTAATGAAACAAATGTAGAAGTTTTGATTTTGTTATAAAACCTTTTTCATAAATAATCTTCTCTTCCCTCCAAGGAAAATACTTAGGAATGGAAATTGCGAAGTCTTGATTATTTACATTTCAAAGTCTTATTTTACACAGTAACAAATTATATGAGATATATTGCAGAAAATATTGTCCACTGCACTGTGTTTTAACATGTCCCATGCATTTTGATAAAAGAAGTTTGAGACTGAAGTGCAGAGAAGAGGAGGATTATGATCGGTGATGTCATTTACACAATAAGCTATACTGCTTTTGCTTTAAAGTCTGGTGGATTTTCAGAAATCTCAAATACAAGAAGTTTTAAAATATGTCATGTGGATAATTTTAACATATTCCAAACTGCACATTCAATTAAAATTAAACTGATGCAATGAAGTCACAGCAGCTCTGCTGCCTGAAATAAAAAAACTAGAAAATTACTGAGGTAGAATTGTTTACATTTAGGAGGTGCATATATAAAGAGAAGAATCCTATCTGTTGTCTCTGAGGGTTGGTACTTTGGTTACTCATCTGCAGACCACAGTGAATACTAATTTTGAAACCAGTAATTCACTTGTTTAAAATACATTCTTCATAGTCCTGAAGAGGTAAGAATTTAAAAGGAGAAGGAATAAATTTCTGCCAGCTGTATGTATCTCCAAGTCTGTGAATTCCATTAAACCAAAACAATGCATATAGATTAATGTATCTAATAGAATCACCAGCCTTGTGTATAGATTTCTTTCTTGTTTCATACTGTATGTGAGCAGATTAAAAAGAAATGAGATTATATGATTATATTTTCATGCATCCAAACAAAGTTAGATTCTAGTTATCTATTTCAAAAATAACCAAGTACTAAGTCGTTAAATGCTGTGTACATACCAAACAGTGATTTATATAAGCAAGAATTCATAAGTATTTAAGCATTTAACATTTGATAAAATGCCTTTACATGAGTGATATTTGTGTTTATTTGCTTTATAAATGTATAGTGCTGCAGGGATATTATGTCAGCTATTTATATTGGGTAATGAAGTTATCATAGTATAGACTTGAAAGTGTGCTTTTAAAAATACAGGAAATATTGTCCAGTTCCCAGATACTACATATTTAATATTTTCATTATGATCTTAGTTTTTTAGTGGTTTTGTTGGCCGAGGGAGAAGTCTATCCTGAGGATGATGATCATTATTCTTCCGGCTGCTGCAGAGATGGCAGAGACTTTACTAGTGAGTGCTCTGGTACCCCAGAAGAGTAGGTGAGGGATGAACTCACACGCAAGAAATGTAGATTATGCTCTTTGGAGGAGCGCAGTGGCAACAGTACCAGTGGCCTGAGGCTGCAGTGGCTGGTGCCTACAGGCTGGCATTTTTCTATCCAGGTAATTTGTGACATAATTACATTATGACCTGTAAATTTTCTTTTTTTTTTTTTTTTTTTTTTTTTTTTTTTTTTGAGAGCAGCTCCCCTCAAAAAATGATTGTTAGGTCTCTTTCATAGAAATCTAGTCTTCATGTTACACTTTCTTGTATTGTTGTTAGTGGGCTCTTACAAGATACTGGAAATGAAAGTTAAGTGTCTTGTCAGCCCACCACATGCAAGGAAAAATATGATTGTGATAATGCAAACTCCTTTTCTCACTTTCTATTACTTTAGTTTATAGTCATAGTGAATTATTCAGTGAGAGTTAACTTCTCCCTACCGCAGACATTTGAAACCTGCCACTTGCATCATTGTATTTCAGCAATCAATTTTTTCACATCTAAATTGATTGAAACACATTGTCACCTGTGCACCTTTGAGATTTTTTTAAACATTGCATACATGGATAAATAACTTGCAGAGTAGAAGGTAATTCTCAGTACCACTAAACCACAGGCTTGTCAATTAATTTTGGCATCCCCAGGAAATATCCTAATTTCTCTCAGTCTAAGTCTTTGTAATAAAGCTCTGTGTCAGCCAGCAGGTTGATGACAGACTGTGCACAACTAATTGACAAGACCCTGTATCTGCTGACTCTACTAGCTGTGGGTATTTTATATGAAGAACGTTAACACAGAACTCATTAAAATACAATATGTGTCATACTGTGACACATAAAAACTCTACTCTGGAACCAGGACCATGGTGGTGAGGACTTCACATATACAGAAACAAATAGCCTGCAGTGGCTTTGAGGCTTATGACTAGTTCCTTTCTAGTGGCACAACAGAGGAAATAATGGTAATGGTTTGTTTTTTCACCTCCTACCTCTGCAGGCATAGCAAGTGTTAGAGTGCTGTTACTGCTCCCTGTATAGAACTGTCAGACCTTGTCAATCAGCTCTCAATTTAGAATGCCACATGTGTCCAGAGGCTTAAAACCTGTGCAATGGTTGTGCAATATTGTGAGCCTTTCTGTCAGCTATTTGTAGTCTTCCCTTTCTTTACCATGGTAATGCTTTCAGTTTGAGGCAGTTTTGCACCTCACCAAGTTCTTCTAGCTCCCTGACTCATTTGTTTGCATGGAAACCATGTCATCAGCTATCATTCAAAAAACAGATTTTTTTTTTTTTTTAATTTCACCTACAAAGAACATACATGGTTTCATTTGGTTTATATTTTGGGTTTTTTTCACTACCAACTTATGTGATACTCTAAACAAGTCTATTATCCAATTCAAAAACAAGGTAAGAGTGTCAACTATTAAGTTTTTCTTTGTTCAAGCTGAAGTTCAGTCCAAAACTTGTTACTTAATTTTCTACCAGTTCTCACAGTACACAGAAATTGAAAAGAGATTTTATCCCCCTTGTCTCCAAATGGAATCAGTTTTATGAAAGAGATTTTGAAATGTTTATAAGATCATTCTTACATATTATTTTTACTTATTGGATTATCTACTCCTCTTTGAGTAGTGTCTATGTTTTATAATACATTGACCTATAACTTATTGCTAAGAACCAGTTCTCACCTGCTGGGAAATGTTTTCCATTCTTATTTGTTTTCCTAGTACTGATGATAAAATTCTATTTCTGTAATTACAGGGACAAGCAAATAACTTGATGTTGCTAAGGCATTTACTCTTAATTTGGGTCTGTATTCTCTTCTCAGCCCCTCTATGTCCTTTTACATGTTGAGGCAATGTACTGATTGTTTTGGCAAACTTCGATGTCTTTGTTGCTGTGTTGTTTGTTACTGCAAGCTAACTATTTATCTGTTTTATCTTGGTGATGTTGATTCACATCTTAAAACCTGGCTTGTCTTAAAACCTGGCTTGGTCAGGTTCCAACATTCAGATAAATTGGAGGTTTTTTTCAACTTGCAAGTTCTACGATGCTTCTAATATCTGTTCAGCATTTCCAGAGGTTCATGGGTCACCTGTTTTATCATTTCTATTTCTGAACTGATCAAGATTCAACTTAGATTAGGATCCTATCCTCTAAACTCTGAGAAGCAGCTTGTGCCTACATTTTATGCTAAATTAAACACTTTTAATTCTCTCTGTAGTTAGCCAAAAAGTGTTTTTCAAGTCTCTGGACAAAGACTGTGTTTCTCTAAATCTGCCTCCATTGACTATATCCATGGGACCTGATGAGATGCATCCCCGAGTCCTGAGGGAACTGGCAGATGTGGTTGTCAAGCCACTCTCCATGACATTTGAAAAGTCATAGTAGCCAGGAGAAGTCTCTGATGACTGGAAGAAGGGTAATGTTGTGCCCATTTTTAAAAAGGGTAGAAAAGACAACCCTGAGAACTACCGGCCTGTCAGCCTCAGCTCTGTGTCTGGGAAGATCATGGAACAGATCATGCTAGAAGCCATACTAAAGCACATGGAGGGCGGGGAGGTGATTAATGGCAGCCAGCATGGCTTCACCAGAGGCGAATGCTGTCTGACCTACTTAGTGGCTTTCTATGATGGGGTAACCACAGCAGTGGACATGGGTAAACCAATGTATGTGATCTATCTGGACTTATGGAAAGCTTTTGACGCAGTCCCACACAACGTCCTTCTCTCTAAATTGGAGAGATATGGTTTTGATGGGTGGATGATACAGTGGATACGAATCTGGTTGTATGGTTTTATTCAAAGAGTAGTGGTCAATGGCTCAAAGTCCAGATGGAGATCCCTGGTGAGTGGTGTCCCTCAGGGGTCCTCACTGGGACCAGTACTGTTTAATATCTTCATCAATGATATTGACAGCGAGATTAAGTGCACCCTTAGCAAGTTTGCGGATGACACTAAGCTGAGTGGTGTAGCTGCCACACCAGAAGGATGGGATGTCATCAAGAGGGACCTAGACAGGCTGGAGAAGTGAGTCTCTGAGAACTTCATGAGGTTCAACAAGGCCAAGTGCAAAGTCCTACACCTGGGTTGGGGCAATCTTAGTTTTCAGTACAGAATGGGAGACGATGTGATTGAGAGCAGCCCTGCAGAGAAGGACTTGGGGGTGCTGGTCAATGAGAAGCTCGGCATGAACCACCAATATGCCCTCACAGCCCAGAAGGCCAACTGTATCCTGGGCTGCATCAAAAGAAGTGTGGCCAGCAGGTCGAAGGAGCGATTCTGCCCTTCTATTCCTCTTTTGTGAGACCTCATCTGGAATACTGTGTCCAGTTCTGGAATCCTCAACATAAGAAGGATATGGAGCTGTTGGAACAGGTTCAGAGGAGGGCTACAAAGATAACCGGAGGGCTACAAAGATAACCAGAGGGCTGGAGCACCTTCCCTACGAGGACAGGCTGAGTTTGGCCTGTTCAGCCTGGAGAAGAGAAGGCTCTAAGGAGCTCTCATAGTGACCTTCCAGTACCTGAAGGGGGCCTACAGGAAAGCTGGAGAGGGGCTATTCACAAAGGCTTGTGGGGACAGGATGAGGCGGAAGGGGTATAAAGTGGAGAGGGGCAGATTTAGACTAGACATAAGGAAGAATTTCTTCACAATGAGGGTGGTGAGACACTGGAACAGGTTGCCCAGAGACGTTGTGGATGCCCCATCCCTGGAGGTGTTCAAGGCTAGGTTGGATGGGACAGCCCTATTTTTTTTTTTTACTGTGGCTTCTTGAAATTACTTTTTCCCATCATCAACTCACAGGCTTTATAGCACATAAAATTTAAATTTGGTTTTGTTTGGGGTTAGCAAAAAATAACCTCAAACTATAAATGTTTTCTTTGAATATTAATGGACTTCTATTTTTCATAGGTAATTCCAGCCATTGCTGCTGTTATTTCAGACTTTCAGTAGTTGACCATGTAAGTAATGGTTAGAGATGTTAGAGATGATCAGGATGATGGTACTGTTTTTCTTTTTTTATTTCTTTGTTTGATAACAAAACCAGGCGCCACTGATTAAGAAGGAGTTTCCCACAGATCTCTCAGCACTTGTAGCAATCTTAGTAGAATGTTCAGATAGTGCTGTTCATGTATAAAGAGGGAATAAGAGACAAGAAAATTTTCCTTCTATTGACCGGCCTAAAACTATCTCTAAAACAATTGAAGGGGGAAAATACCTAACCTTTTCAGAGCTTATATAATTCATCTTTCATAAACTTTATGAAACTCTTTATCCTGCTGAATTACACATTTTAAAAGTCTCATCATTTGTATATTTGCACCTGAATATATTGCTACTTAATGGGAGAGTGTCAACATGATTGAAATTAACAAATTAGAATGTTACTTACTGCTAACTGACAGGCAATATTAGATTAAGATGTAAAGGTTCTAAATTTTAGATAAGTGCATTGGAATGTGTGAGTTTTATCCACTTTTAAACTGGCTGAAATACACACCAGAATAGTAGCTTTAAGCACCTAGAAACTGTAGCAAACATAAATTCTGAATACAAACTTCTGTTGGAGAATTATGCAAGTATTTTCCATCCAGTCCACCTCAGAAATAAGTAATTTTGGACACACTATCAAATTTAGTTACTCCTCTTTCAAAATACTTCTAAATGTCCAGGCATTGATGAAATGGGGAATTTATATAGAAGAAAAAAAAAAAAAAAAAAGAAAAAGTCATGGAGAGAGAAATTACATCAAAATAACCTTTTCAAAATCATGAAAAAGAAGATATTCAGTTGTCTACATTTATTTATTTAATCAGATTCTGGAAATTTGCCCACGTAGAACAGATAAAATCTCACCTTTTTTTTGCAAGCCAAGACAAGCAGTATCACGCATGTGTCCTATTAATTCAAATGAAGCCATTTTGCACATGTTATGCATTCAGCCAAATATTTTCACACTCAGTTCCCCTTCCCGACGTAGCCCATTTGAAGACATATGCTATTAAGCCTTAGAATTTACTTTAGCAAGTCTTTAGAGAAAAAGCAATTCATGGCATAGCTATTATTTTATGATTCTCCCTGTACCATCTGAAGTGATAATGTGATTCAATTTCAAAACATATTATACATGAGCTGGTGACTACAGAAAATGTAATTTCTTTTTGATTCGTGAGTATAAAAGTGTGCATTTTTCTTACAGACTATCACACTGTTCTTTATAGATGTGATAAGTCCACTAATTCTTAGTTAACAATGCTTGGTTGGATATGGCCTTCTATTTTCAAAATAAGTTGGAAACATGCACTGTTGTGGAGAGGCAATCTGTGAAGTGAACACTGGTGTGTTATGTCAGCGGCCTGCTTCAGGGGATATATCACCTATGCTTTTACTAGAGTACATTAACACAAGTTAAACTTGTCAAGGATTATTACCACTGAGCATATTACTACTTTCTGGGAGAGAGTCCAAGGTGATGAAAACCATAATGAGCATATTATTTGTTAATAGCTGACATGTTTTGAAATGAAAGAAATAAGAGAAGCCATTAAAGAAATTTCAGTTTAAAGTTGAGACACAGGCATTTATATCAATGTTATGTTCATATACAAATACATGAGAAAATGGCACCTATAAGCTTTTGTTTTGTAAATCCTTCCTTCTAAAGACACTTTCAGACACAGACCCTTACTGAAGTACAAGATATTTCATATCTACAGTGAGACTAAAGCCAGGTTCCCATAAAACCAAATCCATATACCCAAGTTCAGGAACATAGAATAATAGAATACCAGATGAGACTTCAAAGATCATCTGGTCCCACCTATTTTGTCAAAAGCACAGACTAAACAAGATGGCCCAGCACCCTGTCCTTCTGAATCTTAAAAATATATGTCGTGGAATCTCCACCAGTTCCCTGGGGAGATGATTCTAATGGCTGATTATTCTCATACTGAAAAATTTTCCTTTGGTGTTCAATCAGAATCTCCCCAGGAGTAATTTGTATCCACTACCCCTCATCTCTTCTATGTGACCCCCTGTAAAAAGGGCGTCTTCTTTGTAGCCAGCCTTTAAATACTGGAACATGGTCTCCCTTAAGCCTTGTTTTCTCAAGGCTGAACAAACCCAGCTCTCTTATCTTTCAGTCATATAGCAGTCTTCCCAGTCTTTTGAAATTTAGATTTATATCCTACACATAACTTTTAAAAAAATAATACTTTTGACCAATTTTAGTAATTTCTGAGGAAGTCTTACACAAAACGTAAGAGTTAGTAATAGATATTTGAATTAATTAATTACTATTTTAACGTAGGCGAATGACAGTAAAATGACTGATTAATGCCAGCTGTGTAAGTGAGTAATATTTTTGTACTTTAAGAATGTTGGATTAAGCTTTATTTGGAATTATATTAAAAATAACAAGAACATATATTATAGTTAAAATTCATGTTTTATCGCTCTCTGTGTTACACATATTATATATAGCACAAAGGCTAAACTGAAGCAAGATTTTATGAGAAGCTAATTTTGTTCTGCTCTTTAAATACCTGAGTTGCTGTGCATAAATGGAGCACACCTTCAGAATTCAGATGATCTGCAAAATCTGAAAACATCGATAGGTCTATTTGGTCTCACTGACAACAAAATGTGCTTTTTAAATCTTACTTTTAGAAATAACTCTTCAAGCACTTTAAGTATTTAGAGATGACAAAAAAGTATATTGACATGCCATCAGTGCTCCACCTTCATCTTCTGCTCTTTCCATCCCAAGCTGTGGTCTCCTTGGCTACCTTTTCTTCCCTTCAGCTCCAGAGACAAGGGACACAGAATGCATATGTGGGGTCAGAGGCTGCTGTGGGGTGTGCAAGTGGTGGGAGATGCTGAGCAGCTGATAGGGGCCATGATAAATAGCAGACAAGCAAGTTTGTTGCAAACTTTCTTTTCCTTGTGATAAACGCTTTTTTTTGTTCTGTACAGTATTTTCAGAAATACTCAGAAACTTAGCAACATTTGAAATTTTGAAATATGTCCCTTTCTGTCATAGCTTCTTTGAAATTGGGCTTAAGAAGTACTATGGAAAGAAAACTCTGTGGCTGGAGAAACAGATCAGTTTGCAGAAGCCTGCTTTCAGAATATGAATTCACAATTATGTGATTCTGTGATTCTAAAATTAATGAGCAGAAACCGATGGCATTTCAGTTCACAGGAATTTATATAATGATTTAGATCAGAAAAGACCTTTAAGATCATCAAGTCCAACCTGCCAAGTCAAAACTGCCAAGTCCAAATTAAATCAGGTGCCTAAGTACAACATCTAGATACCTTTTGAATGCCACCAGGGATGGTGACTCAACCACTTCCCTGGACAACCTGTGTTAATTCTTGATAACCCTTTCAGTGAAGAAATGCTTCCCAATATCAATTCTAAACATCCACATGCACAACTTGAGGGCATTTTGTCTTGTCCAGTCACGTGCTCCTTGGGAAAACTAACCTTGCTACAACCTACTTAATGGTAGTTGTAGAGCAATAAGGTCTCCCCTCAGCCTCCTTTTTGACACTAAATAAGCCCAGCTGCCCCAGATGCTTCTCATAAGACTTGTGCTCTATACAATTCACAATATTCATTGTTCTTCTCTGCACACCCTTCAGCAGCTTAATGACCTGCTCATACTAAGGGGCCCAAAACTGAACACAGTATTTGGGGTGCAGTCTCACCAATGCCAAGTACAGGGGAACAATCACTTCCCTAGTCCTGCTGGACATGCTAGTCCTCACACAAGTCTTCTGTTCTTGGCCTTCTTGGCTACCTCAGCACACTGCTGGCTTGTATTCATCTGGCTGTCACCAATACTCTCAGGTACTTTTCCGCCAGACAGCTTTCCAGCCACACTTCCCCAGCTGCATTGGGTTGTTGTGTCTCAGGTGCAGGACCCAACACGTAGCCTTGTTGGACTCCATACAGTTGGCCTTGGTCCATCAATCCAGCCTGTCCAGATCCCTCTGCAAAGCCTTCCTTCCTTCCTTCAAGTAGATCAACATCCCCACTGAACGTGATGTCATCTGCAAATTTACTGAAGGTCCACTCAACCCCTTGTCCAGATCGTTGATAAAGATATTAAACAAAACTGACCCCAGTAGTGAGCCCTGGGAACCACCCTCTGTGACGAGCTACTGAATGGACTTAACTCCATTCACCACAAATCTTTAGACCTGGCCATCCAGACAGTTTTTTACCCAGTGAAGGCTATACTCACCTAAACCATGACCAAGCCATTTCTAGGTAGGAAATTCAAACAGAGGCTATAAGCAGGGGTCTCTCCACTCTGGAATAAAGAGGAAAGTTTACATGAACCAAGAGTTAGAAAAATGTGATTATGAAGGTGTAGAAGCTGGAGATGCTTTACAAAAGAGTTATTCTCCAACCGAAGCCAGGACTCTGTTTAACATAGACCATGCTGATGGGAAAAATCTCTACACATATTTGGATGAGTTAAGAAATATGATAGGGAGGTGATTTTTTTTTCCCTCTGTCTTTGCAGTGCATGGTTTGTTGTGTGCATATACATAGATTGCTTTGTAAATGGCAGTAAAAGTAACTACCTAAGTAAGGAGGCACAAGCTGCCCTCTGACAGAGACCAAAGTGGATCTTATTACATGAGGCTTCTCAGAAGTGACTTCAGGGAGCCTTGGCTCACCTCCTCTCATCACAGTACTTCGCTTACAACTCTGGAAAAAGTTATCTCTTGGTTATGCACAAGTCAGGTGACCTCCTCATGAGTGAAATGAAAATGATTTCTCTTTTTTACTGGAAGCAATCTAAGCCAGAGCTTGCTGGAATTGTGGTTCTCATGTTTAGTGAGGCATCTTTCAGCTCTTTGTTTTAGAGGTAGTCAAAATAATCAATAGCTTAAAATCTAGCAGACATTTATAATTCCTACTTACTGATTAAAAGTATTAGTTGTTGTATTAGTTCTACTTATAGCCTTTAAACAAAAAGCAAGCAACAAATGTTGTGTTTGCTTTACCAGCAGGCATTTGTCTGCATGCATGATAACCCCAAACCCCCAGATTTCCTGCTTAAACTGTCAAATATACATATGGTTTATATTTTGCAAGAATTCTGGTAATTGTAGTCCCTCTTGAGAATATACTAAATTGTTTTCCCATGTAAAGTTTCTTATTTCTGTCGCCAGAACAACTGTGGAGAAGATACAGTCACCTGTTCCTAATTAAAATAGAATGAGTGATTAAAAAAACAGTCCATAATGAGGTTGGTAGCTACCCTCATGAGTTATCCTTGGCACAGATCATGTTGCTGTCACGTGTCTTTGCTGGAAGATGGAAGTAGTGCTGCTAGAGATATATCTGCTATTCCAACGGTGATTAACTGAGAGTGAAAATCAAACGTGAATAAATATTGTATGTAGGAACGAAAGTCACATTGGATTTTTCTCAAATCAGAGTTTCTCATTCCTGGCTTTTTGTCATAAAAAGAAGTGGCTTTGTGGAGGACTGACCTGTTTAAGGGAAATCTGTCTGAAGTGTGTTTTCAATGGTAAGTAGAGTCCTTGCTCCTGAAAAGCCAAGGATGTATTGCTAATCCTGCAAGAAATGCCTAACTATTATGCCTTAAAAAAATCTCTTCTTTAGTGACATTTTGAAACACTTCTTATTAGAAGATCTTTTGTTTGACCAACTGATTGGATAAAAAATTGTATTGAAACAAAGTGATGAGGAAAACAGTCATAGTTTCTTGAGGGGGAATAATTAAAATATTTTCTAGAGGAAAATAACATACTATGTATAAATATTTGACAGCTAAGGTGCACATATCCTTTGTACAATTCAGAATGAATTGCCTCTAGCAGTATATGCTGCAGGGCAAGCTGACAGTCATTCAAACATAAAACTGTATGAATCATTGAGGGTAAGAGGAGAGTTACGAATACGACTTCCACTATTTTCCTATATTGCCTCAACTACAAGTTGCTGTAGTGTAAGAGAGATTGTGGTTATATTGTTATATTCTTACAATATGTAAAAGTGGTTTTAATACATAAAAGAAACAAGAGTTACCAGAAGTAAAAGATTTAGCAGGAGCAGAATATTTTTAGTACACCTTTAAAAGCTTCTTTGAGTATTTGGGAAATGATCCTAAAGGGTCTTAAATACTGGGAACTGCAGCAATAAAACAAAATTTAATTGGAATCAATTTGAAGGTGATAAGAAACAAGTACAACTTAATTTTACTAAAGAATTTGACTTTATTTAAACAGAAATACTAAAACTTTGAATTATTTCTCAGTGAAATACTGACTTAAATTCTAATAAATATTTAAAAATTTCTTCAAACAAGAAAATTCAAACCTATAATATTACCTTTTTATCTCTTCCAAATATGTAAATTTGTTCTAATTCTACTTATTTATTACCTTTTTCATTTTTTTTTTAAATAGTATTATCATTTATACATTAATTATTGGATACAGAAATGCAGAACTCTTGGTGAGCTGCAAAATACTTTCAACAAATGTTACATGGCAGTTTGTTAAGAATTTAAGTGGAGAAAAATACTAAAATAGACTTATTAACTGAGCAATATACATAACAAAGTCTATATACAAACCTTGGGTTGTATAAAAATACTTGGGTTCTATAAAAATATTGTGTAATTTAACTCTTTTTTTTTGTTAGAAAAAATATCTGCTAATATATTTAATGTCCTTTGCAATTCCATTTGACACAGTTCAAACTGCATAATGTCATGAATTCAACTTCATTATATAAAAAACTAAGGCATCACCCAAAAGGCCATTAGTGGTAACAACCCCTTCAGCAAAGATCGAAAAGTAACTGCAGAGCTCTTGTGTCTGTACATACACCATTTCTCACCATTTCTTCATCATAACAAAGCAGGTAAGAGGCCTTTTGCAAAATCTGTGTACGGATCCATTTTTTTCTCAAACCTGAGATAATATATGACCCAAGTGGTGCATTTATCTATATAGTTCAGACCACAGTTTTATGTTAGGCATTACTGAGCATTCAATTCCTGTCTAGACCAGTCCTATGACCTGTATAGTACACCAGCAAGATAAATACAGAGTTGGCCATCCTGTTATCTTCTTCAGGAAAATAAAATATATTATTCTTCCCCAGAGACATCACAGTGACTGGAGGGAATGACTGGGAGGAGATGCTCATTGCTTTGAATTGTCACAAGGAATGCTCACCATCTCTTGTGGCTCTTGCTGTACTTGAAGGGGCAAATAAACTTTTCAAATCGTCAACCAAGGTCCTAAGTTCTTCAGAGAATAAACATGGATTTGGTAACATTGTATAGCTCCATGTGCACTTGAAATGCCGTTTAAGCAAACAGCTAACTGAGATCAAGGACTGCACAGTAAATCTGGTGAAAGGTTTTCACACAGGGTAACAGAACTTTCAGCCTGTCACATACTTTCAAATAATTTTACAGCATGCTGCTTTAGTCAATGTTTGGCTGCAGATGTCTTGTTAAAATAAAGCAATAAAGCATAACAATCGTAAAACAAGAAAGCTTGATTAGAAAAAACACAACAGGCTTGGATAGCTGAGGTGCAGAATTTTTGACTTCCAGTGCATGAGGTTTTTAGGCTGATGCCTCCAATTCATCCACGATCCCCATTTTGGAATTTATTCCTCTACTAATTGCTCCATTTTCCATCATTCTTCTACCACAAACCCTAGTAATATAAAGAGGGGAAAAAAGGCAGGAAAAAAACAGGTTGCTTTTCAGTGGAAATCTACACATAATTTTCATGCAAATGTACCTTCTCTGTGCATATTTGATGAGTTATTTTGCTCTCAAAAGATTTTTCCATTAATTGTTGTGTCTGTCACTTATAAAATGTGTTTGCTAGATTATAAAGGCAGCCTTTGCTGTGGGTGTACTCCCAGCCACTTCTTTCACAAAAGATCTTTAGTCTGATTGGTTTATCTACTGCTTGCTAAATTATACCTTTCACTGAACTTACAGAAAATCCTTCTCATGAAGCCCTTATAGTTACTGACATACAGAATAGTGTATACTTCTTGGATTACATCAGAGGATCTGAAAGATGAGCTTGAAATATATCAGCCAGAAAGACAAACACTCAAACCACACCATGGGATTTTTTATAGGAAATATTCTAAATGTTTGAATATTAAAGGAATTTAGAGGAATGACTTGGAGTTCCTTAAGAATCATTGGACCTTATTTGGCATGAAGTTTCTGCCAGGACAGGATCTGGCACCTTTGCTAGTATCTGCTGTGTCTCACTGCTGTTAGATTGTGATCCTATCTGAAAAATACAGCTCTGTAAGGGTAAAGCTGGGCAATGCGTCTCTCAAAGATTAATCTTTGGTTTTATGTTGAAAAACAAAGCTAAAGGTTTAGATTCAATGCAGAATTCTTTAGTTGTCACATTTTAAAAGCTATAGTGCTACCACAGGTCTTCTTTAACCCCAAGGGTTACAGACTTAAGCCACCGCTGGGTGAACTAGAACTCATTTTTGCTCTGTCCTCTGAGGTTTGGCCTCATCGTGGAGCTGAGGCCCCTGGACACTCAGGTTCTTCCATAGAGCTGCACCACCTAGCTTATCCTTAGGGAGCTCTTGGTAAATATCTCCCCTATGTCTGACCTTTTGCCTGCATTCACTTTCTAAACTGAATCTACTCATAGCAAATAGTAACTCTTGGGAGTTAAAACCAAAGTGTTCCTGCCCCATCTGCACCTTTCCCTTCATTTGGGTCCTTGCACCAAAGTTTCATTGTGCAATTAATCTAGGTTTTGTAAAAAGACTTTTTGGTATTTGAGGACAAATTATTTAACTGTCATTGTCACAATAATGCTAACAAAATGATGTAGAGGTAGGTTTCCGAAGAGCATCCAGAGAATGAATGCTTATACATCTATTGTTTTCAGTGAGCAGCTTTAATACATCAACAAAGAAAGTATTTATACATATGTGTATATATATATATATATAGAGAGAGAGAGAGAGAGAGAGAGATATGAAGGTGGCAGTATATAAATAGAAGTTGCCATTCAGCATCTTAGGCCAGCTCAAATAATTTTTAAATTCTTTTTTGTTTAATGGGAAATGGAACATATCCTTCAAGTGGCATCATAAAATTTAAGCATAATTTGAGTAGGAAGAGAAAGATAAATCATGGAAGCAGAGGTGGGGAAAATACAGTGCTGATGGCTACAGTGAAATCATCTATTTTTGTGTGTCCACAAATTATTTATTGTGGACATCTCTTAAGCTTTCATCTTGATGTATAGGACTCAGTTTCCAAGTCTAGACTTTAGAATATCTGATTCTAAAATATTTTATTTCATCTGGAGAAATTGTAGTGGAACTAAGAGTTACTTGGAGGAGACAAGCAGTTGTTATTTATTTAGCCTAAAAGTGCATGGAAAGGGCATAGATAATCGACTACTTCAATAGTGAGGATTATGGCAATGTTAGATCAATAGAAGATTAAGCTTTTCAGGTATTTCTAAAAATGCTTTTCATCTTGTATAAATATTGTTGTCTAAATCTACACTTTATTTTCCAGAAAAAACATCAGCTGCCACACACACAGAATATTAACTACGCTGAGTACTTAGAGCACTAATTTCTTGTCAGTTTTCTGAATGTAATTGTGCTAATTTGACTCTATTTCTTTAATAAATATTTTTGTTTTATTCCATTTTGTAGTCTTTTTTTCCTAGGTGCTACATTGTGTTGAATTTATATTTAGGGAATTTTTTGTTGTTGTTCTTCTCAAGAATATGAGAACTCACGAATGGCAGTCCATTCCTTGTGTGCAGATTTTGCCGTTGTGTCTTCCAACTCCACTTCAGATTAATTTCTGATGAGATTTGACAGTGTTATTTTTCTGCATCCTGTGAAGGCAGGGAGCGGATTTCTTGTCTGTTCTAAATTCGTGTTGTCCTAGTTCAGCTATGAGATGAGAGATGCCCAGTTCCCGTAGTCATGTCCCTGTTGAAGATAATGGAAGCTTTACATGTAGTATTTCTGAACCTAATATTTCAACCAAAGTTACAAGAAAGTGAATGAGAATTAGATTAATACATTTTAAAGAGGAGAGCCTGTATGGTTTATCACAGGATAATCCTGATATCAGGATCAACGTTATCGTAGGATAGCTGAGCTGAGGTATTTATACGAAGGTGTGCTGGGTTTGGTTGAGACAGAGTTCATTTATTTCACCATAGCTGGTAAGGGGCTATGTTATGGATTTGTGCTGGAAACCGTGTTGATAATACAAGGATGGCTTAGTTATTTCTGAAAAGTGTTTGCATAGAGTAAAGGGCTTTTCTGCTTCTCACTCTGCCCCACCAGTAAGTAGGCTGGGGGTGCCCAAAAAGTGAGAGGGGACACAGCCAGGACAGCTCACTCCAACTGAAGGGATATTCCATACCATATGACATGATGCTCTGCAACAAAACTAGGGGGAGATGGAGGTTAGCAGAGAGGCTACTGCTTAGGAACTGGCTGGGCATCAGTGAGTTTGTGGTAAGCAATTGTTTTCATTTACATCACTTGTCTTTCTTGGGTTTTATTTCTCTCTCTTTATTATTTTTCCTTTTCATTAAAAACTATTATGTTTTATTTCCATTCTTAAACTGTTTTTATCTCAATCCACAAGTTTTCTTGCTTTTACCTTCCTGATTCTCTTCCCCATCCTGCTAGGGAGAGGAGTGAGTGAGCAGCTGGATGGTGTTTAGTTGCCCATTGGGGTTAAACCAAGACAGAAGGAACTAATGTAACCAGTCTTGCAAGCTAATAATTAAAACATCTTAATATTTTCTGCTTTTATCATCTGCAGCTGATGGCTAATGAAACAGGTGGGTTTTTTTTTAGATGAGGGGAAATACAGGAAGAAGAACTAAATTTATCTCTGTGTCTGGAGTAACTCTCCAGTACCAAAGAGGCACTATCTGTTTCACAGAACTTAAGAGATCTTAGATCCTGTGCTTTATTGTTTTTACATGTTTATAATACATGGATCAGGGTTCCCTTGTACCAGGCATTGTAAAAGTAAGGAATCCAAATAACTCTGGGGTACTTGATACATGCAATACTGTTTCCTTAACTTTTCAAGTCATGCTAATGTCCTATAATCTCTGTGGTAATAAACTATTGCTCTTTTGAAGAAAGAAGATATTAGATATTGTTTTTAATGTTTATTAAGTAATGCATGAAATTAAATTTCATGCTAGAAGATTTTAATTTTTCAGTATCAGTAGACCACAAGCATGAACATTTTAAATACGAAACAAAATACTGAGACTAAACAAAAGATAAAATGAGATGAAAGGAAGGAGATCTACTCTTTGCTAGCATCTCAAAAGATCTTTTTTAGGGATTTTAACTTTCATTTAAAGTACCAACAAACCCATGTTTTGTTTGTTAGGCAGGCTTTTACACACAGGCCTTGTAGCAAGGTTCAGTTTCACCTGTATAACCTGCCTTATAATCTTTTGCCAGGTGTGCCTCAATGAATAGAGATTGTTGATAGGATGAAAAGGCATTGGCAGGGACTAGACTGAAGTGACCAATTAATTTTTTTTTGAGAACATTTGCCATCTCTTTATTCCTTTCAGCAATCTCCAGCATCATCTTTTTAAAGACCCGATATAATTTTCCTGCCTCAATATGAACATAAACCCCTATAGATGGATCCTAGTTTGGCCTTTGCTTTCCTTTCCCTCAGAGCACTTAGTACAACATTCACTCCCCGTAACAGCTGTCAGATAAACACTTACGCCTGACAGGGTACCAAATCACTAGGTCGACACGTTTTATCATGGACACAACAATGTCAGTGATTTCCTTTTCCTGCCAGAAAAGCATTGCTGCTGCAACCGTAGGGTGAGCAGAAGGGCTCTAGCAGCCAGCAGGTGCTATTAGTGCTGATTGCTTTTGACCTCTGTAGAAGGGGTCTCCTTCACTATTCTGAGAGGTGGGATTATGAATGTAATATGCTGTCTTTATCAGGAAAGGGATCAATTAAGGATTGAAAATAATCTTATTTATTTGTATCTTTCCCTTCATAAACATAAACTTGGTTTATTGTGTGTCATGCCTCAGATCCATAAGCTACGCATTTGCTTTCAGGCTTCTTTCAACCTGCACAGTTGAAAGAAGGGGGTTCATTTACCTGTGTGGTGATCCAGAGGCTGATATAGTCACTCTCAGGGCAAAAATAATAAAGCAAAAGTTACTCTGTCTTTGACCAAAACAAACAGAACAAAAAATCAGGTGCACAGTCAAGATATGGGGGTGCAACCTCCCAAGTTGCAGAAAACAGATTTCAGATCACTGTTTGATCCCTGAACACAGCCAAGGTCACTCGGATGAGTCTTGCCATGTGTGTGCAGAAGCTCTTTTGGGAGGGTCTGGCCAGGACAGTCAGGTGGGTGTGAGGAAGAAGGCAGCACCCGCTGCTGCATCTGCTCCCCCCATAGCAGCTGGCTCAGGACTGTGAGCTCAGCCAGGTGAGGGGGAGTGGTGCTCACTCCTGCATCTCCCTTCCCATTGAACCCAGTGCCACAGACGAGGCCCTCAGGCAATATCCCAACATCAGCCTTGGAGGAGTGCCTGCTGCTGTACCCCCTCTGCTACTCGTTGTTGGTGTCACAAAACAAGGGCGCAAATGGCCAGCCTTCAGACAAAATGTGTAAGGCAAAGAAAGAAAGTTGGACTTAAAATGGCATGTGTGTATTTTGCTGTGGTAGTAGAAGTGACCGCAAAAACACAATGAAATTTGTGCACAGCTTCTTGCATGTGGTTTTATTTAATCATGCTTCCAATTACTAGTTGCATAAATAATTCACAAATTGTCAGTGGAGGAAAAAGATGAGATTGAGTAATGTATGTATTTTTTATACACTAAAAAAGTGACTTATTATTCTATATAGTGATTTCAACTAAAGATGCAGAAATTGCATTCTGCATTATAGCTGCTTTTAAACTTTACTTTCATGAAGTAAGAACATGCAGTGGTTAAAAATTTCCTTGGTCTTAGAAGTTGATTTTATCTTTGACTTTGTGGTCTGACCTTGGGCAAGTTGCTATTACATGTAAAAGGGTGTTTCACTGTCTACATAAAAGCATGCAGTTCTCAAATCCCCGGCATAGCTTATACCAGTAAAATTTGCCAGATGCTTAATGTTTTGTCTCTGACTTTACCATTTATGAATGTTCTTGTGTCTTGTCCAAGAGTGAGTTACATGATGTATACTTTAGATTTAAACCATATTGAAAGCCACGAAGTGTGACCAGAAATAAATCTGCTACCTCGTGCTCGGAAAAAAACAATCTGATATCTATATGCTTAGTACACCTAATGTGAGTCAGTGTACCTCCTCTGCAGTGGGTTTAAGTCTTGTTTAAATATGTAGCCGGAGAACATGACAAGCACTTTCCCTATAGATCATTTACTAACGGTTTCCACACTCCGTTAGGATGTAGCTCACCTTCATTTTTTTTTCTATCCATTTTTCCCACTTTCAAGGGAGAAGAATTCAGAGGATAATTCTAGTCTTTGCTTTAAAGGGTATTTATGTATTTTATTTATTGTAAAGTATATTCAAAGTCTTTAGAGCGGGTACTGAAATACAGACTCTCCTCCCCAAGATGTAGAATCAGCTTATCTTCTTTCTTTCCTGCAGTGGCCTCTTGGCCTTTGATTCACCTCTTCTGCAAGATTTAGAAAGTTCTAAAACTTTCTAAACTGGGGAAGGCTCTCATCCCAGAACAGCCTTCTGACAGAAAATCAGGGCTGTCTCCTGCTAGTGGGGAGGTGAGGGCTGGAACCTAAGGGAAGGAGCAGAGCCTGGTTTTCCCAGCAGAGGTATAAGTACTGTGATCTCCAAGTTGGCTCACTCCCTCATCCACTAGTCTTTTTATGCTGTTACATTTCTTCTGTCAAGTGCTTTAAAGGAAAAATAAAAGTTTGTCACTAATGATCGTTTGTAAATTAGCTTGGGTAAAATCAGCTAAGTCCTTACATAGCAAAGGTTGTGAATGCCCTGCTCGAGCCAAAATGTTGGTTGTATGAAGGTAGTCTGCAAAACTGAGTGGACAATCTCCTTATCTGAAAAGTCAAGGACAGATGCACCAAGAAGGTGTGATATATTCACATAACATCTTAGGAAGGATGTATTATTGTTTAAAAATAAGTGGACTTCTTGGAATAATTGTTCCTGTATTTATTTCTATTTTGTTTTGACTTAGGGGGTTCAACACTTGGATTCAAGTGTTGAATAGTGTATAGTAAACCTGTGGCATCATACTTAAACTTGAAATAGAGAAATAAATTGATATTTTCTGGTTTTATCTTAAGAAAACTGAACTAAAAATTATTGTACTATTGTTAACACTTGTGATTTCATTGCAAGTTCCACGGGATTTGCTATTTTTCTCAAAATACTGGCTCCTAAAGCTCTGGGTGCATTAGTTATATATAAATATATAAAATGGAAAAAAAGCCCAGAGAATTGCTAAGTGAAAAAAGCATTTGCATGAAGGCCTTCCATTATACCTCCTTGAATGTAGTGGTTGCATAGTAATTATCAGGGAGAGACACTTGGGAAGCATTCTTTAATCAGAGAATTTTGATTAGCCTAATCACTTCTCTACAATGAGTATGCACATGTTAATTCTGGTGGTGTTTTTTAATTTGAAACCATAGGTTTCCTTATTAAGGAACACAAAAAAAAGTTAGTAGTGTTAATAACACTGTTGTGGCTACAGCATGAAATCTGGAAAACAAAAATGAGGGGAATATAAAATAGCAAAACGCTTCCAGACTGAAAACATCATTTCAGACATTTGGCCAAAGACGAAATATGTTTTCCATTGCTAGCAGATGCTTGAACAAAGCTGTTCCTGTTTTGATTTTCTATTCTAGGAGTAATGAATCTTTTTATAGACTAATCACTTACAGTGGTTTTTTGGGAAAAAACATTTTCTATGTGCAGCCATTCCAAATTAAGTTGGTTTTCATAGAAGTCCTTGTCAGTAAAAGTATTTTTCTTAATGATTTTTCTATCATATTTCTGAATAACTCTTGATTAGGCAAGTTTGAAGTTACTTAGAAGTACTTGTATAGCTACAGATGTGCATTCATAGTGTAAGGCCTTAAGGACTGTTAAGACATATTCTTGATCCAGCAAAGAGCTGCTTTCCTTTTTTTATAGGAATCCTTTCAAGAGCAGAGACTTTCAGCCTCAGGGCTGTTCTCCCACATTTGAGAATTTTGAGCTGGGTTTTTTCTTAGACATTGAAAGCAAGTAAAACTGTAGGATCTTAGTATTTCTGAAACATAGTGAGTTTCACCATTCTCTCAGCATAAAAAAAGACGGAATAGTATTGGAACTGTACAGCATAGTACTATAGAATATGTCAGAATTAAATAAGAATACCAGTTAAGCTTCCTTGTGTCACCAGTTGGAAGCAATTGTGTTCTTATGTGAAAGTGTGTTAGCAGGTTTGCTTGATTTATTGCGTAGAGGAAGGATGTTTGTACACACAGGTTTGCAGGATTGGGGTTTTTATGGCAAATTCTCATAATGTAGTTATGATAGATGTTACAATATTCAATAAAACCAAGTGATGTTAATGTGTATAAATCATTCATTGAAGTGATGAAAGAAATGAAGCATAACTAGCATTTGATAATGTCAGTTAAGTTTCATATTTATCTTTTATTTTTAACTAGAAGTTAAAATATTTTTGAACTGAATATGTGGCCCATAACATAACTTTTAAAAAGGTTTGAATGTTGTATTTGGACTTAATCTATTAAAAAACACGTGTTGCACATAGGGCCTTACCATAGCTGAAATTCAGATATCACATACTTTATGACTTATGCACAGGGGATAATCGAGTTACAGTCTCCATAATTATGTATGTCTCCCATGATGCAATGACCTGGTCCAAGAAGACCAAGTATGCCGTGGTGAAATGATTCAATAATCCAAATGGTAGAGAAGACAGCAAGGCATATAGTACGGCTGTGGTTCAGATTAAAGTTGAACTGACCTAAATGAAGGATGTAGTTTTGACTTATTTCAAATGGAATGAGATCCTAATATAAAAATAGTGAGTTTGAGTTGAGAAACTTTCTCCATTGGTGAGAACTGCAGGGCTGGCAGCATACATCTTATCTTTTTCTGTTCTCTCCAAACATGTTTGGGTTAGATGTTGTCTTCCATGCCTGGAAGTAGAGTTTTCCTTCTCCTTTTCTCATATCTTGCTAATTTATATCAATTGGCTCCCATTATTAAAATACTTTGTTCTTTATATATATATATATTTTTATTACATTTGATATCTTGATACTTTTATTTGCTATCTAAATATTTTCCAGATATTTAAGAACATAAATAAAAGAAATGCTCTAATTTTTTTCAAAGAGAATGAGCTTCTGTAAGTCTCTGAATCCACTGTATCTCTGAGTATTTTGTGATCTTAGTTACTTATATGTTTATAAGATTTTGGACTTTCTATTCCATATGTGGTTTTCTTTGTTAATTTATAGAGATAGATCTTCTGCTCCTTTTAAATGATTACTTACTGTGTTTGCCTGGTATACGAGATTTTGGGCTCTGGAGGATTTTGTAATTATCTTTTAGTTAGTTATTTTTTTTTTTTTCAGTAAAGTGTAAGACAGCTAGAATAGGATTTCGATTCTATTTCAAGCCAGGATAATTTTTACTAGAAATACTAATACATGCACTTGTTTTTACGTACAAGGGCAGCTCCAGAGATAAGCAGTTATACTTTCACTGTCCAAATGACTTAAATGCAAAAGTGTTTAGGGCTAAAAGTTTTATAAAACACACTAAGTAACTTCAGGTGACATTGACATTTTACCTCCTTCCAGAAATACAAAAACTGAATCTTTTCCTGTCTCTATTACTCATTGCTGCATTTGTACTTTTCAGGACAATTACAGAAAATCATTACTTCTATATTCTTATGGACTATGTTCTGATATCCTTTTCATGCCTTCTGGTTCTCAGAAATCATAAATGAGATATTAAATGGCAAAATATGATAGTAAGTATATGGCACAATCACACCAGAAAAAATGAATAAGAGATCTGTAAGATACACATAAAGGTAGTCTTGGTATTAAAATGCAGCCAGCTCCGATTATCCATGGGTAGCTTGTCTGGGTTGCAAATTACCAGGGTTGTGGATGCAGAAAAGAAGGTAGTCCCATGGAGACCCTTGAGTGAAACAGGATTTATTAACATGACTGCGGCACCATGCAGACATAATTACATTTCTTCCAATGGCTACTCAGTTATACAACCACTATTTAAGCAGCATCACAAGCTGATAAGCTCTGAGCTCATTTCTACTTTTCCCCAGACTAACATCATCCAAACACTTTATAAATTTACTTTATATAGTACAAATTTTTAATAGTGATAATAGAACAAAAAACATTGTTAATGATAATATGTGAAAAAAAAAAAAATCACTCAAAGTGTTTTAAATAGGCTTTTTTTTTATCATGTCTGGCTCAATAGCAGGCCTGCCTGCGTGGGATTGATTGCATAAATACCTGAGCCTAAGCTAGTAACTGTGGATGACTTTTTAGAACCAATGAGAAGGAGTAGAAATTTCTGATAGAAATAGGAGACTAGTATATCGTTAACACACACACACACCTGTGCAAACTACCTGACTCTGACAGTGACTCCATAGGCAACTTGCATAAATAGGTACTGCGTCAAATGGCATTGTAGTCCAGGGATTTTTAAGACAGCATGGCTAAATCAAGGACAAGACTCTTCAAGATGTTTCTTTGGCTCTGTCTAAAACTAACTACAAATAAAATGAAATTGTTTGAGTGGGTATAGTAACTGACATACTTGCAAGTCTCCTGAGAGTTATCATGCTGTGCCAGATCCTAGAGATCTCAAACTATTTAATGTGGTATTAGGACTTGTACACTGGCAACACTTTTCCACACATCACATGTGTGCAAACCATGGACACAGCTGGTTCTCCATTGCTGAGTACGGAAAAGTGCTGCATTCTCAGGTCTGGGGGTTTCAGAAGCAGAGGAAGTTGTATCTGTATAATACAGTGAGAAGGCCTGTCCAACAGGATATTTTTTCTCAGTCACCACTACCAGCAGAACAAGTCTCAAAATGAAAAAGTCTAGTTAGATGCAGCTAAATGGATTCCTCTAAATACTGTCATAAGTAACCGTGACCCTTAAATTCTGTATCCATAAGCTTAGTGTAATCGGTGGCAGGGCTTTTTCCACATGTGGCTCATGATGCATGCAAGTAATCCAAAAAGTTTCATCTGTACGCATGTATTTGCTATGCTTAACTCAGGAGTTTCTTTGCGGAAGACATACAAAGAAAACTGAGAACGCTTAAGCAAAAAGTAGTGAATGACAGTACCAATATTTAAATATATTGGATTATTATTTTCTTACAAGTAAGGTTAAACGGGAACAAACATAAATCAATTTTCCTCAGTTGTTCTCATATACAAGTATATTTTTAATGAAGTAATGTGGAGCAGTCTCAAATGTAAGAGAAACATTGGTAGGATCCAACTACAATAAATGATACCCATCAGAACCAGAATTTTGTGCTGAAGCAGTTGTCAGTAAAGCAAGCAGGCAAAGTGTTTATAGACCACTTCTAAGAGTTAATGTTTTGGAAATGTCGCCATGGATGAGCTAAAGAATAAACTAGTTTGTAGAAATAGGGGTCCGATTCTGGGTTCACTTATACTAGTGTAAATTTAAGCTAGTTTGTTGAAGTTAGTTGAGTTACATGGAGTGAGTATTTAATTTAGGGTGTTCAGTCAGATGCTTTATTCATTTTAGTATTGCTACATTTTTAGCATGCTGAAGTGAATCAAAGGACTTTTGTGGAATCAGAATCAGATCTACTGTATTAAATGACTGCTGGGAACTTGTTTATGGAAATTAATTTCAAATATTATGCAGAAAAAAAACATAAGGGGTACGTATTAATTGTGACTCATGCATGAAGATTTGGCTGAATAACTCCCATTAACAATAATAGAAGTTGCAGAACTAATTTCCTCCTAGGTCCTGCTAAAAATTCACCCAAGGATATTTTCTGTGCCTTCAGATTCAGATCCTCTGAATTAGCATTTAAAAATCTCCTTATGCAATCATTGCTAATCTATCCTGTATAACAGTTTATTTAAAAATTATTATTAAATTATAGCTCTGTTGGCAGGTTTTGGTTTATTGCTTAATTGTTTTCAAATCTCCATTTGATTTTAATTGCAATTACCGAAACTAGTTTATGGGAATTACACAGGATAAGTTATAAAAATATTTTCACACACCTGTTAATATAAAAATATTTCTTTGTTATTAAAAAAAATCAGCAAATAGTTGGAAGAAAATGAGAGGATATGTTCCAAAATCATATCTAAGTTAAAATTAATTTTTTGAAGAGGGCATTTGTGGGCTGGGATGTTGAACCAGTTTAATCATGATGTAAATATACTTGGACTCAGTGATTTTCATTTAAATTGTATTAGACAAAAAGCACAACACTACCACTTGTTTCATTCTACTGTGTCTATTTCTGGAAAAAAATGATTTTTTTTTTCCTTTTTTCTGAGATTTCCCCTCATGAGTGCCTCAGCCTTTATCTCTGATATGTGCTAGGTACGCTAGCTCTACCTAACTGCTGTATTTTTTGTCAATTTTGGATCATATAATAAAGTAGCCATTGTTTAGGCAAACGGATCTCCTCATTTCTTATTATCATAGCTTATATATCATAGTAATAAGGCAGACTTGAATGGAAATTGTGATTGTAAGTTAATGCAGTTAACCTAGGCAAGCTAACCCATCGCGTAACAGCCTACTTGTACAGATTGGTAGGCCCTAGGGTGTAGCATGGTTATTTGCTATTTTGTTTTCATCAGCTACTTCACTGATTGAAATTAAAAATCTAATCCTCTAGGAGTCTTTGGATTAGTTCCTAAAGCACACTGGCTTCATAAACCAATGGGCAGATTACTGAGACAAAAAGAATACCTTCATATTCTTCCTCTGGTGACAAATAAACTCTTACCCCAGTGTTGAACATATTACATAAATAGAAAATGTAATAATTTTTCAAAGACCCCATTTAAAGCTAAGGTAATGTGTTTGTATATTTTAAACAGGCTTCAGGCTTTTGGCAGTTTAACAAGAAGGGCTTCTACAGGTATGTCAATCGGAAAAGGAAGGTTAAAGGAAGCTTGCCCCCAATGATGGAAGAAAATGGTGACTTCGTATCAACAGAGAAGGAGAACGCTGAGGTATTCAACTTTTTTTTGCCTCAGTCTTCACTGACAACTGCAATCCTCACCCATCCTGGGTCACGGGACAACAAGATGGGGACCAGGGGGTAAAACCTCTCCCACTGTTCCCGCTGAGGATCCTGAACCTCTCTATGGTACCTGATGAAATGCATCCAGAGATCTGAGGGAATTGGCTGATGGGGTTACCAAGCCATGCTCCATGATATTTGAAAAGTCATGGCAGCCAGGAGAAATTCCTGGTGACTGGAAGAAGGGTAAAATCATCACCATTTTTAATAAGAATAGAAAAGATGATCCTGGTAACTACCGATCTGTCAGCCTCACCACTATGCCAGGGAAGATCATGGAACAGGTCATAGATTCAGAGAATCATAGAATATTTTGGGCTGGAAGGGACCTTAAAGATCACCTAGTTTCAACTCTCCTGCCATGGGCAGCGACATCCCACTAGATCAGGCTGCCCAAGACCCCATGCAACCTGGCCTTGAACACCTCCAGGGATGGGACATCCACAACTTCCCTGGGCAACCTGTGCCAGTGCCTTACCACCCTCATAGTGAAGAAATTCTTCCTAATGTCTAGTCTAAATCTGCCCCTCTCCAGTTTATACCCATTGCTCCTAGTCCTATCAGTACAAGCCTTTGTAAGCAGTCCCTCTCCAGCTTTCTTATAAGTCCTCTTCAGGTACTGGAAGGTCATTATAAGATCTCCTCAGAGCCTTCTCTCCTCCAGGCTGAACAAGCCCAGATCTGCCAGCCTGTCCTCGTACAGGAGGTGCCCCAGCTCTCTGAGCATCCTTGTAGAGCTTTTCTGGACAGTTCCAGCAGTTCCATATCCTTCTTATGTTGAGGAATACAGAACTACACACAATACTATGACATTCTGTCCTTCTGATGTGACAACATCAGGTAGTGATCAAAAGCTCCGTGCCCAGACGGAGATCCATGACAAGTGGCGTCCCTCAGGATGATCAGAGGGCTGGAGCACCTCGCATATGAGGACAGGCTGAGAGAGTTGGGCTTGTTCAGCCTGGAGAAGAGAAGGCTGAAGAGGTTTTACAAGAAAGTTGGGGGGAGGTACATGATAGGCATTTTTTTTACAAAGGCATGATAGGATTAGGAGGAATGGCTGTAAATTGGAGAGGGGAATATTTAGACTTGACATTAGTAGAAAATTCTTCACACTGAGGGTGGTGAGACACTGGAACAAGTTGACCAGGGAAGTTGTGGATGCCCCATTCCTGGAGGTGTTCAAGGCCAGGCTAGATGGAGCCTTGAGCAGCCTGATGTAGTGGGAGGTTTCCCTGCCCATGGCAGGGGGTTGTTTTTCTTTAAGGGGTGTCTTTAAGATCCCTTCCAAGTCAAACCATCTATGATTCTTTGTTTGAATTGTGTGTGAAAGAGAATTTTGACACATATGGCAGGGTAAACAAATACGCACATATATATATTAATGGTGTCAATAAAGTTGTCTACAGAGTCTTTTGAGTATCAATTAAGAAAACCTGGAATTCCCTGGAAGCTATTGAATATTTGCTTTTTATGTGCATCTACTTACTAATCCTTCGCACAGCTTAAATACAAGGCAAATTCTCCTTCAGCATGAACTTGTGCTAATTAGTTTATTTCAGATAGGGAGGAATCCAGCAGGTACCAGAGAATCATCTTGGAAAGGTGTTCTAAACTTTTGGACTCTATTTCAGTTTCAATAAATAAGAAGGTATTACTCTCTACCCACCTCCCTCCTGCCCTGGCTGTTCTGTTTGAAAAGTTCTTCCTTTAAAAGTTGTTAGAAGACTCTTCATAGAAACAGAAAAACATGCTTACAGGATTGCTATCTCAGTTCAGGCACGCTCTTTGCAATAAACAAATAAGTGTCATATTACAACACTAGTAAATTACACATCAATAGTTGATCTGTTTGCCACAACTTGATTTTTTTTTAACTTAATCATGTTAGACTAAAGCATGAAAACAACATGTGAAAGTACCTAGACCTGAGAAATACAGTAAATTCTACCCATCTTGTGAGTGCAGCCCAACTAATGAGAAATAGATCAAAGAGCTATATTTAGTGAATGTTCAGTTTATTGAGTGTTGTTTGGAAGCAAAAAGAAAAGCAACAACTAGAGTTACTTAACCACAGGGCTTCTCTTCATTAGCTTGGCTCCTTTTCACCACATGATAATATTTTAAAGCACCTCAATAAGAGACTATTCAGCAAACATTTAAAAGATATTCCCAATACTATGCTTGTCAATATCTGTGCTACCATGCAGCTTGCATTGCTGTTCTGTCAAAGCTGAGAGCTCAAAGCAAAGGGATATTTACTACTTATACCTTCCCAATCTCATCCTCTTTCTGAAATAAGAGGCACTCAAGTTGAACATAGTATGCTTTGAAGGTTGGACATGCTGGAGGGAAGGGATGCTATCCAGAGGGACCTTGACAGGCTTAAGAGGTGGACCTATGCAAAGTTCATGAAATTCAACAAGACTAAGTACAAGGTCCTGTACCTGGGTTGAGGCAATACCAAGCACAAACACAGACTTGGCAGAGAATGGACTAAGAACAGCCCTGAAGAAAAAGGACTTGAGGGTACTGGCAGATGAGAAGTTTAACATGAGTCAGCAAAGGGCACCTGCAGCCCAGAAAGCCAAAGGTATCCTGGGCTGCATCAAAGGAAACGTGAGTAGAAGGTTGAGGGAGGTGATTGTGCCCCCTGCTCTTGTGAGACCTCACCTGAAGTACTGTATTCAGTTCTGGAATCCTCAGCACAGGAAGGACATGAATCTGTTAGAGCAAGTCCAGAGTAGGGCTCTGAATAAGATCAGTGGCCTGGAGGACCTCCCATGTGAGGACAGGCTGAGAGAGTTGAGCTTGTTTAGCTCAAAGAAGAGAAGGCTCTGTGGAAAGCTTAGAGCAGTCTTCCAATGCTTATAAGGCCTCCAGGAAAGCTGAGGAGTGGCTTTTTATCAGGGAGTGTAGTGATAGGATGAGGGAGAATGGTTTTCAGCTGAAAGAAAGTAGATTTACATTAGATATCAGGAAGAATTTTTTTTTTACTGTGAGGGTGGTGAGGCACTGGAATGTGTTGTCTGGAGAGGTTGTGGATGCCCCATCCCTGGAGGTGTTCAAGGCCAGGTTGGATGAGGCTTTGGGCAACCTGATCTGATGGAAGGTATCCCTGCTCATGGCAGGGAGTTGGAACAGGATGATCTTTAAGGTCTCTTCCAACCCAAATAATTCTGTGCTTCTATGGAATTTAAAGCAAAATCAGATAAGTGTAAGTTTCTTCAATTGTGGTATACTTCTAAACGTGTAAGGAATGTATTTGTTTAGAATAAGTTTCTTTAGTTCTTTGTTTAGCTGCTTTTTTCATGGGCTTTGGTGAATGTGGTCTTTCAAAACATATATTCAGCTTAAGTATTAGCAAAATTGGAATACAGCTGGCCTAAAGACCACAGATCAGATCTTAGTAGTTCAGCCATTCTAATTTCCAAAATGAGCATGGCAAATTGATTGGTTTTGCTGTCTTTAACCATTTAATAAACTTTTTTCTCAGAATAAAATATATTTCCTGCTCATTTGATGCCATCTAACCCAGAAATATGGACTGGGTATGTGTTCTTTCCCCTTTCCATGGCTCATCATTATTCAAACGAAAAAAAACTTACCACTACCTAACCAGAGATTAAATCCTTGTGTTGTCATTTTTTCATGACAGAGGTTATTTTTGTTTCCAATTTATTTTTTATGGGGGAGCATGGAATCAGAAACTCACCCTAAGTAAATATATTTTTTGAAGAATTTTTGAAAATGTAGTAAAGACCTAATGTGCCAGTGGTATTCCTGAATTAATGAGACATAAGGATACTTTTGACAGAAGGCTGTCATGCGACTTTTCCTGGACTTTTTAATAAACTATTTGGGGTGGCTGAAAGGCTGTATAGGTACTAAAAGACCGACCTCAACCTGCCTTAGATGCTTAAGAATCAGGTTTGCTGGGTTTTCGGTATCTTGTTTTGCCAGCCCTTTTAAAACCAGATTGTCTGTTACTTGAATTTTGACATATATTTGCCTGAATGATGGAAAGATATCAAGCAGTTCACTATACTAAATTTATTTATCCATTGCTTTGCCAAGTGGTTTTGTCTTGCAATGTTCAAGGACCGTCAAACTCATAGTGTAACTATTTAATTTTTTTTTTTACTGTTAAGGTCTTGTTATTTTCCTGTGTTACAGGCAGGTATGCTGATGACTTGGTGGTCCCTCAGTCATTTTATATCCTTTTCTTTCTGTGATTCCTAGGGAATTCATTATCTGTGGAAAATGTACGGGCATTTTGAGATATGGGCTCTGCTTCCTACTTGTAGGTGAGTTAACCAGGTACAGGCTACCTTGTTAAACATCAGACATGTAAATCCAGATGGTCATTCTTAAAGAACTAAAAAAAAATGGTCTATTATGATGATTTAAATTGAGGTAAAAACCTTTGAAGGAATAACAGTTGCATTAATTACTATCCTAAAATAGTTTCTTTCATGTTCACAAGGTATTAAACTGCAAGAAAACTGCATCTGGAGATATTTTATTATTAGTCTTTTATTTTTAGAAAACAAAATGTTTGGTTTATGGATTTTGTGTTGTTATTTTTTTTTCCTAGCTGCTCAGATACTGAACCTACTATACTTGTGTTTTATTTCTAATCCAATACAAACACAATTAATAGTTCTGCATTTATATTTTTATTAGCATTGGTATAGGCTTATATTCTCTACTTTTGCAAATAGCACTTCTAGCCCAGTGCATTTTTTTGTTTACACTGCTAAAGAACAGTGAAGGAAACAACTGAGTCTAATAGACCATCTTTTTAAGTGTGAGTGTGAAATTGCAGAACAAGGATGGCAAAGACGGCTTGTTGTGAATGAATTAGGTTTTATAAAAAGGGTGGCTATTTTTGTAATGATGGACATTTCAGTAGCAGCTCCCACAATTTTTATCCTAAGAAAACATTATGCAGTAGACTACTGAAATGTCCGGATAGACAGTAATGAATACAGCCTTTTTCAACAAATAAAGTAACAAGATTTTGTGTTTCTTCTTGTCCTTGAGAAGTCATCATTTTAGACCTGTTTGAGTGTCAGAGTCTGAAGACATCATTGGTATAACAAGAAGAAAACTAGAAAATGGGCATTTACTATATGTGAGCTGAGGGAACTGCAATTGTTAAGCCTACAGAGAAGGAGTTTGAGGGGAGACCTTATCACTGCCTGTGAGCGTTGGTTTCCTCTTCAAGGTGATAAGTGAAAGGATGAGAGGAAATGGCCTCAATGTAAGCCAGAAGAGGTGCGGATTGGACATGAGGAAAAACTTTGTCACTAGAAGGGTTACCAAGCACTGGAAAAGGCTGCCCAGGGATGTGATTGAGTCACCATCCCTGGAAGCATTTAAAAGATGAATAGATGAAGTGTTTAGGGATATGATTTAGTAGTGTACAGGTATGGTTGGGCTTGGTGATCTCAAAGGTCTTTTCCAACCTGGGGAGTCTATGAAATATATAAACCCTATCACTGAATAGCATTCATGAAGAGTAGTCATGACAATAGTCGTTCTGCAATCCTTTTCTATATGGTAATTTTTTTAATCCATCTTGGAAATGGATCTTCCCTACTATGGTTTTGAAGAGAACATATTTAGCTGATGTTTGTCTTCAGAAAGAGGGAATTATGATGTATTGTGGTCTAAATATGTCATGACATTTCTTTTTTAACTGCAATACAAACTAAATGTGGTGTTTCTTTCTAAAACATGATTAATTCTACATGATAACACTGTAGCATATATGTTAGATGTTTTTAATTTAATTTCCTGGTGGAAAAATGTCTTTGCTGATTCTTTTCTTTCAGGAAATTATTTATTAGATGTCAGGAAACCGGCAGAAACAAAACTGTTCCGCGGTGATTTTTTCATTCTTTTCCTAAGATGATCACGTTAGCTCTTAGTATACGGTATATTGAGTCTTCCCTTTGAGTTAACAAAGCAATCTAAGTGTAGTCCGCTCATAAGCCTGACTAGTGGAGAGGAATGGGGACTGAAGGCAATCCCATGTAACTCTTTCAGAATGTGGCATCTGTGTAAGTATAGGCAGTGACCACAAATTATATGCTTAGATTCAACTCTGTGTAAAGTTGAATGTTTATTAGATAAAAATGAATGGCCTCAGCATTGTAGACAGTTGCTCAGATACTTCCTAGGATTGGGAGATCTAAATTCTTAGGTAAAATTTGACCCTTTCATCTCCGCAGTAAAAACAGATAATCTCTTTGTTGTTGAAAATTTTCTGTTCTTCTAGGTATCAGAATCCTACTAGTTTAGTTGAATAGATAAACTACTTGAAAGGATTTCACTTGGGTAAACTGACATTTTCAGTATCTATCAAACATCCCTGATGAATCCAAAGTATATTAAAAGCAGATCACTTTCAGAAATTAATCAATGATTTGTGTTAAGAAAACTTTCTTTTTGCTTTGAGAGCTTGAATCTTCTCAGCAGAATTTACTCCATATTCATAAAAGAATGGTTTACCACAAACTTCATTTCCTTACTTACAGGCCTTTGTTGAACTAATTTTATTCTATTAACTGCAGTAGGCTTAGCAGTTGATTATTTCTATTTACTGCATTGCTGAAGCTGTTATCCATCATTTTAGCATGGAAGGAGTCCATAGGGATAGTTAGCTAAAAGTTTATTTGGGTTTTCAGTGAACACTCAAAACATTAATTCATTTCACAGCAACTAAATTTTAAGAAATACTATCTAATTTTACTATGGATAATACAGGTATATGCAACTATCAGTCTGCAACTTCAATTAACTTTTATAGTATTTTCCCAGGACTTACTTCTCTGTATTTTGCTGTGTACTTTATTTTTTAACTCTTTAGGGAATGCTTTTAACGATGATTTTATTTGCATTTTTTACTAGTGCTTGAACCTTTTCTACTGCTTACTTGTGAAATTGTTCACAGTTGTCCCTGAGAAGTGAGCAAAGGAATGGTCACTTTGAGGCTATTAGTCTGAATTGTATTTCCTAGACTGTCTTTTTAATGGGAACTTTCTTACATTTTTAGTCTCCTAGTTCTGAGTTCACATTCTTCTTGTGAAATAGACCTGAAAGACAACCTTTTGCCAAAATGGCCTGCAATCACTTGTCCAACAAACTGTTCATGACATCTGAAACAGAGTAACTTGGCATATTCTTGGAATGTGTAGTAAAACTGTAGGCTCCCTAGCATTGTGTCAAATTCTCTTTCCTTTAAAGGGGATATAGGAGAATATTTGGAAAGATTTACTTACCTTTACAAGAAATGGAAACGGTTGTACCTTTCTTAGGGTCTTTTCTGGAGGGCTGATGTCTCTGCTGTTCCTTACCTCCATTCCTGTGTTTTAAAAATTACTGTTTCTAAAATCATTTAGATGCAAATCTGTTTCCATGGGTGAAACCCAAAGCTGACTTCAAGGCAAGTGACAAGACCAAGTACTCAGTGTTGCCTGGGCTCCAGGACAGCAGTATGTGCCTGTCAGAGCATTTGGGTAAGTGAACGTTGCTGTGTTTTCTGTCCTGGTGTTCTGCCTGTCTGCACTTTGGTGGTGGTGTTTTCCTTTGGTATCAGGAATACCATTGTCTTAATTCAAGCCATGGATTTGAAAGGATTTTAATTTATCACACAAATGCCATGTTAACAGTGCACTTTTGTGTGCCTTCCTATCATTTCCTGGACTAATTTGTACATAGGCACTTTTTTTTTAGGAAATGGGTAATGCTCATTAATGAATTCATTATGAAAAGAGGGAAAAAAAAAGGTGTTAAATAAAAAATAAACTATTAAAGTCTCTTTAAAGACTGGAGTAACCTGCTGTCGGAACAAGGCATGGCGATTTGAAGTCAATGATTTTGAACAGTTTCTGGAGGAAATGTCAGTGAAAGATTTGTATATTTGATAATTATTTCATAGTTAGGATCTTAATCAAGATGAGTTGAGGGAAAAGTAGTGAAACAATTAAACACCTAGGAAATAAGGGTTTAAAGGTGGTATTACCCTATAGTTATCATCAATCTCTAAGAATAAGAGAAGGACTAGGTTTCTTTTTTCATTGTAAAGTAGCTGATTTCTTCATGGCTTATAGCTCTCATTTCAGGTCATTTCAAAAATTCTTTCACATGTCACATATGTTGCAGACTTGATAGAACAGTCTTTTTGAAACAAGCTGTGATGGGACTATGATAATTTGTTTTCTCTTTTTGTATTCTACATTTTGTAGCATATTTCTTACTGTAGTCCTCTACAGGCTATATCGTGAATTATGTCAAAGGCAAATGTTAATTATATTTTTATTATATTTTAGTTACATCCGTAATAATGTGAACTGTTATTAGGGAATATAGTAAGGTCATGGACAGTTATTTAGGAAGTTATCACTGAAAATCAGTGTTTTAGATCCACATTGTGCTTTTAAATGCCCCTGCAGCTTTTTCTAGATATAACATAAAAACCACAGTTTTCATAGCTTAAGAGCATACCTCTACAGGAATTATTATTTTAATAACATATAGAGGAAAAAGTAATACTAATCAATCAAAAGTGCATTAAAGAGGAATCCACCATGAAACCTGAACAAAGTAATGCTTATATTTACAACTATAGCTTCTTTTATATCTGTGGTATACCAGGACAGATATATTAAAATATTAAGTATGTAGCCTCTTTCGTTCCATAGCCATGAGCCACTTAAATGGGCCTGTTTGCTGATCTAGATGTTGCTACTGTGTAGTACAAATAAGCAATACATACAGAAGAATTCCTCTGGACAAGCAGAGGGGCGGTTGCTTTTACTCCTAGAACCCGTTCCTCCTGTGAAAAGAGCAGTGACTATTTTAGTAGTTTGCTTATCCGTGTCAGATTGGTTCTCCTTGGTTTCTGGCTCAGGTGGAGGGTGTGATTAAAGTGAATGTGACTGACTGAATGAATTAAATGAACTGAAAATGTTGGATTTCTGCATGAAGCAAGTCCCATACTCTTTTCTTTTATTACGACTTTAATGTATGTTTTTTCCTTCCTACACAGACAACTGACAGTAATGCACATGCATTCTTTGCCTCCATCACCAGTGTTTTGCATCACTCCACATTACTGTGGGACTTTGATCCCTTTCACATCTGGGAACCTCAGCCATACTCTTATTTCATGGAAAATTACCATAATTTTCCATGTTCCTCATCAGTTTATCTGTAGGCAGCTCTTCCAGACAACTAAAGTAGGATTCTCCATCTGCTGATGTAATCTCTAAAAAAATTAGTAATAAACTGTTTGCAAATGCCATTTTTAAGCCCTTCTTGTAACACCAAGTCTCAACTTTATAAAGAAACTTTTGAAACCTGCTTTTCATTGCCTCAGACAGTCTAAAGTACAAATATTTTTAACTATATGATCAGTATTATAATATATAGAAAAAGTCAAAATGTTTTATATCTATATTGGTATTACATGATAATTGACATGAATATTAGATATTCTCCAGGTTTAAATGATGATTGGAGCACTTGTTTTGAAATTCTCAAGAGAAGGTGATTTTTTTATTAATTAGGCTTTTACAGCTGGGATATGAGTTGTGACATCTGTTTTGGGCTAATACAAAATTTTGGGGAACAGACACTGAAGAAATATTACTTGTGGAAATGGACATCCTCTTCCTAAACCATTTGAATTTTCCAATTTGAGCATTTTACTTCTTCAAGGAAAAGTTTAATTTAGGTAGTAAAGAAAAGGGGAGAGAATAATTTTCCAGAGAAGCAGAAAGTACAGGCTTATATCACTAACTTTAGCTCAGGATCCTGGGGGCAGGAGAGAAGGGTGCATCCAGCAGCAGAATAAACTCTCTACCTCCACCTGATTTACAAATTAACAAATTAAGACTTTGTTATCCACAGTCCTTTTGGCATGGAAATTTCCATGGAAGTGCTCCTGTAAAAGCTAGTGAGAGGATACTTCCCTATAGCTATTTGAATTATAATGACTATTTTCAGATAGTCTGCATAAACAAATTTAACTGCCTTCAACATATGCTGATTTGTCACACTAAAAATCACATGGACTGAAAAATGAACTGTTACACAAATTTATTTCCACCAGCACATTTGCCTACCGAAGTGTTTGATTTTATTGTGAAGACTGTGCAGAATACACTATGCTTCCAGCCACCCCCCTGTATATACAAAAAAACTTTTAGGTAACATTAATGGGTGTTTTTGCTGTAAATAAGCCCCTTCTAAAACAGCAAAGTACAAACAGAATTGTATCAGCTTGTCTCCAATGTGCATACATTAATTTATTCAAAAAGGAGTAGGTGTTCACACATGGTTTATAGTAAGGTCCTCCAATGGATCAACCCAGTTATGTATTATTAATGACTTAAAAAAAAAAGTGCTCAATCATTAATTAAATTGCAGTAGCTATTATTTCTCTAACATGTAATTTGTCAGACGTTACCCATGCTTTTAACATTTGCTGTCACATTGTGAAATAGGATAGTAATGAAATAAATCTATATATTTCTATGGCTAGACTAAATGAAAAAAATTATTTGGAAAACACAGGGTTAAATAGTGGACAAGTAACACAGTGTGACAGATAGTTTTTCAAGTAATATAAATATGCTTGAAATATTAGATTCTTCTTAAGGATGAGATCTTCAATGGAGTGTTCAGAATCTGTGGCCTGTTTGGCATCAGGAGAAAAGATAGGCAAATTGATGTTCTTCTTAAGATTTTCAATGGATTCCCACTAGATTATTTTGTAAATTAATTAAATGACTGTAGGCATTAACGTGAAGCTTCTTCAGTAATCTTTCTTCTGCTTATCTGAGGCAGTGAGATGTCCATCACACGATAATCTCTTCAACTCGGTTTACAAGGACAAAATTATCTGTAGAGAATATCGCAAAAATATTAAATAGAATTTATTTTGTTGAACTTTAAATATACTGCTGAATGAATATGTGCTCTGAAACTGCCTGTGCTGCTCTGTTTACATTTAACTTTCAGTGTATGACCTGCTGAAATGTCTTATTTGAAGGTTGGGCATACTTGAGTCCTGGATTGTGATTAATTTCACAGCCTGCTCTGCTCTGTGAAGCACAACACAGTACAACTGAGTATGTTGGGATATCACCCAGGAAAATCTTGATGCTGAATACTCTGAAGGATTCAGAGTTTGTAGGCAGATTTCTTGTACCCTCAAGAGGAGGGTAGTCAGGAGCGTGCTGTCAGTGTATGAGCAAGAACACCGGAAAGATATTGGAGGAGGATAACATCCCACCAAAGCAATGCTGAGCGATAGTAGAAACTAGTACCAACCTAGGTGACGTCTGTCTACCTATGCCTGTTACTAGGAGGTTTTCTGGGTAGAAAGATTTGACTCAGAAGCATGGCATCAAATAAAGCCCTGGGAGAATACGAAGGAGTAAAAACAGACTTTGGTCTGTTCAGGGTTGAAGGAAATATGTGATCTACAAGGATAAGGTTTCAAGGATGACGAGGTTTCGGGAGTTGTATGTGATTTATTTTCTGGTAGAAATTGGTGCTGCAACTTTTATAAAGGAGGTAAACTGCATTGTGGAGTCAAGAATAGAATATACTTTTTACAGTTATTCTGAATCTGAAGGAGTCAAAGTGAGAATGTAGGTATTGGAAGAAATGTTATCCATGGAGGAAGGGGTTTTTGTTTGGGTTTTTTTTTGTGGTTTATTTTGTTGTTCCTTTTCTGAAAAAAAAAAAAAAAAAAAAGAAACAAACCCAACACACAACGATCCCCAGAAGGCAAACCAGAGGCAATTGGCCATCTGAAATCTTATAATCTTATAAGGATGCAATCCCATCAATGTCAAAAGAGCTGAATGGCTGGGCTGATGAGTTTATCCACTGCATCCTATGATATAGGGGATGAATTCATTGTTGTTTGCCTTGACTGTTGGATATCAGTGTAAAATATTTGGATTTGACTAGGGTTGTTGCCTTTACACAGTATTTGCCTTTAATAACACAGGAGTTCAAATTTCAGCAGATAGATAAGGGACTGAAAAAAAAACCAAGAAGTCGAAATTGTCAGTAAGGTAAACATAAAAGATGTGCTCTTAAGGAAAGAAAAAAAAAATTAAAATTTTTGGTTTCATCACAGCAAAAGAGTATTCATTTGCTCTTTTTTTCACAGAAAAGGGTGTTTCTAGACAACTAACAGTGTACGGGCATATAAATAGCTTGAGAAGTAGGCTTTAAATGTAATCTATGTCACACAGTGACTTTAATTTACAGCAATAATGCCAAGTTAAGCCTATTCCATTAATTTTTTGAAGTCCACTCTAAAGAACTATGATAGACATAAGATGAATGTTATTGTTCCTGACAATGAGTAATTATGCCACTGTATTTCATATTCATTTTGTTTAAATTCTGCAAAAGACTTGTATATTAACTTATTGCAACTGGAAGTCTAGAAATGAATGGAAAAACTCTCAATGACTTTCAGGCCTTCATTCAATGTAATGCACATCCACACTTACGTGTACGTATATGTGGTCTGCCTCTATCCTGCTATAAAACCTTGCTCTATTTAGTATTTTTATTGAATACTGGAACAAAGGAAAGCTTCCATCATCTATGCACTGCTGCCTTAGAATCTGTTAGTGCATTTCCCAATTCTGTCTAATTATGCTCTTTTATAAACATAATTTCAAATATATTTCCATTTGATAATAAAAGCAAACAGAACTGTTCATATCAAGGAATAAATCTATTTTTCTATATTTGCTGTAGGTTGGCTTCCATTTATGCATCAGAAACCATCTGCCTTGATGAACTTAACCTATAGCTGCTGTCATTTATCCCCTTATATGTTAAAAGTTTGCATGTAATTCAAGAATCAAAGAACTGTGATTATTTTTAAAAAACAGTTTGAGACCATTTTTTTCTCTAAATAGTATATTTTCCTGCTTAAAAATTAATACAGGACGGAGAAGTAAAAACCTCTGTTCTGTGAACACGTGCAAACAGTGACAATATCTGTCGGTCAATAATATCTCCTTTTAGATGGAAGGAAGTGATTAATATTCCTTCTGGTTTGGGTTGAGGTTTTTTTTTTTTGGTAGTTTTTTTTTTTTCTTTTCTTTCTCCCTGACACATTAAAACTGTATTTGGCTCTTGTAAGTTCTGAAAGCAGAATTTTCTTTAAGTAGCTTGTCAAGGAACTGCCCTTCCTTGAAAGTTTTTAGACATTTCCAAACACTGTGGAGTTGTTTTATCAGGCGTAAGACTGCAAATGACTAGGTTCCAGGAACTGAAAAGCATTAGAAGTTAACATATGCTTTTTTAAAGGAGAATATTCTACTTAAATTTAAGAAATGGAAAGTAAGTTCTTTATAATTCTGTATTCAAAATGTAATTGAACAGTGGAGGCAGATTACAGGACACAAGTATGAATCTAAAATAGTGCAAGAGACTATTATGGAGTGTTGAAAGTACAAGAAGATTGGAGTATAATTAAAAGATAGCATGAGTATTTTGATAGAAGGACATTAGAAATAATTTCAGTCCCATTACAGAGACAGTAGTGGATGTAAAATCTTTGTTATCAGATAGGCAGCAACACTGAACCTCTGAAGATTTCCAGTAGATATGGGTGTATGAAAAAATCAGTTGAATAGTACTAAGTCACTTATGATTATTGAGAATTTCAATTTGATACACTACTGAAAAAAAGGACTATGGGGAAAAGAAAGATGAAGGAATAAGTGGAGAGTAGCTTGAAACACAAGCAAGCCTTAGGATTTCTACATATTTAATTGTATAAACTGAGTAGGAAGTGGGTGTTATATATAAGGCATAATTAATTACATTAAAATGGCTGATTAATTTCTGCACAGACTAGCATCCTCATGAGTGTGAAATAAGCTGAACCTTTGCGGACTCTGTGGTACATATGTGCTGAGTTTTGCAGGCTGCACCAGGACTTCTGTGAATGCCTGGCCTTAAACTGTATAGACATAAAGCCTCTTTAGTGTGATCCTGGACATTGCTGCTGGAGATCCAGGAAGTTCATTCTTGTCATTAAGATGAAATGAGCTCAAGGATGCACAGAAACTTGGTATGGCATCAGGAAAAGATTAAAGACCAAGTGTAAGGTGTACATCACAGCTTAATATTCTTGTGACACAGAATCATAGAATCCCCCATGGACAGGGACACCTTCCACTAGATCAGGCTGCTCAAGGCCCCATCCAACCTGGCCTTGAAGACTTTGAGGGATGGAGCACCCACTTCCCTGGGCAACCTGTTCCAGTGCCTCATCACTCTCACAGCAAAGAATTTCCTCCTTATGTCTAGTCTAAATCTGCCCCTCTCCAATTTATAGCCATTCCCCTTGTCCTGTCACTACATGCCTTTATAAAAAGTCCCTCTCCAGCTTTCTTGTACTGCCCCTTCAAGTACTGGAAGGTTGCTGTAAGGTCTTCTCAGTCTTCTCTTCTCCAGTCTGAACAACCCCAACTCTCATCCTGTCCTCATATGGGAGGTGCTTCAGTCCTCTGATCCTCTTTCTAGTCCTCCTCTGGACCCATTCCAACATATCCTTCTTATTTTGAGGATTCCAGAACTGGACACAATACTCCAGATAAGGTCTCACAAGAGAGGAATAAAGGGGCAGAATCACCTTCCTTGGCCTGCTGGCCACACTTCTTTTGATGCAGCCCAGGATAAGGTTGGCTTTCTGAGCTGCGAGAGCACATTGCTGGCTCACATCAAGCTTCTCATCAACCAGCACCCCCAAGTCCTTCTCCACAGGGCTGCTCTCAATCACATCATCTCCCACCCTATATTGAAATAGGGGATTGCCCCAATGCAGGTGTAGGGCCTTGCACTTGGCCTTGGTGAACCTTGTGAGACTCACACAGACCCAATTCCACAGCTTGTCCAAGTCCCACTGGATGACATCCCATCCTTCTGGTGTGACAACTGCACCACTCATCTTGGTGTCATCTGAGGGCATGCTTAATCTCACTGTCTATATCAGTGATGAAGATATTAAAGAGCACTGGTTAGAGTATGGATCCCTGAGGGACACCACTTGTCAAAGATCTCCCCCCCCTTCAGCTACTGGAAGGCCGCTATAAGGTCTTTTCAGAGTGTTCACTTCTCCAGGCTGAACAACCTCAACTCTCTCACCGTGTCCTCATAGCAGAGGTGCTCCAGCTGTCTGATAATTTTCGTGACCCTCCTCTGGATCCGTTTCAATGTTTCCTTATCCTTCTTATGTCCTCTCTCTTCTCTAATCAAATTTAGCTCCTACTTTGGAAGAGGCCATCCAAAAGACCTGTGCTTCTTTATATTAATACCAAATTGCTTGGTCAGATTCTTAGGCTGAAAGTAATGGTATGTAAGTGATGGTCTCAGATATTGAAGATGATTAAGGGCTTGTTTTCTTCTAAATCCAGACATCACAAACTCTATTCTTAGTTTGTCTACATCCCAAGGAAATTACTGTAACATGCAAAAATCTTTGAGGTTCAGAGGAAAGCTTGATGTCATACATATCAATTGAAGCAGAAAGGAGGGTCTGCTGTCAGATTATATCACTTCTGTATAGGTTACAAACATGTTCTTTTTAAGGTGTAGTTTTCATTACTTTTTGAAAGACAACCCCCTCAGTTCACTTATCTCCTGAAGATCAAGATTCTGGAGGGAAAACACTTTTGTTTCTCAATTTACCAGATATTTCTGTAACAACAGAGAGAACTAACTCTGCCTCCCTGACAATGGGAAAAGAAGGCTTTTTCTTTGAAAAACCTAGGTTGTAATAAAAGTTTCAGTCTCGTACTGTTCCACATACCTGCTTGAACAGATTCTTTACCCTTGTGTTGCTATTTCTTCCATATTCACGAGACCATCTTCATCTTGCTACCTGAGGACAGCAAAGATAGCTGTGGGTTATGGGATGGCAGAGGTTACATGCTGATTGAAATAAAAGCTTTGGTTTTTAACCTGTTTTGAAGCATATCTGCTCTGAAGTCCTGCAATTACAGATGTTGTTATAACAGGTACCAGCACTTTGTCTGAAAGTCCATTAAAAGAGCAAGAACCATACTTGGGAGTGGTTATATCTGCTTGTCCTTGATTACAGAAATCTTGAAATACTTCTTCACAGTTGTTTTAGCACTAAAATACAAAAATCAAAACAAAGACATCTGGTCAATCACACTACTTCCAGTTGTACTGCCATCAATATTGGTATTTTCATTACTAGTGCAGAATTCATGTAATCAGTACTGATTGTGTGCTACAATAAGTGCCAGAAACACTAGTACTGGTATCATTAGCTTTGGTTCTGCCTTTTTTTTTCCTCCTCTTAACACTTTATAGCTTAATGTGTTGGATATTTCGGAGAAGTAAATAAACTGAATTATTACACAACATTTAAATAAGAAATAAAAATCATGAAACACTGGATGTGAAAACAGAGATTGAGGAGCGTTACTGAACTGAATGTTGTGTCCTATTTCTGAAAGAGAGTTTCCTGACATAGACAACAATCTGCAGGAAAAACAATGTTTCTGATTGCATTATTGCTCTCTAACACTATCTGTTCTGGTTTTGAGTAATGCCTAGAACTGTATGCATAAGAAAAGAGAAATGCATCTTTGTGGTAATGACGCAGCCTATCCTACCCTCCACAGACACTGAAACCTGAGAATTTCTAATATTTGTATATTGACTGGCTAGCAATGACTATCATCTTAGTTTCTGTTCTTTTCAGTTTGCAAGTCCATTTTATGAAGGAAAAAATCGCTTTTCTGACTGTGACTGAAATTTCATCATCCATATTTTAGTGTTTTTACGTTGTTCTGGTCTTCACTGGCTTAAAAAGAGTGGGAAGTGCAAGATACATGAAGAGTTGGTGTATTGTACATTCAGAATTTAGCTGAAAAGAAAGAGGGTAACTGTGATTTTGATTCAGTGAGATATGTAAACCTGTGTATAACAGCAAAAACTTGACTGATCTCTTCGTACCTTTTAGCTGTAGTTGTGGTTCTTGTTCTACTAATTTTAGGTGTTTTGGGCATATTTCCAAGTCTCCTTTTATGAGATATCTTAAAGTGCTATATGAATGTCACTTGGAGGAGGAACAAAGATATTTTGAGGGCCTCTTGTATTTTCCTACTGTAACATTAAGCATATAAGATATTCATAAATATGTAATCAACTATCAAGTGCATAGACTCTGGAAATGTCAACCGCTTATACTGATTACTTTGGAAAAGGTTGGAATTTTGGTGTTGGTATTAATCACTATATCAGTTCTGTTGACAGGAAGTGTTTACCTTGTTATACTAGCTACAAAATACAGGGAAATCCAGTAATGCTATGCAAGCTGACAAAGATAAAGAAAACTTCTGAGTTCTGTTCACTTTTTAAATACTCCATTTGTCTGGACTCTGACTGAGGTTATTAGTAATGCTGGAATTGTCTGCTGAAAGTAGGCTTGGACTTCCAGTATCCACATTGTTTACTCTCAAGTTCTTCCTTATCTTCTTGTGCTAGCTATGTAACTACCAATATTTCTCCTAATTTTAAATACTCTAGATCATGCTGTAGCAGAAAGCAAATACAGTCTTTCAGAAAGCGGAGATCACTTCTATTTAAACAACAAATGTCTGAAGAGGGCCAGTAGGGTTATCTCTCACCTTTTTTTTTTTTTTTTAATATGGTAAAGCTTTACTTTGATTAACATTATTGCATGGAAAAACATATTATTGTCTTTTTTTTTCTTCTACCTCTTTCTTGGTGATGACAACAATTAGGCATCAGCTTTGGAAACCTCTCTAGTGCTACCTGGTTTTAATTCCAAATACCTTTTTCTCACAAGAAAACTAAGATATTAAATATTCTTTGACAAATGTCAAGACTGAAAAAACACTTTAGGTTTTGTACGGAAGGTAAGTTCTGTTAGTAGCTTTTTTCAAATAAAAAGTATTGCTTCTATGTTTTTATTAAGTCACATGAGACCAATTAAAATGCTTCATTTTTCACTATAATTCTGATTAATTTGGTTGCTCTTATGTTTTATTGACATGTTCCTTAGTATATGTGGAAAAAATACATAATCATGCCATATGATGTAAGAATTCCTACCCAAAAGTAATAGGAGCATTGGAAAAATATCTTTCTAATCAACCTAGCAAATCTCATATCTTCAACAGACTACCAAGAGGAAGGTTAGCATTGTGTCATATCCATTTGACTGGAGACTCAAAATCTGAACAGTAAAGATCACAAAACAAAACTGATTATTCAAGAGTTTTGTTTAATAGAAGGTTCTCATAACAGGAATTTGTCTTTCCATGTGCATTTTATATGCAGTGTAATGTTCCCCAGTGATTGAAATGTAAAGATGAAATACAGATGAGTTAATGTCATTTTGGCACAGTTCATTTCACTTAGAAAAATACATACTTCATATACTGAGAATTTTATTTCAGTGTATATTGACAGGATTTCTCACCAGCGCTAACAGAGAAGTAAGAAACATAGAAGTATTGTATAATACAAGTTTAAAAATGTCAATGTGGGATAATTCTGTTTGCATCTTCATGCAAATTTTCATTTTTCCTTTCTATTTTTATATGGCCTTTCTACTGGCCACACAAGGTAGAATTGATTTATTCATATACAATCAATTCCATTTCAATGACAATTGGTGACAGTCTTGCAGTGAGATTTATGTTCGCGTTGCAGTTAATGTTTGTGAGTGTGTGAAAAAAAAAGTAGTAATGCCAAAGAGGGGACCGAGTGCAATGTGCCCCACTTGTTTGGTGGGTGCTGCAGCTAGATTTCTCCTGGGGTGTGGAGGTTGCTTGCAGTTGCCCAAGCTCCACATGCCTGCTGGGAGCTACTTGCTTTCCAGCCGCAAGCTGAAATCTCTGCTACTCTCCTACATCAATTAAATGACCTCATAAAATTAATGAGTCATGTTTTTACCACCTTCTCTCAGACAAGGCAATAGTAATCACTGTATTATATATTACTGAATGTTTAAACTGTTTAAACTGTCAGTGTGGAAAAAAAATCATACAAATCCAGTGTAAATACTTCAAGTTGCATAAAGTAATTATTAATCTTAAAAAGCATAAAATATACGCAGTTAGCTAATAAATGACAAATGAATAATTTATTCAACATAAAAAAGAAGAAAGGTATTAACATTTTACCCACAGTTACTCTTTCTTTGACAAGCTATTACTGAACGACTAGATTTTTAGTTTTACAATGTTTATTCAAATCCTTGCAGTAATACAGAGATCTTTAGTGATTTTGAAGGATATATGTGAATGTGTCTTTGTCTGTACATGGGTTTCTCATATAAATAGATCATATATAGAGAGAAAGACTTTTTGTACTACTTGTTTTCAATCATTCACACTGATAGTAGTTGGAGGAAGTTAGTGGGGCTGTAAACTAATGAATATGTTCCCTACATATGCTTGCTGAATTGCTTCTTTTCTTACCACAAAATTACATGGTCTTTATGTATACATACAATTCAGTTATTTGAGCAATATCCAGATATAAATAATTAACCCTTAGCATTAGCTATAATGTAAATTTCAAAGTTTGTGAGAATGTATGTTAATCAGCCATGAATATTAATTTGTCAGAAAACCAGAGTTGCCAACACCCAGCATTCGACACTCAGACACCAGTCCTCTAAAGAACAAGGAAAGAAGAGGAAAAAAAAAGAATTCAAATTAGACAGGACTATTTTTCAATGATTAGTTGCAGGTTCTTTGTATCTACCTTCTGGTTTTCAGGCTATGGTTTCAGTGCTTTCTTTGCAACTCAGAGGAATAGGAAAGAAAGAAATTTACAGTTCTTGTATGCCCACTTGACTTGAGGAAACTGGAGCTTTAAGAAAACTTCTTCTTCCAAAGTCACTGGAACAGTGCATCAAATTGCTTTGTGTGTCTTTGTTCTTAAAAAAATTCCCTTTTACTTTGTTCCTCACTTTTCAATATCATGTTTGATACCATGTTTCTCTGAAGAAGGCGTTCTTTCAGGATAAGAGCATGAATATCACGTGGAGGTCAACTGCCTTGAGGTGAAACAAAACAGTATTAGATAAATTAAAAATTGTCAGCTGTTCTGTTAATTTTTTCTGGGAGCAATTAAAAAAATCATGTGGTTAGGTGTTGGGAAAAAAAAAATATTGTACACTAATTTTTCAGAATCAGAACTTGGACAGTCATAATGTCCACAGGAAATAAGAAAACAAGTAGATTAATGTGTAAATCGTTTACTGATGTAACTTAATATGCTTTTTGTATCTGAAGAACTTACAACCTTAAGATCTTTGGAGCAGGAACCATTAATTCGCAGCTACTCAACCTCTGGGTGTTACTGGGCTTCTAAATACTGGTATAGTAAGTATTTGAAATAAATCAAGAGCTTAGTTAATATTACTATTTTATTCCTAAACGATAAACTTGTACAGGTCAATAAACTCTCAGAGATTTTTGTGCTAGGGTAGTGGGAGAGTATCTATAGACATTTCAGTAATGTGAGCTGTACAGAAGATTTTTAAGCACAACGTACGAAAAGCAGTCACTTTATCCATTAATTTGAACAGCAGGATTAAGGAATGTAGTCTGTACACTTTATCCCTGTTCATAAAAAATACTGTTTACATGTCTTTAAATCTATTGAAAAGTTTTCAGATAATTTCATATACTTAGATGACACAGGAACATGGCAGTCAGGGAAGCTTCAGATGGAATAACCTTTCGGTGTTATCAGTAAAATCCTAGATGTTACTAATGTTATTCAGACCCAGTTTATGTCATGTGACTACACAGTGGAGTAAATAAGCACTTACAGATGTTAGTTGAATTAATGACAGCCTGTGTATCCCAGAGTGTGATAAATTATAGTTTGCTGCTGGCAGCAAGGGCTATTCAAACAAATATTTCTGCATTATGACAATTTCTTAAGGCTTCCATAGAATTAATGTATAATATAAGAACTGCCTACAGGGAAGATTATTAGGATACTTAGAAAAAGATTTTCATTTAGTGATTTCAGCAATGTCTGTAATTATCAACATAGCCTATCATTTACTAAGTGGTTAGTTGTACATACAAGACCTTGATCTTGTACAGTAATTACAGTATACAGAAACAATATACTTGTTATGGATGACTGCACATAAGTGGGTGGTTAAGTGTCATTAAAGATGTTTTGGAATATATCTATTTATGAATAAATATTATGAGTTTTCTTTTTTAGAAATTTTTACTGAATGACACTTAGATGCAAACAAGAAATTTCTGGATAACAACAGATTTAGTTTAAAGCATGTTTTGCTAAGCACATTAGAAACATTGTTGACAACATTTTAAACTTGACCACGAATGAACCTTATATTTATCACTACCTTTTCTATCACTTCTCTTTCAAAACCTCCTAGTGTTCTCTGCATTTTGTTATTACCTGTTGCCCTCAACTTTCTTATTCTTTATTTTAATTTGGAGAGGTCTTTCGTTTTGTTTACACTACTTGTGTGTTGTCTGGAAAACACTACAAATATTGTGCTAACAGTGGACAGTCCTAAGGCTTTAACAGAAAGCCTGTGGCCTCAATATTTTGACTCAGGAAGAATACCAAAATCATCCTTTTGAACTTGCTAAGAAAGTCCTGGAAATCTAAAACTAACATTCGATAAGATCAAGAGCTTGAATTATGAGAAAATTATGCAAGCAGGATCCATCCCAAAAGAGGGCATTTAATTGCAGCCACTCCTGACCTCCAAATAATGATGCAATATCACTTCAGAACTTTGATTAAAATTGCTACTATGGATCTGCCAACACTTTCTCATATCAGGCTTTGCAAACAGACAAGGCAAACCTAATACTACTTTGAGTTATGACAATTAATAGCAGATAACATTGATCAGACAAACTTCTCTGAATTAATTTCTTGATATAATTATCTTCTACTCAAATCTGTTATGTTTATTTTCTATATTTGTCTGTTATGTTACAGCTACGATAGTGTATTATGTTATTTTAGTATAACTGTTATCCTTTATACAGGTAGAGGATTTTAATAGGGGAGGTCATGGTCTGTCCCCATTTCTTTTTCTCCCAGATGTCCTCTATAGGTGATATGAGAAAGGTGAAGACAGGTAACAGCCGGCAATTCCTTTGTGCCTAACAGCTCTATGTTTGGATCCATTTATCAACCGAAGGAGCAGACTGGCTCTCTGTTGGACAGCTGCAACCAAGGTATAGATATTTCAAGTATTTCATGTTGTCTCAGCAGTGTAGGTGGCCAGAGTAAACTAATGAATCCAGCCAGTACTTTTTTTCAGGGAGAGAATCATAAGTAAGTTTATCTTTCTTAAATAAACATTTATTTGCCTGGTCTAGTCTAATATTCCAAGTCTGCCGTAGACCAAGTCTGATATCTTTCCCCACAGTGATTAACGAAATAATCTCACAGTAATTAGTGTTACATGAAGAAATGGACTGTTGGTGTGAGTCAAATGGCTGAACCCAGCTTTCTTTTCCCTGACTGGTCTGCAGTAGGGTATAAACTTCAGTAAGGCAGCAGATGTGGTTTATTAAGTATACAGATTTTTTTTTTTTAATGTTTATTCTAGGGTTTTTGGTTTTTTACAGATTAAAGTGTTTCTATTTAAACTTTATCATTTCCACTACTTAATTTTGTTACAACTTAGCCAGCTGCTCACCAGGAGTGTCTGCTGGTCTAGTATTTACTAATGGACTATGAAACAAAGGGAAGGCTTGCTTTCCTAGTCAATTTTAGTATATATCCACAATTATATATTTTAGTATATATCCACAATTATATAAATACATGCATTTCTGTTTATGTACATGTGTGTGCATATATGTACATAAAAATGCTGAAAATAGGTATGCCTATATAAAGGCAAAAAGAACAGTTGGCTATAAAATGAACTACTGTTCTCATCTTCCCTGCATGTCAGGATTCAATGGTGAGAGATAATTATGCAAGGAACACATCAACAACTTTGTAAACATTTAGTTTGCGTAAATGTCACTTTTGCATAAGCATTACTTGTTTTGTGTTTGGCAGGCATAATCTGTGAAAGAAAATACTGCTTGTTTTTCTTCTTTTTAAAGTTTTGAATTTTTTTTTTAATGTTTATACATTTCTTACAAGAACGATCTGGAAAGCACTACAGTTGCCACAGCAAAACTATCTGCAACTCACGCTCTTGGGTGGGCTGGTCTACAAATTCTGGTGGATAACTTTCTCCAGGAATATTGATTTATGCATTTTTTATATCATTCAAATGAACAATCAAGAGAAACAAAATGTATATACTGTACCCAGAAGTTAGATATACCATGAAGATACTGAAAAGATACTTAAAGCCACGTCTGTATTAAAAAATTACGGATTGTGGGAGACAGTAATACATGTAATTCTAGTTTTGCTTGGCCTCTAAAGACAATACAGCTCCATTTACTATCCGATGAGCCCTTCTTATCTGTCAAGATGGATGAACTGCAAGTATAGAATCTCATGGATAAAGCTGTGACCTCCTGCAGCATATCACAGATACCTGGGGTATCTCTATAACACAATGCATTTTGCAGCAGCTAATGTGACTGCTCTGAAGAACTTTGTAAGGCAATCACTGTGGGGTAAAATGGATCCCTACTTTTATGACAAAAATTTCATTTAGAAAATGAAAATTTGTGTGGTGGGTGAAAAGGACTATTATTTTGATGAATAATGGCAAAGGAACTTTTCATTTATTTTTAATTAATAAATGGATAAAATATACTCAGTTCATTACTGTTTATCTGTTAAGAAAACTTTCAATAGTTACTCATTCTTAAAATAACATAAAAGCAAGGATTCTCTCTGAGATTATTAAAATCCTGAAATATATAAAATAGGATGGTGGACTTAGAAAATTTTGTCCCTTTCTCTTTCAGCTTCAGTGTTTCCAGGTTTTGCTTTCTGACCTTTCTTCCTACCATTTAGTGAGGCTGTAAACTCTGTGGAAGGGAAAGGCAGGGCAATCAACATGCAGAATATTGAAAAGGTTGAGGTAATAAAGCACCTGTCACAGATTGTTCAAGATATTTAAATTCTGTTACTCAATTTCAGTGACCATGGTTTCAAAGGAATGAAGACAATGATAGAATACAGACTTAGTTTCCTGAATAATACCATAGTGAGTATAGATATAATAAAAACTTGAATAATCATATTTTACTACAATTTCAAATTGGTAATTTCATGTTCTTCAGAGGGAGTTTAATGCTATATAAAGAAAACACAAGCAAATAGAATTAAAAATCGAGCTCAGTAAAATACAAGTAAGATAAGACCATTATAGCTTCCTGAATTCATAAGGATATATTTTAGTCTCTCCTTATTTCCCAGAAACAAATAAGGTGAAAGCAGTAATTCACATCACCAGAGTGAATGAAGTTCTATTGCCTTTGTTGGTCCAAATCATGTGAGTTCTTAATAAAATCTCTCCTGGTATTGAGCTACTTGTAATGTTACTTTTCTTGGTGATTCTCTGGACTTTACTAACACTTGAGCTTGTTATTTAGCACCATGCCCGGTATGCTCTCATTCTCCTACCTGGCTGCCTGTTTTCACAACCTTTGTAAAAACAACAATATTTTGTTATTCAGCCAGGCTGAAATTCACTAGCAAGTAGTAGAAAGGATAAAGAAGATCAAGGAAGTTTATCAAGTTAATCAGTGTAATAGTGTTTGATGTGTCAGAAATAAGGAAAGGAAATTTCTTGAATTCAAAAATATTTTGTGTGCATGCACATTTCTGAAGTCTCAATAGATTTCACACTTTTCTATAGTGGATACTTGCACATACACAAGTTATTTTCCACCTCTGAGTTCAAATCCTTCTAAAAACAATTGTAATTTCCTCACATTCATTCAACAAATAGAACATATGCTTTTTTAAACTCTTTTCTTATGTTGTTGTTGTTGTCGTCGATTTTTGTGAGATGATACCCTTTTGGACTAAGGATGCCCTAGGAAAAGCATAACAAAGGGAAAACATACAAAGGAAATGTATAAAGAGAAATCAAATTGGATCCCAGAACTGAGGATGAAGAAATCTCATTACCAACATCACACAACCCTCCCAGTGAGAGCTGGAGACAATGGTGACTCACTGCAGCATCCCCAAACTCTCGTACTGACAAGTAGGGGGCCTTGAGAAGGTTAGGCTTCGCACGAGAGAAAAGAGGTAAGTTTCCTTCTACAAGGTAAGATCCTTATACAAGTTTTCCTGTATAACAATTTTACAGGTATTATTAGTTATGCTTTCTTGTACTAATTTGAACCATTATTTTTTAATGATGATTATTAGTTCAGTTAATTAATACTTATTCTTAAGATTTTACGTAATTTGCCAAAAATTTTTGACTCCATGTCTATCATGAGTTCCCTTTTTCCCCAACAAGTACTGAAAGGTATTGTATGAAGGAGAGGACTTGAAACCACAACCCACGTGCCAGGCAAGGATGTCTTTGCCATTTGTTTTGGGGATAGTTCTATTTAAAGTTACTACGAGTCTTTCTTTTCTATACTTGTTTATTTTGGATTAGGAATTTGAAAAACATTCTCTGTCACCAAAGGTAAGCAGAAACCTACCTCTTGCACATTTTCTTTCTATACATTTTTCTCCCCATCACAATTTCTCCTTAATTATTTACTTAAAATACAATAGTTTTAAAAGGATAGACAAGTGAATTGCCTAATAGATAGGACTTTTTCCTCACATCCATGTATCTGACTATAAGTTACTCTGATCCCTTTTCAAGCCAGTTCTCGAGTCTCTAGGGGATATTAGGGATAATGGAGTTTGCGTATTTCACAGAATCACAGAACTGTTTAGGCTGGCAAAGACCTTTAAGGTCATGAAGTCCAACTGTAAACCTTACAACTGCAAGTCCACCACTAAATCCAACGCTGCCAAGACCACTGCTAAACCATGCTCCTAAACGTCACATCTACACATCTGTTGAATACCTCCAGGGATGGTGTCTGCTTTCCAGAGTAGCCTGTTCCAGTGATGACAACTCTTTCTATGAAGTAATATTTCCTTATATGAAGCCTAAATCTCACCTCGTACAACTTGAGGGCATTTAGTCTTGGCCTGTCACTTTTTACTTGGGAGAAGAGACCAACACTGCCTCACTACAACTTCATTTCAGGTAGTTGTAAAAAGCAATAATATCTCCCCTTAGCCTCTTTCCTCTGGCCTAAACAATCCCAGTTCCCTCAGCTGCCCCTGAAAGGACTTGTGCTCCCAACTATTCACCAGGTATGCTGCCCTTCTTTGCACATGCTCCAGCAGTTCAATGTCTTTCTTATAGTGAGGGGCCCAGAACTGAACACAGTATTCAAGGTTTAGCCTCATCAGCACCAAGTACAGGGGGACAACCATTTCTTGAGTCCTGCTAGCCACACTATTTCTGATACAGGGATGGAATTCATCGTTCCATGAGAAGAAGCAAGTGTGATGTTGACTGCCCCATTCTAGGAGAGTTTTTCCTCTAGAAGATGCTCCAGTAGGGGTGGTCACTTTCCCATCTGCTTCTTGGTTCTAATGGCACGAGTAAAAGCAAAAATTTGTATTTAACCTCTGTGTCACCTTGTCCTGCCCGACTTTAGAACTACAGTTTCCTTTGGGTTTGCTTTCATCTGCAGATCCATGAGCTTTTACACTTGAGCAACTTGTCTTTTCTGTTTTGACAGGTTTGTTAGCCCCAAGCTGTTCTCTCACTTACTGTACCTCACAGTAACTTCTGAGTAGTTTCTTCTTTTCCCCTAGTTAATTTGGCATCTTACTGATGAGGAGAGACTTCCTGATCTGCACTTTCCATCAACTCAGACTCTCCTGTTGAGCAACAAAACTGAAATCCCTTGTGTGACATACATAGAGATTGCCAGTTTAGAACTCTTAAATCAGACAATTAATAGCTTGCACAGCCATCTTCCTGCCACCCCTACCCTTCCCTTTGATTTCTGACGGCATTTTTTTTGGATGATTTGTCTGGTGTGGGATTTTTTAATTTTTAATATATAGTAAATTTCTCTTACATGCTGAGAACAGAGCAAGGGCAGAGAGAGAGAAAAAAGGAAGAGAAGTGCTTTCTTGGATTTTCCTTTTTCCCCTCTGGGTGAGTGGCTGACCAGACTTTCCCAGCACAGTTGTTTGTTTTGGGGATTTTTTCAAACTCCAGCTTTCTTAGTGATCTTCTAACAATAGTTTGTATGCAAAGCAAGCTGTATTTTCAAATATTTTCTTTCTCCTTTTTCATATTTTTGTCCTTTATTTATTGAACAATCAAATAAGATACTTTATAAATAACTGTTGTTCAATAATTGTCTTTTTTTTTCCTTCTATTAGCAAATGCAAACTGTAGGCAGTTTCTAAGGCATCTTATCCATCAGTGCACTTGTCATTATTTTCTGTAAGTTTTATCTTCAACTGTCCTTTAAAAGAAGTATGGTTTGGTGATGTGGCCTGCGGAAATGTAAAAACTAGGGCTCATCTTAGTGATGTCCTTGAATTGCTATGTGACCGTGACCAAGTTTATATCACTATATCTTGCCTCTCTGCTTGTACAAATGAAGATACTGCCTTCTGCAGACCTCTGTCAACCTCTGATAAAATTTGCAAAGTGAAATCCTAACTCTATAAAGTTTTTATTCATTAACTAACTTTAATTCTTCGTCTAAACGAGTTAAGGAACTATTCAAAATGCTTCTGCTCCTTACACATGAGGCTCAAAGCACAAAACAGTATTCTTCCACTTGGTTAATTTTTAATTATACACACTTCAATCCACTTCCTAACTAGTTTGTTTCTTCTTTGCCTCGCTTTAATTTGCTAAATTCTACTTTCTATGAATTTCACTTTCTGAAATCAGGAAAGATTTCTTCCCATCTCTAACTAGTTTCTTCTATTATATCAGTGCTTTCCAGTCTCAGTACTGGAAAACTGATTTTTTTTCCATTTGGTTTATGTTCTTGAGGATAAAGAAAATACTTGATACTGAAGTTTTTATTATACTTTCAAAAGTAGAGATTAATAGATTTAGATAAATGTTTATGCTTATTAACCCATTTCAGGATTTTTTTCCTTGGGTTACTAGTACTGTGGCTCATGGGGAATAATTTTAATCAAACTGTTGGTGTCTGGTTCACATTTATTTGAAAAGAACATTGATCGTAATCTTTTTTGTCTGCATTCCCGTTGCTTCCAGTCCTTAGAATACCCTGTAACCTGGTGGCAATGAATGATGCAGTTACACTGATAAATACTTTAAACTTGAATATCCACAACTCTTTCTGCAAATAAATTGTTTTCTTGGATATTGTATTTCCTGGATATATATTATGAAGCCTGTTTTTTTAAACTCTTTACATAGTCATTTTCATTTTGTGCTAAAGGTGAGGCACAGTTCAAATCACTGATCTAATATTTGTTTGAAGTAGTCTTTAATCCAGTGCAAATGCAATGGAACAGCAAAAACAGTACCAAATACTGCAAAACAGAGACAATTTTTTATATAGGCGGAATACCAAATCTTCTCTTAACTTTAGTGCAAACTGGAATGTCATACTTAATACTTGACTACAGGAGCTGGCTCCAACTTGAGAGAGAAATATCTTTAGAAAATGTAAGCAAGCGAAGACTTAAAAAAAAAAAATACTATCCTTCACTGCACCATTTACCTGGCTAAATAAAATCTGTAGAGTTTTGAGTACACTAAGGAAAATATTAAGACTTTTTTTCCACTTGACACACAACACCCCATCAGGCCTATGACAGACTATCTTTAACATGATGATTTTGGCTCTGTTCTTAGGGACGTCATTTGCAATGAACAGGACCGCAGTAAATCAGTAAAAAATGATCCATTCATTGTAAGATTTTTGGCTGGATTGCTTCATTATCTTTGTCCCCACTATTCTGAGTACCTAAGCACGTAAATAGAAAATGAACCTTTACAAGGCAGTCAAACAGAATGATCTGATGACTCTGTAAGCAGAAATGACACAATTTTGAGCATTTTGCCATTTTTGTATTCACATGTTCTTTTTATGTAATGTTCTATCACACAGATTTTCACATAGAGAGTTAATGGTAGCATAGTAATTTGCATTAAAGGACTCTTTTTGTCTGTTCAGATTAGCAATAACACTTCTTTAGTTAACAGCTTGGACTGCCATGACAGTTACATGTGATAAACAGTATTGGATTTTTTTGCAAAGTCTCAGGACATCACATAATTCATGCATTTTAAAAAGTAGTTTAGTTAGCACTGTTCATGTAGAAATTCATGTCTCTTTTGAACACAAGTTTCTTCGCTACATCTGTCCTAACATCTTTTTCTGTGACGAGCAGAGAAAGGAAAGCAAATATTTCGCTCAGATCGACCATGCCTCAGCATCAGAGGAGAGGAAAGAAAACAAAATTTAGGTACACTTGATTTGTTACGATCCCAGCAAACAAAACACTCAGGCTCTGCAAAAGCTAATTTTAAATGTTGTTTATTAGACTTACAAAATTGTGTCAATAGTGTCCCTTCGGATAGTGGGATCCCTGAGCCACGAAGCACTGAAGGTGCCTCAGGTCAGGACATACACACCCTGCAGATCCCATACCTGGAAAAGCCTCCTCACTTTATTCCTATGAGATTTTGTGGGATTTTCTTGAAAGGAAACCAGCTGTATTCATCATTTTTACGATCCAACAAAAGAGTGTTCCCATGGGAACTTGCTGCAGCTCTCAAGGGAGGCAAGGACACACAGGTGTTATAACTTACTTACTTACCGGTACCAAGTGGGAGCTGCTTGCACTCTCCTTTGTCACAAGCAACCAGAGAAGTTTATTTTGTGCTGGAGGGATATGCATAGCACAACACATAGCACAAGCTATCCTGTCTGTGCAGCATAGCACAGCATGGTCCTGGAACTGCTCAGATTAACTGTGCTATGAATCACTAACTCCTCAAAGTGCAATGGTCTTACAGTCAGGATGACTACATTCCTCTGCCTTTGGGCAATGTGTAATTCTCCTGCATGGTGTGCTCTCCTCAATATCAGGAGCCTTTAAAGCCTAGGAGGTGTCATTGAAGGGCAAATGTGTGTTTTTAGCAAGTTTCTCTTTCAATTATAAGGGACAAGTGCATCTTAAAAATATTGCTCTTACCTAAGCTTACAATGCAGCTGCTACTGTAGTCAGAATCATCCATTTTTTCACCAGAGTAAATTTGCAGGGAAATAGTGGTTAATCAGGCTCAGATTTCTCTGAAATCGTGTTTCTCATTTGGCATTGCTTCTAAAAGCACCTGAGAATCCTTAGTGTGAAATTTGCTTTCATATCAGATTTGTCCATCTTTAGTTTTACAGCTTGTCCTCATCTACTAATTGCTATGCAAATTGAGAGAGTCTAATATGCTGTGTACTTGCACAAGTGAGGGACCACATCGTACTCGAGTAAACTCTGAGAGGTTTCCTTTAGTCACATTGGGCACTGGCTTCATGGAGAGAAGTTGATTCTGTGTTAAACCACAGGAACTTATCTTTTTTACATCTGCTGCATTGAGGAGCTCAGTACTTTGGGATAGTTTTGCTAGAAAAGCTCCAGATCATTTTATCAGCATTTTACCAATAACTGCAGCTCCCATTTGCATAGGTAGAAGGAGTAGAACAGGGATGTGCTCGGACAAACCAGTCACAACCAAATGTCTGTTGCCTTCTGTTTCAAGATACTTTAAACATATTTCATCCCCCTTCATGCACCCTAGAGACCAAAAGTAGCGTAGTTTCATCCAAGATTAAGAGTACTTGCAGTCTTTTTAATGCAGGAGTTATTCCTATCCTAGAAAATTAAGCTGTTTTATTTACATAAGGTTTGTTGAAGCAAAGTTAAAGCTATTATAGTAATTAATTATAATAAACCTTCTAAGGAAATATTATTATGGAATGAGAAGGCATTCATTGATCAGCCGCCTGTGTGAGTGAATCTCTGTGCCCCAGTCCTTGGGTGTTATAAAATACCTAGCTTGTTATTAGAACAGTAAGTGTAAAATACTGTGACTGATCTTTTCTTTGCTTATAATAACGGGTCCAGATTATTTCTCATAGTTTTATTTTTCTTGTCAAACTAGACTAATTTCTTCAGTTTATTCCTTCTAGTATCTTTTATTACAGCTGTCCAGTGGTTTGCATTTCTGAATTTATTACAGTATTTTAGGTCCCACAATAGTTTTATAGTTTAGAAGTCATATTTTATGGTACAGTAATTACTGTCAACACATGTTCATTATCAGTATTTAATTTATAGTTTTTAAAAAAGTATATTCAATTCACCTTCTTTTGGGTTTTCCCTTTTGAATCTGCTCCTGCATGCAATCCTGTAAGCTAACGGCAATCAACAGGCATGGCAACGTAGCCCTGATTCTGGAAGGTGTCTTCACTGTATGCATGTTTTGAATACACAGACTTCGGCATTTCTACCTGGTAAGCTGAAAAATGTTAGAAATTCCTAAACTTCCCCTTTTTATTCATCTAAATCTTCTGTAACTTCTAGTTGGAAGCATCTTTTTCATGTAAATTGCTGTAAGAGAGTCCCTGTCTAGGTCAATGGACTGAGTTAGTCCTGAAAAGAAGCCGTTTTCCTGACAAATTTTCAGATCTGTGTTAGAACATAAAAAATGTCCACGTGACTAAAAACTTTGTGACTGCTTCCTACTATGTACAAAGAGGGGCATCTCTGTTTAAACAGATTTCCTTAACTTTCGACAAAATTTAGAAGGTGACTTTAAGTAATGGAAAGTACTTTCAAAATTCAATGTATGAATGTAAATCTCCACCGCAAGATAATGATACAGTTGCATCTGTTTCAGGCAGTATTCCTGTGACCAAGTATATAAAATAAACTTGTGACTATATGAAAGGAAAGTACAGAGAACAATAATTAGATTTTCCAATACGTCTTTTAAATTTTGTTGTTGAGAGAAGCACTTGACATAGTTAAAAGTGAAAAGACACTTCAAGCAGTTGGAAGCCTTATTTATGTTGAGAATGTTTTTTGTTCCGGGGAATTATGTGTTTCTTGAAGAGATGAAATGTATCTAAATCCTTTGCAAACAAAGCATACTGAAACAGAAAGCACTGCTGTACAGATGAAATAGCCCTTATCAAGACAGACTTACAGCTGCAGAAGTAATGTTTCGTTGTTCCAGGTGCAAAAAGTATTTCTGCTGCAGGTAGATGTCTTAATTAATGGGTGTTTGATTTAAATGTATAGCGATAAAAACTTTCTGACAATCTTTTTCAAGAAAACATGAAATTCTCAAAAAATCAGTTGCAAGAACAATAATAGCGAAATAATGAAATCTACTGTCCTGTTTCATCTTCAGACTGGCCCTATATGAACAGAGTCAGATTAGCATTTTAAAGACCTATGTGCCAGCATTCTTGATGGTGGAAGGGATATGTCTGAGGTGGGAGGAAAAGAAGTCCTACAGTCCCAGTTAAAGGTATTTCACTCTCTTTTTCTCGTGACTTTTTTTTCTCCCATCTCTTCTGACAGGAGGATAGTGCTTTGAACTGAGGAAAATGTGATGTCTGTGTTAAAGTCCCTATACCTGTCTTGGTATGTCTTTATTCAAGCCTAGTGATGCATGGAAAAATAACTGAAAAGTAACTATTATCCTGTTACAGAAAAGAAGGAAATGAAGATTAAGTAACCACGTAAGAGAGTCCTGGACTTCAGAAGATTTGGCATTAGTCAGGTAGGTCTAATTCATTCTGCCCTCCCCAATCCTTTTATAGGGAAAAAAATTTTTAGAGTCAGATAGTAGTCTTTAATTGCGGATAACACGGCAGACAGAAAATAACAGAGAAATAATTTCTAAATATAACAATTCCATGCTGCATTTGCTTTAAGTCACCTTACTGGTTTCTCGTCTTCTTTTATTCCTCACATGTAAATCTCGTTCATCTGAACATTAATATTAAAGTTAAATCCATCAAATTTCACAAGTTGCAATTCACTTCATCGAATTCAACTTAGTGATGGTTTTCCCTTAAGTAAATTGTATTAAATGCTGCTTTTGTCCTTTGAGTGTCAGAAGATGTCAAATGTAAATCATTAAACAGGATCACGGATTAGTTACTTTTTTATCCTTTTGGAAAGTGGACAAATACTACACTGTTAGTTTATAAGATGGCTATTTGTTTTCATATCTGTGGTCACGTATGCGGTTTTTCATTGTTTGCACTTGTTTCTTTTAAAAAGTCATTTCATTTCAATCCTGAAAAATCTAACAGATTGGTATAACTTGGAAATTGGGATAAACTGGTTATCAGCAATCATTTCTCTTAACTCTTCAAATGACAGAGTTGCTCTGAAGTTATCTACAAGAGACTTTCTTGGAAAGCAGCTATTACTGTTCAGACAGTTTTTACCCAGTTATATGCTGAAGAAACAAAGTAGTGTTGGGAACCACATCTGTGAGCAATACAGGGTCTTCTTGGTCCATCAGGATTGCTTGTGTATCTCTCTCTGAATCCTCTTCTGCCTTTAAGAAAGCTTTCTGATGACTTTCCTCTCTAGAACTTGTAGGGAGAGAAAAAAAAATGAGCTATTTCAGAAAGAAGAAAATTGCTTTTCAACAAAAGTTTGCCAGTCCCTGAGGATGAATGCAGTGGTCAAATATTTATATGCAATGTTATGTTGTACATATGCAGAATGTTCCTTGTCCTTTTTTTTTCTTTTTTTTTTTTTGTCTTTACCTGTTTAGTATGACTGAGATACTATTAATATTATCAGATAGAAATATGGAGAGCTTCTTTAATACAGTAGGATATTGATCTCATTCTAGTATGCTTAAGGGGTTTGTGGAAGTACTCATACTCAGGACTTTAGTATCATGTGTGAGGTAATATTATTTAACTTGAGAAAGGACATCAGAAGTTACCTGTAATGTGAATAACATGATTTGAACTTCAGATCATAGTGTTTCCATCTCAAATCATCCATTGAGCCTTCCTTTAATTTGGTAATTGATTCAAAATCAATAAACAGTCTGCTTCAAGTAGCTAAAAGGGAGTAGAGTACTAAAGCCTGAGGAAACAGAGTTATGCAATGTGACCTCCTGGAAATTATATTTTGAATGTGGAAAATATAATCCAAAAATATTTAAATCCATTCAAATTAGGCAATTTAGATAGCTAAATGCATATCATTTCATAGGCATTTATTTAATTACTACCTCTATAATAGAAAAAAATGTTTTCATTGAATCTGAAGTCTAACAGTAGATGAAAAATATGTATTTTTTATATTTTGATCATAAATAGCATCAAAAAACTCTAGTATGGTGTAGCGGCAATGTAAAAACCAACCCAACCCAAAGACTACTAAGCAACACAAAACTCATCATAAAAAAAAAGTATAACTTCTTTCTTAAATGATAACTTTGTTTTACTATCCAACCTCTGACTTTATTTATGTATCAATTATGCCTTATGTATTAGTAATAAAGCTTTAGAAAACAAAATTCTAATATACCGAAGCTTCCACCTATTGTTCTGATTCAGATTAAACTTTAAGTCTTTAATGAATGTTGTAAAAGAAACACAATCACAAAATAAATCATTCTTATTCATTTTCAGTTTTACTCCATAATGGTAACTGGAAAGCGCTCTAAGACTGGAAATGAAATTCTACTTCTTAGCTTGTGTATTTAGGAGATATGAGTCATTGCTATTCCTTTTTGGCTTTACAAGATTAATTTGCTTGCTTGCTTATGTGCAAGAGTACGGAGACTCCCTAGGAAAGGAAGAAATGCCAGGAAAACGTAATTGTAAAACTATAAACAATAGCATAGCAAAATAATACTTTATGATATAAGCTCCAAATTAACCTAAAACAGAATAACTTATATTTAAAAACAATTAAATTCCTTCATTTTTTAAATGCTTTGACATAGGTTATAATTTTGCAATCCGAGTAGTCTATTAATCAAACAAAAACTGTCAACTTGCTTGCTCTGTGTTCAGTAAAATTTTTGTTCTCATTTCTCAGAACAACAACATCTGGTACTAAAACTTATCTATTTGTTATCCTTTGTTAGTAATGATCTAATATTAACACCCCAAAAAACTGTTAATCCACTTGTTTAGTTTACATGAGAGTAAAATATCCTCTTGCTGCTCAAAATAGACATGTAATAGTATACTGTGTAATAGTACTGTGTAGTAGGCACTGTGTAATAGCAAATCCATAAAACTACTCTCTTTTTCATAAAATGCATGCCAGAAGAATCCAACTTCTTCAGGTAGCTGACAGGACGTCTGTAGGATCTGTGGAGTGAACTGAAGAAAATTAACGTTTTGCTAGTCAGGTTTTCAGTGACATTCGTAATCACTGTGTTCTGGGAGAATCTTTATTCCTTGACAGATATATGGCTTATCTTGCCCCTTCTTGCTAGTGAGAAACTCTGTCATAGAACTTATCTGTTGTGACAGGAAGATATAAGTATTACATTTTGTTATTTCATTGATACTTCTCCAAGTAATATCACATGCAGGATTATGTCAGAAAAGACAGAGAAGACTGGATCCCCCCCAAAGTTTGTTAACAAACACATCACTTTAAAATCCAAGGTACCAAAGGCCAACAAAATTAAATACAGCTTGTTACTGAGACTATGGACCTACGTGGTGTTTTCATGGAGGAACTGTGAATCACAGTGGAACAAACAAGGAGAGTAAATAAAGAGTTTATTCATGGTTCTGCCAGTTAGTCATTGCTTGCTTTTAGGCAAAACATATGTAGTTAGATTTTAAAAAGCAACTGCTGCTTTCTGGAGGAGCTTAGAGTCCCTGTAAACTCTGAAAAACCTTACAGTTGACTCAAGTAGAAACCTCAAGTTGGAGTGCTTACCCATACAAACCTTCACACCCACTTCAGCTTCAAGGACTCATGTGTTTATTTCCAAACCCAAATTTTTATTGATTTCATTCAGTAAAGTAGTGCTGTATTCAGTCAGGGCTGAAGCATGTTTCCCCAATGGCACAACTCTGGCAGGGCTTAACAGCATCACAGAAGTGAAAAAGTGGTGATGATGTGACTTGTCTACCTATGTTTGGACATCATCCTTCAATTTAGAAGGAAATGCTTAGGTGCTGAAAATTACCATCTTAACACCTACTTGCAGTTCTAAAAGGATGCTGTAGCAGAACTGTAGGTGAGATTATTAAACTAAATGTATAAACCTGAGGGCAACATCCCTTTAGATGTCATTTAAGAGAGACCTGTTCAATGCTACTTTCACACAGAGTTTTGTCTAAGGGCAACAAGGGGTTTTGTGCTTGTTTGTTTTCCTATTTGGGATGTTAAGAAATGCTTAAAAAAAACCTTTAAGTGTACTGAAGTTTCCTATGATGATATTCAATCATTACTAGAAAAGTCAGACTGTTTCCCTTGGATTTATATTTGCACTTATAGGCGCAGAAGCATGACAACAAGATAACAGAACTTCTGAAAACTTTGAAAAGAAATTAAGCTGTCAGCTTAAACATTATAAAGCAAGGATGACCACAGTACCATAGAAATTAGAAGCACATCACTCCTTATGAAAATACAGAACACTGTTGCAAGGTCCAATTTTTCACTTTCCAAAATAGAAGACAAACAAAATAGCTTCTCACCCATTTTCCATATAGTCTAGCAGAAATATTGCAGCTCTGCATTTTGGAAGTCTCTCATAGTATGACATGTACTTACATTCAGGTAATTGTTGCTATTATAAGTTTTGAAGTCATGGGAACAAGATATTGCTAATGGTAGAAATATTGAAGATTGAGTGGTTTAATTACAGGATTTTATTTTTTTCTAGTCACTTAAGAATTATATCCTCTCTGTTTTACATGAACTCAGAATGCAAATCTTTGCAAAGAAACATTATTAACTTAGCAGGAAAGACAAGTCTAATTGGGAATTTCATTTTCTTTACATGCAACATTGAGGCTATGCAAGGTAGTGGCTGCAGTTATCTTTCTATACAGAGCATTTCTAGCCTGCAGTGACTTCTACTTTGCCAGCTTTAAAAGTCTCTACAGAGAATCTCTTCTCAAGGTTGTGGAAAGGTCCATGTTATAAGACTTTAAAATTAAAACATGACTTTGAAATTTTAGGTTAGCATTTTAGCAGACCTGGTACACACACAGATCCATTACATATGTGACTCACTGAAAGAGTCCCTTAAAATGAAACAGCAAAATCATAGAAGCAATTTGAACAAGTACATTTTCTCTTTCCAGCTTATGGTATGATGTCAGACAGTAGCACAATTTTAAAAATCATGACTGGGAAAGTGTCTGGTTTCTATAATACATAAAATAATTGCCTAAATAGTATTTAAAAAATTTTAACTAAAGAGAAGGTATCAACATTTACCTGATATCTAAAAGTGGGTTATCTTTGGGTATATGAAGACATTTCTTCTCAAGTAAAAGCTTGTGGATGGCTGCATAAGAAATAAAATATTTTAAAGTGCATGAACATTCTGGCATTTCAGCTGTTGATGAATGTTGAATCTGCTGATGAATATTGCTGAAAAAACACCCTGTGTGTTTTTGTAGAAACTCTGTAAAAACATTACGAGGGGAAATAGAAGAGCAGATTGTTGAAAACGCATGAAAAGCACATTCCTGAGAATAAATAAAGAAACACAGTTCATCCACAAATGGAATAATACACTTCAGCTTCTATTAAAAGTTACTTAATATGCACATATAATGATTTCTTGAGTAGATCTTCTCTGTTCATACCTGTAAACTTGTGAAGTTTTACAACTCTAAACATTAAATGAGAAGAAAAATCTGCTCTTAAAGAGCAACACTTACACACTTAAATTTTAGAGAAAATTCTCCTTCAGTCTTTACTCTTGTTCATTTTTTCTAATATGATACTGCTTTGATTTTCATCTTTCATAGCAACTTACATGGAACGGTATGAAACATGGAAGAAAACATGAAAGAAAGAAGTTTAGCAATAAGAATCGTGAGTGAATTGAAATAAGTGATGTTCCTAATAAAGTATCCTAATTTCTTAGTGTGAAAACAGCTGGAAATCTGGCAGCAATAAGTTTCTTCTCTCATGTACTGAAGGTCCAGCAGTCTCAATCATCTGTAACAGATGATGATATGAGAACACAGCAGTCTCCAGTAAAACTGATTTCTGAGCCCTTGGCATTCCTGTTCACAATTCATAAAGAAGGGTGTACAGTGTTCTCTCCCCTGCAAGTGATTGCTGCCCTTCACTGCAACTAGGACACAGTTGTCTTTTGTGGCAAAATGGATATATAATTTAGACATCATAATTTCAACTTTAGCTGTATGGTGACAAAAGTCCTGAAATCCACTCCTTGTATATGAAACGTCACCTTTTATGTTTTCTCAGAACGTGTCTGTTTGCATTTCATCAGTTCAGCCCATATCATACAGAGATGGAGCGAAGAGTCTAAATTAATTATGAGAAGTATTTCTGTGATTTATGCATTATGCAGGCATTCTTGCTACAGTTACTGATGGATGTGCTCCCCACAGGACAAGTGTTCTAGCCCCCAACCAGCTTAGTAGTCCTTCATGGACAAGTTTCATGTCATCAATGTCCTTCTCGTACTGGGGATCTAAAACTGGACACAGTATCTGGATGTAGTCGAATCAGTGCTGATTAAACAGAGGAAATCCCTTCTCTCGATCTACCATCTGTGTCTGTGTTAACAACAGCCCAAGACACTACTGGCCATTTTTGTTGACAGGCTGCTGGCTCATGCTCTACTTGCTGCCTACCCAGACACTCAGGGTCTTTTCTACAAATCTGCCTCCCTGCTGGTGTGTTCCCAGTCTATAGGGTTGCTACAGGTTGCCCATTACAGGGGTAGAAATATATATATGCCATTGAATTTCATAAGGTACCTCTCAGACCTTTCCTACAGCTGTCTAGATCCCTCTGGACAGCAGATCTGCATTCAATCATGTCGAATGCTCCTCCCAATTTGGCAACATTTGCCATTTGGTGAGAGTGTCCTCCATTACCTTGAAGATGTTAGGCAAGACAAGTCCCACAACAGACCATTGTGGTATTGCACTTATTGGTTTCCTCTACCTAGAGTATTGCCCATTAACAACTGCTTTGAACCCAACCATCAATCCCAACTTATCTTACTGTTCATCCATCCAGATCAGAACATTCCAAATTGGATACAAGAGCATTGTCAGAAATAGTGTCTAAAGCCTTACTACAAAAGTTGAGGTAAATGATATTTACTGCTTTCCTCTCATCCACCAACCTAGGCATTCTACTACATATGGCAATAAATTTGGTCACCCATTCACTACAGTACAAAGCATACCCAAAAATGTGGTTCAGGTAAGTGAGGTCTTGACTATATATGGTCAGTCCTAATTCAGTATTCTGATATGTTTGGGGAAAGAAAACCATGAGAAGATAACTTTTGAATGGGAGATATATCCAAAACCTCTGGACTACAGATGTAGTTTGCCCTACTCTAAGAATTTAGATATGTGTAGAAAAAAACAATAAACAATAAAGAAGCATAGATAACTCCAAATAGTTTTATTTCCTTTCGCATTTGGAGTTGGAGTCCAGAACGTAATAGTAAACTAAGTCATAGCAGCTAATTACCTGTGGGTACTGAGAAAGTGGAAAAAAAGTTTGCCTGCCCTGATGTAACTGGTAAGACCATTAGCAGCTTTCATAAATCATCTAAATTGGGAAGCAATAAAAAGTGAAAAAAATTGTCCTTTACAGAAAATACATCCATGGGCATACAACATTGTGTAGAAAGCTGAGTTCAGAGTAGAACCACTATGTGTTAAAGCCAAACCATCAGATAGGATTGGACACCCTACCAAACACAGAAGAGTGTCCTGTTTTCCTGCATCAATGGGAAGTGAAATCCTTCAGTGGGTGTGACAAGGGACAGTGGTGAGGGGCAGCAGAATAGGAGTTGCTAACCTACTATATATATATATATATACATATATATAACCTACTATTCCTGCTACCTACCCTATTTAGTAAATACAATCTAAAGTTTATGTTCCTAAGTGGCGAGGTTCTGTTTCTATGGCTGTGATATTCAGTGGAGAATGAGGGTGTCTGAATGTTTTGGAGCATCCCTGTGCTTTTGTCAGCATTGCCAAACACTCTTTTTACATGACAGGTGTATTGCTTAGGCGGAACTGCTGCCTTGTTATACCAAGTATTTGAACTTTGCCTCTCTGTATGCTGTGTTCATTGATACAAAGAAGACTACAAGTGTTAGCCCTTTGCATTTGTTGGTCTGAGTGGGTCTTACCCTTTAAAGTACAGAATGTGATGCTTGAGGTATCACTGTGCCCTTGACATGCTTGTGTGATACATGCCCCAAAGACGCATTGGGTTGTTGGTGCAGAATTGTGGGGTTTGGCTTTTTTGGGGAAAGGGGTGAATAGGGAATGAGCATTTGTAGTGAGCTGCTTCCATATATACTGGATACCGTTGTTCACTCTTCTAGGAGCTCGGTTTGTGGTGTCTGTGTAAAAGATGCCAGCATTTGCCATGGAGATGGATGTTAGCTTAACATCTGCTAGCAAGCACAGAGACTGATTAGCCTGCTAGTAAGAACAGGATCAGACCGTTTGTATTGTTCCTGTTTATGCAAGTGCTGTAAAAGCACAATTCTTTCTTTGTACACCTGTTAACGGATGTCTGTGTCAGTGCCTGTCTTTTGGAAATGAAAGCTCGGCCTAGCAGGCTTTGAGAGGAAAGTTACCCTTGAATTCCAAAGTCTTCCAGATTTATTAACTCCTTAACATGCTGTAAGCATTCCCAAAGTTCCAGGTGTAGGAGTTCAATGTGAGAAGGAGACTGATCCTTTTGCAACCATGCCCAAAGTGCCATAATTTGTAACAAACCATATGACATTCAGTTAAAGGAATATGCTCAGTGTCTCAGGAAAACGAGAGTATACTACAAGAAACAATAAAATTTTGTTGGCTATAAAGCAAGCAGAGACCTAAAAGGAATAACCTAGAGCTGAACTCTCTACAAACTGTTCCCTGGATGTGTTCCAGAAATGTAAAATATCTCTGAATAATGTAAAAAAAGACCCAAACAAACAAAACAAAAAAAAACTCCAAACAAACCCCAAAAAACTCCAAACAATCAAAAAAATCCCCCAAGAAACAATATGCAGTTCAGACTATAGTAACAGATTAATGTAAATTTGTGTAAAGAAAAGTGGTTTTATAAATAACAGTTAAATCTTTGGAAAAGTGCTACAAAAATATACTAATTCAATGGCCTTAGTAGGTCTCTCTTAGTTTGTATACAGCATAATTGTCTGAAGAATAGCCAGCTGAAAAGATAGAATGAAGGGATAATAGCACAGATAGATGACTGCTGAAAAGTTACTTATGAATAACGGCTAATGAACTGGAAAAACTGGGGAAAGAAATGTCTTAACACCTTAGTACTAACAGAGACTTCTACTGATGGAGATGTTCCAGGCTGGATAGCTAAGTTAATTATTAATTATTAATTATTAATAACTAATTACAATCCTTTGTTATTATTGTTTTTCCACAGGTAGCAGAGAAGAACAAGTCATTCCTTTCAATCCCATGGGTATTTCTAATAACAAGGTGCTTATCTTTGCTTTTGCTATTTTTATTTATTTATTTCACTTTATTATCATACCTGGTCAGGTATAGTTCTTTCTTTGCCACATCTATCTTCAACACTTATCATTCAAATGGCTGTTTAAGCTTCAATGCTCACAGGCCTCTGCAGGACTCAGAATCAAATATTTTACATCCTGGATATATACTTCTATGCAAAATGTTTTTAGCATCTGAATGTCTTTTTATTCTCATGGATTATCTTCTAATTTCTATTGAAAAATGAAAATATTTAACTAAATGGTTATGGGTAAAAATATAAACACTCTGCAGGAGGTAAACAATATATGTAATCATTGCACTGAGACCTAATTCAGTCTGTAGGAAGACTGAAAAGTAGTATTGTGAGGAGTAAACAGTCTCATTTGTTTCTGTGAGATCCCGACTCCTACACAGACAGAACTAGGCATTTTAGTAAACAATGCAAACATATTCATTGAATAAAGAGGGAGAAAACTAAAACTCTGCACTAATAACCATGAAGTGAATACTTAATATCCAGTCACAAAGGGCCAATTAAAAGTATCTTGGAGATGAAAAAAAGATTTAGAGAAACTAGCGGGCTGATATTAAACCATTCTGATTACATGAACAGTCTATTCTGAGTAAAATGATCTTGTCAGATCGTAGGGTTATGTCTTCTTTTATGTCCTATTTGGAAAAACAGAGCAGCCTGTGCTCTGCCACACCTGTTGTTCTGTCTCATGCATGACCATGCCTGTAGACTTGTTCCCACAACCTCAACAGCTCTTCTACCAACCATGATCCTCATTTAAAGAAAGCCCCCAAAACCAAAAAAAACAACACAGTAGGATTATGGTTGTAGGGCAGGTACAAAAGCAACTGCACAGAGATACCCAATTTGGTCTGCAAGAGCTAACTCTTTATTCTAGTCTTGAGAGCAGAGCACAGATTCATGTAACCTGAAGCTTGGCTGGATTTTGCAGCCTGTTCTGCACTTCTTGCTGCCACAGCCAAATTGTTGCTGATATTTAAAGTAGGCCTTGCAATATATCTAATTCAGTTATATACTAACTGCAATCATTGTTATGACCTCAGAATTTATTTACAGCCTTACATATTCAGTCACCACTCCAGCTACTAGTTCTTCTGCTAGGATTTTTTGTTTAATTTCATATATCAATTAAATTATATATTTGCTCGTATATTTACAATTACTTTTTTCTATTAGGCTTCCATATTTCTCTGTCATCTGCTCCTCTTTAGAGAACTTTGCTAGCCCCTTACTGTTCTAAAGGCATCAAGGACCCCTGTTTCTGTTATTACTTGACAGTACTTTAAAAGAAACTAGAGATTATTATTATTAGAATCCTTACTAGAATGCCCTAATCCCTAAAAAGAATTTTGGGTCATTCACTCTCTTTTTCCCATGTTTATACCTGGAAAGGAGCCCAGAAAAAAAATTACTTAATCCATTTCCAGATAACCAAAGAAGAAGGAAAAGAGCAGGATCAGCCAACAAAGCAGAATCACAGAAAAGTTGCCTTGCCCTGTCTAAACACCTAGAAGAACTACTACAGGAGGAAACAGAGAAGTCAGTGCCTTTAATTAAATTCCTTGTATTCATCTACTCCTGTACTAGCTGTTGTATGACGTCCCAGAAAGAGATGAGATTGAAAAGCAAAGAAGCATAATCTTTCATGACAACTTCACAACAGCATAGAAACCCTCATTTCTTGAGTAGTGCTGAATTTTTTTAGTTGTTAAGCTGAGTGCACTGTGACGTTGAAATGCAAAAAAAAAGTGCAAAGGGACAAGAAAACACTATGATTCAGTTTGTTAGGGGATTAGTGTTCATTAAGAGAAAATAAGCCTGTTCAAGATAATATATTTGAAATTATAGTGCAGAATAACCATTTTCATCACGACAAAACTCTGTCAAGTACTACAAAGTGCTAAAAGCAAGAGGTATAAATAGGTACACAGATAAGGTAGTAGATCTGGAACTAAAATTAGTTAAATTTTACATTCCTAACAGTCTCTTAAATATCTAAATTTGTCCAAATATCTTCAAGGGGACACCATGAAGATCGTTTAGAAAATGTTTTTCTTGAAAGTTTGTTTCCCTGGGAAGCTGAGTATGCCTCACAAATATTCCAGGTTTCCCAAGCTTAATACAGAACACACAGATAAGAAGTCCAAGGATAAATCCAAGGAATTAAGCTTTAAAACATAATCACTTCTGTGTTTGTATACCCTTTAGCAGACTGGTTCTGTCAAATTCAGCCCTTAGGAAAAACAATAATTCAATCAAAGGCAGTGTTTAATATTTCTTGTGTTTGCAGTGAGTCCTAGATGTTCTGTTTCTACTCTTCTTTTTTTCCCAAGTCACGAATTCATGACTGTTTGTGACCATAGAAACTCCTTTTATGGAGCAAAAGGAGAGAATAGAAGCGATGTTGAGATCAATTCTTTGCACTTGTAGGTGGTGACGGTAGAAAAGTAGAACATAAACAGAAAATAAATTACATAAGATCCAATGAAACTACTGTTCTCCTTAATTATCATAGAATTATTCATGCTAGCATTTAATAACTTAAGATCATAGTAAAAAAAAGACAAAAACTTGCTAAAAAATACCCTCAAGTATTTAAGCAGGAAAGGGCCAGGACAGGAGCAGTTGCTGGGTTCTACATATGTAAGAAATGGAGTAAACAATCAAAAAACCCAATGCAAGAGGAAATATACTACATGAGAAAAAAAACAGACAAACCACCATTATAATTCCTGTCTGTAGTTACTACCTCAACAGCAAGTTTATTCTGGACCACACAGAATATGCACTGGGTAACAAAGTTTTTCCTGTACCTGTAGGAGCTACCATATGTCCAAACTTCACCTATTGTTCCACATTTATGAGTAACAGGGTTAATAGTCTATCATTTTTGTTGTATAAATAAAAGTTCATAGACTTAAGAGTTCAGTAACTAAACACTGTAAATAAAATGGTGAGGAAATAAAAGAAGTGTAGAGTCCTCAAGCTTCATTTTCAGATTTATGGTTTCTTCGCTGATGCTTCTAGGTTGTTTCCTATGCTGTATTTGAACGTTAAGAGGTTGTCTTGTGCAAGCAGTATAATATAAAAAAGTATATCTGCACCAAATCTTTTTTTTTTTTTTATGAAATAATAGAAACACAAACAAAAATAAAACAGATATAGTGAGGAAAAATAAATAGCTAATTAAAAGCTCTAGGGTTTTAAGATATAATAATGTCTGAATTACAATGTAGATTTTTTGCTAAGACCTGGCTTGGAAATCTATCTATTAAAATATTATTAGGAGATTACTCTGTCAGAGCCAGAGAGGAATAAAATATATGAGCACACAAAATTACAGCCTTGCAATTTATAGGTAATTTAAAGCTGTTATATTTCAATTTTTCAGAAAAGTTTAAAAATGTTTCATCAAGAAAAAAAGATTATAGAGATAACTTTTTTTTTAATTGAGACTTTGAAGCCTTGAAATAATATTCTTCATCCTCAACATGAGCAATATAATTTCTTATTTAAAAATATGAGATCATAAAATAACTCTTGTCTGAGATTCAGATTATCCTCTGTACAAACACATGCCTACATATCTGTGTGCAGGCATACAGTGTGCTGACCTTTCACTTCCATATATTGTGTTTATCACAGGTGATTTCCAATACATAAAGTTATCTGTAAAATCATTAATAGTCTGACATTTACAAGTGAGTCAATATGAAAATCCATTTTAATACATATCCTACAGCTAACACCAATTACTCAGCTAAGTAATACAACTAAGGGATTATTGAGCAATAGAAAGGAAACATTGAAAAAGACATTTATGTTGTCCGTTACTTGTTCGTTGTCAGCCAGTTTCATGAATAACCAAACTAACACATCTGACAAATAGTTAGCAGTAAAATCAGACCTTTCTATTATAGATTGTGATTTTTTTATATAAATATAATGCAAGGTCTTTTAATGTTAGACTATGGTGCTTGGAAAATTCCCCACAAGGTTTTAGCGAAATAAGGTTTCTCACTAGGAAACATCTAAGCAATTATTAGACAACACAAATACCAAACAAATATCTAAACAAATACTAGGAACCTTTGTGAATGTGCTGAATTTACCATTTATACTGATGATCTTTCTCACTACAACCTGTTTCTATTGTTGTGAGACTTTGTATTTAGTGAGTTGGAAATGGCCTGAATACACTAACAGTAATCTGCTTACTAACTCTACTACTTATGAAGCACAGAAAGCGACCTGTTTAGTATGTGGTACTTGTTTTAATTTTGGTTTATTTATTTATTTACTTTTCAACAAAGCACATTCTTTCAGTCAGTAAAGCTCTGGGCAGTGCTGACTAAAGACTGCGAAGAGAAATATGAGAGGATTTTGAAAAAGTTTTATTGAGTTGAAAAAAACCCTAAGTGTACTTCGATGCTTTCTTCAAAATATTCTTAGAATATTCCAGTTGCTGTGTAGCTGTAAAGCTTCCAAACACGCTTGGAGTAATGTCCTTTTTGTCATCATCATTGTTGCTATTAATACTTATTATTTAAGATATTGCTAGTGAATACTTTGAAGCATTTGATTAGAAAAAAAAAAGTGTGAAATTTCTAGATTTTACTTTACTTGCAGGCTGGCTACCCATGTTAATCAGCACAATTTTCATTATACATCCACCTCTGTCTCCTCGTACTGACATATTTCCCTCTCTGACGAGCATAAGTACCACTAGCAACTGTAATATTTCAACATGAAGTGGATTTAATAGATAAGGAGAAGCAAAAGAAGGAAACACAGAATACGGTACATAAGGGATAAGTACAAATATTTCTCTTATAATGGCTTTCTCTTTAGTAGTAAATGCTCTAGGGAGAATTTTGTTTAGGATTTTCTGTCACTCATTACAATTGAAATTACTATCTGCATTGAAATGAGCATTTTCCCTGAAAGTCCCCAGGAACAGAATGTTACTGATGAGATTATCTTTTTCTAACTATTTGGCTGTTGTAAAAGAAGCATTGGTTGACATAGTACATCATGCACTATATATTTTATTTTTTTATTATGTTCTTTCTAAAAAATAATGCAAATTTGATCATGGAGAATCCTATGAATAGAAAAGAAGTTATTCTCATCTGGATTGAACTCATCGGGGGAAAAGTAACTTCCAGATTGCACAGATGGAAGGCAGATGATAGAGAGGGTGGGATAGTATATAGAGGAGAGAGATTTCTGAAAGGCTCAGCAAGCCAATAATGACAAAAACAATCTAGGGATCAGAGGATGTGTTTAGAGTCTGTGGCAACTCCTAAAAGCAATGAGCTAAGAGAAATCAAGCATAGTAGCAACTAGCTGTCCTGCAGGGATTTTCTTTCAGTATTTATGGACATTTTAGAATCCTCTCATTCAAAATGTTAAGAAACATTTTAGAATGTCCATAAATGGGTCAGAATAAAAGACAGGAATCAACGAGAACCTTGCGTATACTACAGGCCACCTGATCAAGGAGAGACAGCCGATGAAGCTTTCTTCCTCCAGCTACAGAAGGCTTCACGCTCTCAAGCTCTCATCCTACTCGGGGACTTCAACCAGCTGACATACGGTGGAAAAGGAGCACGGCAAGCTGTACACAATCCAGAAGACTCCTGGAGTGCATTGAAGATAGTTTCTTAATCCAGCTAATAGAGACTCCAACCTGAGGGGATGCAATACTGGATCTGATTGTCACTAATACGAGTGAACTCATCAGCGACACTAGGAGTGGAGGCAGCCTGGGCTGCAGTGATTGCACATTAGTGGAGTCCAAGGTCCTGAGAGATATGGGACGAGTGAGGAGTATAGTCAGGACTCTAAATTTCAGGAAAGCAGATTTCCAGCTCTTCAAGGAGCTACTCAGTAGTACCTCCTGGGACAGAGCAAGACAGAGCTGGCAAATATTTAAGAATGCTTTCCATGAGGCACAAGAGTGTCCAGTCCCCAGATGTGGGAAATCAGGATGGAAAGGGAAAAGACCAGTGTGGCTGAGTCGAGACTTGCTGGTCAAAGTGAAGAACAAGAGGGAACTGCACAGGCAGTGCAAACATGGAAAGTAACCTGGGAAGTGTATAGGGACTCTGCCCGGTTGTGTAGGGATGAGGTTAGGAAGGAGAAGGCGCAGCTGGAGCTGAACTTAGCAAGGGAAATGAAGACCAACAAGAAGGGCTTCTACAGGTACATCGATCAGAAGAGGAAGACTAAAGAGAGTACACCCACTGATGGGTGAAAACGATGACCTCATATCAACAGACAAGGAGAAGGCTGAGGTACTTAACAACTTTTTTTTCCTCAGTCTTCCCTGATAACCACTCTCCTCACCTCTCCTGCATCATGGGACAGCAAGATGGTGACCAGGGAGGTAAACCACCCACCTCCACTATAGAGGAGAATCAGGTTCCTGACCATCTGAGGAATCTGAACATATATAAGTCTATGGGACCTGATGAGATGCATCGCAGAGTCCTGAGGGAATTGGCCAATGTCGCTGTCAATCCACTTTCCATGATATTTAAAAGTCATAGCAGTCAGGAGAAGTCCCTGGTGACTGGAAGAAGGGTAACATTGTGCCCATTTCTAAAAAGGGTAGAAAGGATGATCCTGTCAGCCTCACTCTGTTCCTGGAAGATCACAGAACAGATCCTCCTAGAAACTGTACTAAAGCACATGGAGGACAGGGAGGTGATTAATGGCTTCACTAGCAGCAAATCCTGTATGACCAACTTAGTGGCTTTTTATGATGGTATAACCACAGTAGTGAACATGGGTAAACCAATGCATGTAATCTATCTGGATTTCTGCAAAGTCTTTGACACAGTCCCCCACAACACCCTTCTCTCTAAATTGGAGAGATATGGATTTGATGGGTGGACTGTTTGGTAGATAAGAAACTTTTTGGATGGTCTTATTCAGAGAGTAGTGGTAAATGGCTCGAAGTCCAGATGGAGATTTGTGATGAGTGGTGTCCCTCAGGGGTCTACATCAGGACCAGTGCTGTTTAATATATTCATTTTCAGTTAATATCTTCAGTTTGCTGATGACACCAAGGTAAGTGGTGCAGTTGCAACACTGGAAGGATGGGATGTCTTCCAGAGGCACCTAGACAGGCTGAAGAATTGGGCCTGTGTGAACCTCATGAGGTTCAACAAGACCAAGTACAAGGTCCTACACCTGGGTCGGGGCAATCCCCGTTTTCAATACAGGATGGCAGATGATGTGATTGAGAGTGGCCTTGCAGAGAAGGACTTGGGGGTGCTGGTTGATGAGAAGCTCGACACGAGCTGGTAATGTGCTCTTGCAGCCCAGAAGGCCGACCATATCCTGGGCTGCATCAAAAGTGTGGCCAGCAGGTGGAGTAAGGTGATTCTGCCCCTCTATTCCTCTCCTGTGAGACCCCTCCTGGAGTATTGTGTCCAATTCTGGAATCCTCAACATAAGAAGGATATGGAACTGTTGGAACAGGTCCAGAGGAGGGCTAGAAGGATGATCAGAGGGCTGGAGCACCTCCCATACAAGGACAGGGTGAGAGAGTTGGGCTTGTTCAGCCTGTAGAGGAGAAGGCTCAGAGGAGATCATATAGCAACCTTCCAATACCTGAAGGGAGCCTACAGGAAAGCTGGGGGGGGACTCTTTACAAAGGCTTGTAGTAATAGGACTAGGGGTGATGGATATAAACTGAAGGGGAGCAGATTTACACTAGACATAAGGAAGAATTTCTTTGCTATGAGAGGGATGGGACACTGGAACAGGCTGCCCAGGGAAGTTGTGGATGTCCCGTCCCTGGAGGCCTTCAAGGTCAGGTTGGATGGGACAGCCTGATCTAGTGGGACATGTCCCTGCCTATCTCAGGGGGGTAGGAACTAGATGATCTTTAAGGTCCCTTTCTACCCGAACTATTCTATGATTTTACAGATTTTTAGTGCCAGTAATTGCACATGCCCATGCTATTTAACAGCATTATTTGTCTGAAAATCAGGAACTGAATCAGCAGAGAAATCATTATAGAGCCAGGGCTTTTTGTGTGGCCTCAAGAAGCACTAAAAAAGCCCTGCCGAAATTTGGAAATGGGACAAGGAATACTTGTGTCATGTCTTGCTCGAGATGTAAATTTTGATGGTGATGTGTCCTGCAATGCTTCCTGCTGTTTTCTTTAAAGACATATTTAGATTTTTAATACAAGGTAGATGTGAAGACTAATAAGGAGTGGAGTCATAATAGAGGTACTTCATATAGCGAGTGAGAAAGGTCTATGTTTTACCACAAATTTGAGCTTTCATTGGGGCAGAATATCAGCTGATAACATTCTTGGACAACTTGCATGAAGTGAAAAACATTAGAGGGAAAGCAGTAAGGAGACTACCTCTGACTCTACCTGCAACTAGAAGGGAAAGAAAGAAGAGAAAGGAAAGAGAGTATTTTCTTATAATGTGTTATTTTGCACATAAAGTATTTTATTACCAGTGGAAAGAAAAAAATCAGAGCTCTTTTCCATGAGCTTAGTTAGCTGGGCTAGTGGAAAACTTTGTCATTCTGAATTTAGGAAGATATCCTTATTTATTCATTCAGAAATAAATTGTGTAGGTCATGCCTACAGGGTACAGGTAAAATCTTTTTTACCATTCTGTCATTCATTATGGATATGCCTTATTTTTAGATATTAACAAGTTTATTGAAATTTTAACTTTTGAGTTTTAGGCATATTAAAATATATTTTCCATAGGTTTTCTTCGCATGCCATATTTACAGAAACTTAGGCTGCTTTAACGCTGTTAAATGTTGACACTTTTTTCCATCTTGATTTTTACTGCATTAGATTCCATAGGATGCCATGTTGTTTTTTTGAATTTTGAATTAGCAGTTGTAATCTTTTGAGTGCATACAACCTGGAAAAAAACCACCGTTAACAGAGAAGAAATAAAAAGAAGTACCCTAAAAATAATTTTAAAAGTCCCACCATGAACAAAGCAGAACCAAAATAAAACACCCGAAGTAGAATGTTGTTTTATGTACATTTCAGGGTTTATACTGTCATAAAGTTAATGGAAACTGGTGAAAAGAAAAATGATGTCGAGAAAATTTCAGAAATTTGTGTTCCTAGTGATGAAACTGTAACAATTTTCCTATAGGTTTCGATTTCATGTATTTTAGAGACTGCATTAGTAATGAATTGGATTTTTATTTACCTTGGATATGGAGCTCCAGATATGGAGCTATGATCACTCTTGAGGGTTAGAATTCATACTACTACAGGTTTGTAGTAACAGTAATTTATGCATTCTGGTTTTTAAGTAATAAGTATGTATTTCTGACTTGGCAGTACACTTAAAGAGTTTGTTTATAGCTAAAATATTTTCACTAAATTAATGTTTTATATTTTGAACTGTATTGCAAATGATGTCATGGTTACATATTTAGAATGGAGGAAGTGAAGGATTGTTTACAGTCTTAGAAAATATATCACACATTTCTGGATTTCAGCATGGACTTTACAAGAAATGTGTATTTGAAGCTGATTCTGCACTATAGCTATGGAAGAAACCAAGTACTACATGTATGAAACCCATTAAAGTATTATTTGCAAGACACTTCAGTGGGAGAAGTTAAAAAAAATGTTTTCTGCATCTTATTATAAATATATTTTTTTCATATGCTTCTCATTTATTTCTGTTTCGGTGGCAGACAATATAAATCACCACATAATTCCAATATATATCCCTATCCTCTCCTATCAGACCTATCCACATAAGATATTATATATGTTATTATAAGGAATCTTTTCTATTTTTTTCCTACAGAACATCATAAATACTGTATATTTAACAGATCTATCCTTAATTACAAATCATTCTGATTATGGAAACAAGTTCTAATCTCCTCCTCTGATTTAAATTAAATAAAAATGTACACAGCAACAGCCAGGCAGCTTCATTTGCCTAATGCACAGAGTAAACAACCACAGTGTTACATCAGAATTCAGGTCTTGTGGACTCAGCCCTCAGAAGCTCTTTAGTAAGAAAAACTATCATAAGAATAATAATAAAAGTGAAAACATAACTATAAATTGCTTGTTCTGTGTAGGTAGGATATAAATCAAGATTTTGTGGTTTTTTGGTGAAACGTTTACAGAAATATCAATCTTGTGGCATTCATGTTCATTTAATTGTTCTGAAAAATTCACTCATAAAAAACTATCTTTATAAGTGCATATAATCTCAAAGATCCATTTTGTAGTAAAAATCATACTGAAGTATTAATGAAATATCATTTTCTCTTTGGAAAGAAACCTTGTTAAAGGACTGTAAAGTTAAATATAATGTCAGTTTTGAAAAAGTGAGGAAATACGAACCAATTTTTCATCATCACCATAAGGTTTTGATATACCACTGATTTTATTTTAGAACAAATATATCGTTAAGGTCTAAGAAAGAGAAGATGTGCTTTTTGCTATCTGTCAATATAATAAGGCAACTTCACTAATGCTATATCTAAAAGAAGGTTGCTGAAGAGGAAATAAAGGACAATTAGATATTTTCCACATGAAATATACGGATGTTTTTCTTCTGATAGTCAAGTATTCTGCTGTCAGTATTCACGTCAAATCTATAGTATTAGTATTCTAAATGGATCTTTCTGATTCATCACTTTAACTGTCATCCAAACTTCACTAATTCAAAAGATTTGAGGTTACTCACTGAAAATATCAGCCAAATAATTCAAAGTATTTTTCAAATGTGTAATGAAATGTTGCAGTTAAATTATATGTACTGGAATGGTGTATTATGTTTTAATTGACATATTTTAGAATACAATATAATACTTGCACAGTTTTTGATCTGAAGAATGGATGTTCTTAGGCTGCTCATTTGCATGTCAGTAAAATTCAGTTCCATTCAAATACAGATAGTAGCTGAGCTGTTGATAAATGTCATTAGCATACCAACGTGCTTTCCACAATCACACATCTGACAACAGAATTGTTTGAGTATTATAGATAAAACAGAACTGTTGCAGACCATTTAGCAAAACCCCAAACCAGTGAACTTCACAGCTTACTAGGATATATTCCAGACATAAAAATTCAGGTATATTTCCAGAATGACTTCTCAGGTTTCAATACTTTCAGTTGTGGCCATGCTAGCTGTCAAGAGGGACTGTTCTTACTTATTGTTTGGAATTTTGTAAGATTCAGAGACATGTCTCTTTTAATTAGAAATCAAGAAATCATTCAAGACTTTTACTGCCTTTTCATGTCAGACTTCAGAGCATGGCTGTATTCATTTGGCTATTCCAATGTGGGATTTGAGCAGCAGGTATTCCTCTAGCAAGTATAAAAAAAAAGCTTCTGAGAGGGAAGTGAGAAAAGCTATGGTTTTGAATCTCTTAAAAGAATAACTCCTTTGTGGTGATTGAATAGGAACTCTGTTGGACAAAGAACACATTTTCATGCACTGATACAGTTATGTTATGCTCAGCTCTCTGAGATGGAATCTTTGTTACCTGAAAATACAGAACTAATTTCACTAATAAATATTCCAATTTACACCTTCTCATGACAACTTTTTTTGGTTTTATGGAAGGAAGAGGGCTTTTTTAGTCAGTTGTCCATATTCCCCTTGTGTCCTTGAAACTGTAGAAACACAGTCCAAAAAGTGCTCGCAAGAGGAAAAATATTTTGAAATCTTTTTGCATTTATGAATTCATTTCTCTTTCCTCACAGCTCTAAGCCCTTGCAGCGTAGTCGAATCTCTTGAAAGCTCTTTTTCTTTAAACACACAGTGTAGATATGGAACTAACAATTCACAGTTGTGGACATTTTGACCATTGTGTTTATACTACGTTATTGGACTTCTAAAGGTGAATGACACTTTTGAACAACTAAAAGGCTTCAAGTTGCATATTTTACTGTCTGTAATGATTTCAAAAGTCAGCTGCATGCCCCATAAACATTGCCACTATAAACTGTTCTTTATGTGGGAATATTATTGAACAATTTTTTTTCCTTTTAATTAACCTCCATTTCCCCACTAAATCAAAGCTATTATCTCTCCAACAAAATGCTATATTTTTCAGACTAAAGAAGGTTTTTAAGTATATATGGTATTTCACTTAGAAGTGTACTAACAGCAATGTCCTAAGCAGTCCATTACAGTGAACAAAAGCTGCACCATAATAAGGTTCGAACAAGTTAGTTTATCCAAGTTTCTAATTCCTGCATCATAATTTTATTTTTATCTTTTTGTTCACAGTTGCCACGTGAAGTCTACTTCTCATTTAGAATGGGAGTGTTTTACTGTCTGAAACGTCGGAAGTCAAGACTACTTAACAAATTTGTTTCCAACATGCTGAGGAGATACAGGTTAGGTGCATGTTAACTAAAATTTCCAAATAATAAGAATTATGGTGTTTTTATTTTATTGACTGTAAGGGAGACAGGAAACAAAGATCTGGGCTACTGAACATTTCTTTCCTCTGTCCATAAAGATTTCCTGAAAGTAATCTGTCCACCTTTTAAGCATGAAGTCAATATCAGAATTTTCCTTTGGCTAGCCTAGATGTGATCAGAACTATCAATTTCTGCAATATTTTGGACAATATTTTTTTTCATTGGCTAATAATATAATCTCTCATCTTCTAACCTGTCAGAGTACATGCCATTATTAGTATGTCAAAAGGTAATAAAAAAAATAATTAAAAAAGCAAATGTAACTATTTCTTAGAATATATATCGGAAATCTTTTTTCTGAAATATCTTTCTTATTTTGAAGAAATCTTCTTGTGTGGTATATATTTGTTACAGACCACCAGCAAAAGGTATTTTCCTGAACAAGTATTTTCTAACATAAATCTGCTTTGATTAATATTTTACAGCACTATTTTTTCAACAACTGTATTGAAAAAAAATGTTTAAATTACAAAATCAAGTAAAGCAAGTTTAGGGAAATCCAATTTCCACACTCTGTATGTATATCATAACTCAATAAATTACTCACGAATTATTTTCTCCTTAATTCTGTCCTCATTTACTTGATTCAATGGCCTTACCTTTTGTGTCCTACAAATTCCACAGAGCAAGCGGGCAATTTTTCAGTGTGGCATCTAGTATCCTAACTTCGCAAAGGCTGCTTTCCAAAATCTCTTTCTTTTGCATCTAAATAGGAGTTTATCAAGATAGAGCATAAAAACATTACTTAGTATGATTCTATTTTACCACCCTATTCTAGTCTACAGGAGGTCATGCTTTGGGGAGTAAATTAGCCTCATCTCCGAGGTCAACTGAAAAGACTCATATAGAAGCATGTAGGCACTGGAGGTGTCTGAAGTCATGTCTCCCTGTGATCCACCTCTTAAATTATAGTAATTTAAGACAACAATTTCAAATTTCATTCCTAACAATGTTATTATATAAAATACCAGTTCAGCCAATTACCTCATTTTATATTGTCTTTGGTACGAGGAACCAAAACATATTCCTGTGTTGCAGACATTCTCAAGACCCATGGAATAGCAGTTTTGACATTAAACATATATATATATATTATCTATTAATTCTTAACATCTGTCAAAGACAACCTAAGTTTAAAGTCTGCTAACACAGCTGAATGCTTTGACACAGTTTCCCTGATAATTTTGCATTGTGAGAAAGCCTAGATTCTCTACCTTGGCCTGGAGAAAACTTTGTATTGCCTTACTCCTCTTTATCCATATTCTGGAGTTGCTTGCTTTCCGAGATCTAACACGTGCCTGCTCATGATTGATCTGAAGACACACTTCTAGGAGAAGAACTTCACAATACTCAAAAGCCTCCACCAGGGCCTCATAACAAATGCGGGAAGGTCTCAGCAGGACCTGAGCTTTGGCTCTTAGGTTCTCCGAAACACCTGTGGAGTTGGCTAAATTTTCATGTCGGAACACAGCTGTGCCTAGCTTTCTTCATGGCAATCATGAAGCTACCTGAATGTTTTAGGTTTTCTTTCCCAACACTGCCACCAGCAGCTCTTGGAGAGCAGTGACAAACACTGTGTAATGGCAAGGACCTAGGAGACTCAGAATCATGAAGCTTGCCAGGGTGCATCCCCCAGCACATCAACATCACACAAAATGTTGATTTTCCCTTTAGAGTTGGATGTGGGAGAAGCAACAGAAAAGAGAAGGAAATGCTGTGAGCCATGGCTATCCCACAGGCTAAGATAAGTACTGCCTCTGCAAAGCATCTGTTAGGGTGTGCAAATGAAACTGTATTCCAGAGACAGCGTTTCTGATTTAGTCACGGTACTGATAATATATACTTTTTATATACAATTTGGCTCCTTTTAAGAATGAAGCAAAGGAAATGTTGGATCAATGGAACAATGAATCTGGGTCTACAGCATCACAGTAAATGTTTCATGTGTTCTGTGCTCATGTATTCAGTCTTGGTGATTACTGAGTATTAGATAGCATCGGTATATATTAAAAGTTGCCAAGACAGACTCTGCTCCCTCCTGGGCGGAAGAACATGGGCACAGGACTGAGCCAACACTAGTTACACCTGTGAACAGCCGTTGCCACTGCTGTCACCCATGCAGTGCAGCAAGGAGCGTAGAGATAGGATAATTTCTGTCTGGACCTCATGAAAGCAGTATGGCATCTTCGCATTCCCCAACCTTTGGCATTTGGGCACAGCATGTTTTCTCCCTGAGGATTCTAACGTGCATGGTTGGGACCAGGCTATGAGCCAGGCAGGCCTAGTGTATACCTCCCCTGTGAAACACGTCTGTGGCTCTTGATGTTTGCTCAAATGCATTGGGATGGACAAAAAGACACAGCATAAGCAGTTGCTCCTGTCTGTGCAGGGACACTTCTCACTCAGAGGGTAGCCACAACCTCATGGCCCCTGTGCCAGCTGTGACGTGGGCACCACATCCCCTTGGGGTCTGAGGAGACAGTGGTATCTGCTGTTTCTCTTGTATCAAAGTCATCCTGATCGTGCTCAGGCAAATAAAGGTAGATGTCAAGGACAAGTGCTTTATGTACTTGCCTGTGATGATTTTAGCTGTCCTATGAATGCACATGAAACTGGCAGATAAGACATAGAACTTAGAAAAATGCTTGACCTTTTGGATCAGCCAGATATCAAGATACACAGGGGCATCTCAAATTGCCAATAATACATATTTTAGTTCCAGTCGTGATGCCCAGATATACATCGACTCTGTCTGTAGACACAGTACACATCTAGACAAACAGAGGATGATTCCAATATCTGGAAAAAAGGCTCTGCAGTATCACTTCAGGTATTGTGAGGACTGCTGATTAAGAACAGCACACTCTGGACAGAAGTGCTGTGTTGTGTTAGTCTGCTCTGCCTGGATGTCTCAAATATCCTCCAAACTCCCAAGTGACACAGATTATTTGTAGCTGAATTATCTCTATGTAGAATAAATTAATTGCTTCAAGGTGCGTGTATTGCAGCATTTTTGATATCCTAAGTTATCCTGCCAACCCAAAATGTCACTTTACAGATCAACAACGGATCCTCTGTCACAAATGGCAGATCTAAGCAGACATCCCGGGTATTCTAGGACATCTAGAATGACTCTAAATAGATATATTTATGCTTCTAAGTTGCTTTGCTGCTTTTAGACATCTGAATTAAGTTTTCTGCGGTGTGGTAGTGAAAGATTCCAGGAAGGATTCAGTTCTGTGCCGATGTAGTTCCAACTTTCTTTTGTACTTTAGCACTAGAGATGAGCTCATTAGTTCAACAGATGGATCATTTCATCTCACAAGTTATGATTGCATGAATATATGCTGAATTTCTTATTACAGTGTATATATCACGTACATATCTATATGCATGCATATATACAGCTACATCTTATTGCAGTCTATGTATCTTTCAAAATCTCTTGAAAACATAATGCCTGCCCAATTGTCCCATGAAATATAATGTAGCTCAGTGCAATATCTTGCAGGAAGGAAAGATCAGTTTATAGCACAATTGATTTCAGCCTCACACTCACAGTTTCGAACCCACCAGCACCTTGACATGTGTAAGCAGTCTGCCAAACACTACAACATGAAGACACTCTTATCTAGGTAGTCTGTCCAGGGTTGCTGCAATAACATAGAGGATAAGGAGGCATCAGTTTTCAAGCCCCTCACCACACTTCCTGAGGTCTGCTTAAGAGTGTGCTGGTTTTGGTTGTGTCTCATTGGTACCAGTCAGGGGATGACAGGGGTTAATTCTTCTACCCTGTCCCACCTCTGCTAGGTGCTAGAATTTAATCACTGTCTTTGTTTCAGATCTGGTTGTTCTAATAATTTACATGTAGATGTGTCATACATGATGTGGAATATATGATGACCTCTGCAGCCACGTGTTGGTAATACATTTTTGTAGCCTTTCTCCATTCATATCAATGTGAACACTGTCATTACAATTTTGCAGTGTCCTAGAAGATTTCTGGATTTTTGTTTTCTTATATATTGCAGACAGTTTGGTATCTACCAGCAAAACATCACCTTATATGATTTATAAATTTTCTTCTCAAATATCTCCCAAGCTTCTTGTGTATTTCAACAATACGTTGTCAGAAATTTTGCACTTTCCTGGTGTAGAATTACAAATTGAGATTACAGCTCAATTTCTCCTATGCAGTAGTTATTGTCTTTAAATTCTAACCTAATGCAAACTTCATATGCAATCTCTCTGTTTCATTTGATACTGGTGACATATATGATGTACCTTCCCACTTTCTCATTCTCTGTTATTTACCTCACATTATCCATTTTTATCCAAGACAAACTGGAAAAACTTTGAAAAGAAGTAGAAGAGGCATATGCCATTGCTAGGACAGATGTGCTCATTTCATCAGTTGTCATACTTTAACTGACTGTACTGCTGCACGTTTATGAAGGGCTACCTCTCTGGTTAATCTGCACTTCACTGGTTATAACAGACATGGCAGCTGACAACAGACACAGATCTTCATCGAGGTTCTGCTATGCAACTTTTTATAGCTGGATGCAGCACCTGATTCTCCTGAGACAGCAGCAAAGTGATCAATACCACATAGGTAATACAAACCTCAATTCCATAAACCTCTGTTATGAGAAGAAAATTTGAGCTGTGGAACAATATGGCAGAAATTTTAAGTAAGCTCACTTTTGTAAGAATAAACTTATTTTCCATATAATTCCATCACAGAGCATATTTCTTACAATGTTAAACATGGATATGCAATTAAAAAAAAAAAAAACCAAAAAAACAAACAAACCAAAACCAAGAAGTTTGTACTGTCAAGCTCACATTTTGTTAGTAATGGCTGGAGAAAAAAATATTTCATCATAGGAAAAAAAGAAACTGTTCAAATGCTTTCTGTTCAGACCATTAAGTTTATTTAGAAAGTTGCTTCAGAACCACTGGAATAACTATGAATGACTGTTAATAAAAACGTAAGAATATAAGCCTTGAAATATGGTTAATTCACTAGAATCCAAGCTCTTCAAGTCTCTGTATTGGCTTGGGCTGTTGTCTTCCATAGCTTCCCTGCCTTGATATCCAGTTCCAGATACTGTGGTTAACATGAAGGTAAAATACAGTTGAAATGTGCTACCCATAAATCTGAATGGTCTTTGTGCATCTCTTGTGTCCTTGCAGTGTCGAAGAAAGCCAGCAAGGAGGGGAGCAGAGGGAGGTGTTGAGGAACTGTGAAGAAATGGCAGCTCCCAGGCAAGCAGTCCCCATACAAATGAGAGATATTGCTGATGGGGCATGTCGGTGTCCCACCATGGACCTGGGTTGTGGGGTTTGTCTGTCCCCATGCATTCGAACACACAGCAAGACACACAGCCCTGCTTCCCTGGGGAGACGTGGATTGGGCCCTATATCAACCTCCTGGCACTGAAAACTAGTCATTTGGTGACCATGTCACAGCAGACATCAGGTCAGTGGTGGCCACAATAGAGTAGGTATATGTGACATGGTTGACACCAGGTTTAATAAAAGGCTTCAGGGTGGCGACAGGACTTAGTTTTGGAGGCAACTTGGGGCACTTACTTTTCTTCTCCATTTCCTGTCAGTTGCTGGATATTTTTCAAACTATGTAACTTGCTACCACTTTTTAAATCCTTCATTGGCAATGTGTTTGGATTTTTGAAGTGCTGAGATTTATCTAAAAAGACTTAAATAGAAAAAAAAAATTGATAGAAAAGGACTGAAGTACAATTCATGTTAGATTGAGTTATGATAGCCTACATGCCTGCACACAGACAAGATATGATGAAGTTAGTCAATTTGCATAACATCTACAACAATAGAAAATTAGGAGGCATATTGAACTATGAGGTTTAATCTGTAAGAGAATCAATGCTTGCTCAAACTTTCTGATCCTAGGATCCCTGTTTCAAGGCAGATTTTCTGACACAGTATAGACAATTTTATATGCACGAGCTACTCTAGAAAGTGCCTGCTCGTCTTCTAGAACATGATAGATATATTTTGCTTTATTTTGTTGTCTATTTGAAATTGGCAGTATTTGTCAAGAGGGTAGAAAATACAGCAGGTTGCCTACACATGTAAAACCAGTATTTAGTTCTACTGGCCTGTACTTCTGGACTTCTGGAACTAAAAAGAACAGAAAACATTATCAATAACACAGCTTGAATGGGCTGCTACTGATCTCATGTCTAGAATCTTCCAGTTTCTTGTCACGATAACCATGACTTTAGCCTGACACCTAAAGCTCTCTTGCCCTAATTTTGTTATAAATTAATAATAGTTCTTATAAATTAAAAATAAAGCTAATCATGTTAGCCTACTTGACTCTTACATTAGCCAGCTAAGGATTCTTTAAGCCTTTTAAAATTCAGCCTAATATAAACTCTTAACACAGGACAGCTTATTTCAGGCCTATTGATCAACACAGAGGAGAGTATAACGTAGAGGAAAGAAAAAACTCTGCAGAAGGATCATAATTGAATTAAATTTTATTGAGTGGAAATAGCAATACAGAAAGACAAGAAAAGTTGAAGCAGTATTTTGAAAGAAACAAAAGGAATAGCAAAATACCAAATTTAAATTGCTAAATTGAAGTTCTCATATTTCTGTTCATATGGGAAAAACAATAAAGATAAAAAATTCATTACAGAGTCACAAGAGTACAGATTCTAATGAAAGGGCAGTAGATGAGCAAAGTATAAGCCATATGGCGATTTAGCAATTATGTAGTTAATGAGATATATGGAAAATAAGCATCTAGGCAAATAATGAGTCATTAATCAGCCAGGTAATTAAGCAGTATATGCAATGTCTGATGGTTCCTACCTGTTCCATTAAATTTACATAGAAAGAGACTTAGCTTCTCTGTGCATAGCAAAGTATTGAGCCGTCAGTTCAGTGCTCATTAGGAAATAAATAATAAAGAAGGGAAGTTAACATAAGATCTTTTAAAATTATGACTCACAGTAAATGAAAATACTAAACTATTCACATGCTTATATAAAATGAACATTATACATTTTTCTTGTCAAAAGTATTCCCAAAGATTAATGTTTTCTTTTTCTCTAAATGTGTAAGAAAGTAATTTCATAGGATTTACAGGAAAGATCTATTATTGGTCTAATTGGACAAATGAAGCACTTTTTTAGGCTAATATTAAATGTTATGTCTTTGAAAAAAAATCTCTCTTATTCTTTGTCACATCAACTACTATTTAAAAAATAGAAAACAGACGAAAGCCAGATGAGATACACAGTATTACATTTGTGTACTTATTTTTAATTTTTATGCACTTTTGTTTTACTATTGAATGATTAATGATAATACTTGTCTTGGATAAATAATACTGTAAAAGTAGAAAATGTTTAACTAATATTTGCTTATTGTCCTCTACTGCACATTCAGGTAGGCAGGAAATAGAACATAGGGAGATTGATTGATTGACTGATTGATTGACTGACTGATTGATTTTATAATAGATACTTCTTAGAAGTGTTGATTTAGGTGCCATTTTCAACATCTCCCACTTGACTACTGTAGTGAAATGAGATTTTGGAAAATTCAGGTAGAATTTAAAATACTGGTTCATTAATCTAAATAAATAAATGGAACATTATTTCTAGTTATTAAATCTTGTCACTTTACTAAGTATATTCCTTAGATACTGATGTTTGTAGCATGCCTTTAAGATAGCAGTTGTGTGTGTATGGCTGTAGGGAGAGTAGTTCCTTATTTTTCCTTTGCAAAAGGATGAGTACTGTGCAGTGATAGCTAGGCTGGCAGAAATGGACTCTCAATGACTGCAGGGCATCTTACTGCTTCTCCCTATATGCCTTCCATTTCTATGTCCTAGGTTGTCACTGGATATTGTACTACTGCTATGGCAAGCAAACGCAGAATTGCTGATTCAGCATGTATAGAACAAACTTTATTTGACAGACTGATATATGAGGCCATGCAGTAAAATCACAATGCTCTTTGCTAGTATCTAGTTACACTTTTAGTCTCCTGGCTTTTTTCTGCTTCTCACCTGAATATTCTGTTTTCTCTGATTCCTCCGGCTTTGAAGGGAATAGTGTATTAAATATATAGATTTGTTCAGTACCTTACTCTAACTACAAAACCAGTGCACCATATGATTAACTCTGTTGGTTACAACAGTTCTTTTTTAAAAAAGTCATTAACACTTCTCAGTGATCATAACATGAAATTATTTCAAATGTGAAGAGGAAGGAATGATTATGAGCCAATTAGTGTGTTTCAATATCTTATAAAATATTCTGATGTGGTACCTTATATGTATGCACAAGTGTATGTGTATATATGCGTGCACATATACATAGGTTTTATAGATTAAGTAGAGAGATAAAGCACTTTGAAGCTGAAAAACAGTAGAATTAAGGTCATTTACATAACTGTAGTTATGTAAATATAACTGTAGTTCAAACACTTCCATTTGACATTTTAAAGGTAGAGGAAGTTATGTGACCTTAACTTGCTTCTGTTATGAGATTGTGTTCAGCTTTTGTCATTTTCTCCCCATATACATTTCTGTCATAAAAAAAAAATGAGCTTACAATTTGGTTTAATACCTTCATTGTTATACCAAAAGTCAGAAGAGTTATTAGTGAGCAGTGGCGATTGACTGAACAATTAGTGAAAACTAGTACAAGGGCAAGCAAAACTCCTGGCAAGGATCAGACCCAGTTGCTGCTTTTTTTCACTAATTGGTACCTGCCAATCAGAGTGTTTATCTATGGTACATTCGTAGAATGTATACTTAGTTCTGTCTCAAGTATGGTTCAAGAGGACTTTCCTGAGATATTTATTTTCCTTTCTTTTATTCTCATCTCTGCACGGCACAGATCTTAAGAGAGCCAGAAAGATATCCTGGCATGTTAGGCAAAAGGAGATTGGTGTGAAAGCAGGACATACTCAGATGTTTCTCTTTTTCTTCCCAAATAAGTACTGCTAAGTTTTCAAAAGTCCTGTTTGATTCCTGCTGTGGGTATGCAGATACTTAAACACGTATACATGCATACTTATATCATATGCATATACCATAAGCAAATTTATAATAATAGGGAATTTGGAGTGAAACTTGATATACTTTTCAATTGCATGCTTTTCATTAACATGGCAACATTAATCTACAGGAGCAAATTGATTAAGTTGATCAAATGAGGTGGTTTAAAAGCTCCCTCTAGGCAGTTATGATGGATCATAGCTTGACAAAGGATGAATAATGCATAAAGGCCAACATGTTGACAGGTTATCTAATTGCATTGTTAATGCAACCATGATACAAGAATTTCAGAAAGCAAAACCGGACAAGCGTGAAACAGTATGATGGTTATCTAATTCCATATAGTGAAAATGTCAAAGACTGAATAACAATCAGAGTATGATACAGATAATAAAACTAATGAACTCCACACATAATGCAAAAAAGATAAGGGAAAATGGTCAAGATAAAGATGATCACGTATTTGACTATAAATTAAATACAAAACCAGATGGTTTAATAGAATAGGGACTATCAATTATAGCTACTGTTCCTACTAGAGAAGTAGCAAATAATCTCTGAAGGCTTCACTAGAGTAAATGGTCTCCTACTAACCACATTAACAATATTTAGTCAGTCTTTTGGTAAAGTTGCAGAATGAGGAGTAAGATTTCCTCAATACTTATGAACCTAGCTTTGTCTATGTTACAATCAAAATAGGGCATTTCAGCTTTTTATTATCATGGATATTTATTAAGAATTACTATAATCTGTACCTATACATATCTGTTTTCTCAAAAGAAATCTCTCAGGGTTTTGCTTTTCAGTAACTGGAGTTACTATTATAAACAACTTAATTATTATTAAAGTGGATTTTAAAGTTCAGATTGTTCCAGTTTTCATTGGATGAGCTTAAGAAAGATGTGGCATCTCAATGAAAACAACTAACTCAAAGTTATTTTTTTTTTTTTAGAGAATGCAATCTCTATGTAAACTAGAAAGTGCTGGAAAAATAAGTCAAAAGTGGCAAAAAAAACCCCACAAAACCCAATAATAATAATAATAAGGGAGATGGTCTAGAAAGACATAAAGCAATCTGTGCAGCTGAGTTAATAATAGACAGTGAAGGTGAAAACAGAATTAAATGATAGGTCGTTAATTTCAGGGGGAAAGGCTACAATGAAGAATAAGGAGAAATTAAGGGAAAAGAGGAGTACTTTCTGTAGCAAATCCATGAACTATAGAGGAAGGCAGCTGAGAGGAAGGCTGAAGAATCAGTGCATTTTCTGTGTGACAGTGTCGGTGAGGGCATGCTTCTGAAGAGACGTGTAAAAACACAATGTAGGAATTTACGTGACTTTGGGAATGAATTAAAGACTCACTGAATATACTACCCCAAGAGTAAGTTAACTCCTAAAAAGTTATATTGTGTTACCTCATTAGCATAAAAAACCCCAACATGATAATGTTTTCAAAATGTGGTAATGGGTTATCTCTATAATATAAGAAGTATTATATTAGGCTATATTAAAATAGTGTAAGAATTGGGTTCAGGACAGTTAAAGACTGCACTTTTTTTTGTTTTTACATTTTTTTTCTTGCCTTCACTGGCTTGAACTTGGAGATCTTCATGAGAGACAGAGTATTCCGAAAATCCCAGAAGTTATTCCAAGGAAGTCTAGAAAAGGGGCTCAGAAACTATTGCACAAGCTGAGACTGTCATCTGCTTCCTTTAGCTGCACGGATCTCTAGTATGATGCGAAAAGGGCATAGGCATATACAGCAGTCCTTTGGCCAACTTTGCACGCTTGCCTATTTTCTAATTATGCATCTCTGTGTGTTTTTCTCTCCTATAAATCTACTCATGTATTATTTATAATTAAATACTCATTGAACTGAAAAACACAGACACTGTAACTAGTGTTAAGGGACATGACTTTTCTGCAATAATTTATTTATCAGCAGTAGAACAACAACGGAGAGACATATGGCTACATCAGCCATCAGCTACAAACTAATAGAAATAAACACAGAGGTTTCTCTGGCCAAAGTACCCTGCATGTACTGACCCTATATAATTTTTCTGTAACCAACTAAAATTCTTAAATCCTAAAAATCCCATGTTTCTTTGCAGCGTGTCATGTTATAAACTTTCAACCTTCAATCTTTTTTGGACATATTGTCTCTTCATGTTTGTTTTTCATTAATTCGTACCTGAGAGAGTTTAAATTTGTTCTGAAAGATGCAGAAAAGAAGTAGACACTTCTGTATAATATTGAGTAAAGTACTGCATATTATACTTCTGAAGTCCAAACGTACTAAGGATTCCGAGTTACGTAGATGATGTAATTATGAAGTCTACATATTTTTTATTAACTGTCAGTAAATACTTGCTTTCAACGTACTGTTACATAAGTTTTTCATTTTCTTTTTTTTTTTTCCAAAGTATACTGGAAGAGGTAAAGTGAGGGAAAAAAATTGTTTTATTATGTGGTCTCATTACACTGTAGACATACTCCTCTCAAATATGAAAAATAATACACAGGAAAAATGTATTGAGAAATCTTCTATTTCAAATGTGCTGATAAGTTTTTATTATTCCATTCTCTAAGGAAGCCTATAAAATAATCATGTATCATTTTGATTTCACAGACAAGAAACTAGAAATGGTTATTGAAGGGTTATGTCCAGCTCACATTAGAATAAATGGAACTTGTTGTAGTTAGTGGCAAGATGAAAATGTGTGTATTACAATCTTAGGCTTGTGAGTATACTATGTGGCAAATTTGAATGTCCAAGACTGGAGTTTAAGTCCAAATATTATACTGAAAACAATTTTCACTGTATTGTTCACATTATGACATTATACACAAAACAAAACCAAAAAAAATAACGCGTTTTCAAGGTGATGTGTTGAAGGAAAGAATAGGATAAAACATAATGCCTGTCCTCCCCAAAACGCTGAAACAATCAAGACTAATGAAACCTATGTTTACAAAGCTTCATTGTAATAAAAATGAATACTGCAAGTTACAGGCATTAATGAGGAGTTAATTTAGACAGCCTTCATCTTTTGACACATGTCCTTTGCTGACTTTATTTTCTGCTTCGTATGGTTAGTATATTAGACTTCAAAACAAAGAGGATGTCTGCATAAAAGCTAATTTTGACTTTTAGGAATGTGAGCCAGCACAGCTCGTGATTTTTTCCTGGAGTCAATCAGAATCTGAGCTTAAGTAAAGTGTTATTTTATTATTTAGAGACATACAGGACATAAAAGAATCCTGAATATAAATATCACTTTTTTAAAAAAGATTGCTTTGCTGCTATTGCATGTAGGATTATAGATGCAATAATATTTTTATTACTTGGAGTAGTATATAGCAAGCAGAACTAAAATACCGATGTTGTGGAGCTCTTGAACACTTTACATTATACTCATAAACATCAGCATATACAACAAGCTTTATAGTAAACACATAGATAAGGTGAGACTTTATTGCTACACTAAAAAGTGACTTTGGGACTGAGAAAAATGCCATAAATGTAAAACACCCATCTGCTTTGTGTTCTTCAACTTCGTGCTGTGGATTTTTCACTTGTAACTTTCCTGTTGGATGAGGTTACCAGTATCAGACTAAACTTAACTCTTTATCACTGCTTTACTGTCTGCTGCTTTCAAGTATGTATGTGGAGTGGCTCCTATGATTATTTCCAAACTTTTCCATTGCATTTAATTTGTTTGACTTAAATTTTTGGTCTTGGCTAATCTCTGTCTTTCCATCTCCCTGCCTACTTACAGTTTCATTTGAGCCTTCAAAATTCATCAGGAGTGTACTTCCAATTTTACCCTTGCATCCATACATTACACACAGCCATCTCTCACTCTAGATAAAGAGTTCCCAGAAGTTCAGATGCAATCTATGATTCTACAAAAAGATAGTGAACACCACAGAAAACAGAAGGGCTCTGGACGATATGAAAGGGTTACGTTCACTTAGAATAGCTGACCTTCAGTGCCAGTTTCCACTAGAAGTGGTGGATCTCACGTCTCAGCCAAACAGTTAAAGACTTTTCATTTACACGTGGCAATTGCATATGTCAGTTATTTTCAAAAGAAGCATGTTTAAAAGCATTGGCTTAATGCAAATATGGTGCAATGTCACAATAAAGTTATGTCCTCAAAACTTTCATAGTATTTGTCAGCCTTTAGTGACATATCCTCAGCTGTTCAAATTGTTCCCATGTAGTTGGGTAGCTTTGACAACTTTCTCCACTGGGGCATTGGTATCCAGGTGAGCAAGTCTCCCTCTGTTACTTTAATCTTCTGAATGTTAAAAAATTAGTTTCAAGTTCATTTTCTTTAGCACAAAACTAGAATTGATGTAATGGCATGTTGTAAGTGTACACGTTTTTTGATTGTGTGTAAACAAATGCTTAAGAAGAATGGCTCTGACATCTCTTTTTGAACTAAAACATAAAGCTGAAATTTATCAAGTTAAAAAAATAAGTACTGTCTCTATATCCAAATCTCTTATATTTTACTACTTTATTTTCAAAGTTACAGATATTTTAGAGATACAGACGTACTTTGTTGTCTTTGTGGTAGCTTTAGGATGTGCTAGCCATAATTATGTGTAACTCATAATTTTTGCTTTCTTTAACTTTACAGCAGGCCTGCACTGTAACGCTGTATGACATTTTTTGTAGATCTTTTAAGTTAAAGGATGGGGATCTCAAGCTGTGCTATCATACAAATATAATTATTGGCATGAACATGTGGCTTTAAAGCACTGCCCATCAACCCTTCATCTCAGAACAAGATTTAATGTAAAGACTCTTGTTAATGCAGCAGTGGTTCAATAATATCCCGAATGCTGGAAAAGGCAAACCAGACATGTGATTATCATGTTCCCCTTAAGCTGTTTCATCTTTACTATCCTTATAACCTGGTAAGCTTTATCATTGTTTTCTAAAGCCTTTCTGGTGTAGAGTTAACTGGTGAGTGTTTACCTGCTATTCTGAAGCTGATCGGACTCCAACCCTCATCCACTTCAGTATTGTCTCATTGCTCAGATGTGTTACCTTGGATGAGGATAGTTTGTATTGATATTAATTTTAATTAGACCAGATTAAGCTTCATTGTGGTGGGTGACTATGTGCATCTTCGATATATACAAGGTCAGTACAGTGCATGTGTCAAGGTACTGACTGACTTGATGGTTTTATAGACAAGGCTCACATCCAGAGGTACTGCCTTCTATATTTAGCTGTACACTATTTCTGTTTCTGGTTTTGGTAGGTTTGTTTTTTAGTAGAAGGAGCTGCTAATTTTCATTAGCCGTAGATCAAGCCATTCATCATGGCACTTTACTAGGCAGAAAATCCAGATGCCTGTTTTCCATGTTTACTTCTGTGTCATCTTAGGCTTTCTGCAGTTCTTGATGTATAGGAAGCCCATATTTAGTCACAGACGATGACATCTAATGCATTTTGCTGATACATTACTTTGAGTTTTCTTCAGAAAAATCATGTTTTTTCTCACTTTTTGGTACAAAGGTTGGGGAACATGAGTAATAATACTCTGCTTGACTGCAATCCACTGTTAGTGTACTGTAGCTCTGCTTAACTTTCAGAACTGTCATAGTTTCAAGCAAGTTGGTGGAAACTATGAAAAATAATGAATGGAAATAGAAATAGTTCCACAAACTGGGAACAACAAATATGCTTTTTTAGAGTGAATCATTGCTCGCACATCTCTTAATGGTTTTTACTGCAGTCAAAAGCATGCTGATAGGAATGATACAGTAGCTTTAGTGAACTAGGCCTTTCAAAAGGCTTTCAAAATTTTTCTCCTCTAGCTCTTATAGAAATTAAGTTCTCACAGGCTAGATGGGAACGATATATATTAGTAACCAGATTAAAAAAAAAGTAGGTGAAAAATAAATAATTTATTGTTTTTCAACAAACTTTTCCCCAAATCAGAAATGCTATTTAGGAGACTTTTCCTCTCCTCAACAGTTGTCTTACTATTTTATGAAGACAGTAAGAGCCAAAATATAGAAAGGCCCACTCTGAAGTGCTGTTCAGCCCTGTGTCAGCCACAGAATGTATGAATGAATAAATAAATAGTTAACTGAACCTACCTTTAATTGCTATTTGCATATTGTTACAGTGTTTTGTACAATTAGTGTGTGGTACACATAAAATTAACCTCATGGAAACAAATACAACCTTGGCTGCTGTATACTCCATGAAGCCTGATGGTTCTTTTCCTGTCAGCAATAAAGTCCTGTATAAATAAGCACAGCCTATCTTTGTGAAGTAGGCTGAGACGAGTCGTGCTTGCAGCAGTACAGTCTTTTCTAAAAGAGTGCTCAGGAGTGAGTTCACCCTCTCACTTCTGTCACCTGGGGGAATAAGCACCAAGCTCCTCCAGCAGAGCTGTTTGTGCTGTTTCTCCTGGGCAGGCTACAGTTCACAGCTCTGGCAGGCATAGAGCTGCAGACATCTCTGGCTCCTCTAAGCCATGCTAGGCTCCAGGGAAGACCCTTCCTGGCTTCCTATAAAAGGATTTGTACAAAAGCCACCTTCCGGATTCTCCACGCGGCCTACATGGCATCTGCTGCTCATAAGCATTGCCAGTTTTTAATCTTTTCCTGTCATTTGACTACCTGAGTTGTGCTGCTGTTAATTAACTCTGCCACTTTTCACCTTACTGTTGCCATTTGATTAACTTTTCCATTGTTGCCTTTTGGGTTTTGGCCTGTTTTTTAATTCACTGCTGCCATTTCATTAATTCACTCTGCCATTTAATTTAACTTTTGTCTTTAGATTTACTCATTGTTGCCAGCAAATTTGACCTTGTCTTACAAGGCAGCCTGACTGTATCTTCAAGCTTCTCCCCTGATCTCTACCTCTTCCTTCAGCCTGACTTTCCCCTGGTTCCCTCAAAAAGGTTCCAACAGCTCTTTCATCGTATTTCCTCCCAGTTTTTTTTTTTCTTTTCTGGGTAAAGTATTTTTCTTGAGGCATTTCTTATCATGATTTTTTTTTTTTAAACAAGGCATATGTAACACATCGGGTAACTTACATTGTGAATGATTGAGCCCTCATTTTCCTTTGAAAATTGTCTTTGGATATTTCTGCATTGCCTTTCACACATAGGTTTTAATTTAGCTGTTGTTCTGGGCCAGCTGTATTTCATCAAAGGAAAGTAGTCTTCAGAGCTAGAAATGTTTCCCAAAAGTATTATGAACACATATCCTGTTTGTAAGAAAAGTTAATTAACTGATTTTTTGAGATCCTAGGTGTAAGATCCCATCCTGCATTGTACAATCAGAGAAGGTGATCTTTTGAACATCTGTGTGGTAGTCACAAGTGACGACAATAAATGCAGAGCTTTAATCAAATCACAGCTCTTTACTTCCAGCTCAGCAAAGTTACAAACAATCTACGAGAAATTGACAAAAAGTATTTTTACAGACAGCAACAGTTTAGTGAGGAATTCTTTACTTTTACAAATGAGGTCACCCAACTGTAATGGGAGTTGAGGTAGATTTGAAGAGAAGATGAAGACAGGGAGAAAAGAAGAAAAGTAACAGAAAAGGAAAATAGAACAAAAAGATATTACCACTCTCCAGGTCCAGTGACAGTCTCAGCTCACGCTCTTACTTCGGCAATCCTGGCCCAATAGGCGGAGACCACACTCGTGTTTTGTTTGATGTGGATCATATATAGGCAAAGGTCCACCCCTCATTTGCATGGTAGGTGAGCAGAGGAGGATTCTTGATGTGCCAGCACAGTGTCTCCTTTGGAAACTTCTAGAAGTGGTGTAAGCATAGTATCACTCATATGAAAGGTTCTGGAAATGGGTCTGATGATTTGTAGGGGTCTCTGGTGGTCAAAAAGACCCTTGCCAGGATAATTGCTAAGTGAACTCCCTGGGCGTGCAGGCTCAGTACGTGGCACTCTCTCCTTTTCCTGCCCAGAGTGATTCAATAGCTTTGCAGCTGTTCCCCAGCCACAAAATCCTCTCCCTCCTCTGACCACACCTTCCTGTCACTGGGGCAACAGGATGTGAGCTGCCTAAAGTCTCCAGCATGTAGCAGTTTCATTTTGAAAAATAATTAAAACAGATAACCAGAGACAATTGAAGAAATTTACTCTTACACTAGGATATGCCTAAAATACTCAAAATTCTACTTAATATATCACTAGAACATTAATAAATAAAAACTAATGCGGTTCTTTATTTTCTAGAGCATAGTGCACTTTCTTGATGTCTGAGTCTTTCTAAGGCAGTATATTTTTTGTTTTGTTGCCCTATCCTTATACCTCTCTTTATACAGTGTCCCTTTCTTTTTTACTATAGATGAGACTGCATATAACAAAGCCATAAATAGGTTTTCCTCTTTGTCATTAAGCCGTTATTGTAGACTACACATAGAATCTGCCTAGACAAAAACCAACACATTGGCAATGGAAAGGAGAGCAAATTACATTTTAGCTTAGAAAGGGGTGGTGTTATGGCACTGATTCTTAAGGAAAGATTGTCATTCCAGAAGTTAGCACTAGATTTGAGAAGGTGAAGTATGTTTGGTGACAACTATATGATTGATGATACAATTCTATATTAAACTTTTCAGTGATTTTTGAATCATCCTGGGATTTCAGAGTTGATGGTAAAGACTGAGAAATATTGAAATTATTAATTAATAATTTGTCTTTTTAATTTGTCTAATTAATAATTAATCTTTGTTTTTTATTTGTTAACTTAAACTTACTTGGCTTACTTCCTTTACGTTTCTGTGGTTATTACTGAGGATTATGGCTAGATCAGTACCCTTTGGAGAAATGTGTATAAGTCGTAAGACCTATGTCTGTCACATCTCCACCTTTCCTTATCTCTACATTTATATTTTATTTCCTTATCTCACCAGTAAAATTTTTTCGGATGTGAAAATGCACTGTTCTCTATCATCACTCATGGCAATGGTAATTAGGGAGTCTAGTCCATCCCTACAAAATGTGCCTTTGCTGATGTTAGAGAAAGCATTCTCACTCACTCTACCATAACCCACCTCCATCCCCTCACTCCAGGTGAACATGCATCTACAGTCTCACGGGCTTATTTTTCTGGTTTCACTGTGGTAATTAGTCATCAGGCTTCCTGAAAGTGCCTGTACAGTCCAAATCACGTAGTTTTCTATCCCTTAAATTCACTTTTCCTTCTTTCCTTTACCCAAGATTTTTGCCCTTTAACATCCTCTTTCTTTCTCAGATGAACACCTCATCCCCTATTAATCCTATTTTTACAGCATTATTCAGTATGTGTGGCATGGTTGCCCTGGCAATTATTACTTTGGGTCAGCAACTCTGAAGCTACACCCTATTTTGCTATCTCTAATGTTTCCCATTTCTGCAATTTATCATGTTACTGTCTTATTAGTCTAGTCACCAGTCAAAGCTGGCCAGCTGCTGCTCTTCTCTTTACTCTCTGTAATGCCTTGTAATGTCTCATGTTGTTATCTTCCTAGTGTAGCTACAGGTCAAGTCTTGGCCTTCTGCACTCATTCCCTAATGCTTCCCCTCACACAGATGAAATGAGGTAATATGAAAAGGAGCTGCATGACCCCACGTCTCTGCCACAGCGCCTGCAGGCACCTCCTGTGGTCTCCTCCACGGGCTGCAGCGGTGGGAGCAGATGCCAGACTCTCTGGACTTTGCCTGTAGTACTACTGTGACAGTAGCTGTAGTCCAACATTTTTGTATCAGACTTTTTGGGCCCTGGTGTGACTGACTTAGGAGATATATAAGACTTAAAAGCAGTAACACCGCCATAAAGCTAATAGTGCATCATGGCCATGTAGGAAAGCCAGGTTTTTTGGCCTGATAGCACACATTATACTTCTTCTGCCACCTGGCAGCAGGACGTCAGTGCGTGGATGGTGGTACTTGCATTCTTGCACAAAAGTATGCTTGAAATAAGGAACCTTTGCAATGGAATTTGTCAAAAAATAATGAGTGCCCTTTCACTAGTCTTCCGTATCTAACCACCTATTCATATCTTTCCTCCCTCCTGGCCTATTTGAGCTATTTAATTTATTCATTGTATGTGAGAGTCTAAGTAAGAAGAGCTCTGCCTGAAATAGTTAAGGGTCTTGAACTTGGGTCTTCAACACACTCCGAGACGGTTCTTATTTTGGGATGGGGCTTGCCCCTCCTTCTGCTTCCATTCCTTCCCAATTGTAAACAAATTTTCTGCAAAATTTTGTTGTTGTTGTTGTAAAAGTAAATTGCTAGTTGTGAATTTTGCAGTAGAAGAGGTGAGAGCTGAGGGAATTCATCACCTTGCAATGCTCATAGCTCAGCTTTGTAGCAGCCTGAACGCGTAATCTTCTAAAACCCAGCTGTAAGAAACAGTAGTTTTAATGTAGAAAGAGGGACAAGTGGCCATCAGAACTCTGGCCTAAATCACCTTTGTCCTCAGAACTGTGTTCCCCCTTTAGGAACTGGAGAGTTGGATTGGTTCATGTGCTTTATTTAAAGACTAATACGTAAATTTTTTTTTTAAAAAAAAGGTAAAAGCAACATGATGCTGAGATTAAAACTGCTGGATCGCTAAAGATAGATGTAGAACAAAACAATATGATGGCCAAATTGAGAAAAAGACTGAAGTTGAATTATAATATTAACAAGCTATATGTGTCTGATAAAATCATCTTATCAGAACCTTTTGCTAGTATATGGTATGGATTTTAAATGTGTTTCATATTGTTAAAGCTGGGAAACATTATTTGAATCAATCTTGCTTGAAAAGATTAAAGGGAAAATCCCTTTACACCTCACTAGTGAAGAAGCTTTGTTTTATACCAAAAGAGTGTTCCTAGTGCAGGATGTGTCATCTGTTCTGACAAAGGGAGCATATCGAAGGCTTTCCAATTAATACATTGCAAGGAACTGAACAAGTACAGAGAGGTCAAATGTCTTTGTTTATCAAACATATCACTATTATTACAATTCAGTCTTTAAAAATCACTGTTTATTGTCTTGAGTGGACCTAAGTTTGCTGCGTGTAGCAGTACTTTGAGAATTCTTCAATACTGCCTGCACCCAGAGGGGTTTCAGGAGAAGTGCATAACATTAGAGGAAAGAGGTAAGTGCTCCTGTAATTGTTTTGTTAGCAGTTTTGAAATTATTATTAATGAGGCTTTCCTGTGGCAATTTGGCATATGAATGTTAGGGTTATTGTAATTTCACTTATAGTAACATGTATTTTCATTACAGTATTAAGATTTTACTTAGATCGTCAACTATTTCCTGGTTGCCTTTTGACAATAACAAGATTTTGAACTGAACATGGGTGTCAAAAAATGAGCCTTCTAGATTGTATGCCTCACAACTCTTTTATAGAGGTCATTGATAGGTGTAACGCTGCTCAAAGTAGGGCAAACATAAATAGAAAATGAGGTGTTTAGGGAATATTCACCAGTGACCTACTGAACTTCGTTACTTTGGGCATAGATGACAGATGAGTGGGGAAAGGAGGATTTAGATTTTGAATGTGAGTTTCTCAGTTCTGCGTCCATCCTGTTTTATGCACTTGGGACAGCTATTGAACCCAGCTTTTTAGTCTTTTTATGAGCCTGGGAATGTTTTTGCCAACACCCTGGAAAACAAGTAACCCCTTAACACTCTTTACCCATCACTTTATGTTAATCAGCAATCTAATGAACTCTACTGAAAACTAGTAAAATTTGCAACTGTCACCTGGGAGTGGTTTTGCTCTCATTTCATTTGCTGTAATTTCTCAGCTATTATGAATGCTCTAATTGTCCCAGAATAAGCAAATAGCAAGTAAAAATAAATATTCTTTTCATGCACTGAAATAGAAGCTCTAACACTACCAATCACAGAACAGAGTTGTCTCATTAGATATTAATTTAAAGCATGCTCATGATTACAAAAAGAAAGGTCTTTAAACAAAGCAAAACTTTTCACTACATGTAAATGTTTTAAGCTTGCTACAGCACCATGTAAAGCTGAAAAATGTGGTCACTCTCTTCAGCTGCCTGTCATTTGAGGGTTGGTTTGGTTTTGGTTATTTTTTAATAGAAATCTTTTGTCAAACAATCTTTGATTTAGAGGAAACCGTTACTGTTTCACAGTAATAACAACAGTTATTATTTACTTTGCATATAGAATTGTCTCATACTTTTCCTTTATTGGGCGAGTAAAATGTAACCCTTTTAATTTTCCTAGTTAATAACTGTATGGTCCACTAGAGTATCCATTTCTTGAAGTGATAAAGAAATGTTTTCGCATAATATTTCTGTGATCTGAATGGAATGGAAAACTACAAGTCTGGAGAAGATAGATCAGGCGACGTATTTTTCCAGAAAGAATGCCTTTTTTATCCTCACAGACAGTGAGAGGGAAATCTCAGAATAATTGTGACTCGTGATATAGAATGGAAAAGAAGCTTGAACAGTCCTTCTTACTTTTGTTCAGTTGACCTAACTTTGTGGAATTAAGCTTATTTGTGGAAAAAGTTAGTCGGTGGCACAGCGTACACATGAAGATCACTCCAGGCTTTGCGGGGATAGTCTCCATTTATGAACAGTCCTTAACTGCCAGAGTGTTTGCACTTCAGTAAAAAGCTGATTCACAAGTATTATTTTCTGCCTCACACATTGGGATATAAATTGTTTGAAAGAGAAACCTTGATTTTTAGTTTTCCATTGAGAGAAAAAGCTGTTAAACAAAGTTAGGTCCTAAGCAAGCTCCTTGTAGTCACTGAATAAACCAACTTTTGTCTGCTTGCTGGCATGAAGTACTGTTTTTTAATCTAACACATTCAAGACTGCAAAGCTGTATGGCATTACTTAATATTACTCTTGACCTCATGTGTCTTCTTATTTTAAAAGCTATCAGGCGAACAGAAGGGACAGAATATATTACCTAACATCTGTGACCTGTGATAAGTGACAGGGAAGGGCAAGTATATCATGGAAAAAAAAGTCTTAATTGAGGACACTTATAAAATTGTGGTGGGAAAGATAATAGTTTTCCTCATACAATCTCAGAAAGTATTATACATATTACATTCACTAGAGAATGCCACTTAGTCACAATGAGATATAGAAACCGCAGTCACAAAGGTCTTATTCTGCTCTGTGCCTTCCACAAAGTTTTGGGTGTTTTTTGGCACTGCTACCTGCAGTCCAGATAGGTGATGCAGAGGGTGAAGCACATGCTTGGCTGCTGTTTCATGGAGCACAACTCTGGCTTCCAGGAATGTTTCTAAAATAATTATAATAGCTCTCATGTTCACAGAAGCTTCAAACTGCAGTATTTGCTCTGTTTCAATATCTATCCTTTACATACTAAGCCTGTTCTAGTTTTTTTGCTCCATGTGTAAAGCCCGACTTTGCTTCTTTCTTTGCCTTGCACATTTCACCTGGAGGCTGGCCATTTGTGCCCTTGTTTTATGGCATCGGTCATTAATAGCGGAGGGGGTACAGCAGCAGGTGCACCCCAAAGACTGATCTTGTGATATCTCCAGAGGGCCACGTCTGTGGCACTGGGTTCAATGGGAAGGGAGATGCAGGAGTGAGCACCACTCTCCTTCACCTGGCTGAGCTCACAGTCCTGAGCCAGCTGCTATGGGGGGCGCAGATGCAGCAGTGGGTGCTGCCCTCTCCCTCACACCTTCCTGACTGCCCTGGCTGGACCCTCCCAAAGGAGCTTCTACACATGCATGGCAAGACCAGCCCCACACACTCATGGGGCACAGACTGACCTTATAAAAGAACCCACAAGGAGTCACACAGCACCCGTCAATTATTTCAATCACACCAGCCTGGACCACATGGCCCAGAAGAAGCTGCTGCTGCTGCACTGACCATGTGTTCCCAGGGAACTGCTGCTGCCCATGGATGTGGTCACTCTCTTTTTCCCTTCTCTCTCTCTTCCCCAGCTCTCTCCCTTTTTATATATCATTTACCTTACTGTGTTTTCTTGACTGGTATTGGCTTGTATCAGATCGAATCTGAGTGACCTTGGCTGTGTTCAGGGATCAGACTGTGATCCGAACAGATTGAAATCTGTTTTCTGCAACTTTGGGAAGTTCCACCCCCATATCTTGGCTGTGCACCCAAGTATTTTGGTCTGTTTAATTTGGTCGAAGTCTGACTAAATTTGCTTTAGATTTTCGACCCGAGACTGAACTTGTTGGCCCCGGATCACCACATAGATAAACCACCCCCTTCTTTCAACTGTGCATATTGAAAGAAGCCCGGATGAGAGTGTGTAGCCCACAGATTCGAAGCATGACATTCATGTTAAGAAAAAGAAGGGTCAATCTTCCCTCCCTTTCACACCATGCAGACATATTACAGTTGTAAGAACATTGTATTTTTCAAATATTTTACCTTTTAGCATCTCTTTGTGTTCTAGATATTTCTCTTCAGCTTGTTTTTACCATTATTCTTTATCCATAGTTTATTCTCATCAGTTTGTCAGATTTTAGTGTTATGTTTAATGTCACATTTCATTTTCCATACACTTATTTTGATTTTATTCAGTGCATACACATCCCTTTTTATCCCCTTAATGACTATTTATATAGCTTCTGTGCCTTTTCAGGGTTATGCTAGTATCTATTCCAAAGAGATGCTTTTCTGTAAATATTATGTCTTTGGTAGTCCTTATTCTTAGAATCATAGAATGGTTTGATTTGGAAGGGAACTTAAAGATTATCCAGTTCCAAGCCCTCTGCCATGTCCAGGGACACCTCCCATTAGATAGGGCTGCTCAAGGCCTCATCCAACCTGGCCTTGAACATTTCTGGGGTGGGGCGTTCACAACTTTCCTGTGCAACTTGTTCCAGTTCCTCACACTATTGCTGTTGCCACGAGAACTAATAAAACTGGCTAGCAGGCAGACCTCAGCCTCTTTGAGTTGCAGCATGTTAGAACCTTCAAATCATATATTTTTGTTTCCGATCTACCATGATTATCTTGCAACAGTGGTACAACTGTCTCCAAAGTTTACCTATTCCCTACTCTTCCTAATATTTATATAATATTTGGTGTTAAATGTTGAATGAGTGTCATGTATCTTCCCTGTCTAGAATGACAATTACCTTTCATGATGAAAACTGAGAAAAAACATCCTGAAAACACTATTATGGATAAAAATATGAATTGTTCTGTATGACTTAGAGGGAAAAATAACAAGCTTTTTCTTCTACATAACTCGTTGCATCGTCATTGTCCATAGAAACCTGATAATTACATATTTAAATTTATTTCTGTTTAACACCTATCTCACTTCTTCTTTTTAAAAATTAATTCAAATTCCATTGTCATCATGGACATTCAGTGCAAAGCCTGTCAAACCCTGTCTAATTATTCAGGGATTTCATGCAGCGTAGGAAGGTTGTGGGTGCTAGCTTCAGAAGATCAGTCTTTGTGGATATCAGATGCTCATTGCACTGTAGTAAGTGTGAAGAGAATATCCTGTTCTTGTTGTTGTAACCTTTTCTTAATACTACTGACCTCTTGTCTTCATAATATCTCAAGATGCTTAGTTGTACAGCTTTCTGTGCTTCTGGGAAAAGTATTCACTTTGACAGATTTTCTGAACTTTAATTCAAGTTAGACCTCTCTTTCCTTAATGAAAAGTGTGAATGCAAAAACACCCAAAGTCTTTTTTATCTACCAGTCCATCTACTCCAGAAGGTTTTTCTACTCCATTGCTGTACTTTAGCTTAGCCACTAAACACTTCACTGAGTTTCAATTTATATTTTTTGTTACTGACTATAACTGTCATATTCCGCTGGGATTTCTTTTCCAGGTAATGAGGGAAAGCTAAGTAGCACCAGTTCTTAGACAATGAAATTGAATAATTCTTCAAACCTACGACCTTTGGCTCCTAACCAAAATTAATGTATATGTATAAAGTTTATTCCCACAGAGAGGCACTTTCAAGCTATTTCTAGATGCATTTTTACATATTACAGTTTCAGATTGATTTTCCTGTATGATGTGCATACATAATTTATGTAGGATGCTTATAATCACTGTTGACTTAAGTTTCTGAAAGTTCATAAATGCTGTTTAACCTTATATTTTTAATTAATATTTTTATTTTATCTTATGTATTTGTCTCCTCTGTTGTTTACTTATTCAAAGTAGTCCTAAGAAGGATTAATATAAAATCAGATGATCTCACAGATATTTCATAGACTTATAGAATGCTTTGAGTTGGAAGTGACCTTGAAGATCACCTACTTCCGACACCCCTGCCATGGGCAGGGACAACTTCCTCTAGAGGAGGTTGCTCAAAGCCCCATTCAACCTGACCTTGAACACCTCCATGGATGGACCTTGATACAATAAGGACATTATTAATTCATGTTGTAGTCTCAGGAGGCTATTATCTCTGATTTGGTAATTTTCTATTTTGACCAGTCATTTTGAGGATAAAATATTCTTGAGTTACAGGACTAATGTAGAAAATAACAGCATTTGATGACCCATCATCTTTCTCCGTATTCCCAAGTCCAAAAAAAAGGGATGTTGTAGTTAACTGGGATACACTCAGTATTCAAAAGAGGATTCTTACCCTGAGCTTGCGTGCAGGAGGTAGATCCTCTCTTAAAAGAATCTAATGCATTTTTATTTTTCACATCAGAGTTGCTGATTTAAAAATGTTTGAAATGCCAATATATGTGTAACTTTCTGCATATCCAGGTTATAAACATATCCCTGTTCTAAATACTTTGCAGTTTTAATGGATGAAAAATAATGATGGCAAAGAAATACAGGTACTTCGATACTATGATAAGTTATGTAGTCCTCTGGTAACCGCACACAAATTGATAACCAGTGATTTATTTCAATTTATTGATAACAAGTTCTGAAAATTCCTCCTTGTTTATATTAGACTGGTGGATCTAAGCAGTGAAAATTTAGCCTGAACCTCTAATATGAAGCACGTCACTTGCTTGAGAGCAGCTATATAGCTTTATATCACTTGAGCATCTGGTCCTCCTTTTGGTCCAAATCACTAGAGCTGCCCCCTGCCATTTATATATGATTCAAATATTTCCTTGGTGCAACAACTAATTTTGTTGTTCTCTGTTGTCACTGAGAGAGTCTCGCATCAACTAAAAGGAAAGGTCTCCTGCCACCCTCAGTTCATTGTTGCTACTGCTTTCTAGTACCAGTGCTGGCCTGGTTGTGGCCTTGCAGGTTGATTGGTTGACTAGTTGGTTCTGGGAGACAGTTTTCAGGCATCTTCATCCCAGCTCAGTTCACTACACAGCTGCACAAAATCTGCTGCTGCCATTAAGGAAGACAAAGAAAAAGGAGGGTACATTTCTTTCTCCATGGGCAGCCCCTATAGTGGTTGGATTGCTCTGAAGGTGTCAGTGCATCTTGACTACATTGGGCTGACTGGATAAAATATGAGTTCAATGAATAAGAGCAGTGAAATATTTTAAATCGCTTGTGTTTTCTTGCTGTTTTATTCAAGCCAATACATTTGGTTCTCTGCATAAATCAGAAAATGTATTTGTGAGTGTTTAGTACCTAAAGTTATCTTGATGATAACTTAACTGTACAATAATTCAGGAGTTTTCTTTTTAGAATAAACTTGAAGCCATATTCCAGTACTTCAGTGTGTAGATTGAAAGACTCCAAATCTCATTTTAATGTGTAATGCAGGTGGTATCTTTCATTAGTGCATCACACAATAGTTTCACGATCTCATCTTTTATCTTTTCTGTGATGTTTCTTTGTTTAAAAAAAGGAAATAACTATAAAGTTATAGTATTATAGCATAGCTCTGTAGACAGCATACAAACAAGGAAGAAGAATAAAAGGTGACCTTTTTCCCACTGGGCTTGAAAACTATGCTTCCTACAGAAGTCAACAAATAGGTCAAAGAATACATGTTAAGTGGAATTTCTTTTTTGTTTTTCTTTTTTTGCATATAGTGAAATAATCTAGCTTTCTTTCTCTTTTGTGATGAGAAACTATAGAGTAAAATCTGTATAAACTCTGTAATTTTATATATGCACGCACAGCCTACTTAAACTTATTAGTTCTGAATTATTAAGGGCTGTTTTATACAAATATTCTTGCCAGGGTCCTGTGTGTATCAGCAGTTTCTGGTTGTCCTGACTACCTTGCAACTGTCTTTCTGTGTAATAGTCTTCTCTAAACTATCTCCTCCTGACTCTTATTTTTGATGAAAAATGTACTGGCCCTGTGGGTGTGGTAGAGGGCTAAATGAACCCAAGTGCTGGATGATCCCCGAGATACTCTTCAAAGACTGCTAATTTAGGGCATAAGAAGTCACTAATTCATCCCAAGAGCATCTCCTTTCCTGAGAGCTTGTTAATAACGATGTTGATGACGGAAGGTGTTTCCCTCCTCTTCTTGAATGTGTTTGCAAAGTCACAACATGCTATTGGGAGTGATGATGAAGAGGATTGTGTGGCTGAAACAGAAGCATGGTCCAGTGCTGCAGGGAGGTCAACATGGAAGCAGTGTAATGGCAAGGGTAAGGTCATTATTCAGGGATGTCATACTTAGCATGGCTATGTTGGGATTATGATTCCTGAGTGGAAGTGGTGGTGGCAGCCCCCAGCTGCCTGCCTTAGAGCGGGTTCTTGTCCCCAGGCTTTGAGTACCTGGCTTCCTTCAGGTAAACATGAAGATCATAATCAGACTCTGCTCCTGTTGACAGAGCAGCCCAAGGCGTAGAAACAGATGGGGTAACAGGAAGTTACGAAGGAGAATCACAGGAAAAGGTGGTTACAGGCTGGTGAGAGCAATAAGAACTCACTGATGCGTCTCTGGTCCTGGCAGTCCTTAACCCTATGCATTTTCACCTGTTCAAAGTTCAGTGTGGTTCAGTTTTCAGTTCACCTCTGTCTTCAATCCTGATAATGGACTTCCCCCGTGCCACCATGAGCCCTGGACTAGAGGATCAAGACTGGATGTTTGTGTAAAGTGTGTTTATATATGGAAGTTCTACCGTATTTTCATAATTCTGATGAGTCTGTTAAAGAGTTACTTAATGCAATAAAGTTACTGTACTTGATAAATCAGGCAGAAAAAATTGAATGGGCATTTGCCTTCTATATTTGTCACTAGAGATGGAGCATTTGAATAGGCAAAACTGTCAGCAGAAAATCTAGAAAGGAGCAACATACCATATAACTGGAAAGCAGATTGTCTTGCAGAATTTGGCTTTCTGCAAATAGCGCTTCATATGCATACAGAAAAAAACCTCAGAAAAAGGAGTCTTAAGAATATAATGGGCTAATAACAGGTTTTTAAAATCTACTACAGACTGTTTTCATAAATTCAGCTTCCATCCATCTCCTAAAGAATAGTTCCTCACAGAGAAAAGTAGATGGACTCAAGTTCAATAAGCACATGCTAATTAACATATGCTCAATAACATGCTAAACATATGCTCTATTTGAAGCATGTTACTTTGAGGAGCTACAGGAAAGATGATTATTTTTTTCTGTGGTAGGAACATAGGTGCACTGGCTATGCAATTTTATAATTATTAATAAATTGAAAATAAGAATTAATGCTAAACCACTTTTTTTATAAAATGAAGACTATAAATGGTTAAAGTAACCCTTCTTTCTGCTCCAATTCATTTGAAACTACAGTAGCTAGGTTTTGTTTGTTTTTTTTTCTCATAATTGCCACATAAAGTGATGTTTTAACGTCTTTAGCTGTCAAAAAGGAAAATACCTTTTTATATTTTATTTATTTATTTTAGTCTCAAATTTTACTCAATTGTTATATAGTCTCCCAGGTCATGCCATGTCATGGTGATATTCAGGACTATAGGAAAAAAACACCGAAATTTATCTACAGCAATGTGACTTTTGACACAAGATTAATGGGTTTTACAGATATTCTGTTCTGTCTGTTTGCCACTTATGTCAATCTGGTAATAAGAAGACTTTCTCTTTTTCTTTTTCTTTCTTTTTTTTTTAGTTTTTATGAATTTGAAAGCCATTTCTTTACTGCACTTAATTCACCTCCAGGTACATGGTGCAGACATTGACTGGAAGTAGGGCTCATCTAACATTCACTGTAATCCTAAAACCTTTATCTGCTGATGAACAATAGTATCTTAATCGCATTTTAACCTTTAGGAGCTTGACATTCTTGTTGCACCATTTGTTTACACTGAAAAAAAACCAAAACAAAGCATCAGAGAAAGTGGATAAACATATTTATGTGGCAAATCATTCATGAAAGAAATCAATCACTATATTTTCAGGCCGCAGGTGTCTTTTCTCATCGGTGCTTCTGTTCTCAAAAGTGATTTCTGGATGTGATAGCACAGCAATAGTGATCAAGTTTGTCCCTGGCTGTAAGGATTATATCCTGTGGATATCAAGAGACATATGAATGCCTTAAAATATCTCAAGAGATAGGATACACTTTGTTGACATCCCTGATCTTTTGCAATTTCTGAGATGTGCTTAGGCAAGTTTTACTTTTCTCCATATTCTTTCTTTTTTGAGAGGATCTAGTGTGCCTCCTTCCTCCAAAAGCATCCAACAATGTTTATTCCTGGCAACAGGACAAAACTTCCAGAAATAGGCCTAGCCAAGGCCTAACCTATTGATAGTGAATCATGTGTAAGGAAAGAAAGAAATGATACTTTAAAGGAAATTTATGTACATTTTTAGGAAAATAGAATGCTTTTTTTGTGTTATTATTCTGCTTTTTGATATCTTCAGAGATATACAACAATTTTCATAGCTGAAGAATCATTTTATAATGATAGTGGTATTACTTCATCTATTTCCTCTTTTTATTCTCTTTTTTTTCCATCATTCCTTGTTAAATCTTGAGCAATATTCAAAGAAAACAAAAATAAACATGTTTGTTGCAGTGCATGAATCTCCACTGGAACACATTTTCTTTTTTATTTCTTCCTAAGACTTGTGAGCATATACTGAGATTTCAAAGAGTTTTTGTCATCCCGTAGTGGAGTGAATCAGTAGATGCACTTCGCCTTCACTGGCTGGGATTCTGAGAGATCTTATCCATGTTATTCTGGCAGGCAGACTTCATTGGCAGAAGGCGTGAGAGACAGATGGCTTTCTCAGAAGTTGGGAAAATACACATTATCCTTCCTAATGAAGTTCTGGGTGACTACATATTTGAGTGTTTCTGTGCATTGCTGGAGTATGATTATTCTAATTGCATCTTCAGCTTGATGTCTCTGGTCATGGGATGTGTGTTCCTTCCTAGGGGTAAGGTGCTGTCTGTTATCATAGCTGAATCTGGCAGCTGAAGACGCCAGGATATGAATCATTTCTTCATAGACATTCATGCCATTGACAGTGACAACACTGAGAGAGTTCACAAGACTTGCTGTCTTTTCTGTCTCAGGTAAAAATGGTAGATCTGGGGAGTCTGGAGAAAAGCATGCGGTTATTGCCTCAAAATTCATGAAGCTGCAAGGTCCTGTTGATCTTTTAAACTCTCCATAGCTTTGCTCTTCATAGAGAACCATCCCTTCATTACATATTCAATTAGCAAACACACATTATCACCATTTCATTATGTAACACTCCAACTTTCCAAATGTGGGACTGTTACATCTTTACGCAGAGTCAGGAGTGAAAAGAGGAATTGGGAATGAAATGTGTTTAGGAACATGAGTTCGTGTCTGTAAAATAGTTAAGTAATTGCTATTCCTTGTTACCACCACTTAAATGACCAATTATTTTCTGTTCCTCCATACTAGAAAACAATCAATAACTGTCCTTGCAGAAAGGAGCTGTGATGGGATAAATGTTTGAAATGCTGTCCTGAATCATAGATGGGAAGGAGCAGATCATCTTGTGGGCCTGGCATAGGAACATCTTGCAAGCTTCAGGCTATCCAGATGCCCAGGTCAAGATAAAAGGCAGCTGGATCATTCAGTATGAGTGTCTACCATCCAAAGTACTGCCTAAGGGACATAAAGCCAAAATGATTTATCTGGCCTTAGGGTATTTCTTTGCAACTGAAAGGCAGCTGGCTAATTTGGGGAATTATCTAACTGCCTTTTGGCTGACTAATTCAGGGGAGATGAATTTGAACTCAAATTGCTGAAAAATGTTCTTTTATATTCATAGCCTGGAGGTAACCTCATAGCTAAATAGCCATGTCTGATCATATTTTTTGATCTGCAAGTAGTTTTAAAAACAAAGTTTAGGGTTCTTTTCATTTTCACCTAATAAAATATTTAGAGTCTGAAATAATGGTTAATGAAAAAAACGAATGAAAGTCTTGGGTTTTCAGCTTTTAAGAATATTTTTCCTCACAAGACCACCAGTGATATTCAAGGAAGGGGAGGTTAACTGTCACAAACACTATTATCAATATTTAACTTGTGCAGAGATAAACTAAAACTAATTGCCCTGAAGGGCAATGTTTCACCAAGGTGAATGTTTGCACTCCAATTGTTACATTACACAAGAACTACATATTCACCTATAAATGTGAAAAGGATTTAGATCCTTTATAGATTATAGAAAAAGGATTTTTCCTTTTGTAAGTATGTTGGTTGTGACACAGAGGTCTTAACTGATGTGTCCACAATCACAAGTAGCTTGTCATTGATGACAAACTTTCTGATTTATCTCGAGTTTTCTCTAACCAGGGAGAAAAAGGACCTCTAGGAGTAGTTCAAAGCCTCCAAGTCCCCAGGCATGCTCCACTGAGCCTGAAAGAACTGCTCGGTAGGTAAGGAGTTGTTTCCAATCCCTCCATTCTCCTGCTTTCCACAAGAAAGGACAGAGACTTGGATGACCAGGAAAGTGGTACCACTGTTACACTGTGGGATTCATCTGTTCTTCAAGCAGATATGTCCTTTCTCACTCCCATTTTTCATCCACACATTAAACCAATTGTTCAGTAGTATGTTTTGCCAGTTTATTTGTAGTAAAATGGATTTAACTCAAGACTTCCCTTCACTGAGTTACTTCCTCAGCAATACACTTACTGCACGTGTTTTATGTGATTGTACAGTTAAGGTCTCAGGATCTAAAAGTAACATACTAACATTGTCAACATTTTTAACTTCTTTTCTGAAAGATACTTATGCAGATAGACACTGCAGACTGCTCACCCAAATCAGCCTTCCACAAAGAAAGAAGATCTTGCATTATTTCTGAAAATTGAAATGGGAGCACTCTGTGACAACAAGCTATTGAAGAACAGTCCTACACTTGTTGTTTTTCCACAGTTTTGTTTAATATGAATAAAATCTAGGACAGATAAAACCAACATGTGTCAGTGCACTGGGAAATGCTGTAACTGGAACAGCTTATTGACTTCACAAAAAAAGGACAGTTTACTATAGGTGTTTTCTTCACATAGCTTTGGTTTTTGTGCTGTGCATTTCAATAACTTGGAACATTTTTATTTTAACTTTCAAATGCTTCTTTCAGAAATGATGATCTATAAATATTAAAAATAGAAGTTGCAAATGTACCTAATCCAGATTAATTTTACTAATAAAGCAAAACACAATGCTAGTTCAATGCCATTTTTCCATTTTAGTATGTGTGTGTTCACGGTGCATTGCATTAGTAAATAACCACACAACAAATGTCTTTTGTTCTCAATAAAAGAAAAATAATGACCCTGAATTAATTCAATTAACAGACCAAGTGTTTTAATTTTAATAATTACAGCAGAAATGGCAAAAGTATGAATTGTTTACTCCATTGGCAGGTTTTCCTTTATTCTAAAGTTTTAATTTTCTCTTCTCAAGATGCAATGAGTAACATAGCAAATTAAAATTATGTTTGTAATTTCTGCTAAATGAACAAAAAGATAAATCTTCTCATGGCTAGTAAGTAGATGACAAAGTTCAGTCAAGCATATAAATAAAGATAAGTCTTTAAAAGGTAAGATATCAGACTATTATATCATTCAAAGAAAGGCATTAAGAAGATAAAACTTCAAGTAAAGGACATTAAGTAAGAAAATGAGAAAAAGAGACAAATGATAAAGTGGTGAAACAGTCTCTGTGCATTTTGCAGATTTGGAGGAAATTAATCTGAAACAACAGGAGGAATGTTTTCAGAGAATGCCAATTCCCATACACCGCCCTTGGTGTCTACCTATGTACCTCATTACGTATGGTGCTGCTTTTTAACAGTGCTGCTCGGTCTCTCCTTCCTGGGACAGAATTCCAGGATAGTTAAATTACTCTTCCTATAATATTTGTAAATTTTAAGGAAAAAAGAAATCAAATGGCAGTATGCTGCCACGTCACACAAAGTGAACTTTTTGGAGTCACTTGCATGGCATCAGAGTGACATAAATCACTCAGGACGAAGATGTAAACAATGTTTTACAAAAAAAAAAAATAGCATGGTGCCCTGAAACACTAGCTACAAACAGTTGATGACCTGTACGTGATAGGGCACTGACAAGAAACTACAAACAGACGATGTTACCTCAGCAATCTGCGGCTCTTAGAACACTGGTAACACCGTATAACAACATGGTTAATGGAACCAAAAAACATGAAAGAGCCTGACGTTGCAGGAGTCTAGACCAAAGCCAAAAAATTCTTGCCACGGCCCACTCCAGCCACACTATTACAAGGGAAAAAAGAAAAGAGCATGAGGAGAGTGAAAGAGAAAAAAGAGTTTACAAGAGAGATAGAAGAAACGAAAGATGGTCACCACCTTCAAGGCTTTGTGTGTTGTAGCAAGTATTTCTTTGTCCTGTGCGTCCAAGAAGATGGTGGATGTACATGAGGTCGTAGGTTTATGAGGTTATTTAAACGCTCTCTCCTCACCCCTCAGGGTTCTCAGGTGGTAGATCAGGTAACAAGTTAAGACAAGTTCTTCAGAAAGTCCCCTCCTGTGCTGGGTAGTTGCAGAGTTACATTTCAGAATGACCTGCTTTGAGACATTTTAACCCGTGCCATGCTGAGTCCACACTTGGGCTGTTAAATATCCTGGCCTTATTAAAAAATATATGTACTAGGAAGAGAAAAGAAAAAGGAATTAGAGAAGAAGAAGAGGTTAGAGGCTTGACTTTCCAGCATGGCTGCATAAATGAAGTAACTTTTTTGACCAAATATAGTTTTAACAGATGTCCTGTTCCCAGCACCTCATCGTTCATATTCTGTATTTTGTGTTTGGGTTTTTTTTTCAGTTACGTGGTTAATCTGAAACATTCAACCAGCTTTGTGCCTTGAGCCACTAATGGTACTCTGAGCCCAGTGTCTCAAAAGCTGCCATATTTCTCATGTAGGTGTGGCAGAACATTGTGTAATACCCACCATGGAGACACAGGAGCTTATAAAACCAAAAGATTTCAAGATGCTTCTGCATGTGTACTGGTCCTGGAGTGGAAGATGAGACTAAGATAGTCACAATTGAGATGACCAAGTTACTCACCAGCTTCCTCTACACAGGGAAAGATGAAGCTTTTGGAGCTGAAGGCATGGAACCTAGAAGAAACTGAAGCTGAAATAGATAAAATCTACTGAACAGAACTGTCAGAAATAAGTCATAACCACAGAGTTTTTACCTGAAAGAACTTATGAGTAACACATGAGTAAGTGGGTGAAGCTCTCCAGCATGCAGATGGGACTGAATGTTTCCTGTCTGTGAAGGGCATGAGGCCACATGCACATTCAGTTACAAATTGAGCAGACTCCTGTCTTCTTGGATTCTGTCAGATGCTAGCCTTGCAGCTAGAATGACATGAAAAACTTTGCTGGAAATTTACTAGCTGTATTTTTACAGTGCCCCCCAGAAAGAACATTAAACACATCATTCTTTCCTCCTTCAGATCTTTCAGGTAAAAACCTTGTTATTGGAGTAAAATGAATTTTGTCATTGATTTCAGTGGGATAGGATTTCAATCCTTGTTTTTGTGTTATGAAATGTATAGATCAAACATTTCTTTCATGTTTTATGCTTCCAATCCATCTCTATCACAAACAAATTTTATTCACAGCAGTTTCTATTCTGTTTAGGAAAGATCTATGCTCTTGAGTGAGATTTTTAGCTATCTTTGCCTAAGAACTAGCATGAGCAATGAAGATACAGAGTCACTTCAGTATCTTTATGGTTTCCCAAATCTGGAATACTGCAGAAATAGTTCAGTTCCTAATGTGAATTAGATCCCTCAGGAGTTCCTCCAATTTTTTTTCCAGCTCCCCAAGGTCACTTCCTTTTTTAAAGTAAATTCCAGTACTCAGGGTATAAAACTAATTTATGAAAAATAAATCATGTAAAATATTGTTTGCTAGCTATAAAGGAAGGTAACCAGTCAGGCCAGTATAGTTCTGGATATGGTATTTAAGAATGTTTTTTGTCTTGAAATCAGAAGCAGGCTGCATGAAATTTCCTAGCAGGTGAAAGGTAGTAGAGCTATAAGTGCATATGGAAAAGAATAGAGAGTACCGAAATTAAGATCAAAAGAGAAATCTATTTGTAGATAATGCAAAAAGTATAAGAAAAGCACCTTCTTAAACTAGTGAGTCTTTTAAAATAGAATTAAGGGAACATATGGTTGTTTCCATAAATAAAAATTTTATTAAAAACTCCTGCAGTAGGTCCATTTAAACAAGATTCATTTAACATTACATGTTTTCAAAAGTCTGTAGTTATAGATCCTTAATCAAAAGTTTGGATCGTACTTATTCTTCTGCAAATGACAACAAATAAAACTGTTTAGCAGTCTGTCCACCGTAACATTATATCACAACCGAGAGTGTCAACATAGTTCTTGTTTGCTATAACGGCAGAATATGCATCATTTACTTTCAGAGCTTTTAGTGTGCTTTTGATTGTACTTTTTACATGACCAAATCACTGCTCTCCACAGTAATGGGTTCAGAGTGAAGATGAAGTCTACTTAGTAATTTGATGCAGCTGTTGTGTGCATGATACTATTTTGCGTTTAGTTAAGTTTAGCTGCAATCCACAGGCATTTATATTTTTTCTTACAAGGAATATCATGATTTTATTCAATTAATTTAACAGGAACACATTGAGAATTACGAAGAAGGAATATTAAGTTATTATAAAGAATATAGAGTATTGTGTTTGTGTTTGTTCAGTTTATTTCAAAATGTTTATGATTGCAAAATAGTAGAGTATTCTATACACTCTTTGAGGTATTTTTATTATAATACATGAGGAAATACTATTCTAGACACTTAAAAACATTTGATTGTACTACAAAATGTTTTGTACTTGTTTTTATGGTCAGCTTTCTAAGTGCAGATGACAGCAACAGTATATCATTAAACATGAACTGACAGGGAACAGGAAGGATGGGGGCTACCCCAAAGTGCAAGCCAAGAGCTGGGGCAACCCAGGCATTGACAGGGCCCTGCCCTTACCCCCCATCCTCCAATATTCAATTAGCCTTGGCAGTCCTGGGAAAGTGAGGTATAAATATTCCCTGCAATGTTTCACTTGCAGCCTTTTCAAAACTTGATTGAACTAACAATATCCAAAAATATGTCAACACAGATGACTTTTCTCACTAATTTTCCATGAATAACTTTTTCTTTTTGTTTCATATATTTTCTTGTAAAGTTGAAAAGCAATGTTAAAATACTAGGGTAAAAATGTAGACTATTTCAGCTGTGATGAATGCATATGCACTGAGTAAATCCATTTTCATGATCTCTCTGAAACATAAGCAGCATGTGATAAGGCAAATGCGTTATGATATATAAGTAGGACTTATGAATGTTTCAAGTAATTGTTATCACAAAGTTTAACGCAGTCACTTAAAGCACTGAAAAAATATATAGAGCTTTCATGTTTTATATATGTTGATGCACAGATGTATCACAGTTTCACACTAATTTACACTAATATTACCACTTCAGTTGCCTCAAGAAGAGTTACATCTTCTTCTGCATTTTTTGAGTCCTAAAAAAAGTCCTAAAAATGCACACATCACTGAAAATACATTTAATTTTGCAAAATATGCTGTGTAGAATAGTAGCTAGCTTCCAAAGATGGTTTTGTTGGTTTTTCATACTATCCTATGAAACTACCTCCAGATGATAGGAATGAATGGTAAGAAGATGTAATTTCCCTCTGTAGGGTCTTTCTGATAGCATGCTAACCATTGAAATTAGTAGAAAAGTTCAGATAGTTAGCTTCTTTCCAAACCCTGTAAACAGATAAGAACATTTAAATAGGTTTATTTTGTTTAAATCCAGATTTGCAAAAAATTAAACCAAGTAGAACCGAAGTAGCCAAAGAACTTTGGAAAACCAAGTAAATTATTGATTTCAACTTTAGAAACCTGAAAACCTTTATAAAAGTATAGTGTATCAATGCAGGAAACTGGGTTTGAAAATCAGGTATCTCCAATATTTTGTACTGATGAGTTCCACAAGGCCGTTAAAGCAGAGAGTTAATCTACTGAGAACTTACTTTATTAGAATCAATTAATAATGAAGTAAATAAATAGAATATATATGCCCAGTTGCAAACTAATTTTTTGTGAAAGAATCTCATTTCCCAATTGATGAGTATTTCTAAGCTGATGTATAAACAAAAAAATATTCAGTACAGCCTGTGTTTATGAATCAAGTATTAATAACTGACAGAGTTTGTTAAGCAATTTTCAATGTGAAACCATTGGCAAATGCAAGAGATTTTGATGTAGGATTTTAGATAAAATAAAAAGTTTCTTCTCATATTGGACTAAGTATCCAAATCCCTGTAAATTTTTTTTAACTTTTGAGTCATGGCTTTTTCATTTGAGTGACATTTGAAGACGTAAATGACCTACTATGCTTTCAGGTGACTAGCTGTAACCATAATTGTTTCTTTATTTCGACATCTGTGGTGCATAATCTGGAAAATCTGCCTCTGAATGAGTTAGCAACTCATTCATATGCCTAACTGCAGCATGTTGTCACGAACGGACTTTTAAAACTTCTACATAAGCATCACACTTTTGTAAATCAAACCATAAACCAGGTAAATTTAAATCAACCTAGAGTAAAACGATTACCTTGGAACAAAGCTAAATTAAACAAGTATCACAGTAAAAGGGTGAAAAAATCTTACAAATTCAAGTAATGAAAAATAATTCCAATACCACATAAAAGCTCATGAGAAGTATTGAAAAACCTAAGATATTCTTTCTATTTCATCTGGGCTTCAGAAGTCATTTGGTCAGTGAAATTTGACAATATCCTCTTTGAAGAAAAACACATGGGGTTTTTTTTCAGAATCAAGTTTCAGTATTCAAGTAAAAACAACATGTAAGCCTATTTTAGTTAAAGTTACTTTTTATTTCTAAGTTCTTCCTTGAGTCTCTTTAATGTTTCTACTTGTAAAAAAATAAGTCATTAATTTTGTTCTACAGTCTTTACTGAGGACCATATAGGTTTTCTGTAACCTTGAATATGGAATAGAATCCACATTACCAGATTTGAGTTTAGACTTTGATTTCTTATATTTCAATATCTAATAATTTAGTTTTGAAGATTTGAGTACGGGAAAATAGAGGTCAAACCCACATTGAGGTACGCATGTAGGCTAAGACACTAAAAACAAAGCTCATGATGAATGGGCTAAAAAGATATTTCTTAGTTTATCTCCATCACAGTTTAGCCCCAGTTCAACTAATTTCAGCAGTTAAAATCATGCAGTTGGACTCTCAAATTCTCCTTCCTCCATCCCGCAGGGAAAAGGGAAAGGAAAATAAGGCTGCCCAAGGCCCTCTTCAGCCTGGCCTTGAACACCTCCAGGGATGGGGCATTCACAACTCCCCTTGCCAGCCTGTTCCAGTGTCTGGATGACATCCCACCCTTCTAGTGTGGTAACTACACGACTCAGCTTAGCGTTATCTGCAGACTTGCAGAGGGTGCACTCAATCTCACTGTCAATATCATTGATAAAGATACTAAACAGCATTGGTCCCAGTATGGACTCCTGAAGGACACCACTTATCACGGATCTCCATTTGGACTTCAAGCCATTGACCACTGCTCTCTGAATACGGCCATCCAACCAGTTTCTTATCCACCAAACAGTCCACCCATCAAATCCATATCTCTCCAATTTAGAGAGAAGGTTGTGGTAGAGTACTGTGTCAAAGGCTTTACAGAATTCTAGATAGATCACATGCTTTAGTTTACCCATGTCCTTTGCTGCAGTTACCCCATCATAGAAAGCCACCAAGTTGGTCATACAGGATTTGCCCCAGGTGAAGCTGTGCTGGCTGCCGTTAATCACCTCCCTGTCTTCCATATGCTTTAGCACACCTTCTAGGAGGATCTGTTCCATGATCTTTCCAGGCACAGATGTGATGTTGGCAGGTCAGTAGTTCCCAGGGTCATCTCTCCTACTTTTTTAAAAAATGGGCACAACGTTACCCTTCTTCCAGTCACCAGGGACTTCTTCTGATTGCCATGACTTTTCAAATATCATGGAGAGCAGTTTGCCAACCACATCCCATCCCTCAGGACTCTGGGATGCATCTCATCAGGTCTCATAAACTTATATATATTCAGGTTCCTCAGGTGGTCACGAACCTGATCTTCCTCTACAGTGGGAGGGGGCTTAAACCCCTGGTCACCATCTTGCTGTCCCATGACCCAGAAGGGTTGATGAGAGCTGTTATAGGTGAAGACTGAGGTAAAAATTTGTTGAGTACCTCAGCCTTCTCCTCATCTGTTGATACAAGGTCACCGTTTCCAACCATCAGTGGAGGTACGTTCTCTTTAACCAGTCTCTTTTGATTGACATACCTGTAGATGCCGCTCTTGTTAGTCTTTACTTCCCTTGCCAATTTCAGCTCCAGCTGTGCCTTGGCCTTCCTGACCTCATCCCTACACAACTGGGCAGTGTTCCTGTACACATCCCAGGTTAATTCACCTTTATGTTGCCAGTTCACCTTTATGTTACCAGTCTAAATCTGTTTGGAAAGCTTTTGCAGCCTTATCTACTTGCTGATTGTTTCAATGTTCTTTAGTGGCTCAAATCTTGGGTATGTGGGCATCTACATGACATACCTTTGCAACTTGTTTATCTAGCTAGGCTGCAATATCTTCCCACAATGTGGCAGCCCAAAGAGGTTTATGTCTATGCTGCTGGTTGTTCTGCCTCAATTAGTTTAACCACCCCCACAAAGAATTTTCTACCATCTATTAGTCAGTATAGAGATAAAGTATTGGCCACTTTTCTTGTTCTGCAGTGTTTAAAGCCAACTGTATAGCTTTTACTTCAACAAAATGGCTCAATTCACCGTATTCCTCAGTTGCTTCTGCAACTCATCATTTAGGACAACATAGAGTAGCTTTCCATCTTTGTTGATTTCCTACAAGACGCCAGGATCCATCAATGTACAAAGCATACTGTTTCTTATTTTCTGATACCTGATTATATGATGGGACTTCTTCAGCGTGTGTTACTACCTCCTTTGGTGGCAATCCAAAGCCTTTTCCTTCCAGCCAGTTCACAATCAATTCTAAGGTTCCTGGATGATTAGGGCTTCTGTGTGGGCTTGCTGAGTGATTAATGCAATTCACTTGCTCCATGTAGCATCAGAAGCATGATGAGCGGAAAAGACTTTACCTTTGAACATGCAAACCAGTACTGGTAATGAGAGTGCTAAGAGAAGCTGTGCATCAGTACCAACTACTTCTGAAACACTTCATGTGCTGCTAAGATCTCTTTTTTCAGTTGGAGTATAATTGGCCTCAGAGCCTTTGTGTCCTCAGTTCCAGAATCCTAGGGGTTGACCTCATGTTTCCCCTGGTGCTTTCTGCCAAAGGCTCCAAGCAGGACCATTGTCTCCAGCAGCGGTATAGAGCATATTTTTGATGTTTTCTCCTGTTCGGAGTGGCCAGAAGGCTACTGCATGCATGATCACTTGTTTGATTTGTTTGAAGGCTTGTTGTTGCTAAGGGCCCAAATTAAAATTCTTTTAAAGAAGTTTCACAGTTTGGCTATAACCAGGAATATGAATTCTCCAGGCCTTGGAAGGCTTGTGTTTCCTTTTTGTTAGTTGGTGAAGACATACCTGTTAATTTGTTGATCACATCTAATGGGATTTGACAACACCCATCTTGACATTTAATTTCTAAAAACTGGATCTCTTGTGCAGATCCCTTGACCTTGCTTCTCTTTATAGCAAATCCGTCTGTCAAAAGAATTTGAATTATTTTTTCACCTTTCTCAAAAACTTTCTGTGCTGTGTTACCCCATATGATGATGTAATCAGTGTATTGCAGATGTTCTGGAGCTCCACCTTTTTACAGTGCAGCCTGGATCTGTTCACAGCAAATGGTAAGACTGTGTTTCCAACCCTGGGGCAGTCAATTCTAGTTGTGTTGGATGCCCTTACAAGAAAAAGCAAACTGTGGCCTGCATTCTGCTGCTAAAGAAATAGAGAAAAATGCGTTACCAATATCAGTTGTGGCACACTATCTGGCTGCCTTTGATTCCAGTTCATATTGCAGTTCTAACATGTCTGGTATGGCAGCACTAAGTGATGGTGTAACCTCATTCAGCCCATGATAGTCCACAGGTAAGTTCCGTTCATTATCAGCCTTTTGCACAGGCTATACAGGATTGTTAAAGGGTGAAATAGTTTTACTGATCACTCCTTGATTTTGCAGTTGTTGGATCAGCTTGTGCATGGGAACCGCAGAGTCTCTGTTTGTATGATGCCATAACAATCTCTTTGGCTGGAATGTCTCAAAAATTTGCAGGAAAAACAACTACTGAACAAGAGTAAAAGGGCTCTGATTTTCATTTTCTTGAGATGTGTTTTATTGGTATAAAGTTGCTATTACTGTTAGTGTTTAAGCAGCAATAGAGTGAAACTCATTAAGAACATCCACTATGTTGTTAAAGCTTCAGACTCCTTATGATTTTACCTGAAAAAACCACTGAATAAGTTTCATAAATATGCCATCAGTTCTTAACTAAATCAACAATATGTCTTTATAAGCAGAGAATCACAGAATCACAGAATCACAGAATCACAAGGTTGGAAAGGACCCATTGGATCACCGAGTCCAACCATTCCTAACACTCCCTAAACCATGTCCCTAAGCACTTCATCCACCCGTTCCTTAAACACCTCCAGGGAAGGTGACTCAACCACCTCCCTGGGCAGCCTGTTCCAGTAGCCAATGACTCTTACTGTGAAGAATTTTTTTCTGATATCCAACCTGAACCTCCCCTGATGGAGCTTCAGGCCATTCCCTCTTGTCCTGTCCTCTGTCACTTGGGAGAAGAGGCCAGCTCCCTCCTCTCCACAACCTCCTTTCAGGTAGTTGTAGAGAGTAATAAGGTCTCCCCTCAGCCTCCTCTTCTCCAGGCTAAACAACCCCAGCTCCCTCAGCCGCTCCTCATAAGACTTGTTCTCCAGCCCCCTCACCAGCTTTGTTGCTCTTCTCTGGACACGCTCCAGAGCCTCAACATCCTTCTTGTGGTGAGGGGTCCAGAACTGAACACAGTATTCAAGGTGCGGTCTCACCAGTGCTGAGTACAGAGGGAGAATCACCTCCCTGGACCTACTGGTGACCCCATTTCTGCTACAAGCCAAGATGCCATTGGCCTTCTTGGCCACCTGGGCACACTGCTGGCTCATATTCAGTCGGCTGTCAACCAGCACCCCCAGGTCCTTCTCTTCCTTACAGCTCTCCAGCCATTCTTCCCCCAGTCTGTAGCTCTGCATAGGGTTGTTGCGCCCCAAGTGCAGGACCCGGCATTTGGCCTTGTTAAACCTCATCCCATTGGTCTCGGCCCAGCAGTCCAGCCTGTTCAGATCCCTTTGCAGAGCCTCCCTACCCTCCAGCAGATCGACACTTCCACCCAGCTTAGTGTCATCTGCAATCTTGCTGAGGGTGCACTCAATGCCTTCATCCAGGTCATTGATAAAGACATTGAACAGAGCTGGACCCAGTACTGAGCCCTGAGGAACTCCACTTGTGACTGGCCTCCAGCTGGAGTTAACTCCATTGACCATCACTCTCTGGGCCCGGCCATCCAACCAGTTTTCAACCCAGGAGAGTGTACGCCTGTCCAGGCCAGAGGCTGACAGTTTCTGCAGCAGAATGCTGTGAGAAACTGTGTCAAAGGCTTTACTGAAGTCCAAGAAGACTACATCCACAGCCTTTCCCCCATCCAGTAGTTGAGTGATTTTGTCATAGAAGGTGATCAGGTTAGTTTGGCAAGATCTGCCTTTTGTAAACCCATGTTGACTGGGCCTGATCACCCGGTTCTCTTGCATGTGCTTCATGATAGCACTCAAGATTACCTGTTCCATGACTTTCCCTGGCACTGAGGTGAGACTGACAGGCCTGTAGTTCCCCGGATCCTCTCTGCAACCCTTCTTATATATGGGCACAACATCAGCCAGCCTCCAGTCTAGTGGAACTTCCCCAGTCAGCCAGGACCTCTGGAAGATGATGGATAGGGGTTTGGAAAGGACATCCGCCAGCTCCTTCAATACTCTTGGGTGGATCCCATCCGGCCCCATAGACTTGTGGGCGTCTAGCTGGGCAAGCAAGTCTCTAACCGCCTCCTCTTGGATCACGGGAGCCTCAATCTGCCCCTCTAACTCTTGGATTTGTAAACAGAAGGAACAACTTTCTTTGCTATTAAAGACTGAGGCGAAGAAGGCATTTAGTACCTCAGCCTTGTCCTTATCCCCTGTCACTGTTATTCCTTCTGCATCCAATAGAGACTGGATATTCTCCCTCGTCCTCCTTTTCCTGTTAATGTACTTGTAGAAAGACTTTTTGTTGTCTTTCACAGACTTAGCGAGTTTTAATTCTAGTTGGGCCTTGGCCCTCCTGATTTTTTCCCTGCACGATCTTACTTTGTTCCTGTAGTCCATACTTCGTTCCTGTAGTCCATAAGATGGGGTTAATGTGACTAAAATTGAACATCTACATCTCAAGTTCTCAGTCTCAGATATAATTGTAGTCAATATAGTCTAGTGCACAATTCATCCCTTCTTAAAGTAATAGCTGAAAGAAAGATAGATCTTATCTTAAAGACCCATTTGTTCCCATTTACTATAAAGGGAAAGTAAACACACAAAACAGCATACAGCTGTGAAGGATACGCCTAAAATTATCATAGTTTTAGTAACAGTAGAGTCATAGAAATGTTGATTAAATGCTACCTGTAGAGGTCATCTACCCATACCTCCCCTTCAAATCAGGTCTACCTTCAACACTTAATCAGGTCAGCTGTAGTTTTGACTAGCGAGCATTGAAAGCCTCCAGGGATGGAGATACCTCAACCCTCTGTGTTACTAGTTCCACTGTCACTCTGCTGGTAAAAAACTTTTCCAATGCAAGTCACAATGTGAGACAACTGCTCTTTGCCACTACAATTTTGCCAAAGATTTCTTTTGAAGAAGTGAAATCATAGATATTAATGAAACGTCTTTCCCATAGCAAGAACTTTTGCTTCTATCCAATAACTAGGGAATACAGATTGCAGTTGCATTTAGATTCATTACTTAAATTCTAATTTATTGATAATATGATTTTCCTGTGTCACAGACCAACAAGGTACCATGTACAAAATATGTTAGAAAAATTACATTTCTTCAGGTTTTCTAGTCCCTCATAATGGCATCAAATTCATTTCCTTAGATATTGGTTATCTTCATTCTTAAATGAAAAGAGAGAAGTAAACTCAATTTATACATTTAAATTTCTTCTTGTCTGTTCTTACAAATGTTTCCTATCCCCAGCTAAATTTTCTAGGTAGTTACAGAATTAAAATGCTTTATTCTCATAAATTTTCTGGGAGAGAATAAGCCAGTTTCTCATCAATCCTCCCTCCCAGCCCCAGATGATGTACAGTTCCTACATTTGTCTTTCTCATTAAGGGCAAAACATGCCTGAGAAATCTGATGGCTTTCTATGATCAAGCTACAGTGCTTGTGGATAAGGGAAAAGGGAAAAGTAACTGACGTCATCTACCTGTATTTGTGCAAAGCATTCAACACTGTCCCACGCACCTCCTTCTCCCTAAATTGGAGAGAAATAGATTTGACGTATTGACCACTTGGTGGATAAGGAATTGGCTGGATGGTTCCCCTTGAAGAGTTGTGGTCAATGGCTCAATGTCCAAGTGGAGGCTGGTGATGAGTGGTGTTTTACACACATCAGTGTTGGGAAGGAAGTTGTTTAAAATCATCGTCATAGACATGGACAGTAGGATTGAGGGCAGAGGACAACTCCCAGCAAGTTTACTGATGACACCAAGATGTGCGGTGTGGTTAGCACAGTAGAGGGAAGGGATGCCATTCAGATGATCCATGACAGACTTGAGAATTCAGCCTGTGCAAGTCTCATGAAGTTCAACGAAGCCAAGTGCAAGGTCCTGCACCTGACTCAGGCCAATCCCAAGCACAAATATAGGCTGGGTGCAGAATGGATTAAGAGTAGTTCTGAAGAGAAGGACTTGAGCATTTTGGTGGATGAGAGGCTCAGCATGAGCCAGTATTAAGATATAAAACTGCTTTGTACTCAGAAAACTTTAGGGATCCCATTCATCCACACATTTAGCCTCATTCCCACATTTAGCTATATACCCAGTGTTCTCTTGCAGACCAGAAAACCATCTGTATCCTGAGCTGCCTCAAAAGGAGTGTGACTACTAGGTCAAAGGAGGTGATTCTGCCCCTCTCATGACACATCATCTGGAGCCCTGCGTTCAGTTCTGGAGTCCTCAGCACAGGAAGGAAATTGATATGTTAGAGTGAGTCCAGAGAAGGGCCACAGAGATGATCAGAGGGGTGGAGCACCTCCTTTGTGAGGACAGGCTGAGAGAGTTAGGGTTGTTCAGCCTAGAGAAAAGAAGGCTCTGAGGACATGTCCTAGCAGACTTCCTGTACTTAAAGGGGGCCTGAGAAAGAGTGCTTCATCATTTTGTATTCCATTTCAGTTAATATTCCTCATTCAACTTATATGTGAAGTAATGATAGAATTCAGGAAGTTCTGTAAACCATCCCATTTCACATATTAGATTTTTCAATAGGATTTATGATATTTACTAAAAAAGCAAATATACAACAGTGCAAGAGCTTAGATGCATAGTTTGCTCGTAATGTAGCATAACAGACATCTCTCAGGCATGACAGGATGCTCAGTGTTAATGACAGTGACATGACATTGCCTGCATTCTCCCTCTTTACATCTGTAGTCACTACCATGAAAAATGAATGCTTGATAAAGAGAGGAGTGGGAAAGGCTGACACATAGACAGGAAGCTTCTTGACAAACTCTCAGAGGAGTACTGTGTCAAGCTTCATGTCATGATCTGCATCAGTACCCAATGTGCTAGCAGAACAGGAGGGGAAAGAAAAGGTCATATATACGGAAGTGATAGAAGATTATTGTTTTACAGTCTTCTTGCATCCTTCACTGTGATGGTGGATCTACCCAATACACTCTAGCTTATGATTAAGAATCTGACACCTTTGGGGAAGTTTTTGTTCACTTTTGCAGATTTCTTTTTGCTGTTTGTTCAGTGCTTAACAAAATGAGTACTGATATTGTGAACCCCTGGTTATACAAATAATGAAGTCAAAGGAATAGATCTGTGTTACATAAATATGCACTCTGTTGAAGATAATTTCCAGTTGTTATGTCAAGTAACATCTTGTAAAGTTCAAGGATAAAAGTTTTTTTTAAAAAAGTATGTCCTTTTTCAAAGACTGGGTGGAGATATGTTTAATAACTAATTATTGTGTAGAAAGATGGCAAATTGTTACACACTCCAATAAGTTGTCAGTCCCTCTCAGCCCAGCTTTCTGACTTTCTACTCTCCAGCCCTATTATGAGGGTTTTAGAGTTTTTCATTCTCTGCATAGTGTTTAACTCTTCTGATGAGTAATGTGGTATCAATCCTCAAACAGAATTAGAGGTATATCTAGACTTATCTCCTTTATTTCCTCAATTATTTTTGTCACAAGATGTGTAATTTTCTAGATATTTTTGCAGAAATGCTTTTCTGTTACATGAATTACAATGCAGAATAAAATGTTTCATCCTGTTCTTTTTCTGAAGAACTGGTATGATGCCACCTTGAAACAGCTTGTCTGAAAAGAGCTTAGAAAACAAGGAACCTCGCATCATTCAGTCTCTGCGTAAATTCTTTACCATTTAAATCTGTCTTATTTCATAGAATCATAGAATCATAGAATCGTTTGGGTTGGAAGGGACCTTGAAGATCATCTAGTTCCAGCCCCTCTGCCATGTGGAAAGATACCTTCTTGTTCTGACCAGTATAACGAATAGTTAAGAAAAATAATATGTAAGAGAGTATGTTAGAACAAAAGTCTTCAGGAATATTTGTCTCTCATAGATTTGCATTTTTTAGGTAGATTTATTTTCCATGGTTTGTTGAATGTCCAGTCACATCTTAATGCTTAATCAAATTATTCTTCACTACTTAACATGGTAAGTATAAAAAGACAATTTTTTACATAAGTGTGTACAACAGATACTCCAGAGACATTTCTCACTGATTGTTGCCAAAGGCAAAGTGTAATCAAATGGCAAAATGGATTACTGAAATGTTAAAAAGATACATATATCCAGCTATGCCTTCAACTATCAACTATTCTGTGACAGACGGATTTGAAACTATTCATGTCTGTACTGATGAGCAGCTGAGGGGCTGTCCTGAGACAAATCTGGTAATAAAATATCAGTAGAATTACTATTGTAGTTATCCACTATGCTATCTAGCAAAAGGTGTTTTATGATGATTTTTTACACCCTGGAAATCAAGAGCATCTAATCCCTAGAGTTATGAGAAATGTTTCTTTGCTGCATTCAGATCTCCCATTGAAAACTCATCAGCCTACTGAAACAGGTGTTACTGAAGTGAGTATTTAAATCCAGACTTGCACAAAAGAGATGAGAAATTTAAAATGCTATATAGAAGTGTTATGGTATTTGAGGAATAAAGGTGTAGGTCTGGAAAATTGTGTTAACTAGTGATCTTATTGTATGTGGAACTGAGGCAAGATTTACTGTTATGTTTCATGGCATCCATTTTTAAAATCTGTATGGAATGATTCCCTTAAGTTTCCTAAACAAACTGCAAATACCACACTCAAAAAAAATTGGAGAAGACTAGAGTGAAAAAGAGAGGAGAGTCTGATCAAGGAGAGGCACAAAATTAAACTAAAGAGCCCTACAGTTTAACAAACAAAAACCATACAGGATTCTCATCATTTGCATATGCTGGTTATCTGTGAAACCTCAACAGATATGTATTATGCAGAAATCGCAGCACCACAGCATTTATAGAGTTTGCAACATTTCTGAGAAAGGCATTTTGTTGGCAGAGACTTTTGTCTTGGTTGTGTTTTGAGCATTTTGTGTGACCAATATTCTATTCTTCCTCAGGAGAGAAACTGAGCAGTTGCACCACTTTGGTGAATTAGAAGTGTATTTGAATGCTGATTAATCTCGTGTTTTCCTAGGGGCATCTGGTTTTGCACATAATGTGACCATTGGTCAGGTATTTGCAAAAATACTAATTGAACTGGGAAGCAGTTTAACCACTTCCTCAGAAACCCATATGATCCATCTGTCTGCTTGGGAAAACATGCGGGTATGGTTGCAGTTGTCAATATTGTCAAATTCTCCATATGTTACCACAGTGTTTATGGGGTCATTTCACTGCAGAGAATCCACATACCTTGAGAAAAATTTATAGCCATAGGTGAGTGCTTGCTTTGGAGCTACTCTTGAAATGAGCCTTAAGGTGCAGTAATTTAGAGTCTTTTTTTCCCCATTTATTTGTGCTATAATTGGATTGTTCCAAACTATATTAGCTGCAGGATTGTTTGTTTGCATTTATCCTGGAAAAAGACAAAAAGCAAAACCAAATCCAAAACCAGCTCTGTGTTTTTGTGCACCAAAATATTCACATCCCGAGAACTGTGTGCAGATGAGGTCTCAGTGCTTCATGGAAGACATAGGTAGAGCAAAGGTACCTAAAAGTATAAGAAAGAATTTTTAGTGTGATGGAAGTGATGGACTAGTTACTTTACAAAATGAGACTGAAAGACCTTGGTTTGGAGAGGAGAAGGCTAAGAGGGCATAAGTCTTAGGTTTATAGCATCATGAAGGCAGCACACAAGGTGAATATCAAGCAGTTATTCACCAAATCCCACAGCACTTTAGAGCTTTCAGAAAAAACTGTAGGAGATTAATTCAAAATTCACTGCCCAGACTTGTGCCAATACTCCCCAGTCAAGTCTAAGAGGGTCACTGCATTGTGCTTGGCCTAAGCTGGGTGTAGTAGGCAGTCCCTGTGAGACAAACAGCCCCCAGGGATATAGGGATACCGCAGTGGCAGCCTGCACTCATTCTTTAAAGGGAGCAGGGGCAAGAGAAAAAGCTGGATAAGAAAGTACGTGAAGAAGGCAGACATAGGCAGGCTAACACATTTCTCCTAAGTAGCTGTTTTGAATATAGTGGTAGTGTTGTTACTGCTGGAGACAAAGTACTGGGCTAGAAAGGCTGGTATTGAGGGTAGTAGCACATTTCTTATGATTTTGCTCCTGATAATGTTTACTATAAATTTCATCTGAGCAGAGTATTAAGATATGCTAAGTTCATAACAGAAGGTAAAAGAAACACATGTGCCATCTGTTATGATAGTCTTAAAATACACATTGCTATTAGCTATTTTCTAATTGACCTCGGATGTCTTGAAGGTGCAAAATCTGTGTTTCCTTTAGTACAGTTACTTTCTGAAGTGTATGCAAATATTTAGTAGAAAAGAATTTGCTGAAAGCATTTAGCTGAAGTTTGGCAATTAAATGTATCTACTAAGAAATTAAACTCATGACATCCTAATACTCCACTTAAGTTGTCATTTTAGCGTAGTTTATGTACTAGCATCAGAACTCTGAATTATCAGCCATTTCAATGAGAATTAATTCATAACAGGTGACTTCCTTGATCTTGCAAAGTAAAAGTTCTTACTTTCATAAATGGAGTCCTTGCATACTCTTTGTGTGGTCTACTAGTGTTTTATTCGCTTAATTAATTAAAAACTCTGTCCTTTGTTTCTCCTCAGGCAAATTACTGGCAAAATAGCTGTTGGTTGGACACTGATATTTTAGATGTTTCATAATAAAAGGGTTGTCACACTCATTTCAGGAATTTTAGAGATTCATGTATGTATCAGTTATATACATAAACACATGAACTAATCCACAAATACATACAGATGTCCATATATCCGTGTCTATAGAGAGAGACAGAAACAGAGAATAGACCACTATTTTTTCAGGACATTTAAATTACTGTCTTTAGACAGAAGTAAAGTGTGGGGGTCTCACTCCCAACAATCGCCTACCATTGCAAGGAAAACACTGCCTCCTTTTAATTAGCCCATGTGTATTGTAGCAAATTAAACAAGGTCCTTAAATCACAACATTTTTGTAACTATATAAAAAAAAGTTAATCAGGAAATTAGCATGTAGATACAAAGCAATGTTCATATCATACATGTCTTAGTGACAGTTATAACCACGTATTTCACTAGTGCTGCATTTTGGTGGATTACTTCCATTACAGGATTTGTATGTATGGGTTTTAACTCCGTGAAAAGCTAAGTATTCTTAACTTAGATATGGAATAAATGGTGATGATTTATCAATAAGAAAAGAGGAATAAATCTGATATGCACCAAAAATTCGCATTAGAATCAAACCATTCAAATCTTGTGGCTAGAACAGTAGTTTCACAGGTGAAAAATAAAGACAATTTCTTAACCCTACTTGTCTCAGACATTAAGAGCTCCACTACAGGTTTAAGTGATTTCACAGTTCAGAATACAGATTTATCTTTCTTGGGAAGAGATTTGTCTGACAATAGCATTAAAAAACCACCCATTATTAAATATTTTAGAGTAGATTATATTTGTATATAATTGTTTTCTATTTGAATATATTGAAACAGATTATTCTTTATGTTTTATTACCTATTATATAATTTTGTTGCTGTTGTTATGGAAATAAAGACTCTGTAGGTTTCGGGTTTTTTTTAATTGCAGTCCTTCAGTGTTTTTTTGTTTTTCTGCAACATACTGTCAAATCATCAACAGATAAAAAGTAAAATGCAAAGATGAGTGAGATCCTGAACCCAGAAGCAGAGATGAAACACTCATACTAACAATTTGGTCCCCCGGGTCATCTGATCTCTTCTAGCAATCTCTCTCTCAAATGTGTGTCTGCAGCATGATGTTAACTTTCTTATCTCCTTACAGCCTGGTGGTAGTTACAACAGACTTGTCCTTCTGTTGTTGCTACCACCGTTCCCTTTTGCTTTCACTATTTTCTTATGCATTTCTCACTTACAGTAGGAGATGTTTTTGCATGTTTAATCTGTAAAAAGAAGTCAAGGTTTCATTTTTAAACTTTTAAACACTTTTAAACATTTTTAAACTTTTAAACACTGTACATTTTGGAAAACCGTAGACTAACAATCTGGAATATCTTCTTAACAAATCAAATCCTTACTTAAAAATGGAAGGTTCCACAGCAGTTAAAACACAAAAATCCTTCCACTTTCATCTATTTTTTTAATTCCAATTTTAACATTTGCAAAACCACTAATTTTAAAGTGGCAGAGTGTAAAATATAGACAAGAAAAATATTTTTCTAGGTAAATTTATACGCAATATGTGGTTCACAAAAATATTTCTATAAAATTCCTTGTTAATATCAACCTTTATTTCAACTGCATATGCTAAACAGCAACTTTGACAGGGGACAAAAAAAATTCTTTAAAGTGGGAGAAGAGACCCAGCCCTTCATCCTATGTTTTATCCATTTTCCTTACAGCAATTTTAATAGCTAATCATATATTTATGCTTTAGAAAATGTACTTTTATGAATTCCAAAGATTAAAGCTCTTTCAGATTTATTTATTTAAGAAAAAAATTCTCCTTGAGTTCACAAAATGTGTAAACTCAGGAAGACAGCCAATTTGAAATTATATTAGATACTTGGAGATGCCTGAAGAGGTATTAGCATTTTATCAAAGACCTGAACCTGCCAGAACCGGGCACATGGCAAACTCTCTCTCCAGTCTTGTTTTGAGTTAAAGGAAATGGAGATCACTAAGCACTTTACATGATCTCAGGTTCTTAGGACTTGTGGATAAACAAGTCAGTGGCTCATTTCTGCCCGTGTGCAACTGAGTAGAAGGAGTTAGGAACATTTTTTTAAACAAAATTTATTTCAAAAAATCACTATTTTTCATAACCTAATTCTGTTGATGTAGGATAGAGACAGTACACTCGCCTAAATAAGGCATGTCTGGTTGAATTAAGTTGTTTCTAAGCCATGCAAGAGACCACATATTAGTAGAAGTCTATTTTTTTTGTGTGTGTACTCATTTTCAGTGCTTTAAATGACACAATTTGGTTTCCCTAGAGTAATGTGGAAGTGCTTGACACAGGTCAAGTAATTTTTATTTTCAGACAGGTTTTATCAGTGTTCATTTTTTTTCAGTCTCATTATTTCATTATGTTTAGTGACTTCCAGTTTTGAAGTATGCATTATGAGCAGCTACACAATTCACTGTACTAAATTGCCTAGACCTTTCTTATGAATTATGTCATTAATGTTAAAAGTTAGATTGTTATCTGTTCCTTTCATTCTTCTGTTTATTTTCAAGGTGTCTCCTTCAGGTGTGCTGGAGTCTGAGGCACTGTCTCTTTTCTTTTGCCAAGACACTGAGAGACTCCTAAGCTATCCTCTGCAGCCACTTTCTCCTCTCCTCTCCTCTCCTCTCCTCTCC